>NC_086446.1:648983065-649640565 GCF_028390025.1 Pseudophryne corroboree | reverse complement strand
CAAAATGTAGTGCTCTGATTTCAACAGATTGACCACCCGTGAATCCTTGTTAAGCGAATTAAGGGCTCCATCCACAAGTCCCACATGCCTAGCGGAATCGCTCCGTGTTAGCTCCTCCTTCAATGTCTCCAGCTTCTTCTGCAAAAGCCTGATGAGGGGAATGACCTGACTCAGGCTGGCAGTGTCTGAACTGACTTCACGTGTGGCAAGTTCAAAGGGCATCAGAACCTTGCACAACGTTGAAATCATTCTCCACTGCGCTTGAGACAGGTGCATTCCACCTCCTATATCGTGCTCAATTGTATAGGCTTGAATGGCCTTTTGCTGCTCCTCCAACCTCTGAAGCATATAGAGGGTTGAATTCCACCTCGTTACCACTTCTTGCTTCAGATGATGGCAGGGCAGGTTCAGTAGTTTTTGGTGGTGCTCCAGTCTTCTGTACGTGGTGCCTGTACGCCGAAAGTGTCCCGCAATTCTTCTGGCCACCGACAGCATCTCTTGCACGCCCCTGTCGTTTTTTTAAAAATTCTGCACCACCAAATTCAAGGTATGTGCAAAACATGGGACGTGCTGGAATTTGCCCATATTTAATGCACACACAATATTGCTGGCGTTGTCCGATGCCACAAATCCACAGGAGAGTCCAATTGGGGTAAGCCATTCCGCGATGATCTTCCTCAGTTGCCGTAAGAGGTTTTCAGCTGTGTGCGTATTCTGGAAAGCGGTGATATAAAGCGTAGCCTGCCTAGGAAAGAGTTGGCGTTTGCGAGATGCTGCTACTGGTGCCGCCGCTGCTGTTCTTGCGGCGGGAGTCCATACATCTACCCAGTGGGCTGTCACAGTCATATAGTCCTGACCCTGCCCTGCTCCACTTGTCCACATGTCCGTGGTTAAGTGGACATTGGGTACAACTGCATTTTTTAGGACACTGGTGAGTCTTTTTCTGACGTCCGTGTACATTCTCGGTATCGCCTGCCTAGAGAAGTGGAACCTAGATGGTATTTGGTAACGGGGGCACACTGCCACAATAAATTGTCTAGTTCCCTGTGAACTAACGGCAGATACCGGACGCACGTCTAACACCAACATAGTTGTCAAGGCCTCAGTTATCCGCTTTGCAGCAGGATGACTGCTGTGATATTTCATCTTCCTCGCAAAGGACTGTTGGACAGTCAATTGCTTACTGGAAGTAGTACAAGTGGGCTTACGACTTCCCCTCTGGGATGACGATCGACTCCCAGCAGCAACAACAGCAGCGCCAGCAGCAGTAGGCATTACACTCAAGGATGCATCGGAGGAATCCCAGGCAGGAGAGGACTCGTCAGAATTGCCAGTGACATGGCCTGCAGGACTATTGGCATTCCTGGGTAAGGAGGAAATTGACACTGAGGGAGTTGGTGGGGTGGTTTGCGTGAGCTTGGTTACAAGAGGAAGGGATTTACTGGTCAGTGGACTGCTTCCGCTGTCACCCAAAGTTTTTGAACTTGTCACTGACTTATTATGAATGCGCTGCAGGTGACGTATAAGGGAGGATGTTCCGAGGTGGTTAACGTCCTTACCCCTACTTATTACAGCTTGACAAAGGCAACACACGGCTTGACAAATGTTGTCCGCATTTCTGGTGAAATACTTCCACACCGAAGAGCTGATTTTTTTTGTATTTTGACCAGGCATGTCAATGGCCCTATTCCTCCCACGGACAACAGGTGTCTCCCCGGGTGCCTGACTTAAACAAACCACCTCACCATCAGAATCCTCCTGGTCAATTTCCTCCCCAGCGCCAGCAACACCCATATCCTCCTCATCCTGGTGTACTTCAACACTGACATCTTCAATCTGACTATCAGGAACTGGACTGCGGGTGCTCCTTCCAGCACTTGCAGGGGGCGTGCAAATGGTGGAAGGCGCATGCTCTTCACGTCCAGTGTTGGGAAGGTCAGGCATCGCAACCGACACAATTGGACTCTCCTTGTGGATTTGGGATTTCGAAGAACGCACAGTTCTTTGCGGTGCTTTTGCCAGCTTGAGTCTTTTCAGTTTTCTAGCGAGAGGCTTAGTGCTTCCATCCTCATGTGAAGCTGAACCACTAGCCATGAACATAGGCCAGGGCCTCAGCCGT
This sequence comes from Pseudophryne corroboree, assembly GCF_028390025.1. Classification (NCBI taxonomy): domain Eukaryota; kingdom Metazoa; phylum Chordata; class Amphibia; order Anura; family Myobatrachidae; genus Pseudophryne; species Pseudophryne corroboree. Next base: position 649,638,446 of record NC_086446.1, on the reverse strand, counting down.
TCCTTGCCACTCCGTGTGGTAAATGGCATATTGTCAAGTTTACGCTTCTCCTCCGACAATTTTATTTTAGGTTTTGGAGTCCTTTTTTTTACTGATATTTGGTGTTTTGGATTTGACATGCTCTGTACTATGACATTGGGCATCGGCCTTGGCAGACGACGTTGCTGGCATTTCATCGTCTCGGCCATGACTAGTGGCAGCAGCTTCAGCACGAGGTGGAAGTGGATCTTGATCTTTCCCTAATTTTGGAACCTCAACATTTTTGTTCTCCATATTTTAATAGGCACAACTAAAAGGCACCTCAGGTAAACAATGGAGATGGATGGATACTAGTATACTTATGGATGGACTGCCGAGTGCCGACACAGAGGTAGCTACAGCCGTGGACTAACGTACTGTGTCTGCTGCTAATATAGACTGGATGATTGATAATGAGATGAAATCAATATATATATGTATGTATATATAATATCACTAGTACTGCAGCCGGACAGGTAGATAATATATTTATTAGGTAATGATGACTGATGACGGACCTGCTGGACACTGTCAGCTCAGCAGCACCGCAGACTGCTACAGTAAGCTACTATACTATAGTAGTATGTACAAAGAAGAAAGAAAAAAAAAAACACGGGTAGGTGGTATACAATTATGGATGGACTGCCGAGTGCCGACACAGAGGTAGCTACAGCCGTGGACTAACGTACTGTGTCTGCTGCTAATATAGACTGGATGATTGATAATGAGATGAAATCAATATATATATGTATGTATATATACTATCACTAGTACTGCAGCCGGACAGGTAGATAATATATTTATTAGGTAATGATGACAGACCTGCTGGACACTGTCAGCTCAGCAGCACCGCAGACTGCTACAGTAAGCTACTATACTATAGTAGTATGTACAAAGAAGAAAGAAAAAAAAAACCACGGGTAGGTGGTATACAATTATGGATGGACTGCCGAGTGCCGACACAGAGGTAGCTACAGCCGTGGACTAACGTACTGTGTCTGCTGCTAATATAGACTGGATGATTGATAATGAGATGAAATCAATATATATATATGTATGTATATATAATATCACTAGTACTGCAGCCGGACAGGTAGATAATATATTTATTAGGTAATGATGACTGATGACGGACCTGCTGGACACTGTCAGCTCAGCAGCACCGCAGACTGCTACAGTAAGCTACTATACTATAGTAGTATGTACAAAGAAGAAAGAAAAAAAAAAACACGGGTAGGTGGTATACAATTATGGATGGACTGCCGAGTGCCGACACAGAGGTAGCTACAGCCGTGGACTAACGTACTGTGTCTGCTGCTAATATAGACTGGATGATAATGAGATGAAATCAATATATATATATATGTATGTATATATAATATCACCAGTACTGCAGCCGGACAGGTAGATAATATATTTATTAGGTAATGATGACTGATGACGGACCTGCTGGACACTGTCAGCTCAGCAGCACCGCAGACTGCTACAGTAAGCTACTATACTATAGTAGTATGTACAAAGAAGAAAGAAAAAAAAAACCACGGGTAGGTGGTATACAATTATGGATGGACTGCCGAGTGCCGACACAGAGGTAGCTACAGCCGTGGACTAACGTACTGTGTCTGCTGCTAATATAGACTGGATGATTGATAATGAGATGAAATCAATATATATATGTATGTATATATAATATCACTAGTACTGCAGCCGGACAGGTAGATAATATATTTATTAGGTAATGATGACTGATGACGGACCTGCTGGACACTGTCAGCTCAGCAGCACCACAGACTGCTACAGTAAGCTACTATACTCTATAGTAGTATGTACAAAGAAGAAAGAAAAGAAAAAAACCACAGGTAGGTGGTATACAATTATGGATGGACTGCCGAGTGCCGACACAGAGGTAGCTACAGCCGTGGACTAACGTACTGTGTCTGCTGCTAATATAGAGTCTAGACTGGATGATAAATTATTGATAATGAGATGAAATCAATATAATATCACTATTACTGCAGCCGGACAGGTACTATATATATTTATTATGTAATGACTGATGACGGACCTGCTGGACACTGTCAGGTCAGCACAGCACCGCAGACTGCTACAGTAAGCTACTATAGTAGTATGTATAAAGAAGAATGAAAAAAAAAAACCACGGGTAGGTGGTATACAATATTATATATATATATATATATATATATTATATACAATTATATATATATATATATATATATATTAAACTGGTGGTGATTGATTATTAAACTGGTGGTCACTTCAGGTCACGTTGCAACTTGCAACTAGTACTCCGAGGCCTAAGCAGACAATCACAAAATATATTATTATACTGGTGGTCAGTGTGGTCACAACAATGGCAGTGTGGCACTGACTCTGGCAGCAAAAGTGTGCACTGTACGTTATATGTACTCCTGAGTCCTGCTCTCAGACTCTAACTGCTCCCCACTGTCAGTGTCTCCCCCACAAGTCAGATAATACACTTACAGTCACACTATCTAATCTATAAATATCACTTCAGCAAGTAGTATAGTAGTATACAGTATAGTAGTACTCCTCCTAATAATGCTCCCCAAAATACTGTGTCTCTCTCTTCTCTAAACGGAGAGGACGCCAGCCACGTCCTCTCCCTATGACTCTCAATGCACGTGTGAAAATGGCGGCGACGCGCGGCTCCTTATATAGAATCCGAGTCTCGCGATAGAATCCGAGCCTCGCGAGAATCCGACAGCGTGATGATGACGTTCGGGCGCGCTCGGGTTAGCCGAGCAAGGCGGGAAGATCCGAGTCGCTCGGACCCGTGTAAAAAAACATGAAGTTCGGGCGGGTTCGGATTCAGAGGAACCGAACCCGCTCATCTCTAATCGAAACGTTGACTGACTTCATGATGTGGTAATAAATAACCTTTGACCTTTTAAAAAATTGGTGAGTGCCCTCTTTCATAAATGACTGTTTATTGGAACCCACCATTCCTTGGAGTTGAGCACCATCTGGTTGGCTTCTGAATTACGGATTTGTGCGTATGCTCATGGGACTATATATATATATATATATATATATATATATGTGACAATATGAGAATCGGCGAACAAGGGGTTGTATCAACACCTAATTTTTAACCCTTAAATGGTTACAATGTTTAAAACATAATGATAACATGTTCCATCATAAAAAAAATTATTAAAACATAACAACAGATTCAATTAATACAGAGAAGATGTGTTATTCCCCACTTTTAGCAGTATGACTTTTAGCATTGAATACAATTGTAGGTGATTTAAAATAGTCTCCTCCTTCTCTTTAAAGTTGGTTCAGAGATAACATCACAATAAAGATAACCCAACGCGTTTCGTCTTATACAAAGACTTCATCAGGGGTACATCTCAGCTGACTGAACGTACAGTCGTCTATACGAGTAGCATAACTTGAAAGAATCATTCATACATGCTTGGTGGAAAATCCCTTATATCACTGGGGCTTTCTGGTGAACAACCAGTTTGGCCTTATGGTGAGACTACTTGTAAAAGAGAATTTAGATACTCAGGTACAGAAAAATCACTTAGATAGCGAACCTTAAGTGAATCTGCAATAGAAGCTCAGTACCTGTGCCATACAGACCATTGGAGGGGCAGGCCAAGGTGGCTGCATGACATCACACGCAGCAGCTGCAACCCAGAATGTGGCGGGTAGCCACCTGCCAGTGCAGCTAGGCTGCACAGGTAGGGAGCTGCTTGGCGGGTGCGAAATAATCGCAGCTGTGCGCACCCGTGTGAGGGGGTAGGGCCTGAGATGCGGGGGGGGGGAGAAGGGGAGTGCCTGAGATGCAGGGCGGACTGGCCCTGTGCTGGGCGTCCCACCGCATGTCAGAGAAACTGATCGTACATGTGCTAAATTTAGCACATTTACGTTCAGGTATGAATCACCCCCTTAATTTTGCTAGATCCACAGAACCTACCATTCCACATCACCAAGTCAGACAAGAGCACAAAATGTTGTTCTGAAAAACTGAACTGATAGGCATAGACGTAACTAAGGTGGCGCAGCCTGGTGTGCTTGAACAGAGCGCACATGCTCTGTGGGCGGAACCAAATGCCTACAACCGCAATTGCCGATCTGTGTATGTGCTGTCATTGCTGCCACTGACTGTCTTCCGCCAGTTGGCCACTGCAATGTATAATAGTAGCGGTGCTCCTGGCTCCTTCTCTGCCGGGTGCACTGCTACTAATATACATTACTGCTGACAGCACTGCAGCTGCCTGTCCCATGTTGCTATGCCCCCACCTCGGTGACCACAGTGAAGTCCTGCTACAGCTGCTTAACTCACTGACCTCCACCGTGGCCTCCTCCGGTTCCCGTCTGTACTACAGAGTGATGCATATAGGGAGGGAGTTAGGGAGGGAGTGGCATTACTACTACTACTGTGTGGCATAACGTGTAAGGGGACTACTACTACTGTGTGGTGTAACGTGTAAAGGGCACTAGTATTACACAGTGATGTGTGTTGAGGTAAATGACTGAGGCGGCACTGGCTTTTACCATAGCCAGATTTACATACAATGTATGAACCCAAGGGTTCATGCGGGCGTTTTACACAGGTGCAGCAGTATATACTGCTGAAAATTTGGTGAGATTTGATCAGAGATGTGTGGAATAGGTTGTCAGAGGGGCAGTGCCTCATCTGCCATAGACTTTTTACTCCAGAGTTTTGACTATAAAAATGATCCGATATTTATAATATATTCTTTATATTTTTTATATACTTTGTATAGTCAAAACTATGGTGTATAGAGAAGTATGACAGGAAAGGCTCTGCCTCACCTCACCTCACCACACATCACTTTACTACAGTGTGGGATAATATGGAAGGAGCACTACTACTACTGTGCGGCATACCATGTAAGGGACTATTGTCTGATTATGCTTCTTCCCCCTAAAGCCAAATCCCCTTTTTGGGTGCACACTTTCAATGCCTGCTGTCCCTAAAATATGAGTGGGTGGGGGGGAGCACACACACCAATGTTCTTTCTGGCACAGGGCACCAAAATGTCTGGTTACAGCTCTGCTGATTGGGTATGTATCCTTTCCATACTCATGTGCTCAGGTTTCGGTTCAATAGATCTACAGTGTCTAGTTAGACAGTCAATAAGGCGACACCAAATGGCCACCATGCATTAGATCGACATGGATAAAAGGTCTACATGGTCATTAAGTCGGCACATGAAAAGGTCAACAGGTACAAAAGGTCGACACATGACAAGGTCACCATGGAAAAAAGGTTGACATAACTATTTTTTGTTGCGTTTTCACCACCAGTTAGTGCACCATGTCCCCGAGCATGGCTTCGCGCAAGGTGCTTCGCTCCGCTAACAATGCGCTTGGCAGAAGTTATTATTCCCAATCGTAGTTAATGTGAATGGTAAATTGGAAGACGTTGCGAAAAATAAAAATAAAAAATAACTTGTGTCAACCATTGGTATGTCAACCATTTTCATGTCGACCTAATGACCATGTCGACCATTTGACTGTCTAACTAGACACTGTAGTTCTCTAGACCACATACCTGTGCTCAGAGTTCAGAAAAATATGAAGATTAACACAAACCACAGATTCCAATGCTTCACAGTACTAAACACAAGCAAACTATAAGTAAATTATGAATCACACTGGTGCAGATACTTATTATAGCCAATACAAATGTTACTCCATCATCTGACCCAGAAGAGTTACTATTTACAGACAGGCTGATCAGGGTATTTCATTTCAAAACAGGGACTGAGTGAGGGCATATGATTTTTCGTGAACTAATCCTTTGCTTGTGGATTCTTGGATTGACATGTGGGAAGATCACTGACTACTAAGTAAGCCAATGCAGTTGCTAGGATATAGATAGGGCGCGTGCTGTAGTACTGTATTTAGCTCTCTGTCACAAGAGAAGCACAGACAAATCAGGACACTGTTGTATACAAAATTACAAATCACTTCTTTGCAAATAAGATTTGCTCTCTTTTCGGCTATATGCCTCAACCATTGTATAGATTATCTAACTTCCTTGCCCCTACTAACAAGCCATTAGCTTAGTTCATGCCTGATAACAGTTTCCAACTGCCCTTAATTTTCAACCCATGTGCATGCAGGCTCTGGCAGTGCTATAAGGATGCATTTTAAACCATGCCACCATCATAAAATAATAAGTGGTTCCCCCCTCATAAATACATTTTCATTGCCCCCAGGACAAATCCAATAGTATTGTGCACCAAAAATAATAACTGCCCATGTAATACTTTTTTTTTATTGGCTCCATAATCTATACATATATATATATATATATGTCCAGAAAGGTCGCACTCACATCCTCAAAGAACAACGACTGGGTTGTCCACTCCAATGTCAGAGCATTGTAATTATAGAGAATTAATAGAGGCACTCTCCAGATTTTCCAAATATGCAATCATTTATTATGATATACGTTACATAATCCACTTAAATAGTATCCTCAATCGCTTTCGGTCCTCACCGGGCCTTCCTCAGGAGGCTATATACAGCAGCTATACATCAGATCATAAAGCCAAACAGCAGATCATCCCAGGCATCCAGCATATATATATATATGCGAAAGCCCTCACTCACTCACTCACTCACTCACTCACTCACTGACTGACTGACTCATCACTGATTCTCTTACTTCCCGATAAGTTAGGAAGCTGAAAATTAACATAGGTGTTCTTCAGGTGGGAAATAGGAGAACTATGTACTGGCTTGCATTGCATGAACAATAACGCCCAAACGGAAAATCGGATCAAAATTTGGAATGCACCTCCAGTGTGTAGTATTTCATAAACTACAAAAATGGTCTTGTCACTTTTTACCGTATCTCTCACTCTCTCACCACTGACTGACTAATCGCTAATTTTCTTACCTCCCGATATGTTAGGAAGCTGAAATTTAACATAGGTATTCTGTATAGCTTTACCAAATCTTTAACACTCATTTATATGTACAAACGTGAAAATAAGAAACTTCCGTGCAAAGAACACGTAGAACAGCTGTGGAATAATATATCAATACTGACTCCTTAATAAATTAATACCAGCATCTTAATCAATAAATGATTTGTATTTATTTATTTACAAGTACATATGGGGCTTAATTCAGATCTGTTCGCTCGCTAGCATTTTTTGCTGCGCAGCGATCAGGTAACTACTGTGAATGCGTATGCACCGCAATGCGCAGGCGCGCTGTACGGTTACACAGCGGATCGTTGTTGTGCACTGGTTCTAGCAAAGAAACCATTCGCACAGCTGTTCGCAAGGAGATTGACAGGAAGAAGGCGTTTGTGGGTGGCAACTGACCGTTTTCTGGGAGTGGTTGGAAAAACGCAGGCGTGTCAATTCCGGGCTTAAATAGGCTGAAGTGATCGCAGCGGCTGAGTAAGGTCAGAGCTACTCAGAAACTGCACAAGCTGTTTTTGTACAGGGCGGCTGCACATGCAATCGCACACTTGCAAAGCTAAAATACACTCCACTATAGGCGGCGTCTATCTGTTCGCTGCGCTGCAAAAAATAGCTAGCGAGCAAACAGATCTGAATTAGGCCTATTGTCTCCATAATAAGTGCTTACCTTTATTAACTGTTCTGACAGGCCCAATAGCACAAACATCATGCTGTTCTGTCTGGCAGAACCATGGGGGTCATTCCGACCTGATAGCACGCTGACGTTTTTTGCAGCGCAACGCTCAGGTCACTACTGACCATTTTCTGGGAGTGTTTGGAAAAGCGCAGGCGTGTCCAAGCGTTTGCAGGGCGGTTGTCTGATGTCAATTCCAGGACCGGACATGCTGAAGTGATCGCAGCGGCTGAGTAAGTTCTGAGCTACTCAGAAACTGCACAAACTATTTTTGTACCGCTCAGCTGCACATGCGATCGCACCCTTGGACAGCAAATATACACTCCCCAGTGGGCGGCGACTATGCGTTCGCACTGCTGCAAACAGTAGCTAGCGAGCGAACAACTCAAAATGACCCCCCATGTCTTAAAAAGCCAGCTACTGTATTTTCCTGGCGGATTTGGTTAAAACCACATGTGACTAGCAGTAGAGCAATTTTGTTATGGATCATTATAAACAGCCACAAAACAGATGTAATCTGACTTTTCAGCCTCCAAATAGCTGGATAGTAATTCCCTTTATAATTGGTAAAACTTTATTCCTGCAAGTAGAACAGAACACACAGTTTTACTATGCACATAAAGAATAACAAACTATACTGACATAGCTATAAGCAAAATAAAACTGGACATATTTTAATTCAAAGAGACATTAAATCCCTGTAGGACATCCTCTTCTTTCAATACAGTTCAAAAGTTATCTTCACTACCATGCAGATGTAAGGTTGGCTTTACTTCACTGACGAAATCTTTATTTTCTTGTGTGTTTCAGCTGAAGCATAAATTCTGTCTCTGGTATGTTCCACACATCTGCTTTATGGGGGTAATTCAGACCTGATCGTAGCAGCAAATATGTTCGCAGTTGGCCAAACCATGGGGGTAATTCCAAGTTGATCGCAGCGGGATTTTTTTTAGCAGTTGGGCAAAACCATGTGCACTGCAGGGGAGGCAGATATAACATGTGCAGAGAGAGTTAGATTTGGGTGGGTTATTTTGTTTCTGTGCAGGGTAGATACTGGCTGCTTTATTTTTACACTGCAAATTAGATTGCAGATTGAACACACCACACCCAAATCTAACTCTCTCTGCAAATGTTATATCTGCCTCCCCTGCAGTGCACATGGTTTTGCCCAACTGCTAAAAAAAATCCTGCTGCGATCAACTTGGAATTACCCCCCATGTGCACTGCAGGTGTGGCAGATATAACATTTGCAGAGAGAGTTAGATTTGGGTGGGTTATTTTGTTTCTGTGCAGGGTAAATACTGGCTGCTTTATTTTTACACTGCAAATTAGATTGCAGATTGAACACACCACACCCAAATCTAATACCCCTTTTCCACTACTATAGCACGGGTCGCAGCCGTGTTGCCTGACACGGCGGCGACCCGTGCTACAGCCCCCTAAAGACAGCGGTCACCAACCCGGCAATTGCCGGGTTGGTGACGCGGCTAGTGAGGTGGCAGGGGCGGCGCTGGGAGATGACATGATCTCCCAGCGCCGCCCTCCAATACACTGTGAACGGGAGCCGTGTCACCTCGACACGGCTCCCGTTCATACTAGACAGCTAGCCGGGTTGAACACGTGTTCAACCCGGCTAGCTACCAGGGTAGGATTCCCGAATCACTTGTCCGGGAATTTGCCGGGGTACCCTTTTCCACTAGGGAAAAACATGGGTAAATGCGTGCCCCCGCTCATTTACCCGTGTTTATAAGAGCTAGTGGAAAAGGGGTATCACTCTCTCTGCACGATATATCTACCCCTCCTGCAGTGCACATGGTTTTGCCCAACTGCTAACAAATTTGCTCCTACGATCAGGTCTGAATTACCCCTTAAGTTGGTAAGACTTAAGGGGGCACACATAGAGAGATCCGTGCTTAAAATCTAAGCAATCTGACTAGATTGCTTAGAAGTTAAGCACGGATCTCTCCATGTTTAAGCCCCACAGTGATAGGGATGTGCGGCCTCTCGTGTCGCTATCTCCGGTGCTAGATTGGCCTGCATGCAGGTACAATCAGCACATAGCTCATTTCACCCGTGCTGTGTGCTGAGTGGGGGAGAGATGTGTGCTGAGCAGTCTCTGATAGATCGCTCAGCACACATCTCTGGCCGTGTGTACTGGGCATTATCAGAGCCGGCCCTAACCAATATGATACCCTAGGCAAGATTTTGGCTGGTGCCCCCTAGCACCACCGCTGGTTCCGCCTCTGACCTTGCACCTCTTTCCCAGCACCATCACTCCTCACCCATAGCAGTCCTTATTTTGGTGTTTGTACACCCTATATTTTAAATAGGAACAGTTCGCACATTTGGCGCACAGCCCAAAAAGGGGTGTGTTTTTGCTGGCAAGGGGCATGGCCACACAGCGGTAACCACAATTCCAATTACGCCACACAGTACTGCAACTTTATTCACATTTGATCATGTGATAGTGTCCATAATTCATATTTCATCCCACAGTAGTATTACTTTACCTTATAAATATTACTCCTCACAGTAGAGCCCCTTATTCACATTACATCACACTGAATTGCTCCTTATTCTCATTACACCACACCCTATTGCTCTTTATTCATATTAGACGACACAGTAGTGCCCTTTATATACGCAACGCCACATAGTAAAGCACCTTATACACATAATGCCACACATCAGTAATGCATTTATACACATAATTCCAAACAGTAATGCCCCTTACACATTATTAATGTCCTTATAAACATAATGCGCCTAACACATTATGACAACCTTTATTAATGCCCTTTTACACATAATGTCCCTTACATATATGCCGCACATTATTAATGCCCTTATACACATAATGACACACATAGTGCCCCCTACACATTCGCTGCACATTATTAGTGCCCCTATACACATAATAACACACATACAGTAGTACCCTGTTACACATATGCCGCACATTATTAATGCCCTTATACACATAATGACACACATAGTGCCCCTTACACATATGTTGCACATTATTAATGCATTTTTACATGACACACATAATGCTCCTTACACATATTCCGAACACTACTGCACAACCAACCCACTCACATGCCCACAGCACTCACACTGCCACTAACACTGTGACCTCTTCCTCTGCTTGGATACAGATGTGTCCTCATAAAACTTGCCTCAATGCTAATGTCGGGCACCTTTTTTATGAAAATGCATCTTATTTGCATTGCTATGTGGCTAGGATGCACAATCAGATTCTGCTGATTAAAATGATATGCAGCATGCCTATATACTGTGTGAGACTGTGGCTGTATCTGCATAAGAAATGCTACACACAGAATATAGGCATGCCGCATATCATTTTAATAAGCAGAAGCGGCTGATGCCCCTAGGCATATCAAATGCCCTAGGCAATTGCCTAGTTTGCCTATGCCTATGGCCGGCTCTGGGCATTATGCTTGCCTCTATATAATTTCTAATTTATTTAACAAATTTTAAATGATTTAAATCTCTATATAGAATACACTGAGTGCCTGCAATTTTGTAGCCAGAAATTACTTCTGTATATTGAGTAAATGCAGTGTAAGTATGTAGTCAAGGCAACCAGAGTAAAAAGATATAGCAGTTGTCAAAATCAACATTATGCTTATAGGGCATGATTCATGTTTGCAAATAAAGCAAAAATGCAAGCAACTGGGTAAAACCATTTAGCACTGCAGGTGGGACAGATGCAGGGACATGCAGTCAGGGGAGGCAGTGCCTCCCCTGTGATTAATTATTAAAATAATACAAAGAAGATACTTATGACACATAGTCTGTTTAATAAGTATCTTCTTTATTTTATAATAATAATTTTAACTCCTTAAATTAGATTGGGAGGCACTGATAGCAGTGCCTCCCATAGACAATGGGAATGGGGGATAGAGAGGGGGGGCAAGCACTGGCCTGTAAAAGCCCATTAAAAAAAATGCTGAAAGCGGCACATCTACAAATGCCTTGCTGACAGGGACACCACCCCCATGTCAGCGAGGCAGCTGTGATTGGACAGCGGATCCAGTGCTGGATCCACTGTCCAATCACCCATATGCGGCACAATGGGCAGAAGTGGTGGTGGGTCCCAGCAGTGAGCAGCAGTGGAGCGGGTCCCGTCGTTGGAGCGGGTCCCGGCAGTGATCAGTGGTGGAACGGGTCCCGGCGATGAGCAGCGGTGGAGCAGGTCCCGGCGGTGAGCAGCGGTGGAGCCAGTCAGCAGCAGCGTCTACACTGACACGCAGGTGAGAGAGGGGGGCCGCTGGGATGGGTACTGCATTGATTGATATATATATAAGGAGATTTATGGTAAGAACTTACCCTTGTTAAAACTCTTTCTGCGAGGTACACTGGATTCCACAGGGAATAACATTGGGGGTGTAGAGTTAGATCTTGATCTGAGGCACCAACAGGCTCAAAGTTTTGATTGTTCCCAAGATGCTCGTGCCGCCTCCTCTATAACCCCAACTCCGTGCACAGGAGCTCAGTTTTGTCAACCAGTCCAATGCAGTAACAGGAAAAAGAGATGACAACAGTTAGTAGCCACAGACACCACATTCTCACAACAGGAGAAGGTATCAGCGTGTAAATACCAAATTGCTTTCTTAACAAATATTTAAAATGCCCGCTCTAATATATACTGCAAACGCCAGGCGCATCTTATTACCATATACAATAAAAGTGCGCTGTACGTCTCAAAACACTACATCCCTTAAGAGAAAAGAATACACCCACACATTGTCTGAGTTCCAAAGCTCATTGATGTATATATTTGTTATTAGAAGGTTATGTATTCAATATATCACAATGTACAGTATATATATAAAGTTACATGGTTACAATCTATACAGTAAGCAGTTAATACAAACTAAATCAAATACAATACCACTCCCTCAATGCTTCCTCCGCTCCATATATCTCTCTCTCTCAGCAAATAAATACAGGAACTCCACCATCGTCTGGGACAAAACAGCAACTCCTGTGTGTCTGATCAGCAATACCCTATGTAGTTTGGGGGAGTGCACACATATAATCTAGGGGAGGGAACTTTCTCATTCATGATGAGTCACTGATCTGTTCGTATGCTAACAAAGTTCAGCCTTGAAGACATCAAAAGGGCTGGCCTGAGTTTCCTGTCCACCAACTGCTTGGAATGTCCATTGTTCTAATAAGAGTGACTTTAGCTTTCATACATTTAATCATAACTACTTGTTGCAATGCCCTACAACTTAATAACAAGTATCAAATGAATCTACACATTAATCTGTTTGCTTTAATACCAAATACGACATGTCTATCTTGCTCTGCTCCAATAATACACATACATGACGTTACTCCATTTTATAATTTTAAATCATTATGATGTCTGGCGCTTGATATGTTATAATTATGTGCTGTATGAAATATGTGTCGAATCTATCTCTGTGGCATGTCTGTGTAAATGCGTATGTTACCATATATTGCTGTGCTCGCTGCGCGTATTTGCAAGCATAGCGACTTATAATGTGTGGAGTCTGTATGTTCTCTCTATGTAATATTTTTGACTTTGACAAGCGGCTAATGCCATACCAACCCAAAGAAGCTAAGTGCGTCAGGGTGGGCGCCCTGTGGAATCCAGTGTACTTTGCAGAAAGAGATTTAACAAGTTCTTACCGTAAATCTCCTTTTCTGCAGCAGGGTACACTGGCATTGCACAGGGAATAACATCGGGGATGTCCTAAAGCAGTTCCTTATGGGAGGGGACGCACTGTAGCGGGCACAAGAACCCGGTGTCCAAAGGAAGCATCCTGCGAGGTGGAAGTATCAAAGGCATAGAAACTTCTGAACGTGTTCACTGAGGACCACGTAGCCACCTTGCACAACTGTTCAGGGGTCGCACCACGGCGGGCCGCCCAAGAAGGTCCAACAGACCGAGTAGAATGGGCTTTGATGGTAGCAGGAGCTGGAAGGCCAGCCTGTACATAAGCATGTGCAATCACCGTTCTAATACATCTGGCCAAGGTCTGCTTTTTAGCAGGACAGCCACGTTTGTGAAAACCAAACAGTACAAAGAGAGAATCAGACTTCCTAATGGAGGCTGTCCTCTTCACATAGATACGGAAAGCCCGTACCACATCCAAAGACCGCTCTTTGGAGGATAAATCTGGAGAGACAAAGGCCGGAGCCACAATCTCCTGATTAAGGTGGAAAGAAGACACCACCTTAGGTAGATAACCAGGGCGCTTCCAAAGAACCGCCAGATCATGGTGAAAAATCAGATAGGGGGACCTACAAGACAAGGCACAAAATCTGATACCCATCTAGCAGAGGCAATAGCCAGCAGAAACAAGACCTTGAGGGAAAGCCACTTAAAGTCCGCAGATTCAAGAGTTTCAAACGGAGACTCTTGCAAGGCCTCCAGAACCACCAACAAATCCCAAGGAGCCACAGGTGGGACATAGGGAGGTTGAATCCGTAAAACACCCTGAGTGAACGTATGAACATCAGACAGAGTTGCAATTTTTCTCTGAAACCATACCGACAAGGCAGAAGTATGAACCTTGAGGGGGGCCAGCTGAAGGCCCTGTTGTAGGAAGGCCAAAAGTTTGGCCGTACTAAACATGTAAACATCATGATTGTTAGATGCGCAGCAAGCAAAGTAAGAATTCCAGACCCTATGGTAATTCCGAGCAGAAGCCGGCTTACGGGCCTTCAACATAGTTTGAATAACTGCCTCAGAAAATCTTTTGGCCCTCAGTACGGAAGCTTCAAGAGCCACGCCGTCAAAGCCAGTCAGACCAAATCCCGGTAAACACAAGTGCCCTGAACGAGGAGGTCTGGTCATTGCGGAAGCAGAAGAGGATGCTGTAGCGAGAGACACTGTAGATCTGAGAACCAATGCCATCTGGGCCAAGCTGGAGCTATTAGAAGAAGGATTCCTCCTTCTTGCTTGAACTTCCTCACTACTCTGGGCAGGAGTGACACCAGAGGAAACATGTACGGCAGTCAGAAGTTCCATGGAATTGCCAGTGTGTTCACAAACGCCGCTTGAGGATACCTTGTTCTTGCTCAGAAGACCAGAACCTTGCGATTGTGTCAAGACGCCTTCAGGTCTACATCTGGTAGGCCCCACTTGTCCACTAGGAGTTGAAATACTTCTGGATGAAAGCTGCACTCTCCGGCGTGCACATCCTGACGACTGAGGAAGTCTGCTTCCCAGTTGAGAACCCCCTGAATGAACACTGCTGATATGGCTGGCAGATGGCGTTCCGCCCATTGAAGAATCTTTAACACCTCCATAATTGCCATGTGGCTTCGAGTGCCACCTTGATGATTTATGTACGCCACCGTGATGGCGTTCTCTGACTGTACTTGAACACGCCTGTTCAGTACCAGATGCTGGGCCAGTTTCAGAGCATTGAACACTGCCCGCAATTCCAGAATGTTTATTGGGAGGAGAGACTCCTCCCTGGTCTACCGACCCTGAAGAGAGTGTTGCTCCAACACCGCACCCAAACCCCTCAGATTGGCATCCGTCATCAGAAGGACCCAGTTGGAGATCCAGAAGGGACGACCCCTGCTCAATCGTTGGTCCTCCAGCCACCCGGTCAGTGACAGACAGACCTCCGAAAACAGAGATCATTTCAAACCTGATCCAGTGAGGCAGGTCATCCCACTTGGCAAGAATCAGTTTCTGCAGTGGGCGGGAATGAAATTGAGCATACTCCACCATTTTGAAAGCCGTCACCATGAGGCCCAGTACTTGCATCGCTGAGTGTATCGACACACGCAGACGAGAGAGGAAGCAACATATCTTGTCCTGAAGCTTCAGGACTTTCTCCTGTGACAAAAACAACCTCTGGTTGTGTGTGTCCAACAACGCTCCCAGATGCACCATGCTCTGGGCAGGGACCAGGGATGATTGCTTCCAGTTGATGAGCCACCCATGGGCTTGCAGAAACTAGACCGTTAGATCCAAATGATGGAGGAGAACATTTTAGGAATTGGCCAGGATCAGCAGGTCATCCAGATACGGCAGGATCCGGTTGCCCAACGGCGGAGTGAAGCCGTCATAACTGCCATGACCTTGGTGAAAATTTGCGGAGCCGTGGTCAGACCAACCGGTAAGGCCCGGAATTGATAATGGAGATTTCCAATAGCAAACCGCAGGTATTGCTGATGTGACATGGCAATAGGGATATGCTGGTAAGCATCCTGTATATCCAGGGATACCATATAGTCCCCTGGTTCCAAAGCCAGGACAATAGAGCGAAGGGTCTCCATATGAAACTTGGAGACCCTCACAAACTTGTTCAAAGATTTGAGGTTGAGAATGGGCCGGGAGGAACCATTCGGTTTGGGTACTAGAAAGAGTGTTGAATAGTACCCCCTGCCCCTCAGAGCCAGAGGCACCGGCACTACCACTCTGGTGTCCAGGAGGGATTGTACCACTAAACGGAGAGTTGTTGCCTTCACCTGATCTGAAGGGATGTCCGTCAGGCAACATCAAGGAGGGGGACGTGTCTTGAAGGATATAGTGTATCCGTGAGTGACAACTTCCCGTACTCAAGCGTCTGAAGTGGTCTTCAACCATACCTGGGTAAAATGTAGAAGTCAGCCTCCCACCCAGGGATCCCCCAGGGGGAGGCCTGCCCCGTCATGTCGCAGGCTTGTCAGATTTGGAAGCCGACTGACGGGCAGCCCAGGCACATTTAGGCTTGGGCTTGGTGGTTTTGGAAGTGTGGGTACGCCTGACCCTTTGCTTTACCCGGAGGGGAAAAGGAACGAAAGGAAGTACTCTTAGCCTTCGGGGCCGAAGGAGTAGTACTAGGTAGACATGCAGTTTTAGCAGACGCCAAGTCAGCGACAATCTTGTTGAGATCCTCACCAAAGAGGATGTTTCCTTTAAATGGGAGCACCTCCAGGGTTTTCTTAGAGTCCAAGTCCACCGACTAGGACCGTAACCAGAGAATACGGCGAGCCAAAATGGATGTCATAGCAGCCTTGGCCACCAGAACACCTGCATCTGAAGCTGCTTCTTTAATGTAATGAATGCCTTGACAATATAAGAGAGACATTGTCTGGCATGTTCAGAAAAATTGGACGGAAACTCAGCCTCCATTTCCTGAGCCCACGCCTCAATAGCTTCTGCGGCCCAAGTAGCCGCAATGGTGGGCCTATGCACAGCCCCTGCAAGGGTATTGATCGCTTTTAAGCAGCCCACCACATGCTTATCTGTCAGCTTCTTGAGAGAAGTGATGGTAGTGACAGGCAGGGCAGATGACACCACCAGCCGAGCGATTTGCGAGTCCACCGGTGGTGGCGTTTCCCAATTTTTACTCAATTCTGCCACAAGGGGATAGCGGGCTAGCAGCTTCTTGTGCAGGGTGAATTTCTTTCCTGGGTTCTCCCAGGATTCCTGACGTATGTCAACTAAGTGGTCAGAATAAGGTAAAACCAATTTAGTAACCTTCTGACGTTTGAACCTGTCCGGTTTCTTAGATGTAGTAGCAGGCTCAGGATCATCATCAATCTGAAGAATGAGCCTGATAGCCTCTAAAAGATCAGGAACATCCACCTGTGAAACAGATTCCCCATCAGAAACATCATGATCAGAGTCTGTGGGGTCAGTATACACGCCATCTTCATCGGAAGAGGTATCCGGAACATGCATGGATTGAGAGGAAGTAACAGCCCGCTTAAAGAACCTCTTAGGTTTAGTCTTAGGCGGGCGAGAGTCAGGAATACGTTTACTCCAAGAGTTATTCAAGTGCTGTAACTGATTGGACATAGCATCTGTCCATGGTGGATTAACCACAGAGACCATATAATAATAATAATAATTATAATAATTTTATTTATATAGCGCTCTTTCTCCAATAGGACTCAAGGCGCTTAACAGATACATAGCATAATATAGTGCAAAAAATAATGATGTACATTTTCATAAAATACAGAAGCATGAAGATACTAAAAGGGACACTATGGAAATGCTGTAGTAAACAGGAAAGTCTTGAGTCTACTTTTGAAGGATTCTATAGTTGGGGCCTCTCGCACTGTGCAGGGAAGTGAGTTATAAGGCTGATAAGGCACAGTAGGTCCCATAGGGGGCGCAAGCCTAGTTACCAGCGTAGTCAGTAAATTAGAAAAGGCAGACCAAGGCGGGCCCTGATGTGCCTCCGTTGTTACAAACTGACTAGGGGGGTACAGAACCCCCAAAACCTGAACCGTCCACAGCCATGTTATCCTCAAATGCATCTAAAATGTACATTTGGATTCCCGTGTATACAGACATATAGGATTGCTGCTGGAGAACTAAAAGGGGCTTGATAACAGTTAAAAGCCTTCGTTTTGGATACTAATACTAGCAATCAGATGGTCCTAATCAGAGAATCCGATTAAATTTTGTCAAACTGTGGAAATTACCTTATCTAAACCCCAAACCCTTTAAATCTAATCCAGATTTACATTTAGTATAATAATTGGTTTGATCAAAGATCATATTTTATAACCTCTTAAGAAGGGAACATCTCAACCTTTGAGAGTATTTTCAATAAGAGAACAAATGTTGTTCAGAAAACACCCCTGAAGAAGTCGCTATAAGACGAAATGCATTGGTTGAAAGCATTTTTTATTAGTAATTTTAAATGTACAAATTGAACAAACAATTGTATTCCTAATGATCAATATTACTTTGTAAAGAAATAATTTTTCATTGCAAATGTGAATTTGGACTATACTTTCTTAACAATAAAAAGATATGTGTTTTTAGACTATGGGTGTCTAAATGTGTAAGGTCATCCTCTCTTTACATATATATTCAGAAAAAGTTTTTAGACAAACAATTGCCTAATTTGTTAAAGAAGAGCGCTCCACAGAGATATTATTTGTGTATCTATTTCTATGTTGATCTCTGTCGACAAGGGATCCTTTCTCTGTGTTGAAGCTTGTCTATAAAAGAAATAGTGCTAAACTAACTAATATAGAATAAACTAACTGACATAGAATAAGCAATAGAACAGTAGTTTTACAATAAGAGCACATTAAGGAACTCTATTATTATTTTATATATATACATATATATATATATATATGTATATATATACACACACACACACATATATATATATATATATACTGTATATTAGTGATGTGCACCGGAAATTTTTCGGGTTTTGTGTTTTGATTTTGGGTTCGGTTCCGCGGCCATGTTTTGGGTTCGGACGTGTTTTGGCAAAACCTCACCGGAAATTTTTTGTCGGATTCGGGTGTGTTTTGGATTCGGGTGTTTTTTTCAAAAAACACTAAAAAACAGCTTAAATCATAGAATTTGGGGGTCATTTTGATCCCATAGTATTATTAACCTCAATAACCATAATTTCCACTCATTTTCAGTCTATTCTGAACACCTCACACCTCACAATATTATTTTTAGTCCTAAAATTTGCACCGAGGTCGCTGGATGGCTAAGCTAAGCAACACAAGTGGCCGACACAAACACCTGGCCCATCTAGGAGTGGCACTGCAGTGTCAGGCAGGATGGCACTTGAAAAAAATAGTCCCCAAACAGCACATGATGCAAAGAAAAAAAGAGGCGCAATGAGGTAGCTGTGTGACTAAGCTAAGCGACCCTAGTGGCCGACACAAACACCTGGCCCATCTAGGAGTGGCACTGCAGTGTCAGACAGGATGGCACTTGAAAAAAATAGTCCCCAAACAGCACATGATGCAAAGAAAAAAAGAGGCGCAATGAGGTAGCTGTGTGACTAAGCTAAGCGACCCAAGTGGCCGACACAAACACCTGGCCCATCTAGGAGTGACACTGCAGTGTCAGGCAGGATGGCCCTTCAAAAAAATACTCCCCAAACAGCACATGATGCAAAGAAAAATGAAAGAAAAAAGAGGTGCAAGATGGAATTGTCCTTGGGCCCTCCCACCCACCCTTATGTTGTATAAACAGGACATGCACACTTTAACGAACCCATCATTTCAGCGACAGGGTCTGCCACACGACTGTGACTGAAATGACTGGTTGGTTTGGGCCCCCACCAAAAAAGAAGCAATCAATCTCTCCTTGCACAAACTGGTTCTACAGAGGCCAGTGGCGTAACTACTGCCCCCGCAGTCCTCGCGGTGGCTTGGGGGCGAGGGGCTGCGGGGGCGCCACTGACTTTGCACAGATTGACATGCGGACGAGCGTCCGCATGTCAATCTGCGGTCTCCTTCCCTCCGCTGCTGTAAGGAGGGACACGGAGCGCACATCGCGCGCCTCTCCTGTGTCCCTCCCTGGCTCTCCCCCGGCCTGTCTAATAAAGGAAGTGCCGTTCGTGAGCTCTGATTGGCTCAAGAACCGGCACTTCCTTTATTAGACCGGCAGGAGAGCCAGGAGGGACACAGGAGAGGCGCGCTATGCGCTCCGTGTCCCTCCAACACAAAGGAGCGGGGGGGGGCAGGCACTGTGGGGGAAGATCTGGCACTGGGGGCATATACCTGGCACTGTGGGGGAAGATCTGGCACTGGGGGCATATACCTGGCACTGTGGGGGAAGATCTGGCACTGGGGGCATACACCTGGCACTGTGGGGGAAGATCTGGCACTGGGGGCATATACCTGGCACTGTGGGGGAAGATCTGCCACTGGGGGGCATATACCTGGCACTGTGGGGGAAGATCTGGCACTGGGGGCATATACCTGGCACTGTGGGGGAAGATCTGGCACTGGGGGCATATACCTGGCACTGTGGGGGAAGATCTGGCACTGGGGGCATACACCTGGCACTGTGGGGGAAGATCTGGCACTGGGGGGAGTAGGCACTGAGGGGGCATATGTGGCACTGTGGGGGAATATCTGGCACTGGGGGCATATACCTGGCACTGTGGGGGAAGATCTGGCACTGGGGGCATATACCTGGCACTGTGGGGAATATTTGGCACTGGGGGGAGCAGGCACTGAGGGGGCATATGTGGCACTGTGGGGGAATATCTGGAACTGGGGGCATATACCTGGCACTGTGGGGGAATATTTGGCACTGGGGGGAGCAGGCACTAAGGGGGCATATGTGGCACTCTGGGGGGTATATGTGGCACTGGTGGCATGTACCTGGCACTGTGGGGCAATATCTGGCACTGGGGGCATATGTGGCACTGGGAGCATGGCCCTAGCAACAAGCACTACCCCCTAGCAACGAGCATGACACCCAGTGCATGAAACCCCTGGCAACAAGCATGACACCCAGTGCATGAAACCCCTGGCAACGAGCATGACACCCTGAGCATGAAAACCCCTGGCACCGTGCATGGAACCAAGAGTATGAAACCGCTGGCAACGAGCATGACACCCAGTGCATGAAACCTCTGGCAACGAGCATGACACCCTGAGCATGAAAACCCCTGGCACCGTGCATGGAACCAAGAGCATGAAACCCCTGGCAACGAGCAGGTAATTTAAAAGTAATTAGAAGCCTTACTGTAGAACTTAATGTGTAATGGGCATTACGGTGTGTGGCATAATGTATCACGGACATTGCGGTGTGTGTCATAATGTGTCAGGCATTACGGTGTGTTGTATACTATATCACAGGCATTGTGGTATGTGGTATAATGTCTCAGGATCATTGTGCTGTGTGTCATACTGTGTCACAGACATTGTATGTGCTATAATGTATCAGGGGCATTGCAGTGTGTAGCATAATGTATAACGGGCATAGCGATTCCTGTCATAATTTGTCACAGGCATTACGGTGTGTGGCATAATGTGTCGGGGGCATTACAGTGTGTGCATATTGTGTCATGTGCATTATTGTGTGTGGCATAATGGCTAAGGCCATTGCAGTATGTGGAATAATGTATACTGGGCATTACTATAAGGAGGAAAAATGACAAATAATGTAAGGGGCATGAATCAGGATTATTTTTCTTTCCTGTGGTGGCTAACGTCTGGGCGTGCAGGTTGCAAAACTGGGGTATAAGGTAGTCTTTTCCTGCAATGCCACGCCCCTTTACGCGAAGACACGCCCATTTCAACGAAGCCACACCCCCTATGGGGGTTATGAGGGGGGGGCGCCGAAGGATTTTTTGGCTTGGGGGAGAAAAATTTCTAGTTACGCCACTGACAGAGGCAAGATGTCCACCTCATCATCATCGTCCGATTCATCACCCCTTTCACTGTGTACATCCCCCTCCTCACAGATTATTAATTCGTCCCCACTGGAATCCACTATCTCAGGTCCCCGTGTACTTTCTGGAGGCAATTGCTGCTGGTGAATGTCTCCACGGAGGAATTGATTATAATTCATTTTAATGAACATCATCTTCTCCACATTTTCTGGAAGTAACCACGTACGCCGATTGCTGACAAGGTGAGCGGCTGCACTAAACACTCTTTCGGAGTACACACTGGAGGGAGGGCAACTTAGGTAGAATAAAGCCAGTTTCTGCAAAGGCCTCCAAATTGCCTCTTTTTCCTGCCAGTATACGTACTGACTGTCTGACGTGCCTACTTGGATGCGGTCACTCATATAATCCTCCACCATTCTTTCAATGGTGAGAGAATCATATGCAGTGACAGTAGACGACATGTCAGTAATCGTTGGCAGGTCCTTCAGTCCGGACCAGATGTCAGCACTCGCTCCAGACTGCCCTGCATCACCGCCAGCGGGTGGGCTCGGAATTCTGAGCCTTTTCCTCGCACC
Source organism: Pseudophryne corroboree (assembly GCF_028390025.1). Taxonomy (NCBI): domain Eukaryota; kingdom Metazoa; phylum Chordata; class Amphibia; order Anura; family Myobatrachidae; genus Pseudophryne; species Pseudophryne corroboree. Next base: position 649,616,089 of record NC_086446.1, on the reverse strand, counting down.
CCCAGTTGCGGGAGAATGTGAAGAAAGAGCTGTTGACGGGTCACGTTCCGCTTGACTTGACAATTTTCTCACCAGCAGGTCTTTGAACCCCTGCAGACTTGTGTCTGCCGGAAAGAGAGATACAACGTAGGTTTTAAATCTAGGATCGAGCACGGTGGCCAAAATGTAGTGCTCTGATTTCAACAGATTGACCACCCGTGAATCCTGGTTAAGCGAATGAAGGGCTCCATCCACAAGTCCCACATGCCTAGCGGAATCGCTCTGTTTTAGCTCCTCCTTCAATGTCTCCAGCTTCTTCTGCAAAAGCCTGATGAGGGGAATGACCTGACTCAGGCTGGCAGTGTCTGAACTGACTTCACGTGTGGCAAGTTCAAAGGGTTGCAGAACCTTGCACAACGTTGAAATCATTCTCCACTGCGCTTGAGACAGGTGCATTCCATCTCCTTTGCCTATATCGTGGCCAGATGTATAGGCTTGAATTGCCTTTTGCTGCTCCTCCATCCTCTGAAGCATATAGAGGGTTGAATTCCACCTCGTTACCACCTCTTGCTTCAGATGATGGCAGGGCAGGTTCAGGTATTTTTGGTGGTGCTCCAGTCTTCTGTACGCGGTGCCTGAACGCCGAAAGTGGCCCGCAATTCTTCGGGCCACCGACAGCATCTCTTGCACGCCCCTGTCGTTTTTTAAATAATTCTGCACCACCAAATTTAAGGTATGTGCAAAACATGGGACGTGCTGGAATTTGCCCAGATGTAATGCACGCACAATATTGCTGGCGTTGTCCGATGTCACAAATCCCCAGGAGAGTCCAATTGGGGTAAGCCATTCTGCGATGATCTTCCTCAGTAGCCGTAAGAGGTTGTCAGCTGTGTGCGTATTCTGGAAAGCGGTGATACAAAGCGTAGCCTGCCTAGGAACGAGTTGGCGTTTGCGAGATGCTGCTACTGGTGCCGCCGCTGCTGTTCTTGCTGCAGGAGGCAATACATCTACCCAGTGGGCTGTCACAGTCATATAGTCCTGAGTCTGCCCTGCTCCACTTGTCCACATGTCCGTGGTTAAGTGGACATTGGGTACAACTGCATTTTTTAGTACACTGGTGAGTCTTTTTCTGAGGTCTGTGTACATTTTCGGTATCGCCTGCCTAGAGAAATGGAACCTAGATGGTATTTGGTACCGGGGACACAGTACCTCAATCAAGTCTCTAGTTGGCTCTGAATTAACGATGGATACCGGAACCACGTTTCTCACTGCCCAGGCTGCCAAGGCCTCAGTTATCCGCTTTGCAGCAGGATGACTGCTGTGATATTTCATCTTCCTCGAAAAGGACTGTTGGACAGTCAATTGCTTACTGGAAGTAGTACAAGTGGTCTTCCGACTTCCCCTCTGGGATGACGATCGACTCCCAGCAGCAACAACAGCAGCGCCAGCAGCAGTAGGCGTTACACTCAAGGATGCATCGGAGGAATCCCAGGCAGGAGAGGACTCATCAGACTTGCCAGTGACATGGCCTGCAGGACTATTGGCTTTCCTGGGTAAGGAGGAAATTGACACTGAGGGAGTTGGTGGTGGGGTTTGCAGGAGCTTGGTTACAAGAGGAAGGGATTTAGTGGTCAGTGGACTGCTTCCGCTGTCACCCAAAGTTTTTGAACTTGTCACTGATGTCACGATCCGGGTATCTGGACGCCATTTCTTACCTATCAGATGCCTCCTAAGGCTGGCTCAGCGCTCCAGGACCGGATCCCATCTGTTATCCTGATGTGCACATTCCCGCATCCTCTCCTGTCTCTCTGGACGCAGTCACAGTAACGCCTTATACATCTGGCATGGCGTCTCCCGCGGCCTCCGCCGCCGTCCCTGAGCTTCTGCATTCAGAGTGGCGATTACGTCAGCCGCGGCCTCCGCTGTGTCCGCGTGGTCGGATGTGCATCTGTCAGCCTGGCGTCTCCTGTCTCCGGTGGCCGGCGCCGCCATTACTGTTTTCCAGACCACATGGATTACAATCCAAACTTCCCTCCAAGTGTCTGCATGGGCGCAGCCATCTTGGATTCTGTCAGCTGATCATTTACTCCAATCTGTTGTCAGTATTGTTAATCTGCATAATTGCCTAGCCAATCCCTTCCTTGCTGCAGGTATAAATACACTGTGCCTGAGCAAGGAAGGCGTCAGTGCTTTGGTTGTCAAACCTAGTTCCAGTTTGTCTCTCTTCTGTGAATGTCTTCCAGGTTCCAGCTCCTGTCTCCAGACTTCTGCTATAGAGACCCGCACCAGCATTCCATCTGCGGTGTAGCCTGACTCTCCGATCCATTCTGGACTCACCTGTTTCCAGCTACAACATCACCTGCTTCCAGCTCAGCTTCCAGCAGTGTACAGCTTCTCTTAAAGGGCCGGTGTCCTTTCTGCAGTTTACCACTCTCCACCGGTATTATTATTTCTCCGCTCTCAAATTCTACATTTCATCTACATTGCACCGCTCTCAAGCTTTATTTATTATTTAACTGGTTCCAGCCAGTATCCACTCCGTGCCAACACCTGTCTGGTTCTAACCAGTACCCACAGCAGCATTTTATCTACAGCAGTCCAGCTTTCCCTGGAACACCAGCTGGTACGACCCTGGGCTTTCCTCATTGCTACAGTTGAGCCTGGTAAGGACTTTCCAACTTGCAGATAATAAGAACTGTCTCATACCACCAGAGCTCTGTGGCCCCTGCCACCCTGTAGTACCCAGGAACTGTATTATTATTTCTCTGCTGATTTTTATGTTACTTTTTACTGCTACTGTGATGCATGGAGTTTGTCATAAATAAATATCATTGACTTTTACTCAAGTTGTCGTGGTCACGCCTTCGGGCGGTTTCTCTTCATGTTACTTACATGTCCAGGGGTCTGATACAACCTCCCAGGTTCCGGTACATCTCAGCCCCTACAACTGAGGCTGCCTTCCGTCAGCTCAGGCCCTCAGTTGTGACAGTAAGCACTGACCTAATGAATCCAGCCGGAGACCAGGATCAAGCGGCCAGGCCGATGCAAGAACTGGCAGCCCGACTAGAACATCAGGAGGCTGCACAGGGCCACATCATCCGCTGTCTCCAGGATCTCTCTACTCGGCTGGATGGGATTCAGACAACTCTCCGTGGATCAGGCGCTTCTGGTGCGTCAACCACAGTGACTCCAGTTATAACCCCACCCACCTTACCCATTTCTGCTCCACGTCTTCATCTTCCAACGCCAGCAAAATTTGACGGATCTCCAAGATTCTGCAGGGGATTTCTCAACCAGTGTGAGATTCAGTTTGAGCTACAACCTGGCAATTTTCCCAGTGACCGTACAAAAATTGCCTACATCATCTCACTTCTCAGTGGCTCAGCCCTTGACTGGGCATCACCGTTATGGGAGAGGTCCGACACCCTGCTATCTTCTTACACTGCATTCGTGTCAACATTCAGGCGCATCTTCGACGAGCCAGGCCGGGTAACTTCAGCTTCGTCTGAGATTCTCCGTTTACGCCAGGGATCACATACTGTAGGACAATATCTTATACAGTTCCAGATCCTGGCATCTGAACTGGCATGGAACAACGAGGCCCTGTATGCTGCATTCTGGCATGGTTTATCCGAGCGTATTAAAGATGAGTTAGCTACCAGAGACTTACCCTCCAAGTTAGATGAGCTAATCTCACTTTGTACAAAAGTTGACTTACGTTTCAGAGAGAGAGCAACTGAGCGTGGAAGATCATCTGCTCCAAAATCTTCTGCTCCTCCTCCTCGCCAACTGTCACCAACTAAAGATGAACCCATGCAAATTGGCCGTTCCCGTTTAACTCCTGCTGAGCGCCGAAGACGTCTCTCTGAGTCTCTCTGTCTGTATTGTGCAGCCCCGTCTCACACTATTCATGCCTGTCCCAAACGTCCGGGAAACTTCAAATCCTAGCTCGCCAAGGAGAGGGCCGGCTAGGAGTAATGATCTCCTCTCCATCTCCTCAAGATTGTAATCTCCCAGTCTCGCTTCAAGTTGCTCAACGTTATCAGAACGTCATTGCCCTCCTGGATTCCGGAGCAGCTGGGAACTTTATTACCGAAGCCTATGTTAAACGGTGGTCCCTACCCACCGAGAGACTTCCTTCCTCCTTTTCCTTAACTGCCGTGGATGGCAGTAAAATTTTTGATACAGTTATTGCTCTAAGGACTCTACCAGTTCGTCTGAGAGTGGGAGTTCTTCATTCCGAACTTATTTCACTTTTAGTGATTCCAAGAGCCACACATCCTGTGGTCCTGGGCCTTCCATGGCTCCGTCTTCACAATCCTACAATTGATTGGACGACTACGCAAATCCTGGCATGGGGTCCCTCCTGTGCTGAGACATGTTTGTTTAAAGTGTTGCCTGTCTGTTCTTCCTCCCCCAGGTCGTCTGATGTTCCACCTCCTCCATATCAAGATTTCACGGATGTGTTCAGTAAAGCTTCTGCTGATATCCTTCCTCCTCATAGAGAATGGGACTGCCCGATTGATCTCGTTCCAGGGAAGGTTCCACCTCGAGGCCGAACTTATCCGTTGTCTCTGCCCGAGACGCATTCTATGGAGGAATACATTAAAGAGAACCTAGCAAAGGGGTTCATTCGACCTTCTTCTTCTCCAGCCGGCGCAGGCTTCTTTTTTGTAAAAAAGAAAGATGGTGGTCTGCGGCCGTGCATCGACTACAGAGGTTTGAACGACATTACCATCAAGAACCGCTATCCTTTACCCCTGATTACTGAGCTCTTTGACAGAGTTAGCGGAGCTACCATCTTTACAAAGCTGGACTTGAGAGGTGCATACAATCTCATCCTGATCCGTGAGGGTGATGAGTGGAAGACCGCATTTAACACCCGTGACGGACATTATGAGTACCTCGTCATGCCCTTCGGATTGAGCAATGCTCCAGCTGTCTTCCAGCATTTCGTCAATGAGATCTTCAGAGACATTCTATACCGTCATGTCGTGGTCTATCTAGATGATATCCTCATTTTTGCCAACAATTTAGAGGAACATCGTTTTTGGGTAAAGGAGGTTCTGTCCCGTCTCCGTGTCAATCATCTCTATTGCAAATTAGAGAAATGCGTCTTTGAAGTCAAGTCCATTCCGTTTCTAGGGTACATTGTGTCCGGTTCCGGACTAGAGATGGATCCTGAGAAACTACAAGCAATCCAGAATTGGCCGGTACCCTTAACCCTCAAAGGGGTCCAGAGGTTCTTAGGGTTCGCCAATTATTACCGAAAGTTTATACGAGACTTTTCCACCATTGTGGCGCCTATTACTGCTTTCACCAAGAAGGGTGCTAACCCGTCCAAGTGGTCTGAAGAAGCCATGCAAGCTTTTCATCTTTTAAAACAGAGGTTCATCTCTGCGCCTGTCCTGAAACAGCCTGACATCGACTCTCCTTTCATCCTAGAGGTGGATGCCTCCTCCGTTGGAGTAGGAGCGGTGTTATCTCAGAGGGCTAAAGATGGCCATTTACATCCTTGCAGTTTCTTCTCACGGAAGTTCTCCCCAGCGGAGCGCAACTATGCCATTGGCGACCAGGAGTTGATAGCCATCAAGCTCGCTCTAGAGGAGTGGAGATATCTGTTGGAGGGAGCTTCTCATTCAATCACCATCCTTACAGACCACAAGAACCTTCTATATCTGAAAGGCGCACAATGTCTCAACCCTCGTCAGGCCAGATGGGCACTTTTCTTTTCCAGGTTCGACTTTAAACTCCAGTTCTGTCCGGGCTCTCAGAATCGCAAGGCCGATGCCCTTTCCCGCTCATGGGAGCAAGAAAATGAGTCAGAGTCTTCAGACAAGCATCCTATTATAAGTCCGTTGGCATTCTCCATGGTAGGGATGGACTCTACGCCCCCATCAGGGAAAAGTTTTGTGAAGCCGACACTAAGGAAGAAGCTCATGCATTGGGCCCATGCTTCCCGCTTTGCCGGACATACAGGTATCCAAAAAACCCTGGAGTTTATCTCTAGGTCCTATTGGTGGCCAACTCTGAAAAAGGACGTTTTGGAGTTTATTGCATCTTGCCCAAAGTGTGCTCAACATAAAGTATCCCGCCAGTCGCCTGCGGGGCAACTGGTTCCACTATCTGTTCCCCGTCGACCATGGACCCATTTGTCGATGGATTTTATTACAGATTTGCCCATGTGCAACAAGTTTAATACCATCTGGGTGGTAGTTGACCGGTTCACCAAGATGGCACACTTCATTCCTCTCACCGGTCTTCCGTCAGCTTCCAAGTTGGCTCAAGTATTCATACAAGAGATCTTTCGACTCCACGGTCTTCCAGAAGAAATTATCTCAGATCGAGGAGTTCAATTCACAGCCAAATTCTGGCGAAGTTTATGTCAAGCCCTCCAAGTCAAGCTAAAGTTTTCCACGGCTTACCATCCTCAGACCAATGGTCAAACTGAGAGGGTGAATCAGGACTTGGAGTCCTTCCTCCGCATCTATGTGTCCTCCTCTCAAGATGACTGGGTTCAATTACTTCCCTGGGCCGAGTTCTGTCATAACAACCAGTATCATTCTTCATCTTCTTCAACACCATTCTTCACCAACTTTGGATTCCACCCTAAAGTCCCTGAGTTCCAACCGCTTCCAGCAACTGCTGTTCCCGCAGTGGATATCACCTTGCATCAGTTTGCCAATATCTGGAAGAGCGTACGATCAGCTCTGCTCAAGGCATCGTTCAGGTACAAGAAGTTTGCGGATAAGAAGCGTCGAGCAGTTCCTGCTCTCAAGGTGGGTGATCGGGTATGGTTATCCACGAAGAATTTGAGGTTAAGAGTTCCCAGTATGAAGTTTGCACCTCGCTACATCGGTCCTTTTAAAATTGATCAAGTCATCAATCCTGTTGCTTACAGACTCCAGTTGCCTCCCTTCTTAAAGATACCCAGGACATTCCATGTTTCCCTGTTGAAACCGCTAATCTTGAATCGGTTTCATTCCTCACTTCCTCCAACTCCGAAAGTCCAAATTCAACGAGGCGTTGAGTATGAAGTAGCCAAGATCCTGGACTCACGTCACCGTTACGGTCAACTTCAGTATCTTATTGACTGGAAGGGTTATGGCCCTGAGGAACGTTCATGGACCAATGCTTCTGATGTCCATGCTCCTGCCTTGGTCCGGAGATTCCATTCCAAGTTTCCTCAAAAGCCAAAGAAGTGTCCTGGGGCCACTCCTAAAGGGGGGGGTGCTGTCACGATCCGGGTATCTGGACGCCATTTCTTACCTATCAGATGCCTCCTAAGGCTGGCTCAGCGCTCCAGGACCGGATCCCATCTGTTATCCTGATGTGCACATTCCCGCATCCTCTCCTGTCTCTCTGGACGCAGTCACAGTAACGCCTTATACATCTGGCATGGCGTCTCCCGCGGCCTCCGCCGCCGTCCCTGAGCTTCTGCATTCAGAGTGGCGATTACGTCAGCCGCGGCCTCCGCTGTGTCCGCGTGGTCGGATGTGCATCTGTCAGCCTGGCGTCTCCTGTCTCCGGTGGCCGGCGCCGCCATTACTGTTTTCCAGACCACATGGATTACAATCCAAACTTCCCTCCAAGTGTCTGCATGGGCGCAGCCATCTTGGATTCTGTCAGCTGATCATTTACTCCAATCTGTTGTCAGTATTGTTAATCTGCATAATTGCCTAGCCAATCCCTTCCTTGCTGCAGGTATAAATACACTGTGCCTGAGCAAGGAAGGCGTCAGTGCTTTGGTTGTCAAACCTAGTTCCAGTTTGTCTCTCTTCTGTGAATGTCTTCCAGGTTCCAGCTCCTGTCTCCAGACTTCTGCTATAGAGACCCGCACCAGCATTCCATCTGCGGTGTAGCCTGACTCTCCGATCCATTCTGGACTCACCTGTTTCCAGCTACAACATCACCTGCTTCCAGCTCAGCTTCCAGCAGTGTACAGCTTCTCTTAAAGGGCCGGTGTCCTTTCTGCAGTTTACCACTCTCCACCGGTATTATTATTTCTCCGCTCTCAAATTCTACATTTCATCTACATTGCATCGCTCTCAAGCTTTATTTATTATTTAACTGGTTCCAGCCAGTATCCACTCCGTGCCAACACCTGTCTGGTTCTAACCAGTACCCACAGCAGCATTTTATCTACAGCAGTCCAGCTTTCCCTGGAACACCAGCTGGTACGACCCTGGGCTTTCCTCATTGCTACAGTTGAGCCTGGTAAGGACTTTCCAACTTGCAGATAATAAGAACTGTCTCATACCACCAGAGCTCTGTGGCCCCTGCCACCCTGTAGTACCCAGGAACTGTATTATTATTTCTCTGCTGATTTTTATGTTACTTTTTACTGCTACTGTGATGCATGGAGTTTGTCATAAATAAATATCATTGACTTTTACTCAAGTTGTCGTGGTCACGCCTTCGGGCGATTTCTCTTCATGTTACTTACATGTCCAGGGGTCTGATACAACCTCCCAGGTTCCGGTACATCTCAGCCCCTACAACTGAGGCTGCCTTCCGTCAGCTCAGGCCCTCAGTTGTGACAACTGACTTATGATGAATGCGCTGCAGGTGACGTATAAGGGAGGATGTTCCGAGGTGGTTAACGTCCTTACCCCTACTTATTACAGCTTGACAAAGGCAACACACGGCTTGACACCTGTTGTCCGCATTTGTGTTGAAATAATTCCACACCGAAGAGCTGATTTTTTTTGTATTTTGACCAGGCATGTCAAGGGCCATATTCCTCCCACGGACAACAGGTGTCTCCCCGGGTGCCTGACTTAAACAAACCACCTCACCATCAGAATCCTCCTTGTCAATTTCCTCCCCAGCGCCAGCAACACCCATTTCCTAATCCTGGTGTACTTCAACAGTGACATCGTCAATTTGACTATCAGGAACTGGACTGCGGGTGCTCCTTCCAGCACTTGCAGGGGGCGTGCAAATGGTGGAAGGCTCAAGCTCTTCCCGTCCAGTGTCGGGAAGGTCAGGCATCGCAACCGACACAATTGGACTCTCCTTGGGGATTTGTGATTTTGAAGAACGCACAGTTATTTGCTGTGCTTTTGCCAGCTTAAGTCTTTTCTTTTTCTAGCGAGAGGATGAGTGCTTCCATCCTCATGTGAAGCTGAACCACTAGCCATGAACATAGGCCAGGGCCTCAGCCGTTCCTTGCCACTCCGTGTCGTAAATGGCATATTGGCAAGTTTACGCTTCTCCTCAGATGCTTTTAATTTTGATTTTTGAGGCATTTTACTGATCTTTTGTGTTTTGGATTTTACATGCTCTGTACTATGACATTGGGCATCGGCCTTGGCAGACGACGTTGATGGCATTTCATCGTCTCGGCCATGACTAGTGGCAGCAGCTTCAGCACGAGGTGGAAGTGGATCTTGATCTTTCCCTATTTTTTTTAACCTCCACATTTTTGTTCTCCATATTTTAATGCGCACAACTAAAAGCCACCACAGGTATACAATGTAGATGGATGGATAGTATACTTTATGGATGACGAGTGACGACACAGAGGTAGGTACAGCAGTGGCCTACCGTACTGCTACATACAGTATAATGGACCTGGTGGACACTGTCAGCAGACTGCTAAACTACTAGTATAAAAAAAAAGCCACCACAGGTATACAATGTAGATGGATGGATAGTATACTATTACTTTATGGATGACGACTGACGACACAGAGGTAGGTACAGCAGTGGCCTACCGTACTGCTATATACAGTATAATGGACCTGGTGGACACTGTCAGCAGACTGCTAAACTACTAGTATAAAAAAAAAAGCCACCACAGGTATACAATGTAGATGGATGGATAGTATACTATTACTTTATGGATGACGAGTGACGACACAGAGGTAGGTACAGCAGTGGCCTACCGTACTGCTATTTACAGTATAATGGACCTGGTGGACACTGTCAGCAGACTGCTAAACTACTAGTATAACAAAAAAAGCCACCACAGGTATACAATGTAGATGGATGGATAGTATACTATTACTTTATGGATGACGAGTGACGACACAGAGGTAGGTACAGCAGTGGCCTACCGTACTGCTATATACAGTATAATGGACCTGGTGGACACTGTCAGCAGACTGCTAAACTACTAGTATAAAAAAAAGCCACCACAGGTATACAATGTAGATGGATGGATAGTATACTTTATGGATGACGAGTGACGACACAGAGGTAGGTACAGCAGTGGCCTACCGTACTGTTATATACAGTATAATGGACCTGGTGGACACTGTCAGCAGACTGCTAAACTACTAGTATAAAAAAAAAAGCCACCGCAGGTATACAATGTAGATGGATGGATAGTATACTTTATGGATGACGAGTGACGACACAGAGGTAGGTACAGCAGTGGCCTACCGTACTGCTATATACAGTATAATGGACCTGGTGGACACTGTCAGCAGACTGCTAAACTACTAGTATAAAAAAAAAGCCACCACAGGTATACAATGTAGATGGATGGATAGTATACTTTATGGATGACGAGTGACGACACAGAGGTAGGTACAGCAGTGGCCTACCGTACTGCTATATACAGTATAATGGACCTGGTGGACACTGTCAGCAGACTGCTAAACTACTAGTATAAAAAAAAAAAAAGCAACCACAGGTATACAATGTAGATGGATGGATAGTATACTTTATGGATGACGAGTGACGACACAGAGGTAGGTACAGCAGTGGCCTACCGTACTGCTATATACAGTATAATGGACCTGGTGGACACTGTCAGCAGACTGCTACACTACTAGTATAAAAAAAAAGCCACCACAGGTATACAATGTAGATGGATGGATAGTATACTTATGGATGAAGAGTGACGACACAGAGGTAGGTACAGCAGTGGCCTACCGTACTGCTATATACAGTATAATGGACCTGGTGGACACTGTCAGCAGACTGCTAAACTACTAGTATAAAAAGAAAAAACAACCACAGGTATACAATGTAGATGGATGGATAGTATACTTTATGGATGACGAGTGACGACACAGAGGTAGGTACAGCAGTGGCCTACCGTACTGCTATATACAGTATAATGGACCTGGTGGACACTGCCAGCAGACTGCTAAACTACTAGTATAAAAAAAAAAGCCACCACAGGTATACAATGTAGATGGATGGATAGTATACTTTATGGATGACGAGTGACGACACAGAGGTAGGTACAGCAGTGGCCTACCGTACTGCTATATACAGTATAATGGACCTGGTGGACACTGTCAGCAGACTGCTAAACTACTAGTATAGAAAAAAAAGCCACCACAGGTATACAATGTAGATGGATGGATAGTATACTATTACTTTATGGATGACGAGTGACGACACAGAGGTAGGTACAGCAGTGGCCTACCGTACTGCTATATACAGTATAATGGACCTGGTGGACAATGTCAGCAGACTGCTAAACTACTAGTATAAAAAAAAGCCACCACAGGTATACAATGTAGATGGATGGATAGTATACTTTATGGATGACGAGTGACGACACAGAGGTAGGTACAGCAGTGGCCTACCGTACTGCTATATACAGTATAATGGACCTGGTGGACACAGTGTCAGCAGACTGCTAAACTACTAGTATAAAAAAAAAGCCACCACAGGTATACAATGTAGATGGATGGATAGTATACTTTATGGATGACGAGTGACGACACAGAGGTAGGTACAGCAGTGGCCTACCGTACTGCTATATACAGTATAATGGACCTGGTGGACACTGTCAGCAAACTGCTAAACTACTAGTATAAAAAAAAAAGCCACAGGAGTGTTTTTCAGGCAGACAAACGTATACTGGTAGTCTCTGTCAGCAAAACTCTGCACTGTACTCCTGCTATAGCTGCTCCCCAGTCCCCACAATTAAGCAGTGTGAGCACTCAGCACAGATATATCATGCAGCACACTGAGCACAGATATGGTATGGAGCGTTTTTTTCAGGCAGAGAAGAGAACGGATAAAAAACTGGTGGTCACTATCAGCAAAACTCTGCACTGTACTCCTCCTAACAGCTGCTCCCCAATCCTCCCCACAATAGTAAAATAAACATTCAAAGCAAAGCAATCAGATCAACTGTAGTGTCTCGTATAAACGGAGAGGACGCCAGCCACGTCCTCTCCCTATCAATCTCAATGCACGTGTGAAAATGGCGGCGACGCGCGGCTGCTTATAGAATCCGAATCTCGCGAGAATCCGACAGCGGGATGATGACGTTCGGGCGCACTCGGGTTAGCCGAGCAAGGCAAGAGGATCCGAGTCTGCTCGGACCCGTGTAAAAAAAGGAAAAGCTCGGGTGGGTTCGGTTTCTCGGAAACCGAACCCGCTCATCACTACTGTATATATACTGTGTATATATATATATATATATATATATATATATATATAATCAATCAGTGCCTCCCCAGCCTCTGACCTTACTGCATGTCACTGGACAGATGTAACGTGCAGGGAGATCTAGATATGGGTGGGGTGTGTTCAAACTAAAATCTAAATTGCAGTGTAAAAATAAAGCTGCCTAACATTTGTGGGCTACGTACAAAAGCAGGCAGTATTTACCCTGCATTTACCCAGCACAGAAGAAATGTAACCATTATCTCCTCCCACTCCCTGCTTGACCCATTTCAGTCTGTCTTCTGTCCTCTCCACTCCACTGAAACTGCCCTCACAAATGTCTGCAATGACCTCCTTGCTGCCAAAAGCAAGGGCCACTACTCTCTGCTTATTCTCCTTGACCTCTCTGCTGCTTTTGACACTGTTGACCACCCTCTCCTCCTGCAAATCCTTCCCTCCATTGGTCTGTGTGATACTGCCCTCTCCTGTCTGTCTTCCTACCTCTCTGACCACTCCTTCTCTGTCTTCTGACACTTTCCCTAGTAGTATGTGTCTCCCAAGGTTCTGTTCTTGGACATCTCCTTTTCTCTATATATACATCTTCTTTAGGTGAGCTCATTCACTCTTTCCACTTCCAATATCCTCTCTATGCTTATTACTCTCAAATCTGCCTTTCCTCCCCTGACCTCTCCCACTCTCTCAATAACTTATATCTACAGTTGTCTCTCTGCTATCTCTCCTTGGATGTACCAGCACTTTCTTAAACTTAACATATCTAAGAGAGTGTCACAGCTACCAGCGAGTCCCGGCCTAGGCCTCGGCATTTACCTGTCTGGCCGACTGTGCAGGCATGCTCGTCCCGGCGGCGAGTGCTCTATTCAGCAGTGTGAGCATTGCTGCTGTGCTCTCTTAGTGAGACTCTAGTCTTGGGTCTGCGTATCACTGTGGTAACCCTGCTATACAAGCGTTACTCCAGTCTGGTTATGCTCCATTCCGGTTGTAATCCAGTCTGGTTGCACTCCAGTCCAGATTTATTCCAGTTACACTCCAGTCCGGTTCCAGTCCGGTTACACTCCAATCCAGTTACACTCTAGTACGGCTCCAGTCCGGTTCAAGTCTAGTTGCACTCCAGTCCAGTTCCAGTCCAGTTACACTCTAGACCGGATCCAGTGTCATCATTCCAGTACCAGCACATTCAGCATTTCAGTCTAGATGCAGCTGGTCAGACCACCAGCCTAAAGCCAAACGTTTACCAGAACACCAAGACCAGGTAACCCAGTCAGGGGGCTGCGACCAGCTCACTGAGTGCAACGAAGCCAAAAGTTCCCCGAGGGGCTTCCTGGTGACGACCACCAATGGGGTAAGACTTTGCGCCCCTGTTCTAGGTCTTGTCAACTTCCTGGTACTAGTTCTACCCATAGCCTCGTAACTTCCAAGGGTTATTCCATTCTCATGCGAAAGCATTATTTCCGGCCTCCCAGCTTCCAGTTCAATACTATCCAGAGGACCAGTGTCTCTGACACCAGTCCGGAGACATCCGAAATCCAGAATCAGACACTGAGCTGATATTCCCACGAGTGGTGGCTCCTTTTGCAAGTGGGCTGCTGCTACCCCCATGCCTGGAGAGGAGACAGCCAGTCCTCGAGTCCAGGCACCCTCACAATGGATTCATCAGGTGCTCAGACAATGCATGCTTTGATGCTACAGTGTGACTGTGCATGCGCAAACCCCCAGCTTCTATGGACTGCACCAGCTGCAGCCCACAGAAGCCTGAGTAGACTGCACAAAAGACAGGCTGTGGCTTCCTACAGGAAGCTAGCTCCGTGCTAATCACAGCCCAGTCTGGCAGTCCCAGAGGGTGGAAACACCTCCCAATGAGACTGCCATGTGTGTCTGTGACTGACAGGTAGGACACTGCCAGTCACAGTGAATCCAGTGCAGTCATGGACTGCAGCTGGCTTCACTGACACCTACTGTAGCTGGGTGGCTGATTTTACCTTGGGGGCTGCAGTCCTGCAGCACATATATAAAATCCACCACAGTTTCCCATACTTTCGCAACCTTGCCTCCCACAAATTCACTATCTATTGATGGCACAACTACAGTATCGCCTCTAGCCCTCAAGTACACTGTTTTGGAGTTCACCTAGTTTTAATTTCACCCTTTCCTTCAAACCACACATTCAGTACCTTTCACAGTCCTGTTGTTTCCATTTCAAAAATATTTCCAGTATCAGACCCTTTCTCACCCTGGATGCTACTAAGACCCTCACCCACTCACTGGTCATCTCCCAATGGACTACTGTAATCTCCTCCTATCTGGCCTCCCTAACAAACACCTCTCTCCACTCAAATCTATCCTCAATACTGCTGCCTATATCATCTTCTCTCCAAGCATACTATGGGCCTAATTCACACCTGATCAGAGCAGCAAAATCTTTCTCTAATGGACAAACCCATGTGCACTACAGGGGGGCAGATATAACGTGTGCAGAGAGAGTTAGAGTTGGGTGAGTTATTTTGTTTCTGTGCAGGGTAAATACTGATTGCTTTATTTTTACACTGCAATTTAGATTTAAGTTTCAACACACCCCACCGAAATCTAACTCTCTCTGCACATGTTATATCTGCCCTCATCTGCAGTGCGCATGATTTTGCCCATTAGTGAAAATATTTTCTGTTGCGATCAGGTCTGAATTAGGTCGTATGTCCACTTCCATTCTCTTGCAAACCATTCACTGGCTTCCCTTCCATTCAGAATCCAATTCAAGCTTTTCACACTTACTTACAAAGCCCTCACCCATTCCTTTTCCATTTACATACCTTATCTCCTTCTCTGACCCTATCTCCCTTTACACTCCCACCCTCCCTCTTCGCTCCACAAATTCATGCCGCCTCTCCTGCCAACAGATTACTTCCTCCCATTCCTGCCTCCCTATCAGACTCTCCAACTCTCTACAAAACTTTAAACAGGCTCTCAAGACCCACTTCTTCACCACACCCAGCCAAATCTCATCCTACCCCTCTGTTACATGCTCACTTCTTTCACATCTCTCATCCTAACCCTCTGATACATGCTCACTTCAAGTCCATCTCTTATCCTAACCCTATCTTCCATGATCACTTCTACCCCCATCTGTGTCATCCCTGTCTGTCTGCCCCTCCCCTTTAGAATGTAAGCTCTCATAAGCAGGGCCCGCTCCCTTCATGTGCTTTTCCCTCTTTTAGACTATTCTCTACTCCATACTCTCTACAAAGGCACCTAACCAGGGGTGGATTGGGATGGAAAACCATCCCTGGAAATTTATGAAGCTACCATAATGGGGGCGGGGTATGTTGTGTGGGTGGAGTCTGTTGAGGGGGAGGAAATCCTACTCATAGGGTCTGATTCAGAGCTTAATGCAGTTGCAGCCTTCCTTGCATCTTTTGCTGCAGTTGTGTCTGTGTATTCATGCTAATGACGTTATAATACCATTCCCTGGTGTACATCTGTGCATCCAAATATGCAAGGACAAAGATGTCCACTTTCAGTGCCTACAGACGCTGCAATCATACTTTGTGCATCCTTAGACGCCATCATCAGTCCTACCATTGTAACTTTCACCAGCCTATACTAGGTGCAAATCATCTGTCTGAGTATGTCCTCCAATGTGAGCAATTCAATGTCTCTATATGTAACCACTATCAGCAACACACCGACAATATGTTACATCTGCGTCTGATTAGCCAACCCCACACAGGGGTGGTAGTAACCATACAGGAATGCCCAAGACATTTCTAATACACTTCTTGGTGTGTCTGATTCTGTACTGCGACTCTGTATGAACACCAACGCATTGGAAGCTTGCTTGATGCTACTCAGATGCATGCGCAGATGAAAAATATTGCACAAGATAAAAATAAATAACGTTTACCCCACAGGAAAAAACACACATTGGTCCCTACAGAAAATAAAACAAATTGGTCCCCACAAAATAAATAAATGTATAACATAGCTTTTGGTATTAAAATTTGTTTTAAATTTCCACTGCTGTTTAAAGGCCTAGTGACACCAAGAGGTTTTATAGTTCTTGGCTGTAACACATATATATTTATTTCTTTATTTATTTATTTATTTATTAACATTTATATAGTGCTTTCAAAGTCAGGCAGGGGTGGATAGGGAACTGAAAGTGGCCTTGGAAAAAAATTGTAGAAGTAGCCTCACATGGGCAGCACCAGAGGTATACTGTGTAACCTTTGTGACAGCACCACGCCCCACATGTCAACAAACAAAACAGGCCCCGCATGTATATCGTCCTGCCGGGAACCTTCCCTGTGGACCCAGTGGCAGGAAGTTTTGGAATTAAGAGGAGGTTGGCTGTGAGGTGCTTTCATTGGCTGCTATATGCTATATATGTGTTCTCTGCCTCTCACAAGTTGCAGTGGGAGCCCTTGACTCTGGGGTCTAGTCTCAGCCTGTGGATCTTATTCCCTGCCTGTCAGCACTCATCTCCAGACAGAGTTCCTGTGCCCAGCCCTCACTCAGTTCCAGAGTCGTTTTGTGTGCTTTTGTATGTCTTCCTTAATGCCTTAAATTTAATCTGCTGTACACTTGTGTACTGGTGTTTAGGAGAAGTTGCTGCTCCTCCCAGTCTGGAGGTAGCTCCCTGATTCAGGGTTCTTCAGTTTATTATTAACTCTGTGTCTTCTCCCCTCAATCTCGCTGTTTCCCTTTTAACCCTTGTACCTCAGTTCCAGTCCAGTCTCCATTGCTCATCTTCCCTTTGTCTCACTCTCTGTAATTCCATTCTTGCTTTCATACACTCTCTTGCCAGCATTTATGGAGGACACTCTGGGGTTAAGCTCATACTACCGTCAGTGGCGTAAGTTCTGGTGGGCATCCCAGTACCGGTAGATGCATAAAGCTTTATGGAAAAAGCAGCTCTTATAGGCTAGAAGACCTGTTGGCACATTCTATGGGACTCAACCCCTAAGGGTCAGGGGTCACTGCCAGAAGTTCCTAGGAGTTCTCAGAAGAAACCAAAGAAGGACTCTCCAGTTGTAAAGGTGCATACAAATGGTGAGATCCTTGCTATGCCTGATTTTGACTATACGATATCCCTTGAACTCCCCCAGAGCCCTGAACCACCGATTTTGATTATTTGTACTTTTCAATTTTGATTAAGTGGCAATTTTGACTATACTTTGTACTACTGTAGAGAGTACACAAGATAGTCAATATTTATCTGCCTGCACAGTCTATCTAGCATTGAGATACCGACCCCGCGGGATCACACATCAGGATCGCAAGCAGCATAACACCTTCCAATTTACACTAACTTTCCATCCAATTATGACTATATAGTCAACATCAAAAGGATTTATCTCACCGTGTGTACACACCTTAACACTTGTTAGGTGATGTGGAACCCTTGTGGAGCCATATAAATAAACAATAACAATAATAGTACACACATTACATTATTTGTTGTCCTCACCAGAATTCACGCCAGTGAATTTTAAGTACTACAGTAGAGGGAGCTCTTTTCCTTTAATCTCCCCCCTCCCTCCCTCCCTCTCTCTCTCTCTCTCTGTACTAAGACTTGGAGAGTGATAAAGTGGAGAGAGATAAGTACAAACCAATCAACTCCTATCTGACAGACTTGTGGAATCTATTTACTAAGCTAATCATCTCCTGTCATTTTTCAAACAAAGTCTGTGACATGGCAGTTAAGATTGGCTAGTACTTTATCTCCGTCCACTTTATCCCCATCCAAGGCTTAATGATGTATTTGAAATTACAGTTAAGAGCTGATTGGTCAGTAACATACTTCACGGGCTATGCGCTGCCAACGTCAAATGTAGGAGGTAGTCATAATAATAATGTAACTCAACTCTCTCCGTCTCTCTCTCTCTCTCTCTCTGTATATATATATATATATAGAGAAACAGAAAATTCATAAATGATGGGGGTTTAGGTAGTGAATTGTCCAATGCACGGAAGCCTGCAAACCGATTGCCAAGGTACCCCACCTTCATACATGTCCTACACTATCACAGTCTTAAAAATGATGTGTGATACAGTTGCCAGGTTTTAATTTGGCGATCAGTTTGCAGGCTTCCGTGCATTGGCCAATTCACTAACTAAACCCCCATCATTTATTTATTGATGTTGTGAGGATAAGTGAGCTTGCTATGGCTATTTAAGTAGGAGGCCATGGGCTACAGGCACCCCACCCTATGAGTGGTGAGTGCAGACATTGCACCCCGCTTCTGGGGTGGCGAGTGCTATGGTTTTATATTTGTTTGTATATTGCAGGGTTAATCTTTGGATAACGCTTATTAACTCTGGCCACAAGCTTTTTCATGCACCCCTATGTAAACTCAATTGTACTACACCTGTGTAAGCTGTTCCTTAGTAGTTTATCAGCCAGTGTCAGGTGACTAGTGTACCTTTAAAAGCCATAAGGTATGTGTCAGGTGCACATTAAACCAAGTAGGCATATTTGCAGTTATATTATGTGTGATACAGTTGCCAGGTTTTCATTTTTAAGACTGTGATAGTGTAGGACCTGCATGAAGGTGGGGTACCTTGGCGAGAGGTTTGCATTAGCCAATTCACTAACTAAACCCCCATCATTTATTTATTGATGTTGTGAGGATAAGTGAGCTTGCTATGGTGAGTGCTGAATTTTCTGTTTGTATATATATAAGTAGGTGGCCATGGGCTACAGGCACCCCTCCCTATGAGTGGTGAGTGCAGACATTGCACCCACTTCTGGGGTGGTGAATGCTGTGGTTTTATATTTGTTTGTATATATATATATATATATATATATACACATACACATACACATACACACACACACACACACACACACACACTTGTGAGGTGTTTTATTCCATGTTTATTGCCAGGCTGCAATACTACTTTACCCCTAGTGGCATCATTACTATGGCTCAAATTGCCATTTTTTGAATGAAAAGTATTTTCTCCTTTACAAATGTTGTCAGCAGTATTCTGATATTGTCCCCACTGGAGGCTTGCGGTGATTATATGTGTGAACAGTGATTTTGCTTTGCTTGCCTCTTTAATTTTTGCTATCACTGCACTAGGGAAGAATTGTGTGCTTAGATTTTTTATTTTTTTAAAGTAGTTAACTAGCACTCAGAGCAAAAGAAGACAATGCTTATTGGTATCGGTGTTGAAAATCTAAAATAATAACAACATGTGTTAGTTAATTCTAATCCCTGAGTGTTGCTGTGTTTCTTCATCAAATGAATAAAATGATTACCACATTTATTTCAACTATGATAGATAGGACAGTCTAAAATTGTCTTCATTATTAAGTAAGTGGACCTGTACTACTGCAATTTTTATATATAGATATGGTCTATATATATAAATATATATATATATATATATATATATATATAGCGCCCTCCGGGTCCATCTTCTTTCTGTGTGTGTGTGTATATATATATATATATATATATATATATATATATATATAATATAAAACTCCAGATGTGGTTGCACTCTCACCAAAACTGCAGAACATCAACTGGGGTGACTCCCAAGAGGTCCAGAGTATGAGTCTGGACATCCACGTATAGAAAGCCAGCATAAAGGGGCACTCACCAAAATTTTGCACTTGAAAAAGCATTGATTTTAATTCATACTTATCAAGGTGATATCTTAAAAAGGTAATTCATTCAACGTTTTGATCCCTCCGGATCATCATCAGGAAAATGCAACAAGCACAGCGTATACAGCAGATTACGTCGGTTCATATGCACCAGTATCAAGTAGTCAATGCCTAACAGGCCTCTAAAGGGGGGTACTCACGGAGCGATTGCTGCTTAAAATCTAAGCAATCTGACTAGTTTGCTTAGATTTTAAGCCTGATCGCTCCGTGTGTACCCCCCACAGCGATAGAGATGCGCAGCTGGTGCTAGATTGGCCTGCCATGCAGATGACCTGGGATTTTGCTACTGCTTCCAAAACCTGGTCTGGATCCTCCACATTACTTTCACATGGTAAAATGCTGTCTCTGCCACACTCCCTCCTTAGCTTCAACCACCCTGGTTAAGATACAGTATTTTCAGGCGAGCTTTCTGCCTCACTCACCCCTACCTGTGTCATCAGCCCAGGTCCACAGCCTTCCACTACCTTCCAGAGGTCACCCATCTCGCCTTCTTCCTCCTTGCCTAGCTTCACCATAGGGTTACTTGGAGGAGCAGGACCTACAAACCTCCTGGAAAGGGCATCGGCATTGAGGTGCTGTTTCCCTGGATGATGCTACACCTCAAATTTGAATGGCTTCAAGGCCAGAAACCAGCGAATCACATGAGCATTCACCTCCTTGTTTGTGTGCATCCACTGTAAGGGTGCATAGTTGGTGATTTGCCAGAATTCTCGCCCCGACAAATAGTATTTCAGTGACTCTACTGCCCATTTACTTGCCAAACACTCCTACTCCAAAGTTGAGTACTTGTGTTCCCTGGGAAACAGCTTCTGGCAAAGGTAGAGAGTGGGCTTCTCTTCCCCTTCTCCTGCTTGGGAAAGGACTGCCCCTAACACTGTCTTAGAAGCATCAGTCTGCATAACAAACTGCTTCCTGAAATCAGGAACTTGCTACTGTATACAGGCTCAGAGCACAAAGCTTGCATTAAATCCTCCCAAGCAGTCTCTGCAGGCCTAGACCATACTATCTTGTCTGGGGACTGTATCCTGAGACAGTTACGGGTGCCAACCTAGTGGTAAGATCACATATGAACCTACGATAATAGTCCACCAGACCAAGGAATGACCTGAGTTGCTACTTACGTTTTGGCTTAGACAATGTGAGAACTGCTTCCGCCTTGCTGGGTTGAGGTTTAACTTACCCTCGGCCTACAATGTACCCCAGATACTTTGCCTCCAACATTCCGATGACACACTTTTCCAAGTTAGCTGTGAACCTGTGTGCCTGTAGAGACGAACACTGCTTCCACCTTTAGAAGGTGTGACTCTCATTAAGAGCTAAAAATGACAATGTCAGCAAAATACTTTGCTATGTATTCCGTATGCAGCCAGAGCAATTTATGAATAGCTCTCTGGAGCTTTATTTAACTTTCTGAAGTCATTACAGAATCTCAAGCTCTCAAAGGCTTGGGCACGAAAACAATGGAATTATTCCACTCACTGTTTGTAAAGTGCGAACCTAGATCAGGGTAAAGAGGTGGATGTAATCTTTTTAGACTTTGCAAAACTTTCAATACAGTACCTCACATAAGACTTATCTACAAATTAAGAGAACTTGGGCTAGGGAGCACGATGTGCACTTGGGTTAGAAATTGGTTGGATAAAAGGTAGCAGCGAGTGGTGGTAAATGGAAAGTTTTTGAATTGGTCTGAAGTACTAAGTGGTATGCCGCAAGGGTCTGTACTTGGACCACTATTGTTTAACATTTTCATAAATATCTAGAAGTAGGTCTAGAGAGTACAGTGTAATTTTTTGCAAACGATGCCATATTGTGGTAAGGGTGTAAATTCAGAGGGGGGGGGGGGGGCTAAGTCTCTACAGAATGACTTATTTAAATTAGAATCATGGGCAGCAAAATGGAGAATGCAGTTCAATATAGACCACAGGTTCTCAAACTCGGTCCTCAGGACCCCACACAGTGCATGTTTTGCAGGTCTCCTCACAGAATCACAAAATAAATAATTAGCCCCACCTGTGAACCTTTTAAAATGTGTCCGTGAGTAATTACTATACCTGTGCACCTGCTGAGTTACCTGCAAAACATGCACTGTGTGGGGTCCTGAGGACCGAGTTTGAGAACCTGTGCTATAGACAAATGTTAGGTAATGCACTTTGGTAGTAAAAACAAAATTACTACCTGCATACTAAATGGGGAGAAATTATGGGATTCTATATTTAAAAAAGATTTAGGTGTTCACATAGTTAACAAACTTAGCAGTAGTACCCAAAGTAGTGTCAGAGAAATTTGTACCCCTTATATTTGGGACTGAATGCATATAAAGTTAAAGCTTGATGTATCAATATAATTCTGGGTGCAGGAATCATATATTCTGAACCATGTATAAAAGTGTTCATCTTTTCTCTGCACCTGTTTCTTACTAATTATGCTTTTTGTGCATGTCTTGCTGATAAGCGTGTCTTTCCGTCATTAGGGGGCTGAGAGTGGTGGATAGTGCACTATTACTAATTTGTGGCCCCTAAGTGACTGCCTGGGGGTCTTTTCAGGCTCATAATTATGAATAAGTATCGTATTTGGATGACAGTAATAAAGACAGATTGTGTTCTCTGTCCTGTAAGTCATTTCTGATGTAATGTGTATTGTATACTATATAAACTGTGATCTCTGTAACTAAAATTGTCTCACTGAGCCTGCATGCTCTGCTGACACCCATCTGGGCCTGGATGTGAATAAACCATATATGCTTTTTCATCTGATCCTGGCGTATCTCCTTAATAGATTGCTACCACAGTAGGACTGCAGCAAAAAAAGGCAAACAAGGTATTAGCATGCATAAAACAGGGAATTGATGCAAGGGATGAGAGTGTTATACTCCCATTATATAAATCACCACTTGAGGCCAAATCTCAAATACTGCACACAACTACGAGCACCATACTACAAAAAGGATATCCTGGAATTAGAAAAGATTCAGAGACGGGCGGCCAAATTGATTAACATGATGGAGATGCTAGAATACGAGGAAAGGCTTGATAGGCTAGGCATGTTTAGACTGGAAAAAAAGGAGATTAAGAGGGAACATGATTAACATTTACAAATACAGGTTGAGTATCCCTTATCCAAAATGCTTGGGACCAGAGGTATTTTGGATATGGGATTTTTCCGTATTTTGGAATAATTGCATACCATAATGAGATATCATGGTGATGGGACCTAAATCTAAGCACAGAATGCATTTATGTTACATATACACCTTATACACACAGCCTGAAGGTAATTTTAGCCAAAAAATTTTATAACTTTGTGCATTAAACAAAGTGTGTCTACATTCACACAATTCATTTATGTTTCATATACACCTTATACACACAGCCTGAAGGTCATTTAATACAATATTTTAATAACTTTGTGTATTAAACAAAGTTTGTGTACATTGAGCCATCAAAAAACAAAGGTTTTACTTTCTCACTCTCACTCAAAAAAGTCCGTATTTTGGAATATTCCGTATTTCGGAATATTTGGATATGGGATACTCAACCTGTATATAAAGGGTCAATACACAGAGCTAGTGGGGAATTTGTTTTTGGTAAGATCATCACAAAGGACATGTGGACACCCGCTAAGGTTAGAGGAGAGGAGGTTTTGCACAAAGAGACAGAAAGGTTTCTTCACAGTAAGGACAATACGTATTTGATATTCCCTGCCTGAGAGAGTAGTAATGGTGGACTCGGTCACTACTTTTAAGAATGGGCTAGATAAATTAAAGCACTATCGTAATAAAACAAAATATATTTTTAAAAAAACAAGGAGTACTTGACACAACGGCTAAACATTCACCAAAGTTAAAATTAGTCTTAAAAATATTACAGTGTAGGAGATCAATAACAGGTTGAACTCAATGGACAATTGTCTGTCTCTGCCACACTCCTCCCCCTTAGCAATTGTCTTTTTTCAACCTCAGAAACTACATACTTTTCTATGACCCCTAGGTAGAGCATCTCTTCCACTTCCCATGTTACTGCTGCCTGTTTGGCTTCGGGTATAAGATATGGCCTTTGTTTTATCACTACCCAGAGTGGAGTAACAATATCATGCTGTACGATTTGGGTTTACAATACAAAAACGAAAATCCTGCAGCGCTACATCAAATACAATATGGTAAATACGGCTAAGGAATCAGTGTAATCTGATTCCTTAGCCGTTTTATAAACCTTGCCTTTATAAATTTTGATGTTGTTCATTATCAGCTAATTTTTTAAAATTGTGGGGTGAAGTTTTTGTACTTTACCTGTAGGTTTCATTCTGTATATATATGGTGTAAGCGCCTGAATGGCACTATTACCAGATTACACTGATTCCTTAGCCGTATTTACCATATTGTATTTGATGTAGCGCTGCAGGATTTTCGTTTTTGTATTTGGTTTTAGAAAGATACTCTAAACCATAGTACTAACGTTATATTTCATTGTTTCTCTGATATGTTTATTGTTATACTGTATATACCACACATTGCTACTGTTTCATTCATTTTATAGCGCTAGATACGCTTCTCTGCTGGTTTCCATGGTGATGGTTTCATGCACGTAATATGTTAATCAGCATTATGACATCATTTCCTCCCGCCCGGATGTTCGGGCGTGGATCAGCTGAGGGAGTTCACGCGGGTGGTTTAAATAGGTATGTTTTATCTGTTTTTTTCAATAAAGTCTGACGACAGTGGCGAGTCCACTGAAACGTTACATATTACATATGATTATGTGATTTTGTTATGCACGAGTGCCACGTCCTTGCTTGGATATATCTATTTGATTTTACGTCGGCACCGGCGGTGTATCTGGTTACATGGAGTGCCTTACCCGTTTCTTTTTATATATATATATATATATATATATATATATATATTAGTGCATCCGGAAAGTATTCGCAGCGCTTCGCTTTTTCCGCATTTTGTTATGTTATAGCCTTATTCCAAACTGGAATAAATGTATTTTTTCCCTCCAACTTCTACACACAATACTATGGGGTACCGATATAAAAGTGTCCCCTGGCTGTGGCATTATCTCTCTGACTAGTGGAGCCCGAAGCTGGTGTTAAAAATATGGGGGACCCCTACGTGTTTTGTCCCCCGTATTTTTGGCACCAGGACCGGACGCAGAGCCCGGTGCTGGTTGTTAAAATACGGGGGATCCCCTGTCATTTTTCCCCCCGTATTTTTACAACCAGGACCGGCTCAAAGAGCCCAAGGCTGGTTATGCTTAGGAGGGGGGACCCCACACATTTTTTTTCTGAAATTTTAACCCATTCCCACTGAAAAACATGCTCTGATCTCTCCATATTATTTTAGTCAGTAAAAAAAAAATATTCTTTTAAAAAATATATTAAATACTTGTGGCTCCTAAATAGACAAACCAAGTAGATAATCCCTTCTAATATAAATAGATATGCTATTAGCAATCAAAAAACACAAAAAAAAACATGTTTTTAAAAATTTTTATTAGATCACGACAGCAAAATGAGGCGGAATGAAATTGACGAAATGACTGTCGAAAAGCACTGTTGTCGAATCGACATTCTTTAATTGAATATACTTTTGTCGAAAAGCCGCATTTTTACCATTGCAGACATGTCGAATTTGAGTGTAACAAGAAGGAAAAAAGAAACTCTCATTTTTGGGGGGCACTCATTGAAAAATTGTTATTTTTACCTAAAATATAACTTTTATTTATTTTTGATTAAAATATTATGGCACAAAACTAGACAGACATAGACATATGCACATAAATAAACACTCAAAAAGAAGAAATAAATAAATAACTAAAAGCAACGCCACACTTAGATTTCTTGTATGGCACAATGTCACAATAGGAGATAGGTGTTATTGTATTATTTATAACCAGTGATATCACCACTGACCCTGGTTATATCAATGACACAATATAATTAGCTGGTAGAGGAACGTGGATGAATATCAATCAGTCTTATTGTCTGAAAAATGCTCTACCAATTATAGTAAATGTGGCTGTCAAAACAAATATATGTATATACTGGTATTAATTATGTTAATAACACAAACATCCTCCTTTCTAATTTCGTGACATATATTCTCTTAAAGAGGTAATAGCGAAATATTAAATAGTATAAATATTCAAGTATATCGGATAAAAATATCCACAATGCAGATGAATAGATATGATATTAATTAATCTTAGTACAAATACTATTCATTAACCCAGTGCAGTGTAATAATAAGTAAGCTGTTGATATTAACTAATTCCCTATAAAAAGGGGAAATACAGTGATCTCAGGCACCCTAATAAACCTTACAGGTAGCTCACAATAGTAACAGCCGGCACTCCTAAATGTATCAGGAAATGACCTCAGACAGAAATTGTATCAGTAGCTGCTAGTATGTAGCTATTTAGAGGCTTCAAATGTAGCCAGATCTACTGAACCTTTGAGTTAACATGCATCAGGAAGCAACCTCAGAAAATAGAATTATATCCATAACTACTAGCACATAGCTATTTGGAGGTTCAGATGTAGCAAAACGTGTTATTTTATATCCTGACAAATGGTATGACAGTCAGCAGGACAGAAAGAGCTCAGAAATAATTTTAAATATAATGGAAAGAGAAAAAGACACACCTATCATTGGTGCAGCGGGGTGGCATCTGTTTGCTGTGTGACAAGCATTTATACAGCAAATGAGCGTGTCCCGTCTGCATCTAAGGGTTAGAAAAGAAAAGAATTGCTTCTGCTTTTGTCAAGATCAACCCGGGCACCCTGATGAATCAGTGCAGGGGGTCCTCTGGGTTGTCATAGGCAATGAGAGAGCATGAAAAGGAAAAAATAGATATAATGATAATATAGGTAAGATTAATAATGAGCACCAATTCCCTTATGATTGTATGCTACTTCTCTGCATGTGTAAAAACATTAATGCAGAGTGAGCGCTACAACGACAGCGCCTATAGGGGGTCATTCCGAGTTGTTCGCTCGGTAAAAATCTTCGCATCGCAGCGATTTTCCGCTTAATGCGCATGCGCAATGTCCGCACTGCGACTGCGCCAAGTAAATTTGCTATGTAGTTAGGATTTTTACTCACGGCTTTTTCATCGTTCTGGTGATCGTAATGTGATTGACAGGAAATGGGTGTTACTGGGCGGAAACAGGCCGTTTTATGGGCGTGTGGGAAAAAACGCTACCGTTTCCGGAAAAAACGCAGGAGTGGCCGGAGAAACGGAGGAGTGTCTGGGCGAACGCTGGGTGTGTTTGTGACGTCAAACCAGGAACGACAAGCTGTGAAATGATCGCAGATGCCGAGTAAGTCTGGAGCTACTCAGAAACTGCTACGAGGTGTGTAATCGCAATATTGCGAATACTTCGTTCGCAATTTTAAGATGCTAAGATTCCCAGTAGGCGGCGGCTTAGCATGAGCAAATCTGCTAAAATCCGCTTGCGAGCGAACAACTCGGAATGACCCCCATAGTGCATAGAAGGAAGTAGATAGATGGCAGTGCTGGATCCCTAATGATAGCAGTGATCCTGGTGCCGTCCGGTATTGCTGGATTCACTGCCCATCATGCGGACCAGCTAGCTGACACCCGAAATGAATAAAGATACCTGAGAGCAGAAGATTATCACCGTGCAGGGTTGCAGATACACTGCACTGGGTATGCGGCGTCCCGTTCGGCCGTCTGAAGGGACGCCCGCCTCAAACAGCTGTTTCGCTAAACTAGCTTTCTCAGTGAGACACCATGTCGAATTTGAGTAAATGTCGAATTGCAAAAAGTCGAATCTGAAACGGCAGGTTTTTCGTTGAAAGGTACTGTATTGCATTGTCGAATCCAAATCGACAGTTTTTTTTTGTCGAAAATGCCCCGTTTTTCGACATTTGCGGCAATTCGACCGCAATTGCATATACCCCTATGTCTTTCTGAATGTGATGCCACAAGCTTGGCACACCTATCTGTGGCCAGTTTTGCCCATTTCTCTGTGCAGCACCTCTCAAGCTCCATCAGGTTGGATGGGAAGCGTCGGTGCACAGCCAGAGATGTTCAATCGGATTCAAGTCTGGGCTCTGGCTGGGCCACTCAAGGACATTCACAGAGTTATCCTGAAGCCACTCCTTTGATATCTTGGCTATGTGCTTTGGGTCGTTGTCCTGCTAAAAGATGAACCGTCGCCCAAGTCTGAGGTCAAGAGCGTTCTAGACCAGATTTTCATCCAGGATGTCTCTGTACATTGCTGCATTCATCTTTCCCTCTATCCTGAGTAGCCTCCCAGTTCCTGCCACTGAAAAACATCCCCAGAGCATGGTGCTGCCACCACCATGCTTCATTGTAGGGATGGTATTGGCCTGATGATGAGCGGTGCCTGGTTTCTCCCAAACATGATGCCTGGCATTCACGCCGAAGAGTTCAATCTTTGTCTCATCAGACCAGAAAATTTTGTTCTCATGGTCTGAGAGTCCTTCAGGTGCATTTTGGCAAACTCCAGATGGGCTGCCATGTGCTTTTTACTAAGGAGTGGCTTCTGTCTGGCCACTCTACCATACAGGCCTGAGTGGTGGATTGCTGCAGAGATGGTTGTCCTTCTGGAAGGTTCTCCTCTCTCCACAGAGGAATGCTGTAGCTCTGACAGAGTGACCATCGGGCTCTTGGTCACCTCCCTGACTAGGGCCCTTCTCCCCGAACGCTCTTCTAGAAAGAGACCTGGTGACCCCAATTAACTTTGCGGTTAACCGCAGACCGCAAAGTTCCCATCATTGGGTAGAATGGAGGAGCACTCTCCTCTATTCTAGCCAGTGCGCTCCTCCTGATTGACAGGCTAGGAGCGCACACGTATGACGTGGCGCTCCCTGATTGGCTGGCGGGACCTTCAGTGACAGAAGTCACGGGGGGTCACGGCATTCGGGGAAAGGGGTTCCATGTGTAAACATGGAACCCCTTTAGTTGCGTGGATCGGGTTCCCGGTTTGTTTTTTTAATCAAGTACTTGGATTACGTCGGATAAAAGAGGACAGATCTACACAGGATTAGTTGTAAGTATAATTTTAATTTGACAGGTACCCCCGTGGATTCTAGTTGACAAGGGGACCGAGGGGCTCCGTGGGACACTAGGTAAGTATGTGATTGTGTAAGTGTGCATCTATGTAAAATAAAGCTTTACTTTCACAGTGTGTGTGTTGTCTTTTTTGGGGGGTATTTTTTTGTGGAAGAACTACAGGTACCAGCAGGCTCATTTTTCCGGCATGCTGGTACTAGTGGTTCTCCAAGTACCAGCTTGCGGGGGAGGCTTGCTGGGACTTGTAGTTCTACCACAAAAAGCAATATTTTTTTTACACAAAGGCTATCATCCTCCCATCCACAGCCCACGGATGAAGGGGACAGCCTTGGGCTTCATCACTGGCCCTTGGGTGGCTGGAGGGGAGGAACCCTTGAGTTAAGGGGTCCCCACTCCTCCAGAAAACCCCAGCCAGGGGTGACTAGTTGGATCCCATGTTGGTTTAAAAAAATAAGGGGAACCCCTACATCTTTTGTCCCCCGTATTTTTGGAACCAGGACCGGACGCAGAGCCCGGTGCTGGTTGTATAAATATGGGGGCACCCTACGCATTTCCCCCCCTGTATTTTTACAACCAGGGCCGGATCAAAGAGCCCGAGGCTGATTATACATAGGAGGGGGGACCCCACACAATTTTTTTCTTTGATTTTTAACTATTTAAACACTTCTCATAATGTACACAATGAAGCCCTGCAGGGCTCTCCCTGTTTCGGCCGGACTTCATTGTGTTATGTCTGGCAGTGTTTTACTAATCACTCCCGTAAAACACTGCCCGACAATACGAATCACATCCACATTGGAAAATACGACAATAGAAAACTCGGCAGCTTAGTAAATTACCGTAGATGGATTCAAAAAGTTGCATTAAAATATGTCCAATAAAATTCGAGATCAAACTCCCTACAAATCAGCACAAACACAAATATTAGTAAATAAACCCCATGGAGGTTTAGTCAATGGCACACGCATGAGGGCGCACGCATGATTGTAAAGTTGCTCTTCCAAAATAAAATTTCTGTGGAAATTGTGTGGAGAACATAAGAGATTGTTGCACACCTTGCCACGCATTCCTTAGACTCCAAGCGACAGCACTTTCTCTTTAACGATCAAACAGATTCCGATCATATTGTCCTTTGCAATAGCAATGAACTAGAGTCAAGCACAGGCACTTGCCAAAATCAGAATATACCTGCCAGAACTAATCTTCTCACATGGTATGATCTATGTTGTCCTATGCATCAGGGGCCTCTCTGACCGAGGCTCAAGGTTTTAATACTTACCTCTCGGGAGTCCCACAGCAGTGCCATCCTTCTCAAGAATATATTATGAAAATGGTGGCATCACTCAGAGTCTCTCAATCAGGCAGTAGTAAAAACAGACAGTCTTTTCTATTGCCAACGTTTCTGGGACCTAGTTGCTTTTATCAAGAGATGAGTTGGCCTGATTCAGAGTTGCAAGCAAAGCCAAAGGGGGTAATTCTGAGTTGATCGCAGCAGCAATTTTGTTAGCAATTGGGCAAAACCATGTGTACTGCAGGAGGGGCAGATATAACATGTGCAGAGAGAGTTAGATTTGGGTGGGTTACATTGTTTCTGTGCAGGGTAAATACTGGCTGCTTTATTCTTACACTGCAATCTAGATTCCAGTTTGAACACACCCCAAACAAATCTAACTCTCTCTGCACATGTTATATCTGCCCCCCCTGCAGTGGACATGGTTTTGCCCAATTGCTAACAAAATTGCTGCTGCGATCGACTTGGAATTACCGCCAAAATGCACACAGCTGGGAAAAACCATTGGAGTAATTCAGAGTTGATCGCAGCAGCAAATTTGTTAGCAGTTGGGCATAACCATGTGCACTGCAGGTGGGACAGGTTTAACATTTGCAGAGAGAGTTAGATTTGCGTTGGTTATTTTGTTTCTAGGCAGGGTAAATACTGTCTGCTTTATTTTTACACTGCAATTTAGATTTCCAATTTGAACACACTTCACCCAAATCTAACTCTCTCTGCACGTTATATCTTATATATATATTATTGGTTTTGGCTTGGTTTTGTCAAAACCACCCTTTCGTGTTTTGGTTTTGGTTTTGGATCTGGATGATTTTTGAAAAAAACATAAAAACAGCTAAAATCACAGAATTTGGGGGAAATTTTGCTCCTACGGTATTATTAACCTCAATAACAATCATTTCCACTCATTTACAGTCAATTCTGAACACCTCACACCTCACAATATTGTTTTTAGGCCAAAAGGTTGCACCAAGGTTGCTGGATGACTAAGCTAAGCGACACAAGTGGACAACACAAACACCTGGCCCATCTAGGAGTGGCACTGTAGTGTCAGACAGGAGGGCAGATATAAAAAAAAAGGCCCCAAAGAGCACATCATGCAAAGAAGAAAAAGAATTACAATGAGGTAGTTGTATGACTAAGCCAAGCGACACAAACAATTGGCCCATCTAGGCGTGGCACTGCAGTGGCAGACAGGAGGGCAGATATAAAAAAAAGGCCCCAAACAGCACATCATGCAAAGAAGAAAAAGAACTGCAATGAGGTAGTTGTATGACTAAGCTAAGCAACAAAACCACCTGGCCCATCTAGTAGTGTCACGCAGTGGCTAAATGTCGAGAGTGGGACGCAATTGTTCGGTCCACTGACAGCATCTCCAGCATGCTCCAGTCACTTTTAAAAAAATCTGCAATTGGTGGACTTACACGGCAATACCCCAGGACTAATACAGCAGTACCCCTGGACTCATACGGCAGTTTCACACAGGATGGCACTTTTCAAAAACTAGGCCCCAAACAGCACCTCATGCAAAGATGTCGAAGAGGTGCAATGAGGTAACTGTATGACTAAGCCAAGCGACACAAACAATTCCAACTGGAATTATACTGTCACAACTGATGGCTGGTGTTAGTAACTGGGAGCCTCAGTTGTAGGGGCTGACGGGTACCGAAATTTAGGAGGTGAGAGAGGACTCCTAGACATGCACTAGACAGTAGTACCAGATGCCCGAAGGCGTGACCACGACTACAGAAGATGTCTTTGAGGTTTTTTATTGAATCATAAAGTCAATAATATGTAAACAAACTAAAAAGTCACAGATGAACAGTAAGCCCACGACTGGTTAGGACCAGTAAGCCAGAAGATGAATGGGAGTGCTGTAAGTGCTTGGGAACCCAGGTGAAATAGGTAGAGATGCTGGGAATCACAGATAAAGCTGGGAATGCAGCTGGGGTTCGTAGGGAAATTATGAATGAAGCTGGGGTTTGCAGGAAAACTGTAAATGAAGCTGGGGTTCGCAGGAAAACTGTGAATGAAGCTGGGGTTCGCTGGAAAACTGTGAATGAAGCTGGGGTTCGCTGAAAAACTGTGAATGAAGCTGGGGTTCGCTGGAAAACTGTAAATGAAGCTGGGTTTTGCTGGTAAACTGTGAATGAAGCTGGGGTTCGCTGGTAAACTGTAAGTGACTACTGGGAAGCTGGAGTCATACACTCTGCTAGTGCTAGGTGCGGGAACAGGAAAGGAAGGTTGCACCATAGGGCACTAGTATAGGAGATTTGGAACTGCACCACAGAGGGAAATCACCAGGGAGTCAGGCTATGCACAGGAAAGGTCCGCAGGAGAGTCCACAGTGAACTGCACACTGGAAATGCTGGAAGACAATTGAAGCACTGACAATCTTCTGGGTACTGGGACAGGATATTTATACCTGCTGGATAGCAGGGATTGGCTGACAATTATGCCCTGGCTCCAGCAGCACTGTGGATAGGTGAAATGGTGACATGTGATTAGAGTCCAAAATGGCTGTGCCCATTAATGGAGACTGAAGGGGAACTAAGCAAACGGAGACCATGTGTAAACAACAATGGCGGCGGAGGCCACAGCAGCAGAGTTCCACGCGCCCAGATGCGCACAGCGGCCACAGGGATGGAAGCGGTGGCCGGGGCACACAGAGGATGCACATCCAGCAGAAGACCAAAGGCGCGGCAGTGATGGCCGCAACAGGACTAAGAGCTCCGCACCGCCGTAAGTGCAAACACTGACAAGGCCGCTGAAACCAGTGCAGCAGGCCACAATGAAAAACACAACCATGGCCCGGCTCTGGCTCGCTGCGTCAATCTCAGGAGGCACCTAACAGGTAGGAAACAACGTCTAGTTATCCGGATCGTGACAGCACCCCCCTCCTCTAGGAGTGGCCACAGGACACTTCTTAGGTTTTCGTGGAAATCTGGAATGGAATTTCTGGATTAATTTAGGAGACATCAGATGCATTTGTCCATGAACGTTCCTCAGGACCGTAGCCCTTCCAATCTATCAGATACTGGAGACGTCCATATCTAACACGAGAATCCAGGATCTTGGCGACCTCATACTCAACACCACGTTGAGTTAGGACTTTGCGAGCAGAAGGAAGCACTGAATGAAAGCGATTTACAATCACAGGTTTGAGGAGAGAAATATGGAACGTCTTAGGACCTTTCAAAAACGGAGGTAGCTGAAGTCTGTAAACCACTGGATTGACAACTTGCTCAATCGGGAAGGGTCCAATATAGCGGGGGGGCGAATTTCATACTCGGAACCCTCAGTCGAAGATTTTTTGTAGACAGCCAAACGCGGTCACCAACTTTAAGGGCAGGAATTGCCCTGCGCTTCTTATCCGCAAATCTCTTGTACCTGGCGGAAGCTTTTAAAAGAACTGTACGAACATTCTTCCAGTTATTTGCAAACTGTCAAATCGTGATGTCGGCTGCAGGCACCGATGTTGCTGGAAGCGGCTGAAACTCAGGAACTTTTGGTTGAAACCCATAGTTGGTGAAGAATGGAGTGGAGGAAGACGAAGAATAATACTGGTTGTTATGGCAAAATTCAGCCCATGGGAGAAGTTGAACCCAATCGTCCTGGGAAGAGGATACATAGATACGGAGGAAGGCCTCCAAGTCTTGATTCACCCTCTCAGTTTGCCCATTGGTTTGAAGGTGATAGGCTGTAGAGAATTTCAGCTTGACTTGGAGCGCCTGACAAAGACAAAACTGAACACCTCTATCAGAAATTATCTTCACCGGGAGACCGTGTAACCTGAAAATCTCTTGAAAGAAGACTTGTGCCAACTTGGAAGCTGACGGGAGACCGGTGAGAGTGATGAAATGAGCCATCTTGGTAAACCGGTCCACTACCACCCAGATGGTATTGAATTTGTTACACACAGGGAGAGCTGTGATGAAATCAATCGAGAGATGAGTCCACGGACGATGAGGAACAGACAAAGGAACCACTTGCCCAGTGGGTGACTGGCGGGGTACTCTGTGTTGGGCACATTTTGGGTAGGAGGCCACAAATTCAGCAATGTCCTTTTTTAGGGTCGGCCACCAGTATAATCTGGAAACAAATTCAAAGGTCTTGCGTATGCCAGCGTGTCCGGCAAAGCGAGAGGAATGTGCCCAATGCAAGAGCTTCCTTCTGAGAGCCGGCTTCACAAATCTTTTCCCTGGCAGGGGCATAGAGTCCATCCTCACTGCGGAGAACGCCACTGGATCAATGATATAATGCTTGTCAGTAGACTCAGACTCATTTTCTTGCTCCCAGGAGCGGGAAAGGGCATCAGCCTTACGATTCTGTGACCCTGGACAAAACTGTAATTTGAAGTCAAATCTGGAAAAAAAGAGTGCCCACCTGGCTTGGTGAGGGTTTAGACATTGAGCGCCTTTTAGATACAGGAGATTCTTGTGATCCATCATAATTGTGATGGCATGAGAAGCTCCTTCTAATAAGTACCTCCACTCTTCCAAAGCGAGCTTGATCACCAAAAGTTCTTGATCGCCAATGGCGTAGTTACGCTCGGCAGGAGAGAACTTTCGTGAGAAGAAGCCACAAGGATGTAGATGACCATTGTTTGCTCTTTGAGACAGTACGGCACCCACTCCAACGGAAGAGGCATTCACCTTAAGGATGAAGGATAGACTGGTATTTGGCTGTTTCAAAACCAGAGCAGAGATGAATCTTTGTTTCAACAAATTAAAGGCTTGGGTAGCTTCTTCTGACCATTTGGAAGGTTTGGCACCCTTTTTGGTAAGAGCCGTAATAGGCGCTAAAATGGTGGAAAAGTCTCAAATACATTTCCTGTAGTAGTTGGCAAACCCTAAGAATCTCTGGATGCCCTTGAGGGTTACAGGAATTGGCCAATCTTGGATTGCTTGAAGCTTCTCAGGATCCATCTCAAGACCGGAACCGGATAAAATATACCCCAGGAACGGGATGGACTTAACTTCAAAGACGCACTTTTACAGTTTGCAATACAAATGATTGGTACGAAGGCGGGACAAAACTTCTTTCACCCAGAACCGATGTTCCTCCAGATTATTCGCGAAGATAAGGGATATCATCGAGATAAACCACAACATGACGATACAGGATGTCTCTGAAGATTTCATTCACGAAATGTTGGAATACCGCTGGAGCATTGATGAGTCCGAAAGGCATGACGAGGTACTCGTAATGTCCATCACGGGTGTTAAAAGCGGTCTTCCACTCGTCACCCTTCCGGATTCGGATGAGATTATAAGCACCCCTCAGGTCTAACTTAGTGAAGATAGTGGCTCCACTGATGCGGTCAAACAACTGAGTGATAAGCGGCAGAGGGTACCGATTTTTCACTGTGATGTAATTCAGACCTCGGTAGTCAATACAAGGCCGCAGGCCGCCGTCTTTCTTCTTACGAAGAAGAAGCCTGCCCCAGCTGGAGAAGAGGAAGACCGGATGCACCCTTTAGCCAAGTTTTCCTTGATATACTCCTCCATGGAGTGGGTCTCAGGCAACGACAATGGATATGTGCGTCCACGAGGAGGAGTTTTCCCTGGAATGAGATCGATAGGACAGTCCCATTCTCTATGGGGAGGAAGAATATCGGCTGAAGACTTGCTGAAAACATCAATGAAGTCCTGATATGGAGAAGGTGGAACATCAGGAGACTTAGAGGAGGATTTGCAAACTGGAAGCACTTTATGTAAACATGTCTTGGATCAGGAAGGACCCCATGCCAGGATATGGGTCGTTTTCCAATCAACATGGGGATTATGCAGACAAAGCCATGGGAGGTCTAGAAACACAGGATGAGTGGCCCTTGGGATTACCAGGAAGGAAATCAACTCTGTATGCAGAGCCCCTACCTTCAGATGGATAGGTAGGGTCTAGGAGGTAATCACCGCATCAGGAATTCTACTGCCGTCCACGGCAGTTAAGGATATAGGAGACGACAATCTCTCAGTGGGTAGTGACCACTGCTTGATGAACTTCTCAGTAATAAAGTTCCCGGCTGCTCCAGAATCCAGTAAGGCAATAAGATTCTTGGTACGCTGAGCCACCTGAAGAGAAACTGAGAGGTTGCAGTCACTTGAAGACGGAGAAGAATACATTACTCCTAGCCGACCCTCTCCTTGGTGGGCTAGGATTTGGCGTTTCCTGGACGCTCGGGACAGGCATTAATGAGGTGGGAAGGTGCAGCACAGTATAGGCATAGGTGATTGGATAGACGTCTTCTGCGCTCTGCTGGAGAAAGTCGTGAATGACCTATCTGCATAGGTTCGTCTTTGGATGGAGACAGCTGATGAGGAGGAGGAGCAGAAGGAGTCTTAAGAACTGTAGACCTGCCTCACTCCATAGCCCTTTCACGAAACCGTAGGTCAACTTTAGTGCAGAGGGACACAAGCTCATTCAATTTCGCGGGTAAGTCTCTAGTGGCGAGCTCATCCTTAATACGTTCCGATAGGCCTTGCCAGAAAGCTGCAAAGAGGGCTTCCTCATTCCAGGAGACTTCGGATGCCAATGTCTGGAATTGTACTAAATACTGCCCGACAGTTCGTGTCCCCTGACGCAGCTGATGGATCTCAGAAGAAGCTGACGACACCCGACCTGGCTCATCAAATATACATCTGAATGTAGCCACGAAGTAGGAGTAGGATGACAGCAGGGTATCTGATTTTTCCCATAGGGGTGATGCCCAGTCAAGGGCGGAGCCACTGAGTAGAGAGATGTTGTATGCAACTTTGGTGCGGTCTGAAGGGAAACTGCTGGGTTGCAACTCAAAGTGGATCTCACACTGGTTCAGGAAACCCCTGCAGGCTTTTGGGGATCCATCATACTTGGCAGGTGTCGGCAAGTGGAGACGTGGAGGAGAAATGGGTATGGTTGGTGGGGACACCACCGGAGGTACTACTGTCTGCATACTGGACTCCCCTGACCCACAGAGGGTAGCTTGAATTTCATCCAGTCAGGAAGAGACGTCCTGGAGACACCGGATAACATGGCCTGTGCGGCCTCCTCATGTTCAAGACGGGCTGCCAGTTCTTGCATCGGCCAGGTCCCTTGGACTTGGTCTCCGACTGGATCCATTAGGTCAGTGCTTACTGTCACAACTGAGGGCTGGTGTTGGTAACTGGGAG
Organism: Pseudophryne corroboree; assembly: GCF_028390025.1. Taxonomy (NCBI): domain Eukaryota; kingdom Metazoa; phylum Chordata; class Amphibia; order Anura; family Myobatrachidae; genus Pseudophryne; species Pseudophryne corroboree. Next base: position 649,578,556 of record NC_086446.1, on the reverse strand, counting down.
CCTCAGTTGTAGGGGCTGACGGGTACAGGAATTTAGGAGGTGAGAGAGGACTCCTAGACATGCGCTAGACAGTAGTACCAGATGCCCGAAGGCGTGACCACGTAAACAGAAGATGTCTTTGAGGTTTTTTATTGAATCATAAAGTCAATAATATGCAAACAAACTAAAAAGTCACACATGAACAGTAAGCCCACGACTAGTTAGGACTAGTAGGCTAGAAAATGAATGGGAGTGCTGTAAGTGCTTGGGAACCCAGGTGAAATAGGTAGAGATGATGGGAATCACAGATAAAGCTGGGAATGCAGCTGGGATTCATAGGGAAATTATGAATGAAGCTGGGGTTCGTAGGAAAACTGTAAATGAAGCTGGGGTTCGCACAAAAACTGTGGATGAAGCTGGGGTTCGCTGGAAAACTGTGAATGAAGCTGGGGTTCGCTGGAAAACTGTGAATGAAGCTGGGGTTCGCTGGGAAACTGTGAATGAATAGACAGGGGGCGATCGGGCACCGGTCAAATTGATATAGTATTGATACGAGAGAACCAAAAACGGACAAATAGACACTCCAAAATTGTGAAGAATAGAAAAAAACACCTGTTTTTAACTTAGATGGATGACGTTGTCCTTGTTGGTGGTGCGCCCAGAGCCAGAGAGTACATGTACTGGAAAAAGGGAGAGAGAGAAGGCTCTTGTGTGTGCGCACTCTTTAGAAAATGAGGAAAATTCCTATGACATATGAAAAGAAATATTTAAAACATGGTTTTTAATGTTAACGTTTAAAACGAAATTACCCATATAGTTGATCCATATGAAATAAGGATAAGATGATTGAAGTTTTAAAATGTTCTGGTCTGTTTAATCACAGTGTGTGATTGGAATGGTTGTAGACATTTGATCGTCTTACCCCCATTTCCCCTGACCAGTACAGAATATCTGTATTGATGGGACCGATGAGTGGTCATAGAGGATTATATGATAAGTACGTCCCAATAGGGCTACTTAGATTCAAGAATTGGTGGTCACCTGCATTCAAAAGGACCTGACTTTATAACGTGAGCCCCAATAGTTGGTCGTAAGCCTCAAATAAGACAGAATATAATAGAAGTAAGAATTAGTGGTGATACTGCTGTTGGCGTCGCAACTCACATAGAAAGGGAAATGATCCCTGCTCTACACCACCAGGTATTCGCAGGAAGTCTCCTCTCCCGGTACTAACCCGGCCCAACGCTGTTTGGCTTCCAAAATCGGACGAGATCGGGCATTGGCAGCGTGGTATGATAGTAGAGAATTTATATGATAGTACACCAATGAGAGTGCACCTATATACGAAATAAGAGAAAGAAAGAAGAGTGTGGAGACAGTTTGGAAAGCAAAGAAAAGAGATGACTGAGTAAAGTAAAAATATGTGGATCTGCTTTCTACGTTAGGCACGGCTCATCAAATCCCACATCTGTGGTATTGGGCTCCGTGGATCGTAGATGAGAGTCCACGGAAGAATAGTAAAGCATGGGCAAGGGGTACAATATCTGTGAGTTTGGTTTTGTTGTCTGACAGCACACAAAAAAAAAAAAGATAGGAGATTGGGTTAGAAATCAGATGGATAATACATTAATTGTCTGTGTCACCAGAGAAATTAGCCATAAACAGTAAATACTGGTATTAGCACATGGGGAAAAAAGAAAAAGGAAGAATTGTTTTCCAATATTTGAATCCTTAGCATGTTTCTCAGACTGGGCAGACAATGCAATCATGATATTTAAGCATCAATTTGTGGAATCTCATTGATAATCATAATACATTCCTGAACTGAGTGTGGAGATTCATTTAGAAAATTAAGAATAATAAATCCCACAGATTAAGCCAGGAAAACAGTGGTATTGTCAGTAACAGAAAAGACACTAAAAATAACAGTGAATGAACAAAATTCTATAATAATATACTGGCCTCTGCTGATGTAAACTCGGGCAAACAGTGTGAGATATTTAACAAATATGAAAAGGTTATTATATATATATGTGTGTATAGCTGCTGTTTGGGAAATAGAGCTTATAGCAGCAATCTATATGTGTACTACACAGGTCTGGTAGAATATATAGTGCAATACAACATATTGTCAAAACACACATATAATGTTGCTGTCTGTGTGTATTGTACACAGGACAGCAGTGGGCTTACGATCACCAGGATTGTAAAGGTCAAAGTGGGCAGGTCAGGACATCGTCAGGTACCAAATGCAGGAGCCAAGAGTTCACTCCATGTACGGTCCCCCCCGTGGAAGACGCGTTTCGCCCTGGCGGGATTGTTCACTTCCGGTTGTGAATGAAGCTGGGGTTCGCTGGTAAACTGAATGAAGCTGGGGTTCGCTGGAAAACTGTAAGTGACTACTGGGTAGCTGGAGTCGTACACTCTGCTAGTGTTAGGTGTGGGAACAGGAAAGGAAGGTTGCACCACAGGGCACTAGTATAGGAGAGTTGGAACTGCACCACAGAGGGAAATCACCAGGGAGTCAGGCTATGCACAGGAAAGGTCAACAGGAGAGTCCACAGTGAACTGCACACTGGAAACGCTGGAAGACAATTGCAGCACTGGCAATCTTCTGGGTGCTGGGACAGGATATTTATACCTGCTGGATAGCAGGGATTGGCTGACAATTATGCCCTGGCTCCAGCAGCACTGTGGATAGGTGAAATGGTGACATGTGATTAGAGTCCAAAATGGCTGTGCCCATTAACGGAGACTGAAGGGGAACTAAGCAAACGGAGACCATGTGTAAACAACAATGGCGGCGGAGGCCACAGCAGCAGAGTTCCACGCGCCCAGATGCGCACAGCGGCCACAGGGATGGAAGCGGTGGCCGGGGAACACAGAGGACGCACATCCAGCAGAAGACCACAGGCGCGGCAGTGACGGCCGCGACGGGACTAAGAGCAAACACTGACAAGGCCGCTGAAACCAGCGCTGCAGGCCACAACTAAAAACACAACCATGGCCCGGCTATGGCTCGCTGCGCCAATCTCAGGAGGCACCTAACAGGTAGGAAACAGTGTCTAGTTACCCGGATCGTGACATATACATCCAAATCACTGGAATTATATGTCCAAATCACTGGAATTAATTGGCAAAATCACTGGAATTATTCGTCCAAATCACTGGAATTAATTGGCAAGATCACTGTAATTATACGTCCAAATCACTGGAATTAATTGGCAAAATCACTGTAATTAATGATTATACATCCAAATCACTGGAATTAATTGGCAAGATCACTGTAATTAGTAATTATACGTCCAAATCACTGGAATTAATTGGCAAGATCACTGTGATTAATATTATACGTCCAAATCACTGGACTTAATTGGCAAAATCACCGTAATTATACGTCCAAATCACTGGACTTAATTGGCAAGATCACTGTAATTAAAAATGATATGTCCAAATCACTGGAATTAAATGGCAAAATCTCGCTATCACCTGCCTAGTGAAGTGGAATCTAGATGGGATTTGGTACCGGGGACACAATACCTCCATCAATTGTCTAAATCCCACTGCACTAATGGTGGATACCGGACGCACGTCTAACACCAACATAAGTGTCAAGGCCTCAGTTATGAGGGTTTCCATCGTCATGTGAAGCTGAACGACTAGTCATGAACATAGGCCAGGACCTCAGCCGTTCCTTGCCACTCCGTGTCATAAATGGCATACGTATCTCCTCAGACCATTTACATTTCTTTCTTGGGGTCTTTTACTGAACTTTGGCTTTTTGGATTTTACATGCCCTCTACTATCACATTGGGCATCGGCCTTGGCAAACGACGTTGATGGCATTTCATCGTCTATGTCATGGCTAGTGGCAGCAGCTTCAGCAGTAGGAGGAAGTGGTTCTTGATCTTTCCCTATTTTAACCTCCAAATTTTTGTTCTCCACTATGTTTCTGGAGTTATATAACACAATATGCAGCACAGTATTGACTGATGGCTGATGGCCAGGACACTACCACTGGTCTGATGCAGCACAACACAGCAACACGTTGTTGTTGTTGTTGTTGTTGTTGTTGTTGTTGTTGTTGTTGTTGTTGTTGTTGTTGTTGTTGTTGTTGTTGTTGTTGTTGTTGTTGTTGTTGTTGTTGTTGTTGTTGTTGTTGTTGTTGTTGTTGTTGTTGTTGTTGTTGTTGTTGTTGTTGTTGTTGTTATACTGTACCAGTGGACATATAGGAGCAGTGTATACCACTGTGACTGCCTGGTCACTGGAATGACTGATGGCCAGGACACTACCACTGGTCTGATACAGGACAACACAGCACCACTAAAAGGGACTTATACAAATACACTGGATATATGGCAGCAGAGGACATCACCACTGTGACTGGTCACTGGACTGATGCTGCACAAGACACTACCCCTGGTCTGATGCAAGACAACACAGCAAAATGCAAGGGACTTATACAGCAGCCAGCAGCACTGGGGACATATAGCAGCAAGGACACCAACACTGTGACTGGCTGGACTGATGCAGCACAATACCCTGAGTACACTGGACTGAACTGAGCAGCAGAACACAGCACTAGACTCACCACCCCACACAGACAATGAGGACGGAGACACGTCCTCCCACTACTTTCTCCGAGACTGGAGTGAAAATTGCCGCGACGCACGGCTCCATATATGGAATCTAAATCCCGCGAGAATTCCGAGTCAGGCGTGAAAACCCAAGCCAGGCTCGGAACCGGACTCGAATGGTGAAGTTCGGTACGGTTCGGTTGTCTGAGAGCCGAACCCGCTCATCTCTAATATATATACAGGTTGAGTCTCCCTTATCCAAAATGCTTGGGACCAGAGGTATTTTGGATATGGGATTTTTCCGTATTTTGGAATAATTGCATACCACAAGGAGATATCATGGTGATGGGACCTAAAGCTAAGCACAGGATGCATTTATGTTACATATACACCTTATACACACAGCCTGAAGGTAATTTTAGCCAATATTTTTTATACCTTTTTGCATTAAACAAAGTGTGTGTACATTAACACAATTCATTTATGTTTCAAATACACCTTATACACAAAGCCTGAAGGTCATTTAATACAATATTTTTAATAACTTTGTGTATTAAACAAAGTTTGTGTACATTGAGCCATCAAAAACAAAGGTTTCACTATCTCACTCTCACTCAAAAAAGTCCGTATTTCGGAATATTCCGTATTTCTGAATATTTGGATATGGGATACTCAACCTGTATATATATATATATATATATATATATATATATATATATACAGTTGTGCTCATAAGTTTACATAACCTAGCAGAATTTGTGATTTTCTGGCCATTTGTCTGAGAATATGAATGATAACTCACAAACTTTTCTTTCACTCATGGTTAGTGGTTGGGTGAAGCCATTTATTGTCAAACAACTGTGTTTGCTCTTTTTAAATCATAATGACAACAGAAACTACCCAAATGACCCTGATCAAAAGTTTACATACCCCAGTTCTTTTTTTTTTTTTTTAAAGTGTGTTTTTATTAAGATCCAAACAAACAAAAACCAAGAGTAAGAGCGCACATACATAGATTGTACATAGGACAATAAAATTGAGTAAACAGACATTTATCGAGTACAATAACACTAGGACAAAGTGCTCAATTCGTCAATCGTGTACTCCCAATCTTGGCGACATAAAAATAAAAACAAAATATAAACAAAGATGCAAGAACATCATTTAGTGCAAAGAGTAAGATAAGAGGAGAAAGTACAGTACAGCGACACAGAAGGGGGAACAACTAGACAAATATAAAACGCTATAGTATTCGTGTCCAAGGGAACGGCATAGCCAATTATTGGTACATGAGGGTAAAAAAGGAATAACTATTCACTTAGTTAGTATCAGAGTGTGGGGAGTCTAAAAGTGACAAATCTATAGAGTCAGTAATAATCATGATATGACCCTGTCTTTCCCGGAAGTCCCTCCATTTCAACCAATTCCTTTGAATTGAGGGAGGCGATATAGAATATACACCTCCTGCTGTTTCAAATAAGTAATGCTTGTGGGTGTTATCAATAATAGTCTGGATGTTGGGTATAGACTGCAATTTCCACAACTGGCCTATTGCCGCTTTAGTGGATATCAATATATGACCAGCAACATACATATCTCGATTCAGTAGAGCATTTGTTGAATAATGAAATAAGGCAAACACAGGATCTATTGGTACCTCCACACCCAACACTTCCCGCAAAAGAGAGAACACCTTCGTCCACAGCGGCCTCAGGTTCGGGCATTCCCAGAAGATATGTAAAATATTGCACACATGTCCACAAGTTCTCCAGCAGAGTTGGGATATCGAGGGCCAAATACTATGAAGCCGCTGCTGAGTGAAGTACGCCCTATGGCATCATTTATAAAACCTTTCGGAATGATGGAAACATTTAGAAATCTTGAAACACCTTAGGGATATAGTGTCCCATTCCTCCTTCTGGAGAACAATAGAAAGGTCCCTTTCCCATTTAAACTGCGAAGGGATTTTGTCCGTTTTAGTCAATAGGATAATGTACTGATACCATTTAGTTATCCCACCTCTATGTCCAGGGGAAGACAACCTAGAAAACAAAGGGGCAGGGAGGGGAATGGGACCTCTAAACCCGCCAGCACAAGAAGAGAGCCAGTGGCGTATTTGTAAGTATTTAAATAAATCTTGTTTCGGTATATCAAAATGGGATTGTAAGCGAGAGAAAGGTACCAAACCTCCTTCCGAGCAGAGATCCTTCAATTGCACTATTCCAGCATCTATCCAAGTTTCCAGCGTAAGAGTGGGGATTGTACATGCTATAGTTCTAACAGACAAATCAGCCGCTGGGAACAAGATAGTTGGGTCAGACTTTATCACTGAATGCCAATGCTGTAAAGTACATCTATTTGCTTCTCCAGGGCTCTGCCATTTTGGAATGCTGTGGATAGGCAGTGAAAAGAGATCCCTTATGTTAATTGATCCTAAGAAAGATTGTTCAATAATAACCCATGGTTTGGGGTTGTGCGTAACAAACCAGTCTCGAGCCTGACTGAGAAGACAGGCGGAGTGATATGCCATCAAATTAGGGTAAGCAACACCACCATTATTCTTGGGTAAAGTCAAAACCCGCCTAGCTATATGGGCTTTGGATCCCTTCCAAATAAAGTTAGATATGATTTTATTAGCTCGGACACTGAGAGGTTTGGGGAGGCTACGAGGAATAGCCCGAAATAGGTAGAGGAGTTTAGGAAGCAGTACCATCTTGGTTGCAGAGATACGCCCTAGCCATGAGATTTCATGAAGGGACCAATCTTTAATCAATCTTTCAAATTCGCCCAATAAAGGTGTATAATTGCAATCATACAAATCCCCATCTAATGAAAGATAAATACCCAAATACTTAATAGATCTCTCCTGCCAGGCATATCTATATCTGTCCTTGAGTAAGGCCAATGTATGCGGCGGGAAAGGAAGTGGGAGGGCCTCCATTTTGGAAGAATTTAATTTATAGTAGGATATATTGGAATATACATCTAGTATATCGTGGAGGGCGGGAAGGGAGGTGTCAGGGAGGGTCAAACAGAGCAAGATGTCATCTGCAAACAGGCTAATCTTGTGATTTATTCCTCCTATCTCGGGGCCCGTAATTGTGGCATCAGACCTAATAGTCTCAGCTAGGGGCTTGATAGCTAAAGCAAAAATGAGGGGAGACAAGGGGCAACTCTGTCTAGTGCCATTCGATATATCAAACCCACATGACAGACATCCATTAACAAACACCCTTGCAGAAGGAGTGAAGTACAAAGCAAAAATAGTCCAAAAACCTCCCACAGATTCCAAATTTACTTAGAACAGATCTCAGATAGCCCAATGGAGTCTGTTGAACGTCTTTTCAGCGTCTAATGAAAGAATCAGGAGGGGCGTTTTATGTGCATTACAGTACTCCATGACGTTATAAACCCTCCGAGTGTTGTCTGGGGCCTGCCTGCCTGGGCCAAAACCAACCTGATCAGCAGCTATGAGGGAAGGTAATAAGGGACAGAGGCGGTTAGCGATAAGCTTCGCAAAAAGCTTCACGTTTGTATTCAACAGAGCTATAGGACGGTAATTTTGAACAGACGTGGGAGGTTTACTTGGTTTAGGTATAGCAGCTATTTGCGCTTCAAGCATTTCCCTCGGGAACCTCCCTACATCGGATGCCTAGTTAAAAACGGTCAACAGCATTGGTGCTAAGTCGGCCTTATACGTTTTATAGAAATTGGATGGGAAGCCATCGGGGCAAGGCGCTTTATCCCGCGGAAGACTATCAATAGCTGCATCTACAGTAGTTCATTTATACAAGTACTAGGAAATTGTGCAGCATGCATTGGCGCTCAAACCGTAAGATGAATCCCTTGAATTGTGGAGGGATGAACGGAATGAAACCAAGTATGGTTACAAGATAAAGTGTATTTATTATTGTGAAACAAACACACCAACACAAATGAACAATAAAATGTACAGGTTTAAAAATACAGATTAAAAAACAGATTTAAAAAAACAAAAAACAAACGTGGACTGGGAGGCAGTGACTTGTTTAAAGTGCCTGTGCGGTAAGTGAATGATCAATCTCTCACCATCTGGTGGCCCTGCGGTGGGCTAGCTTAGAGTAAGCAGTATTGGTCCAGAGCTGAAATAGCCCGGCACCACCGCATGGAGCATGGATCAGCACGTGGGTCCTTCCAATGGTTTCACCGCTCCTTTGTCCAGTCCTCTATCCAGATACAACGCGTTTCGGTCAAGTACCTCTGACCTTTCTCAAGTTTTGGATCCAAAACTTGAGAAAGGTCAGAGGTACTTGACCGAAACGCGTTGTATCTGGATAGAGGACTGGACAAAGGAGCGGTGAAACCATTGGAAGGACCCACGTGCTGATCCATGCTCCATGCGGTGGTGCCGGGCTATTTCAGCTCTGGACCAATACTGCTTACTCTAAGCTAGCCCACCGCAGGGCCACCAGATGGTGAGAGATTGATCATTCACTTACCGCACAGGCACTTTAAACAAGTCACTGCCTCCCAGTCCACGTTTGTTTTTTGTTTTTTTAAATCTGTTTTTTAATCTGTATTTTTAAACCTGTACATTTTATTGTTCATTTGTGTTGGTGTGTTTGTTTCACAATAATAAATACACTTTATCTTGCAACCATTCTTGGTTTCATTACGTTCATCCCTCCACAATTCAAGGGATTCATCTTACGGTTTGAGCGCCAATGCATGCTGCACATTTTCCTAGTACTTGAATTCTTAGGGATTTATGTGTTTGTCCCTCCTGGTGTAGTAGCAAGGCTGCTCAGTCTGCTTTTATTGCGCATTCACTGTCAGTGTACACCCTCTTTTTGAGTAGTTCATTTATAGTCCAAGGAGAGCTGAGGGACAGGCAGGCCGCGGAGTCCAGCATTGGGAGGGAGATTTTATCCAGGAAGGACTGGATTTCAGCCTCCAAAGGCTGAGCGGTAGCCGGATCCGACTGTAAATTGCAAAGTTGGGAATAAGGGCCCTCATTCCGAGTCGTTCGCTCGGTATTTTTCATCGCATCGCAATGAAAATCCGCTTAGTACGCATGCGCAATATTCGCACTGCGACTGCGCCAAGTAATTTAACAATGAAGATAGTATTTTTACTCACGGCTTTTTCATCGCTCCGGCGATCGTAATGTGATTGACAGGAAATGGGTGTTACTGGGCGGAAACACGGCGTTTTATGGGCGTGTGGCTGAAAACGCTACCGTTTCCGGAAAAAACGCAGGAGTGGCCGGAGAAACGGGGGAGTGGTTGGGCGAACGCTGGGTGTGTTTGTGACGTCAAACCAGGAACGACAAGCACTGAACTGATCGCACAGGCAGAGTAAGTGTGGAGCTACTCTAAAACTGCTAAGTAGTTTGTGATCGCAATATTGCGAATACATCGGTCGCAATTTTAAGATGCTAAGATACACTCCCAGTAGGCGGCGGCTTAGCGTGTGTAACTCTGCTAAATTCGCCTTGCGACCGATCAACTCGGAATGAGGGCCAATATTCTGCAAAGGTGTTTGCTATATCATAAGGGTCAGAAACTCTGGAGCCCGTAGAGGAACATATATAATGAATTCTGGCCTTAGCTCGTCTGCCACGTAATTTCCGGGCCAAAATTCTACCCGCTTTATTTCCAAATATATAAAATCTCTGGTTCAGGCACGCAATACTACGTTGCACTGCCCGAAGAGAGAAAAGATTTACCTTCTCCCTAGCAGCAAAAAAAGTTTATAGACAGTTTTATTTTGTGGATTAGCCTTATGCGTCAATTCAAGTCTGGCAGGTTCACTTTCAGCCAACAATCGGTCAGCTTTTTGAGAATGTTAAAGCCGTGAGGCTGCCTGAATTGCCGATCCCCGTATTACCGCTTTAAAGGAGCACCAGTTGTTAAAGATCGAGGTAACATCCGGCTTATTAGTATCTAGATATAGCTGTATAGAACGTTTTATAGTGAGAAAAGCTTCTGGATGGTTAAGTAAGAAATTCCCCAGCCTCCAAGGACCTGGAGATACTTTACGAGCCCCTGGGTCCCATACTACCAGCAGAGGGGATTGGTCAGACCAAGACATCGGCAATATGGTAATTTTCCTAATAGTCGAAAGTGACTCCTTATCAGTCAACACAAGGTCAATTCTAGAATACGAGGAGTGGACATGCGAGTAAAAAGAATAGTCCCTAACTGTGGGATGTTTAGTCCTCCACGCATCATAAAGATCGTATTCCCCAAGTGGCGAAAGTCAGCGTTCCTATCTGGGGCGGTCCTAGTCCTAGTTAAAGTATTTCTAGTGGAACGGGTTCTGTCCATAAGGGGGTAAACAACCATATTAAAATCACCCATTATTATGACGGCCCCTTTAGCATGGTTCTGTATTAGGGAGCATCATTTTCTGCAGAACGTAAGTTGCCCAAAGTTCGGTGCATAGCATGAGACCAAGGTAACCATAGTATTTTCAAGTTGTCCTAATAATATGAGGTATCAACCGTCGGGGTCTGCTATTTGAGATTCTAGGTTGAAAGAACAGTTTAGGGAAATCAGTATCGCAAAGCCGGACGTTTTTGTGGGACCACTGGCCATGTAGCAGGTAGGGAACCTATTATCATGAAATTTTGGGGGGTCTAGTTTCCTAAAATGAGTTTCCTGAACAGCGACAACATTCACCTTCATTTTATAGAAAGAGGCCAGAGCTAATTTTCGCTTCTGTGGGGAATTCAATCCTTTAACATTCAGTGAGACCAATTTAACCATAACTGAATAACCGGGAAGCGGGTCGACCACTTGAACCAATAGGTGCAATGAAAAAACGACCAATTCCTGAACATTCTAACATATCAGAGCAATAATCATGGGGGAGACAAGACACAAGACGGAAACAGACAAGGAGGAAAAAGAGAGAAGGAAAAAAGAGAAAGAAAGAGCAGACTCCGTTGAGATACATAGTCATAGTAAAGCGCCAAAACATCCAGCACCTCCCACTACAAAATAGGGGGGTTAGTGGCCAACCTCCCCGCAATCAAACAGCCGAATAAGTAGAAAAAAGTAACCATTCGGTCACATGGCATAAAGAACAAAAAAAATCAAGTCTACATAAACACGCAATTTTGAGTAGGACACTTGGTTCCATATCTAACAACATAATGTAACATAATGCTTGCAGCAGGTAGACAAAAATGAAACTTAGCGCATGAATCCAGCTACTGAAAAGCAACATTAAATAATGCATAAACGATCTTAACTGGAAAAAAAAAAAGAAACTCAATGACGACATTTCGTTAAGGCATTGTTCGTACAATTTTTGTAGCAAGACATTATGAAAAAACAGCATTCGCCCACTGAGGACCAGTCTTAGTAAGAAAGACGCATCAGAGGCAAGATCCTACTTCCCAACCGTCGACCAGTCCTGCTGAAGTCGGCGGTCAGGGGAGCCGGTTCCGCGATCTCCACTTAGATTCCATTTATGAAGAAGTCTCATACCATCCTCCACGGAAGACACGACAATAGTAGAACCCTCTCTAGAAATCAGTAAGCATGTAGGGAAACCCCATCTGTACACGATCCCAGCCTTCCGAAGGGCCATGGTGACAGGTTGAAAAGAGCGTCTCTTGATGAGGGTGTACTGTGATAAGTCCCCGAAGAGTTGCAGCTGGCCTAGAGCTTCCACTGTATCAGAAGAAGGTCTAGCTTCCTTGAGCAAGGATTCTTTAATGTGGAAAAAATAAACTCTCAATAAGACATCCCCCGACGATCCCTCAAGGGCACTATGGGCTTTCGGAACCCTATGGATACGGTCCAATATCAGATCTGATGTGGTGGCAGAGGGCAATAGCTTCTTAAAGATCTTGATAGTATAATCATGTAGGCCACTATTAGAGATGGATTCAGGAACCCCTCTGAGCTTGAGGTTGTTTCTGCGCGAGCGATCCTCCAAATCTGCCACTTTATCACGCAAGGCAACCACTTATCCCTCAATGGTATCATGAGAGTCTATAAGGGTATTATGAGAGCCCACTACCTCACCCATTTTTGTTTCCAGGTGTCCGGTCCTTTCGCCTAAATCCTCAATAGAGCTCTGGCAGGATTGCAGCATGGTCCGAACGTCACCTCGTCCTTAAACTGCTGCAACAAAAGCTTCATATTGTCCACCGTTAAGGCTTCGCTGTCCTCCAGATGTGGTGAGGAGGGGGGTTATGAGGTGAGGATGAGGTCATCATAGGAGAGGAGAGCATAGGAAAGGGGCCCAAATCGGTGACAGGGACCCCAGTCCCCTGAGATGTGTTACGATAAGGAGAAGGTTTAAAAAAGGTCACCTCTAAACTCCAACCCCCGGTCTCTGCGCCGGATGAATGGAGGCCACGGGCGCCCGGTGACGGAGGAAGCCGACCATGCCGCTCAGGAGGGGTGGAAGCGCTGCGCTCACTGCAGAGCCTCCGAGCCCCAAGAGACAGGCAAACAGGAGAGAAAGCCCGCCAGCCGCTCAGAGCCGCCGCCGAGCCCAAGGGACACTTACTTCAGTTGTCGGGACACAGGGGAGGAGGTCACGGGCACTGCTGCATCTCCCATCATGGGTGTAGGTGTCTCCGCTCCCGATCACCGCTGCAGGACCGTCCCGCCCAGCTAAGCACAGAGTCCGGGTGAGTTACCTACTGCAGTCCCCGGCTGCCCTGAGAGGGGAAGGCCACAACCCACAAGGACCCTTAAAAGAGTCATCCGGCTCCGTAGCTACGTTTCCCCTATCACACAGTCCGGGGGATGTACTTAGTAGGCAGTGAGGGGGTAGGGAGCGCCCAAAAGTGCAAATAACCCTCAATAGTTTCGGATCCAGCAGGAGCTCCTGGGATGTACGTCCAGTCAGGTTGCTTGCTAGGCCACGCCCCCCATACCCCAGTTCTTATTACCATGTATTGCCCCCTTTAACATCAATGACAGCTTGAAGTCTTTTGTGGTAGTTGTGGATGAGGCTCTTTAGTTTCTCAGATGGTAAAGCTGCCCATTCTTCTTGGCAAAAAGCCTCCAGTTCCTTAAACTATTGGGCTGTCTTGCATGAACTGCACGTTTGAGATCTCCCCAGAGTGGCTCAATGATATTGAGGTCAGGAGACTGAGATGGCCACTCCAGAACCTTCACTTTATTCTGCTGTAGCCAATGACAGGTCGACTTGGCCTTGTGTTTTGGACCATTGTCATTGTCCAAGTACGTCCCATGCGCAGCTTCCGGGCTGATGAGCGCAAATTTTCCTCCAGTATTTTCTGATAACATGCTGCATTCATCTTGCCATCAATTTTGACCAAGTTTCCAGTGCCTTTGTAGCTCACACATCCCCAAAACATCAGCGATCCACCTCCGTGTTTCACAGTTGGAATGGTGTACCTATCATCATAGGCCTTGTTGACTCCTCTCCAAATGTAATGTTTATGGTTGTGGACAAAAAGTTCAATTTTGGTCTCATCACTCCAAATGACTTTGTTCCAGAAGTTTTGAGGCTTGTCTCTGTGCTGTTGGAGAATTGTAAGCGGGATGCTTTGTGGCATTTGCGTAGTAGTGGCTTTCTTCTGGCAACTCGACCATGCAGCCAATTTTTCTTCAAATGTCTCCTTATTGTGCATCTTGAAACAACCACACCACTTTTTTTCAGAGAGTCCTGTATTTCAGCTGAAGTTATTTGTGGATTTTTCTTTGCATCCCGAACAATTTTCCTGGCACTTGTGGTTGAAATTTTTGATGGTCTACCTGACCGTGATTTGGTTTCCACAGAATACCTCATTTTCCACTTCTTAATTAGAGTTTGAACACTGCTGATTGGCATTCTCAATTGCTTGGATATCTTTTTATATCCCTTTCCTGTTTTATACAGTTCAATTACCTTTTCCCGCAGATCCTTTGACAATTCTTTTGCATTCCCCATGACTCAGAATCCAGACATGTCAGTGCAGCACTGGATGAAAGATGCAAGGGTCTTTCAGGAGTCCAGAAACTCACTGACCTTTTATACACACACAGTGATTACAAGCAAACAGATCACAGGTGAGGATGGTTACCTTTAGTAGCCATTCAAACCCGTTTGTGTCAACTTGTGTGCATGTTATCAGGCCAAAATCTCCATGGTATGTCAACTTTTGATCTGGGTCATTTGGGTAGTTTCTGTTGTCATTATGATTTAAAAAGAGTAAACACAGTTGTTTGACAATAAATGGCATCACCCAACCACTAACCATGAGTGAAAGAAAAGTTTGTGAGTTATCATTCATATTCTCTGACAAATGGCCAGAAAATCACAAATTCTACTGGGGTATGTAAACTTATGAGCACACCTGTATATATATATATATATATATATATATATGTATGGATTAGAGGTGTGTGCCGGACCATTTTTGCTTTTTTTTGTTCTAATTCATCATCCTGTTATGGTTTTGCGAAATTGCTATGACTGGTTATGGTTTTGTATTTTTTCCAAAAACTGACAGAAAGAACCCACTGAATTTGGGACTTTTTTGTTCCCAGAGTATTACTAGCCTCAATATCATTAGTTTTCATTTATTAATAAACCATAGTTTTTTTGTGTGTTGGGTTTATTTTTTTTAGACAGGTGGTGTATGTTTCATATAAGCAAGGGGAGGGATATTGAGATGGGTGAAAGAAGGTGGGTAGCTATGCCAAACATGGTGCTAGTCACACCCCACGGCACAGATCACACCCCCATATCAGTAGCCACACCCCCTGTGCACAATAGGGCTGGCCCTTTATACATTTCCGCTCCAGGCCCATCAGGACCTTAATCTAGCACTGTGCAAACAGCACTACCATGCATGATTATGTTTAGTTGTACTGCCACCGCTGTGTGCTGTGAGTAGCATTGACAACAATCAACATAATAATGTCTAAGATCTGGGGTTCATAATTAGCTTTGCAACATTTTGACTGTTGAGAAGCTAACTAAACCCCATGTTCTCTATTGTTACAAACCAATGCTGAGACCAACAAAGAGCGGTAGGACCCATGATTGTCATGGTCATGGTAATCTTTATTAGATCACTGTGCGTTGAAATCCCTCTTCACTTTAAAAGAATAAGAGCAGTTCACACAGTCCCTTGAATTATACCTTTTGCTACAGTGGTCCAACACAAGGATAGTTGTCAACTAAAGCTTAGCCATGGGTGTAACTATAGTGGGTGCAAAGGATGCATTTGCTAAGGGACCCAGTAGCTTAGCAGGGCCTGGACACAGGTTATAAAGTTGCATATAATATATATAAAAAATGTATAATATGTTTTATTCTATGTATAGAATATATGTATATTTTTTTATCATCTGATATCATGATGAATCAGTAAAATAAAACGTTTTTAACCACCCTGGTTCCTAAAGTGTATGTATTGATCACTAGGTGCTTCATCGCGCCCTACGGGCGCTCTTCACTCCGTCGCAAGGGGCTACGCCCCCTTAACCCTTGCATGCCTTTCTGGGGTTCAATATTTGTGGTGAAGGAGGCACAGCCCCTTGCGACGGTCTGGAGGCGCCGTGGGTAGGGGAGGGGCAGGTACGGGTGGTGCGACGGATGGGGAAGGGGGTCTGGAGGCGCTGCAGGTAGAGGAGGGGTAGGTGCGGGGGTGCCATGGGTGGGGGAGGGGTGGGGTGGGGGACCGCAGATGGAGGAGGGTGTCTGCAGATGCTGCGGGTGGAGGGGGGCAGGTGTGGGGGGAGACATATATGGGGGGTGGATGGTGGAGGGGTTCTGGAGGTGCTGTGGGTGGTGGAGGGGCGGAGGAGTGGGAGCCACGGGTGGTGTAGGGGGTCTGGAGGCACAGCGTGTGGGGGAGGGGTGGAGTGCCGCATGTGGTGGAGGGGAAGGTGCGGAGGTGTGGTGCATTGAGGAGGGGTCTGGAGGCACTGCGGGTACTGTACCTGCCAAAAAGGTAGTTGGAGGGCATGCAGTAACAGGGCCAGGACAGGAGTGACAGGGTCAGATCACGGGTGACAGGGCCAGGATAGGGGTAACAGGGCCAGCATAAGGGTGAAAGGGCCAGGATAAGGGTGACAGGGCAAGGCCAGGGGTGACAGGGACATGACAGAACACAGGGCACGGGAGAGATTGGTATTAGGGACAAAACAGTGGTGACAGACAGATGTGCCTTACCGGAGTCACGGCTGCTGCTGTTCCACTCCAACCTGTTGGGATCTGCTGCTGGTGGAGACTTGGCATGGCTGACTCTCTCAGGCTGGAGTCCTGCTTCCTCTGCCTGTCAGCATCCCCCCCCCCCTCCTCAGTCACACACCGCAGACCTCGCGCAGCTGCCGGGCACTGTGGTAAGGGGAGACTGGGCGTGACTGGTTAGCCCCCAGGAGACGCTGCGACTGGAGGGAGGAGGGGGTCATAGCATGCACACGGCGCAGACCTCGCGGCTGCTGGGCACTGTGGTAAGGGGAGACTGGGAGTGACTGGTTAGCTCCCAGGAGACGCTGCAGCTGGAGGGAGGAGGGGGTCAGAGCCTGCAAGCAGCTCGGACTTCTGCAGCGCTACCCGCTGGCTAAAGTGTGTGAAGGAGCTGGGCGCACCTCACTGCGGGCGGCAGCAATGCAGCTAGCGGTGGGGTTGCCGGGGCTGGAGATAACAGAGGCAGTACGGAACCTGCACAGCGGCAGGTGCCCCACAAAACTGCAGCTAAGAAGCGTGGAGTGTGCTAGAAAGTGATGCTCCTCCGTGCCAGAGAGACCCTGCTGAGTATGCTGATGTGGGGGGTCAAGCACACAGTGAGCCGGTGCCCGTCTGTCTGTACGGCATACCCCTCACACACCCCCATACCTCCCAACTGTCCCGGGGTTCCGGCAGCAGAGCCGGATTAGGGGGGGGGCAGGGGGTACGTACCATGGGCCCCACAGTTTTAGGGGGCCCCCCGGCTGGAGTAGCTCTGTCCCAGCTCAGAAGCTCCCCCGTCCTGCCAGCAACAGCGGCAGCATTGTGCTACAGTCAGCACACGCTGCTGCGTGTTGGCAGGTCTGTGGTGTTGCCTGCTTTCTTCTGCCTGTGCGGGTGTGTAGGGGGAAGCGACCACCTCCTTTGGCTTTAGCCCTAGCTGAGGGGCCAAAATTCCATATTAAAAAAAAAATCCCCGAATTTGCATAAGGGGGACGTGGCCACGTGGGCCGCGATTAGGCCACGCCCCCAGCCCCACAGCAGACACAGCCATGAGATAGGGCTCCCCTGTCTCAAGTGCCCTGGGCCCCCCGGACTCATAATCCGCCCCTGGAGGCATGCCAGCAGCTCACAGAGCGCTGGGCATGCCCCCTCACTGACGAATACGGGGGCCCTCCCGTAAAGCCACGCCCCCTTTTGTTGGTCACGCCCCCTTTCCGCTGTGTGTGTGTGTGTGTGTGTGTGTGTGTGTGTGTGTGCCCTCCTTCTGCCTGAAGAAAGCTGGGAGGTATGCACCCCTGTCTGCCTGAAGAAAGCTGGGAGGTATGCACCCCTGCCTGTTCCATGCCCATACTATCTGCTTCTGCTCCTAGTCTCCTATAGATTTCCCCAGATCTGTGACTCATTTGACTAACTCCGCCCAGTGTTGTAACTCCGCCCAGCGTTAGCAAATGAGTCACAAAGTCACAGATCTGGGCTATTATATAGGAGATAGCGCCTTTTCTATTGTTCTGTATTCAAATGTACTCCGTTTTTTAAGCTATAAACTTTTTTTTTTACATGTTTATTATGGGTTGGGTATAAAATGCCGGGGGTCGGGATGCCGGCTGTCACATGACTGTCCTCAGCATCCCGACTGTGAGAATCTCGACATCGGATGGGTGACTGATTTACCCATCTCCTGTCCCTTATCTTAACCCTCCAGGGGTGTCAGCTAGGGCTAACCCTTTGTGGGTGTCGGCTATATCTAACCCAACAGGGGTGTCGGCTATGGCTACCACCCCTAGTGCCTAACCCTCCCCTTGGGCCCTAAACCCCATTCTGATACCTTTGGAATGTCAGCTGTTGGTATTCTGGCACCGGTCTCCAGATGTGTGCCGGGATTCCGGCATCAGTCACATGGTCACCAGCATCCCGACTGCCAGGATGTCAAACGCATCTCATTTATTACATAGTACCAGCCTCATCCTCCATTAAAGCCCATGCTCACGATTTAGAATAGCTGCACCCTTGATATTGCATGAGCACCATACCTGCATGCTTTTGAAAAAGCATTTCAGGGTGACTGTGAAAGTGACACCTATCAACCCGGACATATACGACTACATTTGAGAGGATGTCATGAAAATGACTTACATCCAAATGTAAATGAGCCCTAAAGTTAGTAAGATCTACTTGTTGAAGAAAAGACACTGATATTTTGCAGGATTTGTTTGCGTCCTGTGTTTTACAAGAGGGTCCATAGACTGTAAGCAGCCATGAGAAACCTTATTTAAAATGGACATAGCCATAGGGATCAGTGTACCTTATAACCAAATGTATGTAGCTCTGATTTCTTTTTTTTCCCCAAAAAATTTAACAGCTACAAAATGGGGGTAAGGTGCAATAAGGGAGATTGCTGGACTATACAGGTAGTCAGGGAGATTGCTACTATTTTAGGGAGTCTCCTGCAGAACACCCACACTACTTTCTCAGAATGCCTTTTTAATGGGTTTAGCATGAAATACCTACAATCAAAATCCCGACGGTCAAAATACCGACAACAATTGACCGATGGTCATACTATAGACAAGGGCAAAATACCGACATTTAAAATACCTACAAGGTCAAAATACCAACATTTTAATTGTTGACAGGTCAAAAAGTCGACATGAGTTTTGCATTGTTTTTTGTGTGTGTATGTCAACATAGGTTAACATGGACACCATATAAGTGTACCGCTCTCACCATGCTTCGGGCACGGTGCCTCACTGCGCTTGGCACACTATTATATTCCCCCTCCAGGTCCACTGGGATGGTAAAGTATGAACAAGTTGGTTTCAATAGAAAAAATAATGAAAAACTCATGTCGACTTGTTGTCATGTCGACATTTTAAATGTCTGTATTTTGACCTTGTCGGTATTTTAAATGTCGGTGTTTTGACCATGTCAGGATTTTGACCTTGTCGGTATTTTGACCGTCGATCAATGGTTGTCGATATTTAGAAATTCTGGATTTTGATTGTAGGTAAATTGACTGCATCCCTTTTCAATACCACTATACAGTATGATCACCTTCAAGTTTTGATAACTGGAGCACTTTTGTTTTTGTACTAAATATAACCATTAAGGGGGCGTGGCCTGGCTGGCAACCGGAAAAGCTGCGTTGTCTATGGGCTCCAACTTGTGACACTATAAAAAGCCCTTTTTTGCACCTTTCTAAGCCCTCTGTCCCCCTGATTCTGGCCCACATCCCCTCACCTTTTGTACCTGTCTCTGTAGCAGTGAGCCGCGGAGTCGGGAGACAGCCCTAGCTGTCTCTGCGGATTGCGGCCCTCCTCCTTGTGTGCAGCCGGGGAATGGAGTTCGGGGAAGCTCCGGGACGGCGGACGGAGCTGTGCGTGGGTGGTCGAGCCATCTCTCCCCGCTGACCTGCTGACCGGAGCTCGCTGCCTCCCTCCTATGTACAGCCCGGACCCACGTCTGGCTGGCGGCTGGGATCGGTGGACGTCGCATCTTCCGGCTCCAGGGGAGTGAGTAGCTCACACGCGGCGGCCATTTTCTTTTCATACATCACGGCACAGACAGGCTGTCCGGCGCCGAAGTGTATATGTGTGTCCTCAGTGGCTCTCACCTGTGTTCTGTTCTCCCTCCCCAACCCTCAGTGTGCCTGCCTGCTTGCTGCAGGATCTCTCCTTGGACTATATCTTAGCTCATAATACAGTCTTCAATACTAATAGCATCTCTGCTTAATTTGATCTGTATTGTATAACATACCACATACCTTCCTCTGCTTCCATATTCTCCCTGGCCTATATACGTGGCTCTACCCGGTGCCAGCCATCCACCGTGTTTTCTAACATCTCAACACCCCCCACCTCACCCTGCCTGTGCTGCATTTCTCTCCATTGGAGAAACATATATAACTCCTCACTCCCAAGGGGACGCTGCTGGTCTGGTCCCCCAGGTGAGAGGGAGTTCCACGTTTTTCCATATATACGGCAACACTGTCTATTCCTGTGGAAATAAGTGCTCCCTCGAGCTATATAGCACACAGTGGTGCTTTCCTCATGTACCTGCACTTTTGCTTCAATGTAATATATATGGCGTAATGCCCTACACCCAGCGGCAGCCGTGAATATCTCTCAAACTGGTTATGTTATTGGAAACACTTTGCCCTGCTTAACCGGTATTTGCAGAGCTCCTTGAACGTGTTATGGACAAATTCATTACTGTGTCGGCCCCTAAACCTCAACGTCTTCGAGGAGATGGAAAAAGGCCGGCACTCTCTCCTGGTTCATCGCCCTCTTCGGAGCTTTGTATACACCCTCGTCTGTTGCCTGACGGCCTTGACACCATGCCGCCAAAGGCGCCTCCTATGCCTCCTTCCTACACTGAAATTGTAAAAGCTATAAAGGAAACAGTAGAACCTCTACTTCAAGTACAAGCCGACAAGCTTATGTCGGCGGTCTCCGACATTAAATCAGAGTTAAACTCCATGTCTCGCAGAATCTCCATTAATGAGTACCGCATAGGAGATAACTTTCAAGAGATCGATGATTTGAAGCAATAGGTGTCACAATTGTCATCCTCTCGGCAGAACATGCTGTCCAAACTAGACAACCTGGAAAACCGTTTGAGACGGAATAATCTGAGAATAGTCGGCCTTAAGGAATCCATTAAGGGCCCTGACTTGCTCAGATTTTTGCTTTCAGACCTACCTGTCCTGCTTGGGATTCCTGAAGAATTATCATCCCTTGAAATTGAACGGGCCCATCGCCTAGATCCACCGAGGGACTCTAATCAGGCTCGTCCTCGCCCAGTTATATTTCGTTGTTTAAATTTCAGACACAAGGAACTGATCTGGTCCACAGCTAGGTCCAAAGGTGCACTGAAGTGGGATGATCAGAGAATATTTATTTTTCAAGACTATTCGGCAGAGGTGTCCAGGTCTTGAAGGGAAATGTCGGTTGTCTGCTCCCAACTGGTGCAGTCGGGTACTAAGTTTGCGTTGCTATACCCTGCCCTACTGCGCATCTTCTTGCCTCAAGGTCCTAAGGACTTCACGAATGTAGATGATGCCAAAGCGTTCTTGCTACGTATGGCAGAACCCTCGGAATCTACTTCAATGGACCAGAATGAATAAGACCGCAAACGGTCTACTCGTTTTCATGCCTTACCCCGACAGTTGAGATTATATCCTTTTAGGATGCATGCTGTTCGCTGGTTAATATGCTCCAATTACCGATGTTTCCTGTTTCTTTAATACCTGATAGTTCAAGATGGAGCCTTGATGATATGTTTTAATGTATTATACCGGTCTAATTCTCATAGATTTATGCCTCCTTTCGGCAATATTTTCGGATGTTTAGCTTTCCAATATGCTTTGAGGAGGACAGCGATATACTGTTTGTTTCCTGGTCTCTTGTTTATTTCGCAGGGGAGTGTTCGCGGTTGCTGCTGTTATATGTCTTATGGTTGTGGACCTATTGTTTCACAGCCATTTTATTTCTTTCATGTTTTTCTATGTTTCTTGCTCTGTCTATCATTCTTTTCCTCCTTCCTCTATTCTCTTTACCTCTTTTCCTCTAGGGAGCTGGAGAGGTGTCCCCTTTAGTATACTGTCATTGGTGCATGTGAGTGTGATTTTGCAGATGTCTCATTTTGATGCTATGATTTGGAATTTCAAATCAGCAGTTTGTGTGTCGCTATTATTGCCCCTCTTTATTGATTATGGCTGCTTCACTTAAAATGTATTCATGGAACGTGCGGGGCATACATTCCCCTGTTAAGCGTAGGCGGATACTTACTTATATGAACAAGGTGAAAGCTGACATTATCCTGCTACAGGAGACACATTTGACTCCTGATGAACACTTAAAGCTTTCCATGCTTCGCCAGAAGCTGGTAGCTTCATCCTCTTACACATCAAAAGCGAGAGGGGTCGCTATTCTCATCCGTAAGGGAATCTCCTTTGAGATACATAGCCAGAACATTGACACGGAGGGTAGATTTATTATATTAGATATTACTTTGGAAGGTTCTAGTTATAATCTGTGTAACGTCTATGCCCCTACTATTTACGACAAATCATTTTACATAAAACTTACTAATTTGCTTCGGCCCTACACCGACACCCCTATAATTCTGGGTGGTGATCTGAACTTGGTCTCGTCCATGGTGTTAGATAGGAAGGCAGCCTCTTCTCTCAATTACAGCCTTCCGAAGACCAACCTGAAGTATTTGTCCACCCAGCTTGGTCTTGTTGATATTTGGAGACTCCATAACCCTATAGAACTCGAATACACTTATTACTCTGCCACTTTCAACTCATTCTCTCGCTTAGACTACTTTTTTGCCTCTGATACTTTGTCAGATAAGATCACGGACACTAGCATAGAACCAATATTGATTTCAGATCATGCACCTATCTCCGTCACTCTCCAAACTAGATATGTACTGGGCTCCTCCTCTCAGTGGAGGTTCCCGGCCCGCTTGGCGGGTTCCCAACACTTCCAAGACATGTTGCTTGCTGCCTGGGACTCCTACCTTCTCCATAACTCCGTACATGTATCGAACCCTGCTCTGTTTTGGCAGACAGCCAGGCGGTGCTGAGGGGAGATATTATTGCGTTTGTAGCTAAGTTTAAAAAAGAATTGAACACCACCTACCGTGCTGCTCAGTCCACTCTCACCTCCTCCTTCCAAGACTTTAAAGCCTCTCTCACATTGGATAGGAAAATTATATACAGCACTGCTAAGCAACACTGTGACCAAGTGCTGACACAAATATCTAATACATTTTTAGGCGCGAGCAAACATAACATATTTCGTTTTGGCAATAAATCTGGGAAATTACTGTCCAGTCTTCTTAAGGCTGACTCTGGTCCTCATCATATAGCAGCACTGAGGGATGGTAAGGGGAAGTGTCATTTTCAGGGTAGCAAGATATCTGACATTTTTCATAAATTTTACAAAGACCTATACTCCCAAGACCCTATTGACACTGAGGCTAAACATGATTTTTGGAATGGGATTTCGCTGCCTTGACTTAGTCATGAACATTTGGTTTCGCTCACAGCCCCCATCACCACACAGGAGGTTCTAGACACTATTCATTCTCTTAAACACCTTAAAACTCCGGACCCTGATAGTTTGTCTGCGGAGTTCTACAAGATTCTTGAGACAAAAATTAGTGGCCCCTTGGCATCTTTATACAATTCCATTTGTTCCTTTCACAAAGCCCCACAATACTTTAACTCGGCGTCGATTAGAGTACTCCCCAAACCGGGGCGAGACTCGCTGTTACCTTCCTCATATAGACCTATTGCATTGCTTAACGTTGACTACAAAATCCTCACTAAACTTTTGTCGGAAAGGATGAAAAAAATGCTTCCGGATCTAATTCACGAGGACCAAACCGGCTTTATATGGGGAAGGCTGTTATGCAGGCCCTGGAGTCCTATCGGGCCGGTGGTCCCTCTTTCCTGCTATCTTTAGATGCCGAGAAGGCTTTTGATTTGGTTACGTGGGACCACCTGTTTGAGACCCTCTGGAGGTTTGGCTTCCATCCTACATTTGTTTCCACGTTGCAGGCTCTCTATCACGAACCCCTCACTCAAATTTTCACTAACAAATACCTTTCTGCCTCTTTCTTCATCCAAAGAGGTACTAGGCAGGGTTTCCCACTTTCGCCCCTCCTAGTTGCATTGGCCCTGGATCCCCTGGCTATTGCGCTTAGACGCCTTCACGCCTTTAATGGTGTTGAGGTGGGCGATGTGCAAATTAAGTTAAGTCTGTTCGCAGACGACATGCTCCTGTTTGTGCGTGACCCCCTGATTTCTATCCCGTCCATATTTGATATCATAACTAAATTTGGATCGTTTGCATGGTATAGAGTAAATGTCAGCAAGTCTGATTTGCTCCCTATAGGCCCTCAATTAACCTCAGTAGACCTTACGAACCTCACACCTCAACTCAAACTTAACACGAATACGCTAAAATATCTTGGAATAAATATCCCCTCACACACTTTCCAAATCTATTCTTGCAACTATACGCCAATCATCCAGAAAATGAAACGCCAATTGGATAACTGGATTGATCTCCCCCTCTCCATCCTAGGCAGGACCATAGTAGTGAAATCAGTGACCTTTCCAAAGTTGTCGTACTTGCTCCAGATGCTGCCTGTAGTAGTATCTAGATCGGACGCTCTGGTTTGCTCCAGACTATTTTCCAAGTTTATTTGGAAAAATGGAAGACCGCGCATGCCCAAGTCTCGCACGTACCTTCCTAAACAAAAGGGAGGACTTAGTGTCCCTAATGTACAATTGTTTGCCAGAGCGGCCCTCTTCCGCTATGCTTCGGATTGGCTCCTCAACCAAGCATCTTATGTTAATCTCTCCCTAGAGGAGGCGCTTTTTTCCCCCTACTCTCGGGCTGCTCTTCTACACACCCGCCTGAGAGATGTCCCGAAAGAAATCAGGACTAATATTTTATTCATTGACACATACAGGGCCTGGGTATCGATACATAAAAATCTTAAGACTGATCCATATATCACTCCTTACATCCCTATTTGGGGAAACCCTCATTTCATACCATCACTGCAAAACAAAATGTTCTACACATGGAAATTGCAGGGCATTAATGCGATTAAAGACGTTTTTGATCCAGGTGGCCAAATCCTCTCTTTCTCCCAACTACAGGATAAATTCTCCCTGTCACAAAGGCAGTTTTTCATGTACCTTCAACTTAGGCACTATGTTACAGCGCTTAAAGACCCTATCTGTCCGACCCCCTCATCCCACATAATACTGCATGTCCTAACTCTATGCCGCTCTCGCCCATTTAAAATTATATACCTTTATGCTGACTTAATCGAGGCTAATACTCCTTCACGGAACCCGCTCTCATTAGCTTGGAAGAAGGAAATCCCAGATTTCACAGACATCACTCACATTTTGGGTAATACGAAACGGGCTCTCAAACATCTGAAACCGGCTAGGTTACAAGAAATTCATATTAAAACTATTAATAGAATGTATGTGTCTCCGGCACAAAGGAAACATTTCAACACCTCCGAATTATGGTTATGTATTAAGTCAAGTGTTCCATGCTGAATGCCAATCTGTCTCACAATTTCTGGTCCTGCTGTAAGATTAAGAAATTTTGGCATAAACTCAGTACCTACTTCAACAAAATGTTTGTTTTGACTTTACCGTTAAATATTCGAGCATTGTTATTTGCTGATTTTTCAGATTGGTTGGGGATCTCAGACATTTCAGCTTTGGTCCCGGCCTTGACGGTCATGGTAACTGTGGCAAAGCAGATGATACTTTCCCATTGGATATACCCGACGGCTCCGACGAGTCAGGAGTGGGAGACTGCTTTGCTAGAAGTTATCTATCATGAACGCCGTATGGCAACCTTGCATGCTACTAATGGTATTAGTCTTTTTCATAAGAAATGGGGTTTAGCTTTAAGTAGTATGTCTCCTCATACACGAGACCAGCTGCACAGGCTTTTTGACCCTGTCTCCAAGCGTGGCCAGCCGTCTCTTCTCTCTTAAGTGGTTGCAGTCAAACACGTACTGTTCAACAGTGGTAGTGCCTGATTGTTTTCACCATATTTCAGGTGTACCAATATACTATCTAGACTCCTCGTACTGAGTGATACTCCAGCTCCCTATCCCCCCTACCCTCTCTCCCCTTTCTTTTCCTATTCCCCCCTTTTTTTGCTTCCTTTTTCTTCGTTCTTTTTTTCTGGTCTAGCTATTACCTTCTTTGAAATAACTATAAAACAAAAAAGTTGAGCCATTATAGTTGGCATGTTAAATTCTGGAATTGTATTGTCTCTATGTTTTTTGAGGATATGTTTATATGTATTTTCCGGATTTATGGTTGTGTTCTCAGATGTAAATTTGGCTGTTCAATAAACAGATTAAAAAAAATATATATATAACCATTAAAAATTAAACTAGAATGATCTATAGAAGGGTAAAAAAACAATAGAGCTATCCCTATACTTTTTCCTCTATATCCTTCTGTCCAAAAATGTTATATAATGTTTTCTTATCTAACTTGGCTTCCTTTCAGGTCTCTGGTATGTGCTGGTTCACTTAGTGGTGATTCAGTTACAGCAGGATTGCCATTGGTAATAAAAATGATTTGACAGGAAAGAGAAGAATAACCCTCAGGAGTACTGGGATTTAAAAATATGGAGAGGGAGAGATTTTTCTGAAGTCAGTAATTTAAGGAAATAAATATGCATGGATATGTAATACAGCAGACACTCCGTAATGTTTGTCAGAGGGCAAGTCTGGCCTTTAAAGGGTGAAAACCATATTCTCATCCAGCATCAGCGTATAAAGTCATATCAAAACTGGTATTATAAAAGTGAGATTACGAGGCATTTTAAAATTATTTTTATAGAAAAACTAGCTGCAATTTTGACACCAAAAAACAAACTTTTCTTTCTCACAAGTATAAAAATAATGTGAATAGCTGCAGTAAACTACAAGGTATACCTGTATGTAGCATTGATTCAGAAACACTGAGTTTTGTGTTAAATTACTAAGCGCATGCGCATGCGCATTTTCCACCTAATCGCTGCGTTGCGAAAAACGGCAACGAGCGAACAACTCGGAATGACCACCAATATGTAATAGCCTGCGATCTGCAGGCTGTTTGGCATTTTCTGCAAGTCTGCCTGTATTTTTAAAGCAGCAGTCATTTACAAGGCAAAACCGACCTGTTTTTGCCTTGTAATGATTACCGCTTTAAAAATACGGGCAGACTTGCAGAAAATCCCAGACAGCCTGCAGATCGCAGGCTATTACATATTGGTGGTCATTCCGAGTTGTTCGCTCGTTGCCGTTTTTCGCAACGCAGCGATTAGGTGGAAAATGCGCATGCGCATGCGCTTAGTAATTTAACACAAAACTTTGGAGATTTACACAAGCTCGAGCAACGTTTTCCCAATGCTCGAGTGATCGTAATGTGATTGACAGGAAGTGGGTGTTTCTGGGCGGCAACTTGGCGTTTTCAGGGAGTGTGCTAAAAAACGCAGGCGTGCCAGGGAAAAACGCAGGACTGGCTTGAGAAACGTGGGAGTGGCTGGCCGAACGCAGGGCATGTTTGTGACGTCAAACCAGGAACTAAACAGACCGAGGTGATCGCAATCTAGGAGTAGGTCTGGAGCTACTCAGAAACTGCAAGGAATTATTTAGTAGCAGTTCTGCTAATCTTTCGTTCGCTATTCTGCTAAATTAAGATACACTCCCAGAGGGCGGCGGCCTAGCGTTTGCAATGCTGCTAAAAGCAGCTAGCGAGCAAACAACTCGGAATGATCACCATTGGTGGTAATTCCGATTTGAGCGCAGCCAGCAACTTTTTGCTGCTGCTGCGATCAACTAGTCCACGCCTATGGGGGAGTGTATTTTAGCTTAGCAGGGCTGTGATTGCTTGTGCAGCCCTGCTAAGCTAAAAAAAATTCAAGCAGAACATGACTATCCCTATACCTACTTACCCTGTGTGACGATCTCTGCGATGCTGGAGCCGGCTTTGACATCAGACATCCGCCCTCCGTTCTCCTGGACACGCCTGCGTTTTCCTTACCTCTCCCCGAAAATGGCAGCTAACCGTCCGGATCTGCCCAGGAACGCCTTCTTTCTGTCAATCTTCTTGCGGTCGGCTCTGCGACCGCTTTCTTCGTAGGACGCGATGTAACTCAGTGACCCCTGTCACCAGGCAACGACGCGCGTTCGCAGTGCGCCTGATGCGCATGCGCATTTAAAGACCCGTTCGCACCACAGTGACAAACCGCTGCGTGCGAACGGGTCAGAATTACCCCAATTGCCCTGAGATTTTGTTTGGTACAAGGTACAGAGAGTATATTGATCTGTGCTTTACACACTGTATTACACACTAAACACAATGAGGGTCATTCAGATGCCGTCAGATATTCTGCTTCATGCGCAAAGTACAGAAGTTCAGTACTTTGCGCATGGGCAGGACTCTTTGGGGGTAATTCCAAGTTGATCGCAGCAGAATTTTTTTTAGCAGTTGGGCAAAACCATGTGCACTGCAGGGGGGCAGATATAACATTTGCAGAGAGAGTTAGATTTGGGTGGGTTATTTTGTTTCTGTGCAGGGTAAATACTGGCTGCTTTATTTTTACACTGCAATTTAGATTGCAGATTGAACTCACCACACCCAAATCTATCTCTCTCTGCACATGTTATATCTGCCCCCCCCCCCATGCAGTGCACATGGTTTTGCCCAACTGCTAACAAAGATCCTGCTGCAATCAACTCAGAATTACCCCCTTTGTGCGCAAATGGATCCTGCAAGTTAGGAAGCAGGACGGCTACAAACTGTCAGTGATTGACAGTCTGCTGCCATTTGGAGGCAGGGAGGGGGTAGCAACGACATCCATATACCAAAACGGAGGTGTGTCGCCGTCGTTTAGGGGAAGTGAAGAGAAGACAGATATTTCCTGACCTCTGCGAAAGGTGGCTTAAACCTCCCCATGGTTTCTGCAAGCCACCCGATGGTGAGTGAGTGATCTGCAGCCTGGATCACTACTGCAGTAGAAAGTGTCTACTTGTAATAGAGGTCTCCTGCTGCATCACCATATGGCGCTATCACTGCTGCTTCAAAGGAAGCAGTAGTGATAGCAACTCCAACCACATCTGAATTAACCCCAATGTTGGGCTCTACTTTAAACTAGCCATGAAGTTGCGTATAGCATTGTATACTTGTTGAAACATTGGCTCAGCTTTGTGTATTAGCCGATAGAATGGACAATCTATGTTTAAATAACTGTACCTAAACATGGGTGATAATTACTATGTGAAGATGTTTTGCTTACTTTTTACTTACTTGCAATATTTAATGCCCAGTATAACTTCTCTGTGAATTCTTCAATAGTCCCACACTGATCTCCTGTATGAACAGGCAGCACCTAGAAGCAAGGCTAAAATAACAATGGGACTGATGGGACTACAGCCCCAGACCTCAACATAAAAACAGGCCCATAATCATGACTGCCCGGGCCCCGGCCACTGCTGCCGGCGCCTGATCAAACATTTATATACTTTCACTACTAACAAGGACAATGGGGGTGATTCTGAGTTGTTCGCGCGCTAGCTGCTTTTAGCAGCATTGCACACGCTAAGCCGCCGCCCTCTGGGAGTGTTTCTTAGCTTAGCAGAAGTGCGAACGAAAGATTAGCAGAATTGCGAATAGAAATTTCTTAGCAGTTTCTGAGTAGCTCCAGACTTACTCAGCCATTGCGACCAGCTCAGTCCTTTTCGTTCCTGGTTTGACGTCACAAACACACCCAGCGTTTGCCCAACCACTCCCCCGTTTCTCCAGCCACTCCTGCGTTTTGCAACTCGAACGCCTGCGTTTTTCCACGCACTCCCATAAAACAGCCAGTTTCCACCCAGAAACACCCACTTCCTGTCAATCACACTACGATCAGCACAGCAATGAAAAAGCTTTGTTATGCCGTGAGTAAAATACCTAACTTTTGTGTAAAATAACTAAGCGCATGCGCTCTGCGAACCTTGCGCATGCGCAGTAAGCGACTAATCGCAGTATAGCGAAAACCGGCAACGAGCGAACAACTCGGAATGACCCCCAATACTAATTGATTGCTTGAATACAGAAAACCAGAACTAAAAGCATGCATCTGTATTATTACTAGGGATGAACAGGTTCGGTTCCCTCAGAACTGATCCCCCCCCGAATATCACGTCCCGAGCCCGGATTTGAGTCCGGCCCAGGTTTTCCCACCAGACTCGGAAACCAGAATGAGGCAAAACGTCATCATCTCGCTGTCGGATTCTCGCAGGTTTTGGATTCCATATAAGGAGCTGCGCATTGCCGCCATTTTCACTCCAGTCCTGGAGAGTGTAGAGAGAGAACGTGTCTCCTTAGTGTCTGTGCGGGAAAGTGCCATGGCACGTGGGCTGGCGACCTGCTCTTTTGTGTCATTCCAGTGCTGTCTTGTGCTGCATCAGTCCATTGGTGGTGTCTTGTGTAGCATCGGTACAGTCACAGTGGTGGTGTCCTGTGCTGCCATAAGTCCAGTGCTGCTGTATAAGTCCAGTCCAGTGGTGCTGTCTTGTGTTGCATCAGTCCAGTGGTGGTGTCCTGTGCTGCCATAAGTCCAGTGGTGGTGTACTGTGCTGCCATAAGTCCGGTGCTGCTGTATAAATCCAGTCCAGTGGTGCTGTCTTGTGATGCATCAGTCCAGTGGTAGTGTACTGTGCTGCCATAAGTCCAGTGGTGGTGTCCTGTGCTGCCATAAGTCCAGTGGTACTACTGTATAAGTCCAGTGGTACTACTGTATAAGTCCAGTCTAGTGGTGCTGTGTTGTGCTGCATCAGTCAAGCGGTTGTGTTCTGTGCTGCAATAAGTCCAGTGGTGGTGTCCTGTGCTACCATGAGTCAAGTGATGCAGCTGTATAAGTCCAGTCCAGTTGTGCTGCCGTATAAGTCCAGTCCAGTGGTGCTGCCATATAAGTCCAGCAGTACTGGTGTATAAGTCCAGTTCAGTGGTGCTACCGTATAAGTCCAGTGGTGCTGCCGTATAAGTCCAGGGGTACTGCCGTATCAGTCCAGGGGTACTGCCATATAAGTCCAGTCCAGAGGGGCTGCCGTATAAGTCCAGGGGTACTGCCGTATAAGTCCAGTCCAGCGGTGCTGTTGTATAAGTCCAGTGGTGCTGCCGTATAAATGCAGTCCAGTGGTGCTGCCGTATAAGTCCAGTCCAGTGCAGGGCCGTCTTTTCGTATGGGCTCAATGGGCTCTTGCCCAAGGGCCCCAGGAGTATAAGGGCCCTAGGCTGATAGCTGAGGGTCCCCTCTTTCCAGGGGTACCAGATTTTTGAAAATCGGCCCTAGGGAACCAGAGATTTCCGAGTTCAAAGCAGTGGTCCCCATCCAAGCCTGTTAATTGCTATTACCATCAAGATATCTCAGGCTCTGTATGACTTAGAGTTTTTCTGATGATACATTTCAAAAGCTGTGACTCTTCCCTTTTGGTGGACACTAGCAGCTTGTCTCTACTATGCTCAGAACCAGAGATATCAGCCTTCAAGCAGCTGGTCCCTGCTCAAGCTACACACGCCTAATATGCAGTTTTGTATATTTGTTGGTGGATTGTTCTGGCTTCTGAACGCTGATCCCCAATTCCCCAGAACCTCCTGACAGGTGAGACACTCTAATTTTTTTATCCCATGCAAAGCTAAGAAATATTTTTCCAGGAACTTGACATATCTGCAGTCAAGCAAGCTGCCCTCCCACCAGAAAATGATGAAAATGAAGCCCACTCCACTATCGACCCCTCCCTTACATATTAAACAACCCATACCACCCTGGAAGTCATGTACCGGGGCCCCTTCATTCAGCCCAATGCCACATTCTACAGTTTAGTGTTCTCCCTCCCGCCCCATCTGTGCCGTAAAGGAGTAATTAGCAGAAATTACTGCTCCAGGTCCTACATGCTGAGTGGAAGCTAGAACACCCCCTACCACCCGTGGGATATCAAAGCTGCCGTTGATAGCACCCCCACCCATGGAGGATGGGTAGGGGCCCCAGTGTATTGCTGTGCCCAGGGGCCCACACTGCTGTTAAGACGGCCCTGGTCCAGTGTTGCTGATGTATAAGTCCAGTCCAGTGGTGCTGCCATATAAGTCCAGCCCAGTGGTGCTGCCATATAAGTCCAGGGGTACTGCCATATAAGTCCAGAGGTACTGCTGTATAAGTCCAGAGGTACTGCCGTATAAGTTAAGGGGTACTGCCGTATAAGTCCAGGGGTACTGCCATATAAGTCCAGTCCAGTGGTGCTGCCGTATATGTCCAGTCCAGTGGTGCTGCCGTATAAGTCCAGCGGTACTGCCGTATGAGTCCAGGGGTACTGCCGTATAAGTCCAGTCCAGTGGTGCTGCCGTATAAGTCCAGGGGTACTGCTGTATAAGTCCAGTCCAGTGGTACTGCCATATAAGTCCAGTCCAGTGGTGCTGCTGTATAAGCCCAGTGGTACTGCCATATAAGTCCAGGGGTACTGCCATATAAGGCATGGGGTACTGCCGTATAAGTCCAGTCCAGTGGTTCTGCCATATAAGTCCAGCGGTACTGCCATATGAGTCATGGGGTACTGCTGTATAAGTCCAGTCCAGTGGTGCTGCTGTATAATCCCAGTGGTACTGCAGTATAAGTCCTGGGGTACTGCCGTATAAGTCCAGTTCAGTGGTGCTGCCATATAAGTCCAGGGGTAGTGCCATATAAGTCATGGGGTACTGCCATATAGGTCCAGTCCAGTGGTGCTGCCGTATAAGTCCAGGGGTACTGCCGTATAAGTCCAGGGGTACTGCCGTATAAGTCCAGGGGCACTGCTGTATAAGTCCAGCGGTACTGCCATATAAGTCCAGGGGTACTACTGTATAAGTCCAGTCCAGTGGTATTGCCATATAAGTCCAGTCCAGTGGTGCTGCTGTATAAGCCCAGCGGTACTGCCATATAAGTCCAGGGGTACTGCCATATAAGTCCAGAGGTACTGCCATATAAGTCCAGTCCAGTGGTGCTGCCATATAAGTCCAGGGGTACTGCCATATAAGTCATGGGTCACTGCCATATAGGTCCAGTCCAGTGGTGCTGCCGTATAAGTCCAGGGGTACTGCCGTATAAGTCCAGGGGTACTGCCGTATATGTCCAGGGGCACTGCTGTATAAGCCCAGCGGTACTGCCATATAAGTCCAGGGGTACTGTTGTATAAGTCCAGTACAGTGGTATTACCGTATAAGTCCAGTCCAGTGGTGCTGCTGTATAAGCCCAGTGGTACTGCCATATAAGTCCAGGGGTACTGCCATATAAGTCCAGGGGTACTGCCATATATGTCCAGGGGTACTGCCATATATGTCCAGTCCAGCGGTGCTGCCATATAAGTCCAGCGGTACTGCCGTATAAGTCCAGGGGTACTGCCGTATAAGTCCAGTCCAGTGTTGCTGCCGTACAAGTCCAGTGGTGCTGCCATATAAGTCCAGTCCAGTGGTGCAGCCGTATAAGTCCAGCGGTACTGCCGTATAAGTCCAGGGGTACTGCCGTATATGTCCAGGGGCACTGCTGTATAAGTCCAGCGGTACTGCCATATAAGTCCAGGGGTACTGCTGTATAAGTCCAGTACAGTGGTATTACCGTATAAGTCCAGTCCAGTGGTGCTGCTGTATAAGCCCAGCGGTACTGCCATATAAGTCCAGGGGTACTGCCATATAAGTCCAGGGGTACTGCCATATAAGTCCAGTCCAGCGGTGCTGCCATATAAGTCCAGCGGTACTGCCGTATAAGTCCAGGGGTACTGCCGTATAAGTCCAGTCCAGTGTTGCTGCCGTACAAGTCCAGTGGTGCTGCCATATAAGTCCAGTCCAGTGGTGCTGCCATATAAGTCATGGGGTACTGTCATATAGGTCCAGTCCAGTGGTGCTGCCGTATAAGTCCAGGGGTACTGCCGTTTAAGTCCAGAGGTACTGCCGTATATGTCCAGGGGCACTGCTGTATAAGTCCAGCGGTACTGCCATATAAGTCATGGGGTACTGCTGTATAAGTCCAGTACAGTGGTATTGCCGTATAAGTCCAGTCCAGTGGTGCTGCTGTATAAGCCCAGCGGTACTGCCATATAAGTCCAGGGGTACTGCCATATAAGTCCAGGGGTACTGCCATATATGTCCAGTCCAGCGATGCTGCCATATAAGTCCAGCGGTACTGCCGTATATGTCCAGGGGCACTGCTGTATAAGTCCAGCGGTACTGCCATATAAGTCATGGGGTACTGCTGTATAAGTCCAGTACAGTGGTATTGCCGTATAAGTCCAGTCCAGTGGTGCTGCTGTATAAGCCCAGCGGTACTGCCATATAAGTCCAGGGGTACTGCCATATAAGTCCAGGGGTACTGCCATATATGTCCAGTCCAGCGGTGCTGCCATATAAGTCCAGCGGTACTGCCGTATAAGTCCAGGGGTACTGCCGTATAAGTCCAGTCCAGTGTTGCTGCCGTACAAGTCCAGTGGTGCTGCCATATAAGTCCAGTCCAGGGGTGCTGCCGTATAAGTCCAGGGGTACTGCCGTATAAGTCCAGGGGTACTGCCGTATATGTCCAGGGGCACTGCTGTATAAGTCCAGGGGTACTGCCATATAAGTCCAGTCCAGCGGTGCTGCCATATAAGTCCAGCGGTACTGCCGTATAAGTCCAGGGGTACTACCGTATAAGTCCAGTCCAGTGTTGCTGCCGTACAAGTCCAGTGATGCTGCCATATAAGTCCAGTCCAGTGGTGCAGCCGTATAAGTCCAGGGGTACTGCTGTATAAGTCCAGTCCAGTAGTGCTCCTGTATAAGTCCAGGTGTACTGCCGTATAAGTCCAGTCCAGTGGTGCTGCCATATAAGTCCAGGGGTACTACCGTAAAAGTCCAGTCCAGTGGTGCTGCCGTATAAGTCCATTGGTGCTGCCATATAAGTCCAGGGGTACTGCTGTATAAGTCCACCAATATTGTGTGTGCATTACATCTGGCCAAATTCCAGCACTGCCCATGTTTTGCACATACAATTAATTTGGTGGTGCAGAATTTTTTGAAAAATGACAGGGACATGCAGGAGATGCTGTCGGTGGCCCGAAAAATTGTTGGCCACTTTCGACATTCAGCCACTGCGTGCTACTCATTGCACCTTATTGCACCTGTTTTTCTTCTTTGCATTATGTGCTGTTTGGGGACTAGTTTTTAAAAGTGCCATCCTGTTTGACACTGCAGTGCCATTCCTAGGGGTAAATTTACTAAGATGGGAGTTCTATTTAAGATGGGATGTTGCCCATAGCAACCAATCAGATTCCATGTATTATCTGCTAGAAGGTGCTAAATAAATGAGAAGTAGAATCTGATTAGTTACTATAGGCAACATCCCATCTTAAATAGAACTCCCATCTTAGTAAATTTACCCACTAGATGGACCAAGTGTTTGTGCCGCCCACTTGTGTCACTTAGCTTAGTCATCCAGCTACCTCATTGCACTTCTTTATCTTCTTTGCATGATGTGCTGTTTGGGGCCTACTTTTTAAACCTGCCATCCTGTCTGCCACTCCAGTGCCACTCCTAGATGGGCCACGTGTTTGTGCTGCACACTTGTGTCGCTTAGCTTAGTCACCCAGCGCACCTCGGTGCACCTCTTTTTTTTCTTTGCATTATGTGCTCTTTGGGGCCTAGTTTTTAAAAGTGCCATCCTGTCTGACACTGCAGTGCCACTCCTAGATGGGCCAGGTGTTTGTGCCGCCCACTTGTGTCGCTTAGCTTAGTCATCCAGTGATCTTGGTGCAACCTTTTGGCCTAAAAACAATATAGTGAGGTATTCAGAATAGACTGGAAATTAGTGGAAATGAATGTTATTGAGGTTAATACCGTAGTATCAAAATTACCCCCAATTTCTGTGATTTTAGCTGTTTTTATGTTTTTTTCCCAAATCATCCAGATCCAAAACTAAAACCAAAACACGAAAGGGTGGTTTTGGCAAAACCAATCCAGATCCAAAACATGAGCGGGGATCCAGATCCAAAACCAAAACACAAAACACGAAAAGTGCCCGCTGCACATTTCTAATTATTACCTTACAGGGACTTTAGAAGTAAAAAAAAAATGAATTGAACAACTATGGGGGGTATTTAATTAGCATTTTTGGAGCTATCAAATTTACCCTCGTGCGTATTCAATTGCGGGCCGTTTTCAACCATTTTTAAGGCATTTTCACCAATGCCTGTTTGCTTCTTTTTTTTAGTGAAATGACATTGGCGAAAAATGCCTCAAAATCGTCTAAAAAGGCCCACGTTTTTTCACCAACGTAGGTGTGAAAACACGTGGATTCGCCGATCCACGTGTTTTTCGCTCCTGCTGAATGTTTCGCCTCTGTGATAAAAGGCCCTGCCATTTTCCCTAAAAAATAGAGAAAAGTACAGTTTTTTCACTTGGGCTAAAAAAACAACACTAATTGAATAACCCCCCCCCCCCCCCAAAGAGTCTTATAGTTCTATTACTTAATTAGGTGTTAGGTGTTAGTGCTTTTGCACCAAAATTTCATTTCAACACAGATATAAAGTGTAAAGTAAATGTGATTAATACATGATTAATACTCAGGATGTGATGACACTTTTGTCAAGAATTCAAACACACACACACACACACACACACCATTCTACTCTCCCTTGGATGTTTCATGAGTAAGAACTTGAGGACTATAATGTTTTGATTGAGGTTAATTTTATTTCCTGTCTAACAAGCCAGGAACTAGGGGACAAGTTCTAGACCAGTGGTCTCCAACCTTAATTGGGGTGTGAGCTACTCGAGAAAAATTAAACCTTCTGAAAAGCTACTAAAGTTTTTGGGAAAAAAATGCTGTACTTGAATGGTTGCTGGCGTGCTCTCAGTGCAGTTGCGGATTTAGCGGAGTGCGATTAGGGAGAACGCCCCCCCTACGCATACCGGCAGCGGGATGGATGCCCGTTGTTTCCCGCAGCGGCGATCATCTGCGCAGCTGCAGCCAGGCAGCACATCCGGCCGTACAGTACTTCTGCCCGGCGCCCGGCCCGATGATCAGCTGCCGCAGCCAGCCCTGTGGTGAATACTTGCTGCGGCCAGTCGGCTACCGCAGGTCCGCAGATGCAGCCGGCTCGGTGTAAATTAGACAGCGGCGGCGACCCAAGGAGTCCCGAGGAAGGAGGCAGCAGGCCTGGACTGACATTATTACACATAGGAACAAGGTGGCAGCACCGGCAGTCTGTGAACTTGGCAGATGGCACTCACCCAGGTGCCTGTAAATGCCCATGGTGGAGGGGGTAAGCGGGAAGAAGTGTCTGGCACACTCGCTGGCCTGCCCTGTCTGTACGGGGAATGCAGCAGGAATTTCTCCCTCAGCTGTGTTATTCTGCACGGGCAACAACACTCTCCTTTTTACATCATCCACTGCTAATCTTCTCTGGCATCACTGAACTGCTTTCTAGGCACCGGGCTTGGGGTGCCTAGAAAGCAGGATCTATGGCGCAAGGAGAAGGAGTGCTCTCATTAACCACTTATGACACTCGTTCTAGAACCCTCCTATAGTCCTCTTTACCACCGCTGCTTGGACATGGCTCCGAGCATCTACAACTCCAGCCATTGACTATTATACCTTTCCCAGCTCCCAGATCTTAGCAAATACTTCCGGTCACTGCAGGTTTGTTTTCCTGTACAATGCACAAAGTAACACAAACTTCTCACTCCAGCTCCAGGCACACAGAGCATCTATGTAATATTCATGTATACAGTAGATCTACGATGCAGAACTGTACTGATACATCTGTTACAACATTCATTTTCCTGCAACAGCATTATTACTAATATAATGTCACTTTCCCTGTTCCATGTGGCATAATGTGAATTTCATCTCATTTTGTGTGCTATAATGTGACTTTCGTATAATTCTGTGTGCTATAATGTGAAATTCAGCTCATACGGTGCGGTATAATGTGAATTTCAGCTCATTCTGAGTGCTATAATGTTAAATGTGGCTCATTCCATGTAGTGTAATGTGAATTTTGTCTCATTCTGTGTGCTATAATGTGAATTTCGTATAATTCTGTGT
The DNA here is from genome assembly GCF_028390025.1 of Pseudophryne corroboree. Taxonomy (NCBI): domain Eukaryota; kingdom Metazoa; phylum Chordata; class Amphibia; order Anura; family Myobatrachidae; genus Pseudophryne; species Pseudophryne corroboree. Next base: position 649,540,227 of record NC_086446.1, on the reverse strand, counting down.
ACTATAATGTGAAATTCGGCTCATACTGTGTGCTATAATGTGAATTTCGGCTCATACCGTGTGCTAATGTGAATTTTGGCTCATTCTTTGTGCTATAATGTGAATTTCGGCTCATACAGTGTGGTATAATGTGAATTTCAGCTCATTCTGTGTGCTATAATGTTAAATGTGGCTCATTCCATGTAGTGTAATGTGAATTTTGTCTCATTCTGTGTGCTATAATGTGAATTTCATATAATTCTGTGTGCTATAATGTGAATTTCGGCTCATATCGTGTGCTAATGTGAATTTTGGCTCATTCTTTGTGCTCTACTGTGAATTTCGGCTCATACCATGTGCTATAATATGAATTTCGGCTCATACCATGTGTTATAATATGAATTTTGGCTTATTCTGTGTGCTAAAATGTGAATTTCTGCTCATACTGTGTGCTATAATGTGAATTTTAGCTCATTCTGGGTGCTAAAATGTGACTTTCGGCCCATACCGTGTGCTATAATGTGAATTTCTGCTCATACAGTGTGCTATAATGTGAATTTCAGCTCATTCTTTGTGCTATAATGTGAATTTTGGCTCATTCTGTTTGCTATAATGTGAATTTCGGCTCATACAGTGTGCTATAATGTGAATTTCGGCTCATTCTTTGTGCTATAATGTGAATTTCAGCTCATTCTGTGTGCTATAATGTGAATTTCGGCACATACCATGTGCTATAATGTGAATTTCGGCTCATTCTGGGTGCTAAAATGTGAATTTTGGCTCATACCGTGTGCTATAATGTGAATTTTGGCTCAAACCATGTGCTATAATGTGAATTTTGGCTCCTTCTGTGTGCTAAAATGTGAATTTCTGCTCATACCATGTGCTATAATGTGAATTTCAGCTCATTTTGTGTGCTATAATGTGAATTTCGGCTCATACCGTGTGCTATAATGTGAATTTCGTCACATACCGTGTGCTATAATGTGAATTTCTGCTCATACAGTGTGCTATAATGTGCATTTCGGCTCATACCGTGTGCTGTAATGTGTACCATTGTTGTCCGATTACTTATGCCATCACAGTATCTATTAAAAGAAATTAGTATTTATATAAAGCATTTTTTCCCGCTAAAATAAATTTATTTCACTTTTTTTCTCTCTGAAAGTGGACTGGTAGCCCAAATCTTGGCTGCATAATTGTGCATATGTGATCTATGAATGTGCAGATGCATGCAGGAATGGCGATTTGCCAGTCTGTATCACCAGTGCGCAGGGTTCTCTCCACTAACTGGCAACATTTTATTAGTAATGGCAACAATAGGAAATTTTAGAAGCGAACGGGAGGGGCATTTCTAAGTGGGAGAAGCTACGATTAGGGGAGGAGTCATAATTCTTAAACCGCCCCCTCTAAAATTTAAATCTAGATCTGCCACTGTCTCAGTGTTAAGACTTGACTCATGGGCAGTGGCCACTTGCATTGGCACGTTGCATCTTCCTGCCAAAAAAGTTTCTGGCGCCCCTCCCATTGCTATATTAAAAGTAAATAATTAGCGCGTGCTCCAAAGAGAGGGTGTGACCTCACTGCAAGGGACGTGGTATTGCAGGAAAAGACTACCTTATACCTCAGTTTTGCAACCTGCATGCCCAGACATTGGTCACCACAGGAAAAAAAAAAAATCCTGATTCATGCCCCTTACATTATTTGTCATTTTTCCATAGTAATGCCGCTTACACATTATGCCACACACCGTAATGCCCGTGACACATTATACCACACACAGTAATGCCACTTACACAATATGCCACACACCGTAATGCCATTGACATTATGCCACATATTGCAATGCCTGGCCGAGGGACGGCCAGGCACCTCTCTCCCTGCAGCGCCTCCCCCCCAACGCCACAGACATGTCCCCCCGCAGCCAGCTCCCCCCGCCGGCCGTCAAGCTCAGCTCCCCCAGCCGCCCGCAGCTCGCTTGTCTTCTCACCCCAATTCGACTTGTTTTCAAGTCAGATTGAGTTTGTCGGAAAAGGGGCCAAAACCTGTCAGCTTTGGCCCCATTTCCGACAGAAGCATGTGGATTGGCGGCTATTCCGCCGATCCACGGGAATTCCCGACTTGTCGGAAAAAATCAGCCCCTATTGATTAGGTCTGAACCCCTTCTGACCTATTTCTGTCGGAAGCTGCCGTCTTTCCGACAAGTCTCTCAATAGGCATTTGATAATATTAATTCCATGCCCATTTGGCCTTTAGCAGGGGCGTAGCCAGAAATTTGTGGCCCCATAGCAATATTTTGAAGGGGTCCCTGTCCGAATGCTTCTAGAGATACACCTATTAGCAGCAGTTGTAAATCGTATGCCCGATAATAGTGCCCTAGTTGATTTTCTGAGCCATAGTAGTGCCTTAGTTAGTGTTATGCCCCATAGTGGTGCACTAGATTATTCTATAGACCATAGTAGTGCCCTAAATCACATTATGTCACATTGTAGGGCTGCCAGTACACATCATGTAACACAGTATTTCCAATTCTTATTATGACATACAGCGCCCCAGTTCATATTATGTCATATTACAGTGCCTCCACTTGATATTGTGTCACATTAAAGTGCCCCCAATTCATATTATATAACATTATAATGCCCTTTAGTTCATTATATACCACATCACAATGATCAAGACCAGGGGCATAACTAGATGTATTGTAGGTCCAAAAGTCTGTAAGGGCCCTTATGTATCTAATAATGAAAATGTATATAACACAGGTAACTATGACAGGGAAGGTGTCCCCTCTCAGATCTGGGCCCCATAGCAGCTGCACTCCCTGCATCTATGGTAGCTACGCCCTTCGCCTTTAGTAAGGGCGTAGCCAGAACATTATGGGCACCAAATCCAACAATTTGAAAAGACCCCAGCCCCAATACTTCTAGGAGACACCTCTATCTACAGCAGTTGTTCATTTAGTGCCCCATAGTAATGCACTATTTAAATGTATGCCCCACAGAATTGCCCTAGTTGATGTTATGCTTCATAGTAGTGCCCTAGTTATTTTTTGCCTTTCACTGTAATTACAAGCCTAGAAATCCTGTATTATCATATGTAATAATTTATGTATTTATAATAATTTATAAATTTATAAATTTACAGTTCACTGGATGTAATTTGTCATCCAAAAGTTATATGCCAAGTACATTATGGTGTTGTACTTTGTTATGGCCAGCAGGTGTCCATCCTCCCAGCCTATTCAAGTACAGTATATAATCCTTCTCCTAACTCTTTAGCCTTTGCTTTCCCAACTCTGCTCCCTTATATCCCCTTTACAATATGGGCTCACATACGCAGGATCCTCTCTCCAACAGCCCACTCCTTTCCTTTTCCTTTTGAGTTCAAATTATTTATATATGTAAATTTGTGAACTTATCTGAAATTCTTTTTATAGCTTGCTAGGGTCATTCCAACTGCATGCGATGTTCTCTCCCGAGAAAGTTAGTGCGGAAACAGACGCACTTACGGCAGCTCGTACTCGCATAATTTTGTTCTTGTCCATATAGGACAAAATTGTACAAATTTGGGGGTGAGATCGAGCCACGAGTTAATTGGATTAACTGAAATATTTGTAAATTTGTTGTATGTTCCATCTCCTACTGTATGTACTGCCATGCAGAACCCTTGTGGCACCATACAAATAAATATATAATAATAGAATAGAAACTGCCACTATGAGTGAAAATGATTGATCATTGCATGATGCATAAAAACTACTACAATATGTTGTTTTATATGTTATGCCAGTTATCTAACTGACTTAAGGGCCCTTTTATCAAAAATTATTTGCAGCTATTTCCACAAAAATACACATTTTGGGGGGTTAGCCGCAAATATTAAGTAACCCATGAATGTATGTAGGAGGGGCCGCAGCAGGTATCTCTGATACAGTACCTTCTGCGATCCTTCCATTCCCGTTGGTTGCTGCATCTCCCATAGGTTTCTATGGGGGATGCGAAGCTGCCAGATCCGCGGGAGGTCGGTGTGAGCGGCACGGGTGGCGGAAGCGGGCGGGATGCGGTAAGAATCCCATAGGCTTCTATAGGGTATCGCCATAAAAAGATGGTGATACCCTACGCAATGTTAAGCGTGCGGCCGGGGGTTAATGCATTTGAAAATGCGGTAAAACCCCCGAAAACAGGAAATTTACAGCATTTTTACTTTAGTCTATAAACACTTATCTTATACTAGTTTTACCAATACTAGTATTACTGTATCTGGGTATCTGCCAAAAAGCACATTTTAGAGAAAATCCCGACTTTAATTTCCTGTACACGTGTGTATCTGCACGGCTCCTTTACCTGACATTAACTCAGACAATGGAATGCAGTGGGAGAAGTAATGACGTGACCAAAACATCTTGTGATCGAAAGTCACTCAGGATATACTGTAGGTGATGTAAACTCACAATCATCCCTGCAATAGCAAACTCATGCTTTACTACAGCCAGGAACTCCCTGTCCACACCCAAACATTCCACTGTTTTTAATATAGGCTGTTTGACGATAACAAGTGCATTTTTACAATTAACACCCTCTCATTATATTAATTTTAGGTTGTTTATTTACATAATTTTTTATAATAACATCTTACAAGTATGATTGTTAGTGGTGATCTGCAAATCTGCAAATATTTGAAGTTTGTATAACAATTTGTTATATATCCCTCAAGAGATTTTTCTATTTGCACAAACTTTTTTGTGGAACCCCAAATGAACATTAGCTTTTGTTGCACTAAATCAAAAAGTTCACAATAATACACCAAACATATAAAAGTATATTCAGGAAATTACAAAAGCAGTCTTAAACTCATATGCTGCTAGTATAGAGCATGAAATGTTGGAGTCCTCTTTGGAAACAGGATAAATAGCATACATGCAGGGGTGCCACATTTTAGGTTGGGGGAGGCAAAATATAATGTAATTTTGGTGCCCCTAAATAACTGAATATCTTACCCTCAGGGGTAGCTGAACTTACCCACCACACTGCCTACTAGATAGACAGACAGACAGACAGACAGATAGATACAGTATATTTGTATAGATATCTCTTTCTGTCTATCTAGGAGGGGATGTTTTGAGGGGGGGGGGAGGGAGAAAGGACAAAGGGGGAGCTGATAGGAAGAGGGATGGAGCAAGTGAAATGGGAGGTTAGTAGAGTGCAGTGTAGGTCCCAAGAAATTAGCCACACACTGTAGGGGCTGGAGCTAAGTGCAGGGCAGAGGAGGGCCCTGGAGGCAGGGGGAGAAGGGCTGTGTGGGGAGGGAGGAGGGGAAGCAGCCAGCAAGAGGATTATCTCCATCCTGACACTGCCAATGGTAAGTCTAGAAGGTAGCCGTACTGTGACCCGCAACCTAGTACATTGACTTGTGCCTCTCAAATATTGTATTTTGGGGAGTACGAGCTAGCACATTATCACCCATTCTGACATCTATGCATACATGAAATATGGAGTTTGCCAATAAGTGTACCCTCTAGGATAATCTCCCCAACTTGCTCCAATGTTAAATCAATAACACCCGTTTAAAAAGTATTTTTGCTCCCCTGCAATCACCCCTGACATTAAATGAATAGCGTTCAGATTTAATAATACTCACATAATAGCCCACAAATTGATGTAGCATTAAATGCATCCTCCCATTACCCCACCTTAATCTAAAAAGCCACACCATGAAGTAAATAGCTCCCACAAATAAATGAAAAGCAGATACATTTTCTTGATAAACAATCTGTTATTGAAGAACAATATTATGCAGGAAAGGAATGGCGGAGGGATAGAATAATGAATTATCATATATACAATTACATTCCCTGAGAGATGGCTAAATAGACACATGGAGATGGTCATCCTCTGATACAGACCTTTTTTTTCTCCTTTAGCTTAATATACTTTCTGTCAAGTATATTTAACAGGAAACTAATCTGCTGCTCTTTGTTTTCACAAGACAAGCATAGAAAGTGAACAAGCATATTATACTTTATGTGGGGTATTGCTGTACAGAGGGGCAATCTTCTTGGACAGTTAAATGGTTTCTAGTACTAACAAAAACTCAGCAAACTGTCTCCAGCATAATGGTCACATCAACAATATCATTGCTACAGTACAAGGCTGACATTTCAAAGGTTCATACTCAATTGTTCTAAGGAGCACAGAAAGTGAGAACCAGTCTGGAAGCCTGTGTCTCAGTAGCTGCTGTGTGCAATGTGTATCCAGGGTTACTGAGATATCAGACGGGCCACTGGCAGTGAGGCTGGATGTTTTCACCCAAGGGGGAGTACCTACAGTACATCTAAAGGACCATGTTATTAGACAGATGGAGACATGGTCCGGCATCGTGGGGAGCATGGTTACTCCCCCCTATGCACTCCTCATTTCTTTAGCGGGTCTGGGATCTTTGTGCAGCCCACCATGCCCCCTCACTCAACCCTGAAGTGCCATAACAAGCCTGGATTAGACAGAAAATGGTAATGCGCTGACAAACACAACTAAGTAAATACATAAATAAATAAATAAATAAATGTATACAGAAATAAATACATTGTATTTTTGTATACAGGAAGCATGTTGATATTTTGTAATAAAAAACCAGCAGTGAAATATCACATTACTGTTCCCTATCTACAGAGCCGGACCTAGGCATAGGCAAGCTAGACAACTGCCTAGGGCATTTGGCTAGGGGCACAAGCAGCTTCTACTGATTAAAATGATATGCGGCATGCCTATATTCTGTGTGTGACTGCGGCTGTTTCTGCATACAAAATGCTACGTTACAGTGTATCCCTGGAAATCACTGTAACGTAGCATTTTGTATGCAGATAAAGTACATCCACAGTCACACACAGAATATAGGCATGCTTCATATCATTTTAATCAGCAGAAGGTGCTTGTCATCCTAGCCACATAGTTATGCAAATAAGATGCATTTTCATCAAAAAGGGTGCCCAACATTAGCAGAGCTGCCTGCTGACTCATGCCAGGCAACTCCTGCTTCAGGGCATATTGAGGCAAGATGTATGTGGACACATCTGTATCCAAGCAGATACAGAGGTCACAGTGTCAGCAGCCAGGTGAGTGCTACGTATAGGAGGGTTAGTTGTGCAGTAGTGTTCCGCATATGTGTAAGGGGCACTATGTGTGTCATTATGTGTATAAGGGCATTAACAATGTGCGGCTCAATATGTAAAGCGTATTATGTTTATGAGGACATTAATAATGTGTGTCATATGTGAAAGGGGCATTTCTGTGTGGTATTATGTGTATAAAGGCATTACTCATGTGTGGCATTATGTGTATAAGGTGCTCTGCTGTGTGGCGTAACATATACAGTAGAAAGGGTACTACGGTGTGGTCTAATGTGAATAAGGAGCAATATGGTGTGGTGTAATGTGAATAAGGAGCTATTCAGTGTGATGTAATGTAAATAAGGAGCACAACTGTGAGGAGTAATGTTTATAAGTTAAAGTGGAACTACTGTGTGATGTAACGTGAAGAAGGGACACTATTGCATGATATAATGTGAATAAAGTTGCAATACTGTGTGGTGTAATTTAAATTGGGGGTACTATTGTGTGGCCATGCTCCTTCCCAGTAAGAACACACTCCTTTTTGAGCTGTGTGCCGAATGTGCGCACAGCTCCTATTTAAAATATAGGGGGTAGGAACACCAAAATGAGGACTGCTATGGGTGAGGGGTGATGGTGCTGGGAAAGGGGTGCAGGGTCAGAGGCAGAACTAGCGGCGGTGCTAGAGGGCACCAGCACAAATATTGCCTAGGTCATCATATTGGTTAGGGCCGGCTCTACCTATCTATCTTATATTTCTCAAAAATGTAGGATAGATAGATAGATAGATAGATAGATAGATAGATAGATACTTTTTGTGAGTGCTTACTTTATTATGATAAAGCACTAATAAGTCACCAAGTGTTTACAGTAAAACAGTGTAACTAAATAAGACTGATTCTGTATATAATATACAGTTCATATAATGGTTTCTTAGAAACTGTGAGATGTTTGGGAGGCGTTTTATTTAATTTGTTTAGTTGATATTTCTCCACCCAAAATTACTACTAATGCATTAAAAAAAAGCGAATTAATTCCTAAACCGGTGAGAATTATCACAGGTGAAAAAAGGAATTTACTTGTTTTACTCACACCTCCAAAAGTGGTGAAAAGTTTCTAGCATATTCATTTTAATCTGGAAGCTCATTACGAAGATAAAATAAAAAGGTTGAACAATGTTTTTTGAGCAATCATAAAGAAAATAGTTTAGTCCCAGGTACTTGCCCTTTCACAGCACAATTTATTTATTACCAGTTATTTATATAGTGCACACATATTCTGCAGCGCTTTAAAGAGAATATTTGCCCATTCACATCAGTCCCTGCCCCAATGGAGCTTACAGTCTATATTCCCATCCACATGTACACGCAGACACATTCACACTAGGGTTAATTTTTGTTGGGAGCCAATTAACCTACCAGTATATTTTTGGATTGTGGGAGGAAACCGGAGTACCCAGAGGAAACCCAGATGCAACTCACACAAGTACGGGGAGAATATACAAACTCCACACAGTTAGTGCCATGGTGGGAATCGAACCCATGACCTCAGTGCTGTGAGGCAGTAATGCTAACGATTACACCATCCGTACTGCCCAAAATATAGGGAAATGTGTTTTATGTTGCAGTAGACATGTTGGAAATGTGAATAGGTGAAATTGAGTGTTGAGGGTAGATGTACTGTATGTAGGCAATTTGCTTGAAATAGAATAATGCATATTAAATGCATTTTTACTGTGTTTCCTTATAAGTAAAAATGTAGTGATTGCCTTGCATGCATGCTCGATATTGTATGGCGGGCTAGGGTACAACATGGGACGTGGCAAATCAGGGAGGTATTGGCAGGCCAGCTCTGAACAAAATAAATGAACAATAAAATGTGTTTGCCATGGGCGGGCCATTTCTCCTCCACCACAGCTAGCCTGGGCCCCTGCCCGACTTCTCAGAAATGCCTGGGCAGAGGTAACCAGTACCCACTCCTCTTTGCAACCCTGTTAATATTGGGTAGATGTGTGGTGTTTAAATGCTATTCCAACAAATCAAGCAATTGGTTGGCAGTGGGGAAATTGGCAAAAGGTACTGTATATGCTTTTCTATGTTATAATGTCCCATCTGAACAAGCCGGTTTCAAATCCTGTGTCCAGAGTTAATAATGTAGTCAAAGTAAATACTGTTCATTAACTATACATGTTTTTGTGGTATGGAGCATTGTCCAAGTATTAGCATCTGATATCTCACACTATTCCCTTATCCCTAAACACTTAACCACAAACTAAAATGCCCCTTTATTGCACATCCAAAAATCATTACACCTACTCTCTGTAAAACTACTCCCTCACCTCATACATAATAACATGTCTGCTCTCCTGCCTCAGTCAGCCCTCATGCATGCTCTTTGATGTGTTAGGCAAATAATAAATGTCTGTTTATATATTTGTGATGTGGGGTAAGTTATGAATTTATATAATACTATGGTACATACTCATTTGAGATGTTCTATCAGGTGAATGAAGAAAAATACATCAAATTTATGTTTGCATAAAGGGAAGGGTAGACCAAGCTATGCGTTTTCAGTATTTGACACTCAAATATCAATTATATTGCTAAACATAATCAACAAAGAACAACTGCTTTCCTGTAAGACGTTTTTCTGGGTAGTATCAGATGAATTTGTTAATTATTGTTCAATCCATTATAGTATTTGCATAAGTCCAAACTTTGCAAATAGGTACAATTCAGACAGTGGGTCCACAAAAAGGGGAAATTGCCACATACTATAGGATCGTGGCCACACACATTGCTGTTTTTATTCTGGTACATTACCATGCATTCACTAGCAGTAATTAGTATTTATATATATATTCATTAAAAGGCCCAGACCATGCTCCCTCTAATGGTTTTTAGCCAAGCCTCTGTGGCAGATGGCCACACCCCAAAACATGGGCCCCTACCACTGCATTCCCGCCCCGGTGGGCCCTTCATGCCCCAGTCTGACAATGCTTATTACAACCCCTAAAAAGACAATTTGAATACTGGGCACATGATAGCAGCACCCAATCACTGGCAGGGACAAACCTATTAACCTTTTTGCCTGATCAGGACACAGCTGTTCTGATGGAGATTTGCTATAGAGTGAAAGAGCCCTGAAATCAGGGTTGCCCTGTACAGAATCTTGACAGCTAGGAAGTATACATATGCATACTTTTCGTATTTGACAAAAGCCCGGTGCAAAATATTTCTCAGAAATCATTATTCAAAGATTTCTATTTAATGGGTAGGCCAACTATATATTTCCCAAACCAATTTTGTTTAAATTGAAGCCACCAATCATATAAGAATAGTCATATATACATACATATAGGGGCATTTATTCCCGCCTCTTACACAGCTCAAGAAATGTGCATTAAGATAACTTCTTGTGTTTTTTTTTTGTTTTACTTTTGTAGTTGTATTCAATTGTAATGTTTTACTTTAATATAGTGCTTGATTATATTCAGGCTCTTAGTAGACACAACTCAACATAATGAATAGTGGACATATATACTAACAGGCTGTTTATACAAAAGCCTGATTCAGCATTAATTCCTGTTGTTATTTTAAAACTATAACCAAAGACCCCAATGTTCAGTAGATATGACAAACCAGCCTGTTAGTCAACATATCCCTATGTCTCACCTCTATCAAGCTGGGGAGCAAATGGTAGCAACAGGACTAGAAGATTTTGTGGTTGATGTAATAGCCTCTTTCTTGTTGGTTATTTGGCTGATTCTTAGCTAACACTGTACACACACACAGTAGTCATTTAAAAAAACATCAACAGAAAACTGGAACTTTGTGTATGTTCCCTTGAAAGTGCCACTTTATCACCTCACCACCACCACAATGATCCATGATGCCACTTCCACTTGGTACCTCAAAATAAGTGGGCTGTTGTTGAAGCCAGATAGTACTGTGATTTAGATACAGTGGCTTGAGGCTGTAAGGGAGATTGTGATTTATTGCGAGTAAATGGCGAATAGTCTCAACATGTGGCTGATGGTATTATATTCTTTCTGGTCCATTTTCCATAAATTGGGGTATCTACGCAACATAAATCTAGCAAGTATTCGGTTTCTGTCAGTGGTGCAAGTAGAATTTTTTTCTTAGTAGTACTGATAGTAAAAATGTGCATGGTCATGTGTCATGAGGGGGCATGGTCACTCGAAACTAGGGGAGTGGCTACATCACAATAGGGGCATGGCTACAATATGCCACACACCGTAATGCCCCTTACACATTATGCCTAACACTGTAATGCCCAAAACACATTATGCCAGACAACGTAAAACCCATTACACATTATGCCACATACTGTAACACCCATTACACATTATGCCACTCACCGTAATGCCAATTACACATTATGCCACACACCGTAATGCCTATTACATATTATACTACACACCATAATGCCTATTACATATTATACCACACACCGTAATGCCTATTACATATTATGCTACACACAGTTATGCCACTGACACCATTTTACAAAAAATGCCTTTCATAAATTATGCCCCAGTTATGGGCTGGTGGTACTGCGTACCACCACAATATTTCTTAATGGTACTCCGTACCACACCGTACCACCCTACTTTCATCACTGGTTTATGTGCAACATATGGCTGGCAATTGTGAGTATAGTGTTGTTGATATGTGTGTACTATTTGTAGAAGAACACAGTAAACACCAGAAGAATCCAGAAACAGCAGACAGCTCAAGTACTGTACCAGTAGTTTGGTTTATTGTAGTGTAGCAGTATTTTTGTACAGCCATACTCACAGTTGTACACTCAGTGGATCTAGATGGAGCGGAGCTTGAGCGGAACGTATAAGACCAGCTGGTCATGTGTGAGTGTAATGGTGCAGCAGTATATGCAGGATACAATGCAGGATCACCAGATATAAGAGTCCCACTGTGACGCTCAAACACAATAACAAGGGGTGGTATTCAGTATACTGGCTGTTGGGATCCCGGGGCACAGTATTCCAGCGCCGGAATCCCGACAACCGGCATACTGACACCTTTTCTCCCTCTTGGGGGTCCACGACCCCCCTGGAGGAAGAATAGATAGCGTGGCGAGTGCAGCGAGCCTGTCAGGAGCTCATTTGTGCTCGCTCCGCTGTCGGCAAACCGGCGGTCGGCAAGCCGGTGGTCGGGATCCCGGCACCGGTATGCTGGCCACCAGAGACCCGGCCGCCGGCAACTCATGCTACACTCTTAACAAGATGGCGCAATGCATACGGAGGAAATCCAAAAGGCGGCCATCTTGGTAAAGGAGAATGCTTCACTCCATTCATGGAGACAGCACAATAGCGCACTCCATATTTGAACAAGTGTAACCTATTATTTGTAAAAGGGGAATCTCTCTGCAATGTGTAAGTGAAAATGTAGGAACTATCAGTGCAATGCTGGGATGGCAGTTGGGAAGATTAACTGTGTAATATATGTATGGCAATGGGATTATGCCTTCTGCACACGTTAACCCAAAGATACCTTTGTCACATTTTTAGTCAAGTATAATAAACATCACATGCTCTCGAGAATGATTTAATCACAAGGGAATGTTTGTGTGCACATCAGACCTAACATGCATATTGTTTGCCTGCTGTTGAGCTTTTATTAAATAAAAACCTTCACACACCCTGCCCTCTCCCTCTCTTCCCCACTATGTAAAGTTAAAAGCACATAATTGATTTTAAAATGGTGTCCCTCCAACCAACGTATATGGGCATGTACTGCAGATACAATTAGCACAGCACAAATCGATCGCAGCCAATGTTAGCCTGTCTGGTCAGCGTGACAAATGGATGAAGACACAGACCCACGGAGGAGGTACTGTAAGAGATACAGAGCTGGAAAAGAGCGAGAATTAAAGGGTCAGGAGAGAAATAGGCACAGGCATAGAGCAACATGAGAGCAAAAGGGGAAGTGGGAGAAAGACTGAGGAGGGGTGAAAAGATAGTGAAAGGGAGAGAAAGAAGAAAGTAGTAAAAGAGACCGGGGAAGAGTTTCAGAGGGAGAAAGAAAAAGACAGATGGAGAGGAGTGACAGATGGTAAAGAGAAAGAATGAAAAGAGAGAGAGAGAGTAAGGGGTGATCAGTGAAGAGAGAGAGGAGCGAGAAAGAGAGAAAAAAAACCAAGGCGTGCCAGGGACAGCAGCATGTATATTCATATTATTTGTAATGCAACCAGGAGCTTTGAGCAATTACACAATCAGAACAGAGACGTAAGAGACCATAGAACTAAAAGGCTGTGAGCGGGATGCATCAACACCAAAAATGCAGTCAAACCTCAGAAAATGCAGTTATCAGTGGCTTTACTACATTCCCCATATGCATCAAGCTCCAGAGAGCCTAACTTTCCAGAGCTTGTACCCAGTAGGCAATGACATCTATAGATGGTATTGCCTAATAGAAGTCTACAGGCGTCTCTCCACAGAATTCCCCCAGGGGGATCCAATATGATCCCTCCCATTGAACCCTGTGGCTTCTGGATGCGTTGGTTGATGGCCACACAGTCCTCTGCCTAAATCTAAAGCTATAGTGCATTAATAAATGTGTTGCATTCAAAATGCTATACTTGTGGCAACCCGCCATATGAGTAATGACAACTGTATTAGGGACAAATTCTAAGAGGACACATAAAAGACCAAGACAGCTGCTATCTGTTTATTTTGGTTTGCTTATGTTATGCACATTCTAAACTTACTGTAAATATTAAAATGCTTTACAGATGGAGTCACGCTGCGTGGCTACATCGCAGGCAGGGGCAAGCAGCGTGCCTAGGCACACCTGCGTCTCAGTCCGCTGCCAAGCATACAGGGGCTCCCATTCAAAGTGAATCGCACATCCCATTCATTCCCGGTGGGGTGCACCTAGTCGCAGATGTAGCCATGATTAGCATTGCTCCATCTATATGTGGATTTTCGAGAATACACTACATAACTAGATGGTGCTTGTGGTGCCTGTGCTGATTGATCAATACGGAATCATTTTTAATGGCTTTGTATGGCATGAGAAATTATCTACAGATGTAGCTATGCTCATCTATCCTCCGTGTGGTGTGTTATGTGAAAAAGTAGTCACATTACGTTTGCCTGTGCCTTGTTGCACTGTGGTGTATTCTGTCACAGTGTAATGAATTGAGTCTCCGTCGGGTGCAATACTGGTATTCATCAACCAGGTTACTCTTTTGAAAACCACCATTGTGCAGTACATGAAATCACGGGGTGGCATTGAGGGTGGGAGAGGCTGCCTATTAAAGCAAAGGGGAGGCTCGGGAAGAAGTAAAGTAAACTCAGTCTCATAAATATAAGACTTTCATAATTTGAAAAGCCAAACTATTATTGTATATCTGTGTAAAAAGCAGCATCTACAGCTTTTTCTCATTTTGACTGTATATCTGTGTGCATCTCTGAGTCTGTATATGAAGCGCAACAAAGCTTGTTTTTGGAAAATTCTAAAAAAACTGGGTGCTTCTTTTTACACAGATATACAATACAAGAGTATCCTTTGCGGGAATTGAACCCTAGCTCAGGGGCATGGTAACCATCGGCAATACCACTTTCCCAAGAGAGCAGGTTACTGACACCTGTAGTAACATAGTGATGTCGCTCATTGTCATTTCTCTGGGAGTGCAAAAAAAAAAAAAAATGGGAAGAATAAAAACCACTGGTTTCCACAGATGTGGAAATTGTATCATGTGCAGATCACATAAAGGAACACCGAAAAAAGTTATTGAGTTTATTTCCACGGTTACTGGGGTGAAATATCCCATTAAGGAATTTATGACATGCGACACCAAAAATTGCATCTATATGATTCAATGTAGTTGTAATTTACAATATATAGGACGCACCTCCCGATCCCTTAAAGAAAGGTGGGGAGAACACTCACGTAATATAAAAAAAGGTTTTGATAAACACAATCTATCAAACCATTTCAAAAATCATCATAATTGCTCTTTAGACTCCATATCTTTTGTGGTAGGGATTAAGAAAGTTACTGGGAATTGGAGGAAAAAAGATACCCAAACTTTATTAGCTCAATCAGAAATGAAATATATACATATGATGAAGTCACTTATTCCGACAGGTTTAAACGCCGAATTTGAGTTAAAGTGGTTCCTCTGAAAATTCCTTCTGTTTTAATTCCCATTATATATTTTTTATGTCTGTGTAACTTGCATTTTTCTTGTTTTGCTATTTATATCTATATTTTCATTTACCGAAGTACTATAGGTATTTCACCCGGTTGTCATGGTTACAGAATGACCACTTCCGCACAGATGGGATTGCACTTTGGGTGCTCCATGTAATGCGGTGGAACGCACGGAAGTTGTCATATTCCCCGGTCAGTGCGTCACTTCCGGGATTGTGACGTACATCCGCCGAACCTCCGGAGACGGGTGGAACGCACATGGACTAAGTGCGTCACCACCCGCCGGAGAGGATATCCGGATCAAAGCCCTCCATTATTGGTAGTTCAGGCTCATGACATCACCACTGACCTAGGTTTCTATGACAACCAAGTCGTGGTTTGATTGGTAGTTCGGGCATATGACATCACCTTCTGACCCGGGTTTCCATGACAACCAAGTCATGGATATATGTATAAGATTTATTTTCACTGACAGAACCCATTCACAATTTACATTTTCTCTTTGTTTTTATGAATTAAAGTAACAGCCTACATTTGTGCCCCCATATAATTATATATGTTTTGTTACACTAATTATGTAAATGCATATGGGCGGGCCCACCCAGAGTTTAAATAGACTGCTCTGGGTTCCATTATCCACCCTGAGGAAGACATTACCAGTCGAAACGCGTTGGTGGAAACTATTTCTGATACACCCTGACCAACTACCTGTGGAATCCGGCAAGAAGGGTAAGCACATGAGGGCCCATTTTTTGTGTGCCATACCCATCTAGCCGAGAATTTTTTTCCATCTGTATTTTCCTAGGTTTTGTTGTGGTTATAACAACGTGGTGTTATCAGTTGCTCATAGAGTTTGTTTTTAAAGTGTATTTTTGCCTTTTATCTTTTTTAACAATAAATGTACCGTTTTAAAATTGCCATACGGTGGACATTTATTTGGAGCTCTGGCTGTTCCAAGTAGGAGAGGAAAAGAAACCGTTACGTGAATTCACAGATCTGTTACAAGTAAGCTTAAGAGTAAGCATATAAAGAATCATTATTCTTGAGTCATTGGACCTGTTCATAGTCTCATTTTTCCCAGTGAGCTACAGTTTATGTTGACACATTCGTGGTGACCCTTGAAGATAGCCTTTGCAATCAGGTGGAGGAGATACTAATAATTCCATCCCCACGTGATACTTGTTTCCTATTAAGAACTGCCTACACATTGGTGTTTGTTTATTTCTGTTTTCCTACTGCATTGAACATCTATGGAGGGGAGTTTATGAAATGGTCACTATCTGGATGAAATCAGTTAAAGAAACCTTTATGTGAACATCTACACTCAGCATAAAGTAAGCCACGTGTAAGCTGACACTATCCTACCATTTGGGCTTTATTTGAGAATCATTTGGGGAAGAGGAATTTTTTATAAAGAAAAAGATACCTTTATGTGCCTTGAATCATCTGTTTGATGTAAGCTATAAAGTAAGCACATCACAGATCATGTCCACCTGGGTGATCCTCTAATATAGATTGACACACGAAGTGGGAATATAATCTATAGGACCCTTGTTTTGATCCATCCCTTGTGATTGCTGAATAAGACTTTACTACACATTGGACTCTCTTTGTGTTTTGTCTTTTTGCATTCCTGTCTTCACCATCTATGATACCTATTTTGGGGAAGAAAAAAGATATTTGAATTTTCCAACTGAAAGGAAGAACCTAGAAATATCGTCGTTTGGACTTACGACATCAGAACTCTGATCCATATAAGTATTTGGTACATCATATCCAATGTTGGGCGCACGAGATATCTAACTTCTTCCTGTATTGTTACCTTTCCAGTTTTTGATAACACTGGTTGATATCATTGTGCTGCCTACATTTTCCAGCGCAGGGGTATACATATTTGTTTTTTTACTAACTCTTTTTCTGTGTTCACATTTCCACTTAATGTAGGGATTATTTTATACAGCGCACCAGGGGAGCTTTCAGTTGTAAGGCATGTTGTCACTGGGTTCCTGCTATTCCAGTGATTTCTTCCTCTGCCCTGCAGTATTATTGTATCTAAAAAGAACTACTATATTTCCTGTGCTCTGGTCTGCTTGTCAGGGCTTGCTACATTGTTCTGTATTCTGCAGTACCACATCCATCCGCTGCTTTTCTGCACTGTACTGTAGTTTACATTAGTGTGGCTACATCTGTATAGTAATACAAAGGTTCAGTGTCTGCAGTATATGGTAACTATGAATAATTGTAAAACAATATTTCTAAAATGTACTGTATATTGATATCTTGAACACAAGTGGTTCATTTAATACATATTTAACTTTTGGAAAATAAACAAGGGCAAGCAATGTAAAGGTCTTGCGTATAATGTGTTTTACCACATTTGAATTCTGCAAAATGATTCCAGATCACCAATGGTTCAGTGAACCAGCCACCTTTAATTAACAAACAATTTCACTGTTCAGAGGACTTAACAAATTTGGCCTGAGTTTATAAATATATTTTCAATGATTCATTGACTCAATTTCCATTCACAATCAATTCCAAACAGGATTAATCCACCATATATCTTATTTAATCAGCTACTGAAGTCAATGCTCATTAAAGAACGTATTAAATATATGAATATTCAGTTGACAAAGATGATTCAAGGTGCTATTTTTGGATTTAAACAACCACCAGAACCATCGATTTGTCTACAATATTAGTTCTTGGCTAGTAATTTTATGGAGACAGATGGAAGACTAGAAAGCAAATCACAAATTAATATTTATTATATTGAGGGAAAATTATGGTTTTAAAGGCACAAAAATGGTGTATATATAGCAAAGAGTTTAATTGTGTATCTGGTAGCCATAGATTTACTGTGATTGACACAGATTTTGTTATTTTTGTGAAATTCCAATCATTTTTTACATCGTTAAAGAGTGTTTTACATTTTATAGTATTTAGTCATTGAGTACACTCACAGGAGAAAAACAGCACAGAAAAACACATAGGAATGTGCAAATACAATAAGCATCCTTGTAGGATTTTAAAGAATAATGAACCCCATATTTAAAATGACTCCATAGGAAGAATTAACAAGTGGTATATGGTTTTGTCTGATTCTGACTTTTCATTGCAAAACCAATAAAAACAAGGTTAATTAAACAATTTACCACAAGCATCATAATCTGTTCTCTCCATACAGCATTTCTGTTATCTACGAGACTGCAAGCCAATTACATAAGCAACATCTGCTGAGCAGACAGCATTTGTCGAGATTTAATGAGGTGTATATATAGGAAGACAAGAAAATGGATAAGTCATTAGTGCATTTAGCCTATTGCTGCCAGTACAGCCTCTTTGCACTGTGGTTACAGAGTCAATGTTTGGCATGCTGTTAATCCATCAATCCCCCAACAACATCATGTCCCCCATCGATTCCACATATAGCACCAAGTCCAAATTTGGGAATAGTGACGATACTTCAGCTATTTTGCAGCAGTATTTAAAGTGAGCATTCTTTTAAAGGCAAAACCAACTTGGAGGCTTTAAATCATGCCAGAAAATTGCCATATTCCCCAACTTAGAACCTATTGCATTTGGCCCATTATCTCTTCCATCAATTCTCCATGTCTACAAAGCACTCAGAGAGAATTTATCAGCACGGCTTAGTAGGCTATAATAGGCTATAACAAGTAAGAGAAAAGGGGAAAGTACATTCTTGGTGGGGCACTCACCTACCAAAATGAAACAGAATTCTGAATAAAAAATAATATTTATTGATAATACATATAAAAAAGTATGTTCTCCCATGAGCACAACCAAAATACGCAGCCAAGACACATATAAAGTAACAAAAGGTACTGTTTATAAACCCGGGACACAGATTGGGTCTCCGCTCTTAGTTGCTGATAGAATACATAAACGGGTTACTAGATATTCCGGATGGCAAGATGCTGTAAGAGTGACACAGTAACCATCACACTTAGTTATACATCACCTTAGATAGAGAAGAAGGAGATGGACATATAGTTGCAGACAATTGTAATCAGTGCGATGTCATCGCATATAAAACACCAAAGTACTTATTCAATACCCAGGACCCTAATTAAGTCTTAGAGCTGAAAAGAAACATGGGGCAGGTTTATAGAATAAAAAAGACAAATCGCTACAGTATGTGTGGGTGACATAGAAATCTTCACAGTAATTCTGAGACTATCCTGTAATGCATCACTTGTGCTGAGGCAACGTATATACAATTTGTAAAACATATCAATTAGATGTGAAGTCACTATATTGCAGTGACACACAGTGATGTAGGCATCTAATTGGTATCTGAATAACAGGAAATACAGACGGTACAGTAATAAGCACAATTTGAAGTCAGAATGCTGCAATGAAGTATCATGTACCTAATACAAATGATCTCTGTACTGGTTGTCCTGAGGAGATAATACAAACAAATGATACATACTGGGCATTCACAAATGTGGGAACATGGGGGGTCATTCCGAGTTGTTCGCTCGTTATATTTTTCTCGCAACGGAGCGATTAGTCGCTAATGCGCATGCGCAATGTCCGTAGTGCGACTGAGCCAAGTAAATTTGCTATGCAGTTAGGTACTTTATTCACGGCATTATGAGGTTTTTTCTTCGTTCTGGTGATCGGAGTGTGATTGACAGGAAGTGGGTGTTTCTGGGCGGAAACTGGCCGTTTTATGGGTGTCTGCGAAAAAACGCTACCGTTTCTGGGAAAAACGCGGGAGTGGCTGGAGAAACGGAGGAGTGTCTGGGCGAACGCTGGGTGTGTTTGTGACGTCAAACCAGGAACGAAACTGACTGAACTGATCGCAGTTGCCGAGTAAGTGTGGAGCTACTCAGAAACTGCACAGAGAAGTCTTTTCGCAATTTTGCTAATCTTTCGTTCGCAATTTTGATAAGCTAAGATTCACTCCCAGTAGGCGGCGGCTTAGCGTGTGCAAAGCTGCTAAAAGCAGCTTGTGAGCGAACAACTCGGAATGAGGGCCATGATCAATTAAATCACAGTGTAAATTCACTGGTGAGACATCATCAGCCTCCTCTGTATCATAGATAGGCTCTAAAGATAATAGTACCAGGTAGAAGCTAGTGTACAATATAGTAGCAAAAAAACAGCGCTCGTATATATTAAAAAGATAAGGACAATTTAATCCACATTTAAATAAAACAATTACTGTATGTAAGTAACGTATCTGTTGGTGGTACACAGGTAGTCAGGGGTGTATGTAGGGGTCCGAGTGCCCCTGGCAAAGTAAAGGACTGGTGCCCCCCCCCCCCCCCGCCTCCCCATATTGGAAATAGGGAAGGCACGTGTGCCAAAAAAAGGCCGTGGCCACTCAATAGTACTCCAATTCAAATTACACCACAGTAGTGTGCCTTACTCACACAGTAATGTACATTATTCACGTTATGCTACACAGTAGTACCCCTTAAACACATTATGCCACACAGTAGTGCCCATATATATATATATGTATATATATATATATATATCTATATATGGGAAGGCGAGCACGCTCCTGGGAAAGTGGGCGTGGCCTCACAATTTTATATAATGATATCAAACTATAAATATATAATCACACCCCCTACACATGCGCACACACACAATTAGCAGCCTTACACACAATACCCACAGTAGTTCTCCTTACACATAATGTCCCCAGTATAGTATCAGATGCACATAATGTCCGCAAGAATAGTGCCAGTTACACATATGCTCCCACAGTGCCAGATACACATATGCCCCCACCGAGCCAGACACTCGTATGCCCCTACAGTGCCGGACACTCGTATGCCCCTACAGTGCCACTCACTTGTATGCCCCCACAGTGCCACGCACTCGTATGCACCCACAATGCCAGACACTCAAATGCCCCCATAGTGCCAGATACACGTATGCCCCCACAGTGTCAGATACATATATGCCCCCACAGTGCCAGACACACATATTCCCCATGTTGATTTTACTATTAAAGGCAGCACTTTTAGGTAGATTCACTTTTAGAGGTGACAGCTATCCCCCCACCCCCGTGTAGTTCCTTAACAGCAGGGATGCCCATTAATGATCAAAGAATGCAGCAGCAGCAGCCACTGTAATTGGCGCCGGGGTCCAGCACCACAATACAGGCAAGAAACTCTACATAAACTACACCCCCCAGCAGCCACTGCTGCATACTGTGATCATTACTGGGCATCCCCGCTGGTGAGGAACTACACGGGGTGGGGGTATAGCTGTTGACCGTAAAGTTAATCTACCTACTGCCCGCGGGTGGCACCTCTGGATGGCGCGCCCCCCCCCCCCCCTGGCTGGCGCCCCTGGCGAGTGCCATCCTGACCAATAGGAAGATACACCCCTGCAGGTAGTTAATAAGTGTCTGGATTCAATTCACCAATAAATGCACTCCTTTGTAATGTATTGTCCAATGTATATTCGTGGTTACTCACACATGACCATGTTTTACCAGCAATCAGATTTTTCCAGCTGTGTGGCGTTTCCAAACCGTGTTCCAATATGGGAGTCCAGATAACATTAAGCTCGTTCAGCGACGGCAAAGGCAATAATGGATCGTGGTTCACAGAAAGATTTCGCTTAATTTGCTGTGTGGCTGGATTTTCTTAATCAACGGATGGTGCTAGGAGGAGAATTCCAGTACCTTGTGTATGCAGACCGTAAAAGGTGAACATGTGTGTTCACTCCCATCACGGTATCTTTATACTTCATCCATTAAATTTAAATAGTAAAAGAGGGGAAATATCCCATTGAAAAAAATGTGATACTTATCGACTGAGTTTTCTACATTTTAATCATTGCTGTATTTTTACATTTTATTTTTTATAACTTTGTCCTTTGGTAGATTTGTCTTTTTCTACTGTATTAAAGAGGTAACTTTTTTGTGGACATACGGAAAAGCTGTTTCCTTTTTTTCAATGGGATATTTCACCTCTTTGCTACCGTATACTTTATAAAGATACCTTTATAGGAGTTTGTCTTCTTGCTTTCGTGTGAGTTTGGGTACGCAAAGATCAACCCCTTCTTGAGTGTAATGTTGGGACACTGCTTAACTACAAAGATACCTTTATATGAATTATATCCTCCTCTACTGTGTGAGTTGGGGTATGCAGAATTTCATCCCTATCTGCTATATACATAAAACATAGTGGATTGGTCCATCCCTTAGAAAGATACCTTTATGTGCATATACCTACCAGTATACATTGCGAGTGGGGTACGCTCCCCCTCTTTGGAGGGTTTATATTAAAAGGCATATACAACTATTGCAAAGTAAAAAGACTGGTCTACACATTTCTGTATTTTATTCTTTTCTATGAACTTTGGAAAAACTACATACAAGAGTCGTTTGGATTCTGAGTGGACCCTTTTGAAGGCTCACCTAGAGATATTACTCCACTAAGAATGATCCTTCATCTGGGTATTACTGAAGGAATGTATTGTTTTTTTATGTTTTTTTTTATTGTAATTCTTAAGCGCCCTGGACACGAATAAGTGTCTCTTTTTTTTTTTTTTTGTTATGGACACTAACAGAACTGCCAGCAGGAAGAAAAAACATAGGCAGCAAATGGACATTCAAAGTCAAATACAACACAGGTGGAAAAGTGGAGCGATACAAGGCCAGATTAGTAGCCAAAGGATATTCGCAAAAATATGGAGAAGACTATGATGAGACATTTGCTCCAGTAGTAAAGCACACAACCATAAGGACATTACTTACAGTAGCGGCCGCAAAGGATATGCAAGTGAGACACTTTGATGTAAAGACAGCGTTCTTACACGGGGAGTTAAAGGAGGATATTTACATGGAACAGCCACCAGGTTTCAAAGACCCTGAAAGACCAGACCAAGTATGCAAGCTCCAGAAGAGTATATATGGTCTGAAGCAGGCAGCAAGAGCCTGAAACACAACATTAAATGAAGTACTCATACAGGAAGACTTTGTGAGAAGCAAAGCAGATCCCTGCTTATATGTTAAGGAAATAGCTGACAGGTAGATCTACCTGTTGATCTATGTGGACGATCTTGTATGTTTCGAGCAAGAAGGGGATAAAGTGGAATTACTGAAGATTCTGAACAAGGAATTCGAAACAAAAGACCTAGGAAATATAACACACTACTTAGGTATTCAAATAGCGACAGAAGAAAATGGCGACTTTACCTTAAACCAGAGGAAAAAAATACAGGAAGCCATTGAGGAGTATGGGATGCAAGATACAAAACCGGCAAGTACTCCCATGGAGACCAACTACATAAAGGAAATTTAAAATGAAGGTACACCGTTACCGGACAATCACCAGTACAGAAAGGCAATAGGAAAATTGCTGTACGTTGCCACTATTACCAGACCCGACATTACCACAGCAGTAGCAATTCTAAGCAGAAAGGTCTCCAAGCCAAGTCAGATGGATTGGAATGCCGTGAAAAGGGTTATACGTTACTTAAAGGGAACCATCAGTTTAGGGCTTAGACTTCCAGCAAGCAGAAAGTGTAATCTGATTGAATATGTAGATGCAGATTGGGCTGGAGACTCTAAAGACAGAAAGTCCACAAGTGGTTACCTATTTCTACTTGGTGAAGGACTAATCAGTTGGACAAGTAGAAAGCAATCATGCGTAACACTTTCTTCCACAGAAGCAGAGTATGTTGCGGCAGCTCAAGCAAGTCAAGAGCTAATACAGCAGAGACAATTGTTAGCTGATTTGGGACAGCAACAAGCAGAACCTACAGAAATCTTTGAAGATAATCAAGGATGTCTCGCATTAGCACTTACAGAACGTGTAAATCCAAGGACCAAGCACATTGATGCGAAGTACCACTTCTTGAAGGATCTACAGGAACAAGGTCTTCTCAACTTGGAATATTGCCCTACAGAAGAAATGACTACAGACATTCTCACCAAGCCATTGGCTGGAGAAAGACATCACAGACTATCTAGAAAGATGGGTCTCGTGGATCAGGTCTCACCTATTGAGAAGGGGTGTTGAGAAACAGCATTCAATAGATTCAGACTTAATGTGTTACACAGAAGGGACAGCAGGTGGAGCTGTTATATATATGTTATGTGTTTTACAGTCTGTGATGTATGTCTTACACTTGTTAGTTCCTGTATTCTGAAGGTTACATGAAGGAGAGAGATGGAGCATGCATGATGGCAGCTCATGCACAGATATACTGTTTTGACTATCAGTTTGTATTATGATCCATTCCAGTTTCAATATATAAACAAGTTATACCACAAAGAGCTTTCCAGTGTGTGCCTACATGATTCAAAGATAGCTCAGAGGTGATCCTGACTGCGCTGGTAAAGTACTCTGTAATGACAAGATAATCAGTGCTAACCTTCGATTTCGACTGGATCTGTGCGAGAATTCGAAGGATTGTGTGCACATTTTAGGTACCTTTCGACGCGATGCGCGGGGACACCGGTCTAATCTTACGTCTCAAGATAGTATGTGCTGCACTTAATATTTATCGAATCACGGTGCGATCGCATGCTGTTTCTTACCACTTTCGATTTATCACACTGCGATATGCGATATGTGAAGACAGGAGCCGACTTCCTGGACACTCCTCTTCCACTCACTGCACACATGACTGGAGAGGAGGCTGCAAGCACTATGCTAAGCTCCCAAACAAACCGCACAAGGTAGGCAGGCTATACCAATGGCCACCAATGATTATTATGCTGTTTTACCGCCACTGCCCACCATTATGCTGCTGCACACCCCATTATAATGGCCCACTGCCCAAAATGCTGCCCCACTGCAAGCCCAAGGTGGCCACGCCCTAAACACCATTAAACTGCGCCACTGGTCACCAATGATTATTATGTTGTTTTACCACCACTGCCCACCATTATGCTGCTGCACCCACCATTATACTGGCCCACTGCCCAAAATGCTGCACCACTGCAAGCCCCAGGCAGCCACGCTCTAAACGCCATTAAACTGCGCCACTGGTCACCAATGATTATTATGCTGTTTTACCACCACTGCCCACCATTATGCTGCTGCACACACCATTATACTGGCCCACTACCCAAAATGTTGCCCCACTGCAAGCCCCAGGCGGCCGTGCCCTAAACTCCATTATACTGCGCCACTGCTAGCCACAGCCCACCATTATGCTGCTGCACCCTGCACACCAATGTATTCTCACAACATATTTCAGATAACTCACACCAGTAACTAGAAAACAAACTTTATTTAACTAGGATAATGGAACTTTTTTCATGTTTATTAATTTTCCTTTTTTTGCATTATGAGGATGTCCTATGAGAACCGCGATTTTCTTTCCAGCTTCATCAGCCTGTACCGTGAGGAGTGTCTGTGGCTGACATCCTCACCAGAATACAGCAACAAGCAGAAGAGGGAGGCTGCTTATACCCGCATGGTGGAGTACTCCAAGCCCACCTACTCTGCTGCCTCAGTGGCCTGTGTCTGGAAGAAAATCGCCAATCTACAGACAGGCTTTGTCAAAGAGAACCACAAGGTGGAGGAGTCCAAGAGGTCAGGGGCCGGTGCAGACAAGGTGAATGTGCCGCAGCTGTTGTACTACAAATATCTCCACTTCCTCCTGGAGAAAAGGTCAGCTAAGGAGTCCCTAGTGGTGATGGCAGAGTCCGAGGAGAGAAGTCTGGACGTGGAGGAGGCCAAAGGGGTAAGTTGCTTTTTAAATTGTTTTTACCTTATACATTCCTCCTGCCATGCCACGGCTCCTTACCCATTGAAAAAGGCATTATATTTCTCCCGGACCTCTTTTGCCTTTGCAGTGCTGCATAAAGTTGCTGCAGGTGGTCCCACCGAGGAAATCGGAGCTGTCACCACTGACTGATTGGGGTCTTCCGGTCCTGCTGGAAGCAAAGGCATTTGCCTCATGGCCTTGTGACGGAACATGTTGTGTAGTACTGTATACAACATGCTGTTACTACACAGTCAATTTTGTCCAGCCTTATGTTAATGGTTTTGTGGAAGATCCTGAACCGGTTGCTGATAATGCCAAATGCATTCTCAACAACCCTGCAGGCCCTAGAAAGGCGGTAGTTAAAAATGCACCTATCGTGGTTCAGGATTCTTTGTGGGTAGGGCTTCATTATGTGTTCGTGCAGTACGAAGGCCTCATCTGCCACAAACACAAATCCCAGTCCATTCTTTGTTTGCTCCACAGGCGGCAGATGAATGGAGTTGTTGGTGAGCCTATCATAGAAGCGCAGATTTTTCAATGCTCCACCATCCGAACAACGACCATTTTTCCCAACATCCAGGAAAATAAATTCAGTTTGCATTGACCACCACCATGAGAACAATACTAAAGTAGCCTTTATAATTGAAGTAGGTTGACCCGCTGTTGGTGGGTTTGGTGATGCGCTCATGTTTCCTGTCTATCGCACCACCACAGTTTGGGTAATTTCAGCCAAAAGAGTATATCTACTGCGCTGAAATGCAAGGGGTGCAGCTGCTCATCAGGTTACCACAAACCTACATACATATATGAAACAAAAAAATGTGAATAGCGCTCCCCAATTAGGGTATATGTCACCAAAGCGTAATGTCCATCAGATTCTTGCAAGGAGTATTAATGTCAATGTTTCACGTTCCGATGTCTTCTCTCATACCATTCAAGATACCTCAAATAAGATTAGAAAAAACGCCTCTCATAGCGTAAAACAATTTTTGCATTTATTCTAAAACTTTAAAATCCATAAAATAACAATCAACGAATTATCCACCACCACATGAAAGGGTTAGTCCCAGTTGCGTTCCAGAGGATTATAAGGGAAATGACACGATCGCGTCAACCGGAAATTGCCGGTGGAACGCAAATGCGTTCCACAAGGACGGCGGAGCACGGAGGATTGTTGAGTGTCTAGTTTGAAGCGGAAGTGGGGGGGAACCACACTATGAGGGAACCAGTTTCACAGAGAGGGGAATAATAAACCCCACAGGACCGGAAGTAATAACAACTACTTCCGGGAAACCGAAATAAAATATAAAAACCCTTATAAATGCATATCAAGAGAGATTATTTGGTGGATAAAGAATTGTGTGGGTTGGAAAATCGTATAATGTGATAAAGGTTTATAACTGAGTCAATTTTAGGATTTAAAAAGTACTAATGGATATGACACCACCCACTTGTCTGTAATTGGTCAGTAGTAGTATAAATATAGAAGGCCTGGTAACCACCACTACACCTTGAAAAATACTTTTTGTTGAAACGCGTTGGTGGATAAAGGCAGAGACTGATACGGCGTGGAACCTTGAAGGGCAGAACAGCTGGACCGTGGAGGAGTTATACCCGGGACTAACCCTTTCATGTGCAACACATGCCTTGTATAGGCCCACTCTGGTACGCAGTTACTCTGTATGGTGGTGGATAATTCGTTGATTGTTATCTTATGAATTTTAAAGTTTTAGAATAAATGTAAAAATTGTTTTACGCTATGAGAGGCGTTTTTTCTAATCTTATTTGAGGTATCTTGAATGGTATGAGAGAAGACATCGGAACGTGAAACATTGACATTAATACTCCTTGCAAGAATCTGATGGACATTACGCTTTGGTGACATATACCCTAATTGGGGAGCGCTATTCACATTTTTTTGTTTCATATGGGTAATTTCAGCGCCTGTCAAAGTCCTCTACAATAGCTTGCCATTCTGCCACGCTTGTAGGGAACTGTAAAAGAAAAACAAATTTTGAATATTCACTAAATATGTTTTTCTTTACCCTACAGTCACAAGACCTACAGACAACTGAAGAAGACCTCAGCCATACCCCTGCCCTCATCAACACCTTACCAGAGGAACCAACCTCTCCCCAGTGACAGGCTGCCAGGAGGAAGCCACGGAAAACAAAATTTGTAGAAGACCCTCTACTATTGGAAGCCCGTTCACAGCTGCTCTGGAAACCGGATGAATTTGATGACTTTGCATCATATGTGAGCAAAACTATGCATAAGGTTTCTGGGTAGCAGCAAGTAGAGTGCCAGTGCCTGGTGTCACACTCTCAGAGCAACTGACACCAGAGTGGAATGTTCATGGGCCAGTGCCTGAAGCACCTGCTCCTCATCTCCCTTTCATCTTCAGTTCACCACCCACCTACCCTTCCTCCAGTACCCATCCTTCTCTGCATCACAGCTACAATTCCGGTTATCCGCAACCGCAGACCCCCATCCAACTACCCTTCCTCCACTTTCCATATTCCTCAAACCCCTCCTCATCACACCAGCCACCCTTCCCGTTTTTGTCAACCTCCATACATCCACCCTTCCCCCACTATCCAATCTCCTCAAACCAGCCACCCTTCCCATTTTTGTCAACCCCCACCCCCATCCACCCACCCTTCCCCCACTATCCAATCTCCTCCTCAAACCAGCTACCCTTCCCAAGCCAGCCACACATCCACCGTACCCTCCACAATTTTGACCTCCTTGATGTCACAGGGGAAACAAGAGGAGGAGGAGACCAGTCTCTTTCAAATGTAGGGTGATTCTCATTTACTGCTGCCCTTGTTATACATACCAACAGATGTGGTGCATTCTGATACTATGGTGAGTGTCATAGTTACATAGTTGTTGAGGTTCAAAAAAGACAGATGTCCATCGGGCTTAACCTGTATAAGAAATGTTTTTTTATTTGTGTTTTTTTATCTTAATTAGATGCTGTATCCTTGGGAAAAAAATTCTGCTAGGAATTTATCTAATCCCCTTTTAAACTTATTTATTGAGTCCACCATTACTACCTTCTCTGGTAAAGAATTCCAAATCTTTACTGTTCTTACTGTGAAGAACCCCTTTCTCCATTGTGTATGGAATTTTTTTTTCTTCTAACCTCAGGGGGTGTCCTCAGGGGTGTCCTCGTGTCCTATGTAGTGTTTTTTTGATAAACAAATCATTTGATAAATCCTTGTATTGTCCCTTAATGTATTTATAAATATTAATAATGTCCCCTCTCAGTCGCCTCATTTCCAGTGTAAACAAATCTAACCTTTTAAGTCTTTTCTCATAATCCAGTGCCTCTAACCCCTTAACCAATTTGGTGGCTCGCCTCTGAACCTTTTCGAGCTCCAAGATGTCTTTTTTATAGTGAGGTGCCCAGAACTGTACACAATATTTCAGGTGTGGCCACACCAATGATTTATACAGTGGCAGGATTACGCTCTCATCCCTTGTCTCCATTCCCCGTTTTATGCATGCTAACACCTTATTTGCATTAGTTGCTGCATTTTGACATTGCGTACTGCTCCCAAGTTTATTGTTGATAAGCACCCCCAAATCTTTTTCAACTACGGTTATCCCTACATTTTCCCCATTTAGTTTATAGGCTGCCTGATTGTTCTTAGTCCCAAAGTGCATAACTTTACATTTGTCTGTATTGAACCTCATTCTCCATTTATCCGCCCAGACCTCAAGTCTAGATAAGTCATTCTGAAGAGACTCAACATCCTTGTCTGAATTAATTACTCTACATAGCTTAATATCATCTGCGAAAAATGATACTGTGTTTTCCGGTCTCTCTCCTAGGTCAATAATGAATATATTAAACAACAATGGTCCAAGTACTGAACCCTGTGGTATTCCACTGAGCGCTGGAGCCCATTCAGAGTACATC
This sequence comes from Pseudophryne corroboree, assembly GCF_028390025.1. Lineage (NCBI taxonomy): Eukaryota > Metazoa > Chordata > Amphibia > Anura > Myobatrachidae > Pseudophryne > Pseudophryne corroboree. The sequence goes on along the minus strand of NC_086446.1, from coordinate 649,510,295 downwards.
CCATTAATCCCCAATTGCTGTTCCCTATTGAACAGCCAGTTATTCACCCAAGTACAAATAGTGTCCCCTACCCCAAGCTCCCTTAATTTGAGAATTAGTCTCTTATGTGGAACTTTGTCAAAGGCCTTAGCGAAGTCCAAAAAGATCACATCCACTGCATGACCCTGATCAATATTATCGCTCACTTTCTCGTAGAAGCTTATTAAGTTAGTTTGACAGGATCTGTCCTTCACAAAACCATGCTGATTCCTAGTAATAACCTTGGAGGTGTCAACGCTTTCAGGCGGACAATGCACACATGCTGCTAGGGACAGGTAGTACCGGGGATCCATATTCCTGCCCCTAGCTGCATGTGTGCATTGCATCCCTGGCACCGGTGACACTCAACACCGCAGTATCAGAATGCACCACATCTGTTGGTATATATAAAATTCCTGCTGCCCTGGTATATACTGTGATAGATCTGGTGTACTACGATGTATGGTGTTTTTTGAATGGCGCCGCTGTCAGGTGGACAATGCACACATGCAGCTTGGGTCCGGTTGATGGTGTCCGGGAGTCTGAAGCCGGGCCTACCTGCATGTGTGCATTGTGCCCCTGAAAGCGCTGCCACTCAAAAAACACTGTATATCATACTGCACCATATTTATATTTAAAATTAGAAGAATTATTAATATACAGTTCTAGTGTTTGAAAAAGTTCTGCCATGTTGGCCGCATATTTAAAGTATATTTTTAAAAATACTTATGTTTAAATATATAGGGGGTCATTCTGAGTTGTTCGCTCGCAAGCCGTTTTTAGCAGCTTTGCACACGCTAAGCCTACGCCTACTGGGAGTGAATCTTAGCATAGTAAAATTGCGAACGAAAGATTCGCAATATTGCGAAAAGACATCTCTGTGCAGTTTCTGAGTAGCTCCAGACTTACTCGGCATCTGCGATCAGTTCAGAGCTTGTCGTTCCTGGTTTGACGTCACAAACACACCCAGCGTTCGCCCAGCCACTCCTCCGTTTCTCCAGCCACTCCCGCGTTTTTCCCAGAAACGGTAGCGTTTTTTCCCACACGCCCATAAAACGGCCTGTTTCCGCCCAGAAACACCCACTTCCTGTCAATCACATTACGATCGCCTGAACGAAGAAAAAGCCGTGAGTAAAATACCTAACTTCATAGCAAATTTACTTGGCGCAGTCGCAGTGCGAACATTGCGCATGCGCACTAAGCGGAAAATCGCTGCGATGCGATGAAATTTACAGAACGAACAACTCGGAATGACCCCCATAGCTACACAATTTTTTGGGGGGTTCACAAGTGTATTCATGCACTTATATATTGCAACAGATGTGATGCATTCTGATACTATGGCGTTGAGTAGCACTGCAGCCAGGGGCACAATGCACACATGCAACTTAGTGCAGGTTGATGGAACCGGGGAGCCATCTTCCTACCCCAAGTTGCATGTGTGCACTGTGCCCCTGGCTGCGGTGCCACTCAACGCCGTAGTATCAGAATGCACCACATTTGCTGCTATATATAGTATTATTTTATCATTTCACAAATGTAATGATGCACATGTGCTGCATCATGAAAACCATGGTTAAAAGTGGCACCGCTTTCAGGTGCACAATACACACATGATGCCAGGGGCAGGTTGTTGGTTCCAGGGAACCTCAGTCTGCACCTACCTTCATGTGTGTATTGACAGTCTGTAAATTTGCAATATTTTTCCAGACCCAGGCCACAGTATCCGCTTTGAAGGTGGGCTTTGACTGCTCCACCAGGCGGTTATAGGCAGTCTCTCTCTTCTGTTTGTTCAGTAACCCACAGGCACTCTCACGGTACAGTCTGAAATCATGTACCACTACCACCATTTGTCATACTGCACAAGATGCTACAATAAATATACTGTTTGAAAAAGTCCAGCCATGTTGGCTACATATTTATAAAAAGTTGAATTTTGATATATATATATATATATATATATATATATATATATATATATATATATATATATGCCATTTTTTGTAGCGGGGTACACTGGGGTTCCACAGGGATAACATCGGTATGTAGAGTTGGATCTTGATCCGAGGCATGAACAGGCTAAAATCTTTGACTGTTCCCAAGATGCACAGCACCGCCTCCTCTATAACCCTGTCTCCGTGCACAGGAGCTCAGTTTGTAAGTTGGTGCCTGCAGTGCAGGCAGCTAACAGGGAGGGCTGCGCTGAGCAGCCCTGAAAAGAGCTTTTAAGAAAACTTCAAGGGCCACAGCACAGGCACTTAAAAGTGCTATATGTCATTCTGACATATCGTGCTGCGGCTCCCTCACCTCCCCCAGCGGCGCTGTATACTCCCGCGCCCTGGTTGCAAGGTACTTACAGCGGAGGACTCCAGTCTCTCTTCAGGCACACACACTTGCCGCTGCTCTCCAGGATCGCGTGGCGGCATCACAGGGAGGAGGTAAGAGGGTCCCCCAGACGGGACCCGCTGAAAACCGCGATCCGCCGCGGTCTCTAGGAGACAGGCCACGCGCGCTGGCGTGGGCACTGTGGCCATACAGGGACCCCACTAGACCATCAGGGTAAGGGGCACAGGTCGGACTTCCTCATAATCCACTTTAATAGGCCCCGCCGTACCCGGTGGTGAAGTCCAGCAAAGGGATAAGGCTCTGACCTGTAGCCCCTCCCCCAGCCCCAGGCGCCATTTACTGCAAATGTTCCCACCCTGGAGCTGCATCTTTCTGTCTCCCTCACTCCCTGTCAGCGTTTGGGCGCCGTTACACACATGCTGAGCTGATTCTGGGACTGCTGGGCAATGTCTCCTCTGTAAAGCCGCCTGCATCATCAGCGATGTGCATTTACAGGACACTTAAGTATTCTACATGTCATTTAGACAGTGTTAGTTAAGAAAGAGTGCATTACTACAGGGATATTTAGTACAAGTACCCTGTGATATACATCCAATCTTTACTGTGCATTGTTATATCTATATACCTATATAGCTTTTTTACTTAGTAGTACAGTTTGTGCTTAGTATTGCTAGTCCAGTGCAGTTTTATTGTTTGTAATAATTTCTGCATTGTTTATGTGACTGTGTGCCAATAGCTGCTGTGGGGTCTCTATTTCGTGTATCTCACACATATTGCTATCCCTATATTCTGTACCCTGAAGGGGGCTAAGTGCATCAGGGTTCTCATATGATGTAGTGTTTCACAGGATATACTACTTTGGTATTTCTCTCTGTGTTTTACAGTCACCACATACAGTACCTCTTAAATCCTCTGTTTGTGCTCTGCTTTGCAGTCACACTATACAGGGTTTTTTGTCAGGTATTTTGTCTGCTTATATTATACTATTACACCCTAAGGTTACGCTTACATATAATGTCTGCTACACAGGGTGATAAATCCATGGATGATCCTACACCATGCAATGCTGACGCCACGGATTACTCGGAGAAAACCATAGCAGCTGAGGGTTCAGGTACTGGGGGTTCTATACCCCATGGTCAGTCTGCAGCAACTGGAGCAAATCAAGACCCACTGGGCTGTTTTCTCTAATTTAATGACTACGCTAGTAACTAGACTTGCGCCCCCTATGGGACCTCCTGTGCCATTACAGCCACATATTGTCCCTGCAGTTTATCCGCCATGGGCAGATACACTGTCCTCTCAGTTACAGCAATTAAATCAGTCCTGACTCTCGCCCGCCTAAGACCAAGGGGTCATCTAAACAGACCATTACTTCCTCACAATCCACACATGTTTCGGATACCTCATCCGATGAAGATGGCGCTTACACTGACCCTTCAGACACTGATGCAGATACTTCTGATGGGGAATCTCTGACTCAGGTGGATGTTCCTGACCTCATGGAGGCTATCAAGCTGATTCTTCAAATCGATGATGACGAAGAGCCTCCAGCTACCTCTAAGAAACCAGATAAGTTTAAACGTCAGAAGGTTACTAAATTAATTTTACCTCATTCTGACCACTTGGTTGATATTTGTCCGGAATCCTAGGAAAATCCAGGAAAGAAATTTTCCCTGTCTAAGAAGATGCTAGCTCGTTATCCCCTCGCTGCAGAGTTAAGTAAAAATTGGGAAACACAGCCGCCGGTGGATCCACAAGTCGCACATCTGGTGGTGTCTTCTGCTATGCCTGTCACTACCGTCACCTCGCTGAAGGAACTGATGGATAAGCGTGTGGAGGGTTGCTTGAAGTCCATTTACACTCTTGCTGGAGCTGTGCATAGATCCACTATTGCGGCTTCTTGGGCGGCAAAAGCTATTGAAGCCTGGGTTCAGGAAGTTGAAGCGGAACTACCGTCTAATTTTCCTGATAATGCTAGACAGTGTCAATCATATATTATTACAGCCACTCATTAAATTCACGAGGCAGCATCTGATGCAGGTGTCCTGGCGGCCAAGGTGTCTACTACGTCCATTCTGGTTCGCCGAATTCTCTGGTTGCAGTCCTACTCAGTAGATCTGGACACTAACAAGACTTTGGAGGTGATCCCTTTTAAGGGAATCATTCTTTTGGGGAAGATCTCAACAAGATTGTTGCTGACTTGGCATCAGCTAAGACGGCATGTCTGCCAAGTACTTCTCCTTCAGTTTTGAAGGCTAAGAGGACTTCCTTTCATTCCTTTCGACCTCCAGGTAAAGCAAAGGGTCAGGCGTACCCAAAACTGGCTCGCATTTCCAAACCTAAAGGTGCCTGGGCTGCCCGTCAGCCTGCTTCCAAAACAGACAGGCCTGATGCATGACAGTGCGGGCCTTCCTCTGGGGGATCCCAGGGTGGAAGGGCAACTTCTACGGTTTGCTCAGGCGTGGTTACAGACCACTTTGGATGCCTGGGTAAGGGAAGTCGTCACTCGCAGATACGCCATCTCTTTCAAGAAACGTCCCCCACGCCAGTTTTGCTCAACAAAAATCCCTTCAGATCAGGTAAAAGCAAAAACTCTCCACTTGGTACAATCTATCCTGGATACAGGAGTGATAGTGCCGGTGCCTCTGTCTCAGAGAGGCAGGGGGTACTATTTAACCCTGTTCCTAGTACCGAAACCGAATGGGTCCTCTCGGCCCATTCTCAACCTCAAGTCATTGAACAAATATGTGAAAGTTTCCAAATTCTGTATGGAAACGCTTCGCTCTATTGTTCTGGCTTTGGAGCCCAAGGACTATATGGTAACCCTGGACATACAGGATGCTTACCTGCATATACCTATTGCAGTGTCACATTAGCAATACCTGCGGTTTGCTATTGGCAACCTACATTTTCAATTCCAGGCCTTACCTTTCGGTCTGACCATGGCTCCAAGAATTTTCACCAATCAGGGTATCAGGATCCTGCCGTCTCTGGACGACTTGTTGATCCTGGTGAACTCTCCAGAGGTGCTCCTCTGTCATCTGGAACTGACGGTCCAATTCCTGGAAGCCCACGGGTGGCTCATCAACTGGAAGAAATCTTCCCTGGTACCTGCTCAGAGCATGGTGCACCTGGGAGAGTTATTGGACATTCACAACAAGCGGTTGTTTTTGTCTACAGAGAAGGCCCTGAAACTTCAGGACAAGATAAGATGCTTCATCTCTCGCCCACGTGTGTCAATACACTCGGCAATGCAAGTACTAGGCCTCATGGTGTCGGCTTTCGACATGATAGAGCAGGGGTGGGCAATTATTTCAGCTGAGGGGCCACTTGACATTTCCTGTCAGTATCCGAGGGCCACATACAAAATAGCAGCTCCCCCCACTTGCCAAAAATATAGGGACGTGCTTCATGTTGAAGGGGTGTGGGCAAAAAATAATACAGATTCATATTAGGCTGCACAATAGCCTCCATTATTCAAATTGCGCCACACAGCGCCACTTACACACATTACACCAGATAGAGACCCTTTTACACAGTATGGAAGGTAGAGCCCCTTTTACACATTACAGCAGGTAGAGCCCCCTTTTACACATTAACATTTTATTTAGGATAATTATTGTGCAGCAAGCAAATTATCCAGTGTCTTATGGCTCCTGGGGAAAGGTGTGACACAGTGACAGAACACGGGGAGGGGGGTGACAGTGACAGAACACGGGGTGTGTGACACAGTGACAGAACACGGTGGGGGTGACACGGTGACAGAACACGGGGTGTGTGACACGGTGACAGAACACAATGGGGGTGACACGGTGACGGAACACGGGGGGGGGTGACACGGTGACAGAACACGAAGGGTGTGACACGGTGACAGAACACGGGGGTGTGACACGGTGACAGAACACGGTGGGTGTGACACGGTGACAGAACACGTGGGGGTGACACGGTGACAGAACACGGGGGTTGTGACACAGTGACAGAACACGGGGGGGTGACAGTGACAGAACATGGGGGGGTGACACGGTGACAGAACACGGGGGGGTGACAGTGACAGAACATGGGGGGGTTATACATGACAGAACACGGGGGTGACATGGTGACAGAACACGGGAGGGGTTGGTACAGCGAGAGCTAAAGATCTCTCCCCCAAACCTAAAAACAGACTGACGCCACTGCCCGCACACACAAATATACGCACACACACACACACACACCCCTTTCTTTCTCTCACTTTTCCCATTAACTTTACTGATCTGGCTGGCTGGCAGTGGCAGGAAGGATGGATATATTCTGTACAAGTCTGGCTCTTGTCCCGTGTAGCCCCGCCCCCTCCTCGGCACGTAGCTCCGCCCCTTTTTGGCTGAACCCAGCCGTTGTCACTGGGGACTCTGGAGGAGGAGGAGGAGGCTGCTACAACGCAGCAGCAGGGGAGAGAGGCGCCGCCGGCAGCTTGGAGGTACTGCAGCTCAGAGCAATGACAAGCAGCTCAGCCGTTCAGGCCGCTTGTCATTGCTGGCTGGTGGGAGACAGTGGGCCGGACAGGATCGGTATGCGGGCCGCATCTGGCCCGCGGGCCGTATTTTGCCCACCCCTATGATAGAGTATACTCAATTTCATTCCTGCCCTCTGCACCACTTGATACTCCCCAAGTGGGATGGCCTGCCTCATCGGATCAGGACTCACATGATCTCCTTGACTCCAGAAGTCCGCTTGTCACTGAGCTGGTGGCTACAGGACCAGCAACTGAGCAGGGGTCGTCCCTTCTGGATCTCCAACTGGGTCCTTCGGACGACGAATGCCAGTCTGCAGGGCGGGGGCATGGTGTTAAAGCAACACTCTGTTCAGGGTTGGTGGACCAGGGAGGAATCTCTCCTCCCGATAAACATTCTGGAGTTGCGGGCAGTGTTCAATGCATTGACGCTAGCCCTGCCTCTAGTACAGAACAGACCTGTTCAAGTACAGTCTGACAACGCCACCATGGCCAATCGAAGCCGCATGGCAATGATGGAAGTATCAAAAATCCTTCATTGGGCTGAACGCCATCTGCCAGCCATATCGGCAGTGTTCATTCCAGGAGTCCTCAACTGGGAAGCAGACTTCCTCAGTCGTCAGGACGTACATGCTACTTCTAGTGGACAAGTTGGGCCTACCAGATGTGGACCTAATGGCGTCTTGACACAATCACAAGGTTCCGGTCTTAGGAGCAAGGACAAGGGATCCTCAAGCAGTGTTCGTGGACGTGTTGGCAATTCCATGGAACTTTCGGCTGCCGCTCGTTTTCCCTCCGGTGTCACTTCTGCCCAGGGTGATAAGGAAGTTCAAGCAAGAAGGAGGAATACTATTTCTAATTGCTCTAGTGTGGCCCAGGCGGCATTGGTCTCAGACCTTCAGGGTCTCTCGATAGAGCGTCCTCTCCTGCTTCCGCAGCACCCAGACCTCTTCGTTCAGGGCCCTTGTGTCTACCAGGATTTGGCCCGGCTGGCTTTGACTGCATGGCTCTTGAAGCTTCAGTACTGAGGGAAAAAGGTTTTTCTGAGGCATTCATTCAAACTATGTTGAAGGCCCATAAACCGGCTTCTGCTCGGATTTATCTTAGGGTCTGGGATTCTTATTTTGCTTGGTGTGCAACTAACAATTATGATGCATACAAGTTCAGTACGGCCAAACTTTTGGCTTTCCTGCAACAGGGCCTGGACTTAGGCCTTCGTCTGGCCTCCTCAAGGTTCATATTTCTGCCTTGTCGATATGGTTTCAGAGAAAGATTTGCGACTTTGCCTCACTCAGAGTGTTTTACGGATTCAACCTCCCTATGTCCCGCCCAGTGTCGGACTGGGGCATAAAGGACCCACCGGGGAATGCAGTGGTAGGGGCCCATGTTTAGGGGAGTGGTCAGTCTCAAGAGGGGGTGTGGCCAGCTGCTACATTGGTTTGCCTAACCATTGGTGAGTGCATGGGCTGGGCCCCTTGACAAATATATAAATACTGCTAGTGCGTGCATGATAATGTACCAGATAAATAATGGCAATGCACTGTAGAGAATACATCACAGTCTTGTGTAGTATAAGGTAACATATGTGTAATGTATAATTCAAGAACACAGTCTGGAACCTGATCACTAGAGGAGAAAGAGGGCCCCCCCCAGGCAGTGGGGCCCACTGGTGGTTTCCCCTGTACCCCTGTGGGCTAGTCCGACCCTGGTCCCGCCTGCGGTTCCTTGGGATTTTTTGGTTGTTCTGGATGCCTTACAAGATTCTCCGTTTGAACCTCTTGTGTCTGTGGACCTTAAGTGGCTTACTCTTAAGGTCTTGTTTCTGCTGGCTATTGCCTCTGCTAGACGGGTTTCAGACTTGGGTGCCTTGTCCTGTCGGTTACCCATTCTGATTTTTCACCGTGAGCGGGCAGTTCTTAGAACTTGCCCTGGTTATCTACCTAAGATGGTGTCATCTTTCCACCTTAACCAAGAGATTGTGGTTCCCACCTTTACCTCTCCAGGTTTATCCTCCAAAGAGCAGTCTTTGGGTGTGGTACGGGCTCTCCATATTTATGTGAAGAGAAAAGCTTCTCTTAGGAGATCTGATTCCCTCTTTGTCCTTTTTGGTTTTCACAAACGTGGCTGGCCTGCTAATAAGCAGGCCTTGGCCAGATGATTTAGAATGGTGATTGCACATGCTTATGTGCAGGCTGGCCTTCCAGCTCCTGCTACCATCAAAGCCCATTCTACTCGGTCTGTTGGACCTTCTTGGGCAGCCCGCCGTTGTGCGACCCTTGATCAATTGTGCAAGGTGGCTACGTGGTCCTCAGTGAACACATTCATAAGGTTCTATGCCTTCGATACTTCCGCCTCCCAGGATGCCTCCTTTGGATGCCGGGTTCTTGTGCCCCCTACAGTGCGTCCCCTCCCATGAGGAACTGCTTTAGGACATCCCCAATGTTATCCCTGTGGAACCCCAGTGTACCCCACTGCAGAAAAGGAGATTTATGGTAAGAACTTACCTTTGTTAAATCTCTTTCTGCGAGGTACACTGGATTCGACAGGGCGCCCACCCTGATGCACTTAGCTTCTTTGGGTTTGTATGGCATTAGCCGCTGGTACCTTCTCCTGTCGTGAGAATGTGGTATATGTGGCTACTAACGGTTATCGTCTCTTTTACCTGCTACTGCATTGGACTGGTTAACAAAACTGAGCTCCTGTGCACGGAGGCGGAGTTATAGAGGAGGCGACGCTGTGCATCTTGGGAACAGTCAAAGATTTTAGCCTGTTGGTGCCTCGGATCAAGATCCAACTCTACACCCCGATGTTATCCCTGTGGAACCCAGTGTACCTCACAGAAAGAGATTTAACAAAGGTAAGTTCTTACCATAAATCTCCTTTTTTTACATTTTCCCAAATGTAAATGCTGCCCTTGCTATATATAGCAACAGATGTGATGCATTGTGATACTGCGGCATTGAATGGCACAATGCAGGTTGATGGTACCGGGGACCCATCTTCCTACTCCAAGTTGAATGTGTGCATTGTGCCCCTGGCTGCGGTGCCACTCAATGGTGTAGTATCAAAATGCACCACATTTGTTGCTATATATATACCATTTTTCTTATCATCTCATAAATGTAATAATGCAGATGTGTTGCATCATGAAAATTTTATACTGTTTGCTGACTTTTAGTCATGTTGGCCACATATACAATTATGTCTTGAAATAAAAAGCACATATTTTTTCTACGCAATTTCAGTTTGCAAAATAAAACATTTTGTTACACGACAAGCAATGTGTGGTGTCATTTTCTTACCTTGCAGTACTTATACTGAAGCACTTTGATAATAGCTTTGCAGGTTTCAGGTATGATGTGTCCCAAAGCCTGCGCAGAGATAAGGGTCCCATACTTCAGCTCTTCAAATGACTGTCCAGTAGCAAGGAACCGCAGGGTAGCCACGAGCCTCTCCTCAGCAGGGATAGGAACCTGCCATTTGGTATCCCGCTTCTATATGAGGGGGGTCACCAGACGCAGCAACTCCTGGAAGGTGTCATCATTCATGCGCAGGAAGTTGCGGTAGTCATCCGGGTTGTTCTCCCTGATCTCATCCAGGAGAGCCATGTAGGAGCGAGTAGGCCGCCTAAGCAGCCACTGCTTGGACCAGCAAGATCTCTCCCTCCGCCTTTGCTGGGCCCTCTCCCTGTCTCCTCTCATCTTCAGCACAGAGTAGCACATGAGAGCCTGATAGCGAGTAGAATAAATCTCTCCACACACACACACACACACACACACACACACACACACACACACACACACACACACACAGCAGTATAGAAATAGAAACACTTTGTAATGCAAGCAGAACAAAGCAGTGCACGGTAGCTAGCAATGTGGAACGAGCAGCAGGTATAAACTAAACTTCTCTAGTCACAGAGCAGACAGAAGTGCACAGACTTAAAATGGCTGCTTCTTTATATATCCCCCAGACGGGCCAGCCCTCTATTTACATTTTTAGAAATCTTGCAGATAAATCTGGTGTGCTTTTATGCAGCATGCGATGCGCTCGCATTCAATCATCCGATACCACCCGATTTCCGGTCGTAAGGGGCATGAGATAAATCGCAGGATTGTATGCGCATCGAATGCACAAAAAAAGCACTTTCGATCCGATTTATCTCAAGGTGAGCTTCATGGGAAATCGGGCCCGATATCTCATCGAATGCAATCGCACAAATGTATGGGTACCATTAGGTTTAGGCACTACTGGGGAGGGTTAGGGTTAGGCTGCGGGACGGGAGGGTTAGGTTTAAGCACCACTGGGGTGGGCAGGGCCGAAACTAGGATTTTGACACCCGGGGCAAGGCAGTAATTTGGCGCCTCCTCCCCCCCCCCCCCCTCAAAGAAACCGACACAGAACAAAAAAACAGACAAACAAACCCTATCACCCTAATATATTTAGATTAGTTTTGAAAAAAGGGGATACTATTGGACAATATTCCTCTATGTGCCTCAAATGCCATATGTGTCACATGACCAGCTAGCGTGATCAACTACATGCTCCTCTGTGTTTCCTCATACACTACATCCCCTACACGCTGAAATACATCACTACACTACATGCCCCTATGCACTGCACTGCACTATATATCCTATATGCTATACTACATAGCTACGCTACATACCTTATGCTACACCTGACCACATAAGTGCATAACATGCCCCTTTTTACTTGAATACATTACTACACTATATACCCTATATGGTACACTACATTACTGCACTACACCACACTATAAGCTACACCAAATCCCCTCATCTGGGAGGCAAAGTGATATTGCTAACTGGGAGCACAGTGCCCTTCTGTAGCTTGTATGGTGCACCACACGCTAGTCGCAGCACTGCATGGCAAAGAAGAGATTTTAAGATAGAAGCCAACATAGGAGAGATCCCAGGTACTGGAGCTCACCCGCACAGCGTTGCAGCCAGCTGCGGGCAGACAGGTGGGTCAGATACATTGCCCAGGGAGCTGTCTGCTGTCTCACTGGAGCAGCACAGCACTACCAGTAAAAAAAAAAAAACCTGTTTCTCTGTAACTCCTTGGCGCCCCCTCAAATCCTGCAACCGGGGTGCATGCCCCCTTAGCCCCACCCCCTACCCCAAGTTACGGCCCTGGGGAGGGTTAGGGTTAGGCTGTGGGAAGGGAATGTTTTAGGGGGCATTGGGGTAAGCATCGCAATGCTTTTTTACATTTTAGAATTTAAACTTTAGCATACTGATTGGAGAGTCAGTTTGTATGCTGGATGTAATTTTCAATTTAATCCGGTTAAAAAACAAAACCCAATGCTTGTGTCTACTGTCTTTAACACAGAGCCATAATGGCTGTACCCTGTGCAGCCTAGTACTTTTCCTATCCCTCGGATAAAACCTGTATTGCTGGTTTAGTGAGACACCTGAATGAATAACAAGTCTGCTATTTGGTCAATCTTTAGAAAAGATCAACGAAAGCACCCACTAAATGGTCCAACCTGTCATAAATATACCGTTTGCTTTTACAAACAATAAAGGCATATCTGTAATTGAGATTGTTTTTCATAACAAATTTCAATGTTGTCATGATTTTACGTCTCTTATATAACATTTATCAGTCAGGGAAACTGGTTCAGCTGTCCTGCTGTGACTTCTCCGTTTAGAGGAGCGTTGACATTTTATGAGCAGTTAATAATACCCGTGACCTATGAAGGTCCATTTCTTGATTGTTCAATAGTCTGTGTTATGTCTAACGTGTAAAGATAAATTATCAGTGCAAATCACCATTGTTGCAATAAATGTCTGTAGTAGGCCTGAAAACCTGTTGCTCTCCAGATGTTGTGAAACTACAAGTCCCAACATAACCTGTCAGTTATCAGCTATGTGAGAAAACATGCTGGGCATACCTGCCTACTCTCCTGGAACAGCTAGCATGCTTCCAAATCTCGGGTGGTGCTTCCGGATGCCTAAAAGGGTATTCAAGTCTCCCGGAGCTGGCTGTCACTGCCCAGCGCTGCCCATTTCCCCTAGCAAAATGATTGGTTCGGGAGGTCAATGACACACAACACGCTGTATCGCGTCTTTCATAGGGGGTAATGCAGACCTGATCGCAGCAGCAAATTTGTTAGCAGTTGGGCAAAACCATGGTGGTCATTCCGAGTTGATCGCTCGCTAGCTGCTTTTAGCAGCATTGCAAACGCTAGGCCGCTGCCGTCTGGGAGTGTATCTTAGCTTAGCAGAATAGCGAACGAAAGATTAGCAGAACTGCTACTAAATAATTTGCTGCAGTTTCTGAGTAGCTCCAGACCTACTCCTAGACTGCGATCAGCTCGGTCCGTTTAGTTCCTGGTTTGACGTCACAAACACGCCCTGCGTTCGGACAGCAACTCCTCCGTTTCTCCAGACACTCCCGCATTTTTACCTGACACGCCTGCGTTTTTTAGCACACTCCCGGAAAACGCTCAGTTACCACTCAGAAACGCCCCTTTCCTGTCAGTCACTCACCGATCAGCAGTGCGACTGAAAAGCGCTGCACGAACAACAGCAAAACTGCTAAGTTTTTAGTTAAATAACTAAGCGCATGCGCGCTGCGTACCATGCGCATTTAGCGACAAATCGCAGCATAGCGAAAATCGGCAACGAGCGAACAACTCAGAATGACCACCCATGTGCACTGCAGGTGTGGCAGATATAACGTGCAGAGAGAGTTAGATTGGGGTGGGTTATTTTGTTTCTGTGCAGGGTAAATACTGGCTGCTTTATTTCTACACTGCAGACTGCAATTTAGATTTCAGTACACACACACACACACACACACACACACACACACACACTTAGATTTGGGTGTGGTGAGTTCAATCTGCAATCTAAATTGCAGTGTAAAAATAAAGCAGCCAGTATTTACCCTGCACAGAAACAAAATAACCCACCCAAATCTAACTCTCTCTGCAAATGTTATATCTGCCCCCCTGCAGTGCACATAGGGGGTCATTCCGAGTTGTTCGCTCGGTAAAAATCTTCGCATCGCAGCGATTTTCCGCTTAATGCGCATGCGCAATGTCCGCACTGCGACTGCGCCAAGTAAATTTGCTATGCACTTTTACTCACGGCATTTTCATCGTTCTGGCGATCGTAATGTGATTGACAGGAAATGGGTGTTACTGGGCGGAAACAGGCCGATTTATGGGCGTGTGGGAAAAAACGCTACCGTTTCCGGAAAAAACGCAGGGGTGGCTGGAGAAACGGGGGAGTGTCTGGGCGAACGCTGGGTGTGTTTGTGACGTCAAACCAGGAACGACAAGCAGTGAAATGATCGCAGATGCCGAGTAAGTCTGAAGCTACTCAGAAACTGCTACGAGGTGTGTAATCGCAATATTGCGAATACATCGTTCGCAATTTTAAGATGCTAAGATTCACTCCCAGTAGGCGGCGGCTTAGCATGAGCAAATCTGCTAAAATTCACTTGCGAGCGAACAACTCGGAATGAGGGCCATGGTTTTGCCCAACTGCTAAAAAATTTCCTGCTGTGATCAACTTGGAATTACCCCCACAGTCAGGTCTGAACTACCCCATGCACCTCTCAATGCCTGTTATCAGGCCATGGTACAGGGGGGGTCACAGACAGCTAGAAAGTCTACAAGTATGCTGCTGGGACTTGTAGCTTCACAATACCTACAGCTCTACACAGTGGCAGACTGGGGCTGCTTTGCGCACTGACATTTTAGTGTGCTACGCACGCACACATTAAGAAAAGCATGCATCAGGTGGTGGATGATGTTATCGAGTGATTCAATAATACTTGCAAGCAACATATGGCTTGGCTAAGTAGCAATCATGTAAACTAACCCTTCTGGTGAAGCAAATCGGTATCCAGGGCACTAGCGATCCTGTGTTCTTCTGCAGTCCTCTGGAAAGCTTGGAGTCGGCAGCCAGGTTTGTTCTGCACCTGCGTCAGAGTTCAGGAGAGGTTGCAGGAGCTGATATAATGGGGCAGGTCTACAGGGGTGCTTTAAGAGAGGAGGAGGCCCGGGTGCAGCCTCCTCCGTTTGGGCCCCTTTCTCTCTGTTGACAGCAATAAGAGTCTGAGCACTAGAGCGTTCAGACTCTACAGCACATGCGCAGATCTCCAGTAAAATGGTGCGGCGGCCATTTTCCCAGTGATTTCTGTGAAAATGGCCTCTGCACCATTTTCACAGAGTTTTAACACCACCACGGACATCGGTGCTGGTCTCTGGATGGGTGAGTATTTAGAAAATGGGTGCAGCATGTGCGCGCGGTGGGGGCCCCCTCTGGACTCAGGGGCCCGCATGCACCACACACACTGCACCCATTATAGATACGCCAGTGCAGGGCTAGAAAAGTTACAGGCTAATTAACTTCCCTGTCCTTTTTGCATAGTAGTACAGATTACACCATCCTAAGAAGGCGAATCTTTATAGAGAATCACATTAACCATACAGAAGTATGGTGTGATTCAGACATGGGGGGTCATTCCGAGTTGTTCGCTCGCTAGCAGATTTTAGCAGCATTGCACACGCTAGGCCGCCGCCCTCTGGGAGTGTATCTTAGCATAGCAGAATTGCGAACGAAAGATTAGCAGAATTGCGAATAGAAAATTGTTAGCAGTTTCTGAGTAGCTCGAGACTTACTCCTACACTGCGATCAGCTCAGGCCATTTCGTTCCTGGTTTGACGTCACAAACACGCCCTGCGTTCGGCCAGCCACTCCCCCTTTTCTTTAGACACTCCTGCGTTTTATCCTGGCACGCCTGCGTTTTTCCGCACACTCCCAGAAAATGGTCAGTTTCCGCCCAGAAACACCCACTTCCTGTCAATCACACTCCGATCACTTCAACGATGAAAATTCTTCATTCGGACGTGAGTAAATCTACTAAGTTTTGTGCTAAATTACTTAGCGCGTGCGCACTGCGTACCATGCGCATGCGCATTTTTGCCTTAATCGCTCCGTTGCGAAAATCGGCAACGAGCGAACAACTCGGAATGACCCCCCATGGGCCCTCATTCCGAGTTGATCGCAGCAGCAAATTTGTTAGCAGTTGGGCAAAACCATGGGGGTAATTCCAAGTTGATCGCAGCAGGAAATTTTTTAGCAGTTGGGCAAAACCATGTGCACTGCAGGGGAGGCAGATATAACATTTGCAGAGAGAGTTAGATTTGGGTGGGTTATTTTGTTTCTGTGCAGGGTAAATACTGGCTGCTCTATTTTTACACTGCAATTTAGATTGCAGATTGAACACACCACACCCAAATCTAACACTTTCTGCACATGTTATATCTGCCTCCCCTGCAGTGCACGTGGTTTTGCCCAACTGCTAAAAAATTTCCTGCTGCGATCAACTTGGAATTACCCCCATGGAGCTGGGGTGCCGCCGCTGAAGTAATGAACTTCTCCAAGGAACCCCCCTCTGTGAATAGATGAAAGCAAAACAGGGTTTAAGGTAGCATAAAGAAGGTGTCACAATTACACTAGCACTTTATCAACAGGGAAAGCCACTTCTGACAAAGACTGACATAAATATTCTATATACTGTACTACTCTGGTTTCTCAGCAGACAGTCATCCCCTTCCCCTAGAGCAGGGGTGGGCAATTATTTCAGCTGGGGGGCCACTTAACACATTCCATCGAATATTCGAGGGCCACACACAAAATATCCCCTCCCTCCCTGAGCACGCACAGGTACAAGGTATAACAAAAACACACAGGTGTAGGTGGGTACAGGGGCCCTCATTCCGAGTTGGTCGTTCGCTAGCTAGTTTTAGCAGCCGTGCAAATGCATAGTCGCCGCCCACGGGGGAGTGTATTAAAATAGCATCCTGTGCAGCAGAGCGCCTGCAAACACATTTTGTGCAGAACAAGACCAGCCCTGTAGTTACTTATTCTGTGCGATGATTGCTGCGACGAGTGACACGGTAATGACGTCAGACACCCGCCCGGCCACGCCTGTGTTTTCCCAAACACTCGCAGAAAACGGTCAGTTGCCACCCAGAAACTTCCACTTCCTGTCAATCTTCTTGCGTCCGCCAGTGCGACTGAAAGCGTCGCTAGATCCTGTGCAAAAGCACGCCGGCCATTGTACCCGTACGATACGACGCAAATGCGCATTGCGGTGCATGCACAGTTTAGCCCCGTTTTGCCTTGATCGCTGCGCTGCGAAAATCCGTAACTCGGACCCCCAGGGGTGTGTCACAAAGCGTCAGGGGGTGTTCACTGTCAAAAACGTCAGGAAGGTAGGGGTACAGGGTGCCATATACACTGAGGTAGGGGTACAGGGTGTCATATATATAGAGGCAGGGGGTACTGGGTATCAAACACGGGGGGGGGGGTACAAGGTGTGGAACACATACACAGGGGTAGGAGGGTACTGGGACACACACCAGGGGTGAGGGTGGTAGTGGGGGTCACTCACACAGAGGTATTAGGTACAGTGAGTCACACACACGGGGGGGGGGGGGGGGGGGGGGTTAGGTGGTACAGGGCTCCCAGGGTGCTCACCTTTCTCTGCACCAATCCACTGAGTTGCAGGACGTCACATGCGGTAACTAGGTACAGGCCAGAAGATCAAGTGCTGTGCAGTCCATGGAGCCGCACCGCCAGTAATTTTGGGTGTGATGCGGAACAGTGACTGGGAGGCCAAGGTCTGCTTCCTTCTCCCTGGAGGAGGGAGGGTGTGGGGGACGCTGCCGCTGTTCCTCCATGATGCTCCATGATGCAGAACCGGCCGAGGTGGTTAGCCAGGGAGCAGGAGACAGCCGGGCGTCCAGCTGCCCAGATGATCCGCTTCTGCCCCTGCTTTGGCTCTGCCCCCGCACCGCCCAGCGCCTGACGTCGGAAAGGAAATCCCGGTCAGCAGCCCCTGTGACGTGACCGGGATTTCCTCAGCGGCGCCGCGTCTTTGAGCTGCTGTAGCTCAGCTAGTCGGGCCGCTTGTCATTGCGCACTGCTGGGGGACAGCGGGCCAGGCAGGATCGGTTCGCGGGCCGCATTCGGCCCGCGGGCCGCATGTTGCCCACTCCTACCCTAGAGGATGACTGGCTGGCTCTGTCCATCAGTGCCTGGCCTGCTGGAGTTAGGAAGGTTTTGGAAAGTAGCTCACACAAATCTTTGGGGATCAACATACTATAGATTATTTTGTTCAGAATCTTCAGCTTGTCAGTCTCAACAGATACGATAAAGTACCAGGGCCAGTGGCAAACACAGGATTTTTAGAGGGGGGTTTCCAAATGCAGTCCACAATCCCACACTCTGCATAACATTGGAGCAAGTGCGGGAGTTTGGGAGAGCGGTAGAAGAACCTAGTAATAATGACCCTGAATATTAATGAAAACATTGGTCTTTATATACTGTACACTGGATCAGGGCCGGTGCTATGGTGTTCGGTGCTCCCCTGCAAACTATAAATTTGGGCCCTCCCATACTTTACAAAGGGACAGCGTGCATCAAAAAAGGGATGCGGTCTCACAAGGAAGGGGCGTGGCCACACAATAGTACCCCCATTTAAATCGCCCCCAGTAGTAGTGCTGCTTACATGTAACGCCCAAGTAGTAGCACAGCTTACACATAGCACCACAGTAGTACCGCCACTTACACATAATGACCCCAGTAGTAGCACAGCCATAATAAACCCAGTAGTAGCACATCTTACACGTAACACCCCCAGTAGTAGCGCAGCTTATACGTAACGCTCCAGTCTTAGTGCAGCTTACACATATCGCCCCAGTAGTAGTGCAGCTTACACAGAACGCCAGAGTAGTGCAGCTTACACAGAACGCCCCAGTAGTAGCGCAGCTTACACATAACGCCCCAGTAGTAGTGCAGCTTACACATAACGCCCCAGTAGTAGCACAGCTTACACGCAATGCCCCAGTAGTAGCGCCACTTACATGTAACGCCTCCAGTAGTAGCGCAGCTTACACGTAACACCCCCCAGTAGTAGCGCAACATACACCTAACGCCCCCAGTAGTAGCGCAGCTTACACGTAACGCTCTTAGTAGTAGCGTAGCTTACATGTAATGCTCTTAGTAGTAGCGCAGCTTAAGCCCCCAGTAGTAACGTAGCTTACACGTAACGCCACCAGTAGTAGCGTAGCTTACACGTAACGCTCTTAGTAGTAGCATAGCTTATGCCCCAAGTAGTAGCGTAGCTTACATGTAACGCCCCAAGTAGTAGATCAGCTTACACGTAACACCCCCAGTAGTAGTGCCACTTACACGTAACACTCCAGTAGTAGCACCTCTTACACATAACGAACCCAGTAGTATCACAGCTTACACGTAACTCCCCCAGTAGTAGCACAGCTTACACGTAACGCCCTATTAGTAGCACCGCTTATTCTCCCTGGCTGGCAGGATCTGAAGCAGCATGTCCTCCTCTGTGGCACTGCACTGTGCACTCTGCTGGTCCAGTGTAACTCTGCCCCTATATCTCCGCCACCTCTGCCCATGTAGCTCCGCCCCCTTTTTGTCTGATCAGTCACTGTTACAGGAGGGGAAGAGGAGATTTAAACTGCCGGCGCCACTGCCTGTCATACAGTGACAGGCACAGCAGCCAGCAGCAGTAGGGAGGCCAGGCGCAGCAGCGGGGATGCAGAGCAGGGAGAGTGCATCTCCAGCCTGGCACCTACCTGGTCTGCATCCCTTTGCTGAGTGGGTAGTGCCGGGCCTGAACTGGATACTGTATGGAATACAGTATTTATATTTAACACAACAAAGATGGTCTATAGCACAGGTTCTCAAACTCGGTCCTCAGGACCCCACACAGGGCATGTTTTGCAGGTCTCCTCACAGAATCACAAGTGAAATAATTAGCTCCACCTGTGGACCTTTTAAAATGTGTCAGTGAGTAATTAATACACCTGTGCACTTGCTGGGTAACCTGCAAAACATACACAGTGTGGGGTCCTGAGGACCGAGTTTGAGAACCCCTGGTCTATAGTATAGGCTGTGTCAAACAGATTTAAATAATAAATAAACACACAAATATAATAGAATCGGTACTGCACTTCTAAGCACACATTCTCCCACCTTATGGTAAGGCTCCTGTCTCTTCTTCCAGGTAGCTACTCTTCGGTCCAATGCACTAATTTAGGACTCAGATCCACACGCAGTGTCATGCTCGACTTGGAGTGGGAATGCGGCGACTGAGGTTTTCCTGAAGAAGCTATCACTTGTGAGTGAAGAAGACGGGGAGGTTGGATATAGTTCCTTCTCATGAGATGAGAGCACCTGAAGAAGTCCTAGAGATAGGCAGAACACTGGAGATGACAAACTGTAGACTGTGAGCTGAAGTTTGAAAGACGAGATTGAAAACCATTTGAAGACAATGAACTGCAACTTGAAAGAAGAACTGTGGTCTGTGGACTGTGGCTTGAAAGACGAGGTTGAAAAGCACTTGAAGACAATGAACTGCAACTTGAAAGAAGAACTGTGGTCTGTGGCTTGAAAGACGAGGCTGAAAAGCACGGTGACTGTCCGTAACCAAGGACCCTCGATGGAATATAGCTGCTGCACATACCCAGTGGCAGCTTGCTATTGTTGTCGCAATTTGAGCCACTTGCCAAGAGGAGGGTGATTTCTGGGCAACCGGAACACCACCCCTGCATTTTCCTATGAGGGGCATATTATCCATTAGGCTGACTAGGCTGAAGACTAGTCCTTAGTTCACATTATGCCTCATTGTAGCCTCCTCAGTTCACATTATGCCACATTGTAGTACTCCCAGTAGTACCCAAGTTCACATTATTCCACAAAATTCCCTTAGTTCACATTATGCCACACAGTGCACTTGGTCATATTATACCCAGGAGCGCCCCCACAGGTGGTAGCAGGTTAGGAGAAGTGTGACTACTACAGCTAATAAACAAAGTTGCCTCCCATGCAGACCAGCCCGCAGCAGCAGCCCCTCTGCCACCATGAACGGACCCGCCGCAACAGCCCTTCACCGCCGCGAGTGGACCCACCGCAGCAGCCCAGCACCGCTGCTGCCTGCCAGCCACCTGATCGGCAGTCCCCGCGGCTCTGATCCAGTGGTAAGACCCAAGTACTGACACACAGCAAACTTGGTAGAAGACGCTTCATGATGTGGTGGCAGCTTGCTATTGTTGTCGCAATTTGAGCCACTTGCCAAGAGGAGGGGGATTTCTGGGCAACAAGAACACCACCGCTGCATTTTCCTATGAGGGGCATATTATCCATTAGGCTGACTAGGCTGAAGACTAGTCCTTAGTTCACATTATGCTTCATTGTAGCGTCCTCAGTTCACATTATGCCACATTGTAATACTCCCAGTAGTACCCAAGTTCACATTATTCCACAAAATTCCCTTAGTTCACATTATGCCACACAGTGCACTTGGTCATATTATGCCCCATTATGATGCTCACAGTTCACATTATACCTCATTTTAGTGCCCCAGTTCACAATATGCCAAATAGTGCCACCAGTTAAAATTGGCAGGCTCCTGCTTACCATACTCCTTGCAGACACACTAGCTTGACAGATAACAGTTACCCACACCACAATATCTGTGCACTGGGTGAACCAACTGGAGTCTCCACCCAAAATACGTAAGTGCACCTAGAGATGGATGATTCTTCATCTGGTTGTGCCTCTGCCCATCCCTGTACTTACTGGTTGTTGCAGATATGACCATGGGGAAAGCTGAAAGGATCATTATCCAGCAGGGTTTGGTGGTGTGAGCTAGGTGCAGTGGAGGTGAGATAAGAAAATAAAGTCCTGGTCACATAGCAATAGCACCCATTGTAGTTAAGCCCCCCGCACTGTACATCAAGATTAATGATTGACAGTGCACCCAAACCGTAGTACTTAACTTTCCTGTAGCAATCCCTGTTAACTGACCCATAGGTATAAACAGGGAGGGTTTCCAGTCATCCGAAAAAACCCTTTTCCCACAGTCTGGCCAACAGCCTCTACATGCAGTATAAAGGGTGGAATGGAGCAGCTGCGCATACCCAGTGGCAGCAGATTTTTGCATCTGTTAAGTGGCTTACCATCCCTACTGGGCCGGCATGTGTCTTTAAGTACCCTATTACACAAACTGTACTTTGTTTGGGGCAGACTATAGCTTGTTACATGCTAGTTATGCATTCTTCATGAGCTGGCGACATTTGCTCTAAGATCAAACTCTTGGAAACCCCCCTGCAGAAATTAAGCATTTGTCACTGTGACTTGCAGTACAACCAAGTCCCCCAGACCCTTGACCCTCAGGGTTTCTGGATTCACGAGCTGGTAGAGGGAGACAAGCTGCTTGTCAATGTGCCACTGCCAGGAATGATACAAGGTTTCTGGCTGTCTGAGCAATGTTTCACCCACTGCCCCTGCTCCCTCCAATATTGTAAATAAATATACCATGCATTAGTGTTCCTTTATTTAATATATGCTACGCAGCAGTGTCCCAAATTCATAATTTACTATAGTGAAATATACCAACTCCTATGCCACACAGCAGAGCCCCAAAATCATAATTGTATGCCCCAAAGCTGTTCTTTCAATTCATAAATATGATACCCAATGCACTCAATACATATGCTACACACATGATCCCCAAATTCTTTATATGCCATACAGCTGTGCCCCTAATATATTATGCCACTTATTAGTCCCTCAAATGATATGCCAGAAAGAAGGACCTCAATATACTACACCATACATCAGTGCCCCAACACATATTGTATTTATGCGACACATCTTTGCCCTAATAAATGTCAGCACCCATTAACACCCCCCCACCCCCACCCCGCATACACGTACACTAACCGTGCCAGCACTCATTAACATACACAATCACTCATTGATCCTTTCTCCTCACCATACACAAGGCACCAGCAGACCCCTCTGCTTATATAGTGGCCTTGTGGGTTTGTATAATAATAATTATGCTACACAACCCAAAGCTTGTTCAGCGAACTAAGCACAACTGGCAGTCAGACACATTTTCTTCTTCTTCTCAGTTCTTCCCCAGCCAGCCTGGCAGCCTGCTCCTTATCTTCAGAGGAGTTAAGAGGAGAGCAGGCCACACTTGTAAACAGCACATCTCAGCAGGCAGTCAAACCAGATGCTGTGGAGACTTCGCACTGGCAGTTTCAGTGAGGTCATGTGTGAAGTGAGGTGACTGACTGACAGTGGTGGCTGTGCCTGGTTAGATCCGCAGAGTTAGGGTGAGAAAGGACTTTGGAGTCCACAGAGATTATATTGCCAAATGCACAGGGACTAGCTTCTGCGTGAGTCCCTCTAGATTTGCCAGTTGCAGGCCCAGGTGATGAGGTCGTCAGCATAATCCTGGCTGTAGCGTTGGAAAGTTTTGCCTCATTAACTGAACTAACAGTAATCGCTGCATCAGTAAGTAGCATCAGTGCTGTGGAAAAGGAGTCAGTGCAGAATCTGGTAAAGTAATCTGCTAGCCTGCAATTGCTGGTTTGTCATAGTGAGCCTAGTTCATGTTTGCACGCAATGGCCGATGTTCACGCAACGGACTGATTATTGGCAGACTGCGCATCTGCTGCAATCGCACATTTTTGGGAAATGTATCTGCCGTCAGCTTCCAGTGTGTATGTGCAAAAACATGGCACCTGCATCGTTACTGCCGTGTCCAGTCTGCACATCCATAGTCCAACCCTTAACCTCGATGTTTCTCTTATGCTGTGACTGTGTACGCAATGAGTTTGCAATGGCTCCGGTGGATGACTCTTCTCAGTTCTGGGGAGCAGCTGCACATTAGCCTCTCCATAACCTAGAAAATTGCATTTGCATTTTGCAACATAAATTAGGAGCTGAATATGGCAATTCTTGAATTATAGATCTGGTAGTAATCCCTCTAATACCATTAAATGAATAGGATGCTGGGAGCCAGTGGCGTGCGGTGAGGTCAGTGGCTGGTGAGGCACTGCAGCCATAATCTCTGGAGTCCCGACGATGTCATCTTCTGCCGCCGTGCCAATGCCCACTACTGCCGCCACTAATGGGTGCCGACCCTACCAATGGCCTACAAAATCGCCGCCATCAACTGCCTGACCCCCAGCCGCTAACCTGCATCTCAGTCTGATGCCAGTGCCTGCAGCCTTCCTGCTCATCAAACTTGTGATGAATAGGCGGCTAACATTTCATATTTACATTTTTATACATTTATAGGAGACAGAGAGGTGGAAAATGGGGAGATGGGAGAGAGAAGAGAAATATGGGGAGATGGGAGAGAGAAGAGAAATAAGGGGAGATGGGAGAGAGAGTTGAAATATGGAGACAGGAGGAATAGGGTGAGATGGCAGAGAGAGAGAGAGAGGAATAGGGTGAGAAGGAAGAGAGACGGAATAGGGGGCAGAAGGAAGATAGAGAAGGAATAGAGGGAGATGGGAGAGGAGGAATAGAGGGAGATGGCAGAGAGAGAGGGAGGAGGAGCAGGCTGGCAGACTGGGAGTAGTAGTGGTGGAGAGCAGGGGGCAGGATTGGAGTAACAGTAGTGTAGAATAGGGGGACAGGCAGGGAGTAATAGAAGGATGGGAGTAGTGGAGGGAAAAAGTGGGCAGTATGGAATCTCACCTCCTCTTCTGCAGCTCCCGGGTCCCAGCCACCGTTGCTCCTTCCATGCAAGCTCACACAGGACGGACAGACAGCCTCAGTAGAAGTTATGGGTTCCGCTCCTCTGGTGTTGTCCACGTAGTCCAGGGGAGCATGGGCGTGGCTTGTGATCGGGATGGGGGTGGAGTAGGGCCGCACCTCCGCACCAGGTGTACATAAGGCTCTTCATTTTCTGGCTGCCCGCAGCAGTGCCCTCCTCATCACTGCAGCTGTCTGTCCCAGTTCTCTTCATGACTATGGGCAAATGCAGGATTTTTTTTTTTTTTTTGGGGGGGGGGTCCCAGATATGAGAGAGAGGGAGAGAGATAGAAATAGAAGAGAGTGCACATATATGCAAACCTCCAACCCACTGCAAGTGTGTGTGTGTGTGTGTGTGTGTGTGTGTGTGTGTGTGTGTGTGTGTGTGTGCGTGTGCGTGTGTGTGTTATATAAACACAGAGCCAAGGAGACATGGGGAGGGAGAGACAGACAGACATGGTGAGAGGGGGACATGGGGGGAGGGAGAAAGAGGGAGTGAGACACAGACATGTTGAGAGAGAGAGAGAGAGAGAGAGAGATACATTCTGAGAGACAGTTCTGGAAAGAGAGTAACTTGGGAGAAAGAGACAGGGACAAAGAGACACAAACATGGAAAGAGAAATGGACATGGGGAGAGAGAGAGAGAGAGAGAGAGAGACAGACATGAGGAGGGATAGAGACACACATGGAGAGAAACAGACACAGGGAAAGAGAGACAGACATGGGGCGGGAGACAGACACAGGGAGGGATAAGACATGGAGAAAGAGACAGACATGGGGAGGGAGAGAGAGAGAGAGAGAGAGAGAGACACACACACAGACATGGGGAGGGAGCAGACATGGAGAGACACACACACACACACACACACACACAGACATGGGGAGGGAGCAGACATGGAGAGAGACACACACACACACACACACACACACACACACGGAGAGAGATACAGAGATGTGGAGACAGAAACAGGGAGAGACAGACAAACATACGGAGAGAGAGAGAGAGACGGACAGAGAGAGGAAGAAAGAGAGGAGTGACATGGGGAGGGAGGAAATATGGAGAGACAACACAGTGACCAAGAGAGACAGACATGGGGAGGTAGCGATACAGGAAGAGAGACACACACACACACACACACACACACAGACATTGGGAGATAGGAGGAGACATGGAGAGAGTTAAAGACACAAGAAGAGAGAGAGAGACAGACAGACAGACATGAAGCGAAAGAGACCGAGACAGGGAGAGACAGACACAGGGAGGGAGAGATAGACTGCGGAAAATGGTATGTTAACCCAGTGGTTCTCAAACTCTTTCATCAGGACCCCACACGGTTCACGTTTTCCATATCACCGGGCAGGTGCACTGTGTGTCACATCTTAAAAATCTTCAGGTGACCTGCAAAACATGGACCGTGTGGGGTCTTGAGGACAGAGTATGAGAACCTGTGCCCCTATTCCAGGTGCTACAAGGGCAGCGTTTCCAAAGCAGCTGTTAATATGTAGAGGTTAGTTACGCCCCGAAACAAAATACATGCGCTCAACAGAATAATATAATAATATAAAAGAGATGGCATGGCTAATATATTAAAACACTTTCATATGGCAAATATCCCATGTATATCACAGAAATAGTAAAGTGACAATCAGCTTGCAATTAGCAATAAAATCACATATGTTTATAAAGTGCATGAAGTAATATGTAACAGTTTATGCCCCTGTTCCAATAATACATAATACATTTCAGTATACCTGTTCCTAGTATAGTCCCTGAGGGGATAATAGACAGTCTATTGATGAGCACAAAATCAGCAGCATTGAATAGTTACCGCAGCTGATGGTAGGGTCACAATGGACAAGGTCACATTCTGGGGGTACGCTGACTGCCAGGATCCCAGCCGCCAGTCAACCATACCCAATGCATCTGAATGACTACTTGTACCTGGTGTAGGATTGTGACCCTACCATCAGCTGCGGTAACTATTCAATGCTGCTGATTTTGTGCTCATCAATAGACTGCCTATCACCCCCCAGGGACTATACTAGGAACAGGTATACTGAAATGTATTCTGTATTACTGGAACAGGGGCATAAACTGTTACATATTACTTCATGTACTTTTTAAACATGTGATTTTAGCTCAGATTGCAGGCTGATTGTCACTTTACTATTTCTGTAATATACATGGGATAGTTGCAATATTAAAGTGTTTTAATATATTAACCATGCCAACTTTTATATTATTATATCATTATATGTTATTCTATTATTCTATTGTGTGCTCTTTCATCAATTATTTTTTGGTAGGGGAGAGAGATAGAGAGAGACAGAGACTGACATATAGAGGGAGTGACGACATGCAGAGAGAGAGAGACAGACATGAAGAGAGTGACATGGGGAGACTGGTTTGGGAAGGGACTCAGAGAGAGGGACAGAGAGAGAGAGACAGAAACAGGGAGAGACAGACATGAAGAGACAAGAGAGTGATATGGGGAGGGGGAGGGCGAGGGAGACTGGTATGGGAAGGGACTCACAGGGCGGGATGTACTAATGTACATCGCCGCCCATCGCCGCCCTGCGCCACAATGCTGATCGCATATGTACTAACATATGCGATCAGCATTGCGGAGGACAGCTCTTCCGATAAGAGCTGACCTCCGCGATGCGTAGCGGCAGCCAGACTTCCGGGATTCGGCCCGGGAGTCAGTCTGCGGTGACGGGGGCGGCCGCAGGGCATGCTGGGAGGGATCCGATCGGATCCCTCACACAGCGCCACGGAGAGAAGCCCATAGGCTTCTATGGACTATCGCCAGCTAAAGCTGGCGTACCCCGCCGCGGCGCTGACCTGCCGGCCGGGGGTTAGTACATCAGGAAAATGCGGTAAACAGGGAGTTAACCGCATTTTCCGCTTAGTACATCCGGCTCACAGAGAGGGACAGAGACAGCTACACACATGGAGAGAGAGAAAAACAGGCATAGGGGGAGAAGACAGTGACTACTTACCTGATCAGCTGGCCAGTCAGCCCCCTCCAGCATGCCAGTCACGAACCTGCTGCAGAGTCACTTCCTCACCCGACCTCTGAACTTTCAAAGGCCCATGTGAACTGCCTGAGAGGAGCTGGCCGGGTGAGGAAGTGACTCTGCAGCTCCCCCTACGTACAGCCAGCCCAGTCTCCACATAAGTATAATGAGGCTGTGCTGCAGCTGCTCATTATAGGCAGAGCCAGTCCTGAAGTCCTCCGTCTCCGGTAAACATCGGGGGATAGGGGATGGGTCACAAACTGCAACCACTGGTGTAAGCTCGGATGGGGTGAGGTGGCCATTGTTTGCGGCAGTCAGCCCGGGAAGGGGGGTGGATTGGTATCTTGACAGTACAATCCACCCCTGCTGCCACTGCCTAATCATTCAGTGACAGGGGCGTGCTCTCATATCTGAGAGCACGCCCCTTGTCAAAGCTGCATTCCTAGAGGTGCCGCTTGCAGGGCTTTTTGTAATGGGCTTTTACTGCCCGATGCCTGGCCCCGCCCCCTGCTTCCGGCCCTTTCACATAGACAGCGGGAGGCACCGCTCTCGGTGCCTCCGATTCACAAGTAAAACAGTTTTTTTTTACAAAAAAGGATGATTAAAATAATATAAAGGCTAAGCACATACTTATGACACATCATATGTGTCGTAAGTATCTTCTTTCTATTATTTTGATAATTTATGACAGGGGAGGCATTGCCTCCCCTGCCTCCCCTGACTGCACGTCCCTGCTGGGAGCAGGTTTGGTGTACAGAAAGTGCCGGCTCATACAGCACCCAAGTGCTAAATGTAACCACTACAAATTCTACATGTTGCTTATCGGTTATTTCTAATTTAGAATATTGTTTCATATAAACTATGTTGCTAATACCTGCTCCTCTGGAACATTGCAAAGGTCCGACACTTCCTCTCTGCTTTCACCTCTCACCTGTACAGCCTGGCGATAACCTGGCTGATTTTTTCTCTTACGTCCTAGAGGATACTGTGGTCCACATTAGTACCATGGGGTATAGACGGGTCCACTAGGAGCCTTGGGCACTTTGAGAAATCAATAGTGTGCACTGGCTCCGCCCTCTATGCCCCTCCCACTAGACTCAGTTTAGAAAATGTGCCCGGAGGAGCCAGTCATGCTTAGGGAAGCTACTAAAGAGTTTTCTGCATTTATTTTCTGTTTGTTATTTTCAGGCAGGGCTGGTTGGCACCAGACTGCCTGCTTCGTGGGACTTAGGGGGGAGAACGGATCAACTTCCTAAAGAGTTAATGGTCCCGTTTCTCCGCTGACAGGACACTGAGCTCCTGACGGAGTCATTCGCAAGCTCCACCACGGCGAGCGTACCCTCCCGCAGCACTCCGCCACCCCTAACAGAGCCAGAAGTTAGAAGAGCGGTGAGTACAGCGCCGGCATCCCGGTTAGTGGGTCGCCGGCGGGAATGGCGGCACAAGGGTAGGAGCGCAGCTCTGAGTGCAGGCTGCGCTCCAGGGGGCTCAGAGGACATACACAGACGTGTGTCTTGCTGTGAGGGGTGCGCTGAGCCACCAATGCATACCCACACTGGCTATCATACCTAACAAGGATTTTAAACCTCTGTTAGGCATAAAAATTACCTCAGGCCAGTATAAAAAAGCGGGAAGCCGAGCGCCATTGAGGGGTCGGGGCTTCACTATGAGCGGATCCAGCAGCTCACCAGCACCATTTTCCCTCTGCAGCTTACACTGACAGGAATCACAGCAGAGGCGGAACTACCGGCAGTGCAGGCAGTGCACTGCACTGGGGCCCGCCTCTGTCCAGGGGCCCAAGCATGTAATGAGTCAAACTGACTCATTACATGCCGCTGTGCGCTGCAGGCAACCGCTGCCCGCAGCGCACAGCCGCCCGGAGATAGGAGCTGAGCAGTGGTACAGACGGGGGAAGGAGGAGGGAGCCGGAGGACGGAGCCGCAGCAGCGCTTTGTTACTGGTGGAGGCGCTGCTGCTGCTGCTCCTCTGCTTCCCTATAGGCTGTCTTCCGAGAACAGCCTATAGGGAAGCAGAGGGGCAGCAGCAGCAGCGCCTCCACCAGTAACAAAGCGCTGCTGCGGCTCCGTCCTCCGGCTCCCTCCTCCTCATTCTCTACTGCCCGGGAATCGTCGTCTGACGCAGCTGCACCGAGGAGCCTGAGGGTAAGTATAATTCTTCTTTCTTTCTTTCTTTCTTTCTTTCTTTCTTTCTTTCTTTCTTTCTTTCTTTTTCTTTCCTTCTTTCTTTCTTGTGCCTGCCTGCCGCAATGTGTAAAAAGGGGGGACTACCTGCCGCAATGTGTAAAAAGGGGGGACTGCCTGCCGCACTGTGTAAAAAGGGGGGACTGCCTGCCGCAATGTGTAAAAAGGGGGGACTACCTGCCGCAATGTGTAAAAAGGGGGGACTGCCTGCCGCACTGTGTAAAAAGGGGGGACTGCCTTCCGCAATGTGTAAAAAGGGGGGACTACCTGCCGCAATGTGTAAAAAGGGGGGACTGCCTGCCACTATGTGTAAAAAGGGGAATCTGCCTGCCGTAATGTGTAAAAATGGGGACGCTGTCTGCCGTAATGTGTAACAAGGGCACGCTGTCTGCCGTAATGTGTAAAAAGGGCACGCTGTCTGCCGTAATGTGTAACAAGGGCACGCGGTCTGCCGTTATGTGTAAAAAGGGGTAATCTGCCCGACGCTATGTGTAAAAATGGGGAATCTGCCTGCCGTAATGTGTAAAAAAGGGGGGCTGCCTGACACTATGTGTAAAAATGGGGAATCTGCCTGCTGCTATGTGTAAAAAGGAGGAATCTGCCTGCCGTAATGTGTAAAAATGGGGACGCTGTCTGCCGTAATGTGTAACAAGGGCACGCTGTCTGCCGTAATGTGTAACAAGGGCACGCTGTCTACCGTAATGTGTAAAAAGGGCACGTTGTCTGCCGTAATGTGTAGCAAGGGCACGCGGTCTGCCGTTATGTGTAAAAAGGGCACGCTGTCTGCCGTTATGTGTAAAAAGGGCACGCTGTCTGCTGTAATGTGTAAAAAGAGGAATCTGTTCGCTGTAAGGTGTAAAAGGGTCTCTACCTGGTGTAGTGGTGCTACTGTGCGGCGTAATTTGAATAATGGAGACTACTGTGTTGGTATTATTTTGTGGCCACACCCCTTCCCCACGAAGCCACGCCACTATGTATTTTTGCGCGCGCCTACGGCGCGCACTGCCCCCGGGGTGGACTTGGATGGGGGGGGGGGGCCCAAAGCATTTTGTCGCACCTGGGCCCACCGCTTGCTTGTTCCGCCACTGAATCACAGGGAAGCGCAACTCCTCCACAAAGACTCCACGTCTCCTCAGCGGTACCAGGGGGTCTTAGAAGGGGGGGGGGGAGTATTGTAGTATACTAAGACCTATTAAGGGACTTATTGGGACATTTACTAAGCAGTGATAAAAGTGGAAGTGCTCATGGCAACCAATCAGCTGCTCTGCTACGTCAATGCTGATTGGTTGTCATGGGCAACTTCTCCACTGGCTCACTTCTCCACTTTTATCACTGCTTAGTACATGTCCCCCTTAGTGTGGCGACCCAGCTAAGTTTTACTTGGTTACAAGGAGCTGTGTGGCTGGCTCCAATTTCTGTGTCTCCCTGAGGGCTCTGCAGTGTCGCAACTAGGCATTTTAGCGCTGTGTGCAAGAAACGACATTGGCGCCCCCCCTTCCATGTAAGATAGGGGCAGTGCGCGTCGCAGGCGCGTAAAAAATATATAGGGGCGTGGCTTCATGGAGAAGGGGCGTGGCCACAAAATAATAGCAATTCATACTACGGTGCACAGTAGTCTACATTATTCAAATTACGCTGCACAGTAGCGCCACTACACCAGGTAGAGCCCCTTTTATACATTACAGCAGACAGCGTCCCCCTTTTTACACATTACAGCAGACAGTCTCCCTTTTAACACATTGCGGCAGCCAGTCCCCCTTTTTACACATTGCGGCAGACAGCGTCTCCTTTTTTACACATTACAGCAGACAGCGTCCCCTTTTTTAACATTACGGCAGACAGCGTCCCCTTTTTACACATTACAGCAGACAGCGTCCCCGTTTTTACACATTACGGCAGACGGTGTCCCCCTTTATACACATTGCGGCAGCCAGTCCCCCTTTTTACACATTACGGCAGCCAGTCCCCCTTTTTACACATTGCGGCAGCCAGTCCCCCTTTTTACACATTGCGGCAGCCAATCCCCCTTTTTACACATTGCGGCAGCCAGGCCCCCTTTTTACACATTGCGGCAGCCAGTCCCCCTTTTTACACATTGCGGCAGCCAGGCCCCCTTTTTACACATTGCGGCAGCCAGGCCCCTTTTTACACATTGCGGCAGCCAGGCCCCCTTTTTACACATTGCGGCAGCCATCCCCCTTTTTACACATTGCGGCAGCCAGGCCCCCTTTTTACACATTATGGCAGACGGTGTCCCCCTGAGAGAGAGAGAGAGAGAGATACGTACTTACCATCTCC
Organism: Pseudophryne corroboree; assembly: GCF_028390025.1. Taxonomy (NCBI): domain Eukaryota; kingdom Metazoa; phylum Chordata; class Amphibia; order Anura; family Myobatrachidae; genus Pseudophryne; species Pseudophryne corroboree. The sequence continues at coordinate 649,478,280 of NC_086446.1, read as the reverse complement.
CCGCTGCAGCTCCCTCGGTGCAGGCAGGTGAGAAGGAGGAGGAGGGAGGGGGACTGGAGCCGCAGCAGCGCTATTTCATTGGTAGTAAGCGCCGCTGCAGCATCCCCCTCTCCTTCCGTATTGGCTGCCTGGCGCTGCTGTGGATGCTGGGATGGAGGAACCGCATCCCAGCATGAAATAGCGCTGCTGCTGCTCAAGTCCCCCTCCCTCCTCCTCCTTCTCACCTGCCCGGCGCTGTAGCTCTCCTCCACAGCACGGCGGCGGCGCACGGCGCAGACTTCAGAGGCATGTAGTGAGTCAATTTGACTCATTACATGCCGCTGGCCGTGCGCCCTCAGGGCAACTGCGCTGTGTGCCAAGCCCACTTGGCACACACGTAGTTACGGCCCTGGGGCTCTGTGTTGGTTAAACTGTGTTTTCACTGTGTGTGTGTGTGTGTGTGTGTGTGTGTGTGTGTGTGTGTGTGTGTGTGTGTGTGTGTGTGTGTGTCCCTTCACATTACCATGTCCAGGGACTGTGTTTCCTGCACAGCTGAGTGTCTTTCCTTCCCCTAGAGACTCACTACCCTGTACTCTGGAGAGTGCACTTTCTCAGACTAGTTGGGCAGAACCCTCATGGTTAGCTTCCATTAAAGGGATGATATCTAATATTTTTACTAAATTATCCCATAATGAGAAAGAGATGCAGTCTATGGATGACCTGATGAATAGAGATTCAGTTCCCATACCAGTGTCTCAAATCTCAGCCATTTGCCCACACAAAAGAGTACCCTGGGCCAGCTCATGCAGGATGATACTGATGACGATACAGCAGATCCAGAGGAGGGTGAAGTGGATGCGAGTGCGGGGGATGCGGTCCTGTCACAAGGAATACAGGCCCTGATAGAGGCTATCAGAAATGTCCTGCTTATTCCTGACAAGACGGCGGAGGTAGAGGAGGAATCTTATTTTAATGTAAAAAAGAAATCCTAAGCTACTTTTCCTGCATCAAAGGAATTGAATGCCTTGTTTGAAGAAACTTGGGCTAACCCTGACAAAAAATTCCAGATCCCTAAAAGATTAATTACATCCTTTCCCTTTACTCTGGAAGATAGAAATGGGAAAACCCGCCGATTGTGGATGCATCGGTATCTAGGTTGTCACGTAAGATAGTCTTACCTGTTCCTGGGGCAGCATCCTTAAAGGACACAGCTGACCGCAATATTGAGATCACTCTCAAATCATTATACACGGCTGCTGGGGTGGCCCAGAGACCCACTATTGCTTGCGCATGGATCACTAAAGCCATTGCATTGTGGTCAGGTAACCTAACTGACGGATTGGATACCTTACCCAGGGGGGAGATAGTTTTACTCCTGGAGCATATTCAAGACTCTGCTCACTTTATGGTGGCGGCCATAAAGGAAATTGGTTTGCTCAACGCACGCACCACTGCCATGGCAGTGTCAGCATGCAGGGGCTTGTGGCTACGCCAGTGGACTGCGGATGTGGATTCCAGGAAAGGCGTGGAAAACCTACCATTAACAGGTGAGGCCCTTTTTGTAGATGAACTGGATAAGTGGATATCTAAGGCTACGGCGGGTAAGTCTACGTACCTTCCTTCTGCAGCACCCCCAGCTACGAAAACCTACTCTGCTCCCACTCTGCAGTTCTTTTGGACAGCGAAATTCAAAGGCAAATCCAAAGGTTCTTCTACAGCCTTCAAAGGCAATAGAGGTAAACCCAGAAAACCAGCAGCTGCAGGTTCTAAGGAACAGACCTCCGGGTCTGCTTCCTCAAAGCCTCCAGCATGACGGGGGTCCACACTGCTTGGAAGACAGGCAGGTGGGAGCTCGGTTATGTTATTTCAGTCACGTTTGGGCAACATCTTGCCAGGATCCCTGAATCACAGACCTTATCACCTAGGGATAGACTGGAGTTTCAGGAACTCCCACCTCACAGATTCTTCAAATCAGGCTTACCAGCTTCTCCAGAAGCAAGTATGACTTTACAGGCAGCAATTTAAAAACTGGTACAGACTCAGGTCTTTGTCCCAGTTCCACTTCAACTACAAAACAAGGGTTATTACTCCAACCTATTTGTGGTACCGAAACCGGACAGTTCGGTAAGGACCATTTTAAACCTCAAATCACTGAACCGGTATTTAAGGGTGTTCAAGTTCAAGATGGAGTCTCTGAGAGCGGCGATCGCAGGTCTGGAGGAGGGGGAATTCCTGGTGTCGCTGGACATCAAGGATGTGTACCTTCATATTTGGATTTGGCCGCCTCATCAGGCTTATCTAAGGTTTGCACTACAGGACTGTCATCAATTTCAGGCCCTGCCATTTGTCTCTTAACGGCATTGCGGGTATTCACCAAGGTAATGGCAGAGATGATGTTTCTCCTTCGCAAGCAGGGAGCGAACATAATACCGTACCTGGATGACCTGCTGATAAAAGCGCCTTCCGGGGAGAGGTTGTTGGATAGCATTGCCCTTTCAACCCAACTACTTTAGGATCACGGATGGATTCTGAACCTACCAAAATCTCACCTGAAACCAACACGGAGGCTTCCATTTCTGGGGATGATACTGGATACGGAGGAACAGAAGGTATTCCTTCCGTTGGAAAAGGCATTGGTAATCCAGTCTATGGTGCGGGATGTCCTAAAACCAGCTCGGATTTGGGTGCATCTATGCATTCGCTTTCTGGGGAAGGTGGTCGCCTCTTACAAGGCTCTGCAGTATGGAAGGTTTCATGCAAGGCCCTTCCAGCTGGATCTGCTGGACAAATGGTCCGGATCGCATTTTTACATGCACCAGAGGATGTCTGTCACTAAAAGCCGGGATTTCTCTTCTGTGGTGGCTTCAGACTTCTCACCTTACCGAAGTTCGAAGGATCAGGATTCAAAATTGGGTTCTGCTAGGGATCCGGTCTGAAGATCGACAGTGTCTAGGAAGACAATGTTTAGGTCGACCACTATAGGTCGACAGTCACTAGGTCGACATGGATGGAAGGTCGACAGGGTTTCTAGGTCGACATGTGCTAGGTCGACAGGTCTAAAGGTCGACATGAGTTTTACACATTTTTTTGGGGGGGGGATTTTTTCATACTTAACGATCCACGTGGACTACTATTGGAACGGTAAAGTGTGCCGAGCGAAGCGAAGGCACCATGCCCGAAGCATGGCGAGCGAAGCGAGCCATGCGAGGGGACGCGGTACACTAATTTGGGATCCCGGTCACTTTACGAAGAAAACAACACCCAAAAAAAAAAAATCCTCATGTCGACCTTTAGACCTGTCGACCTAGCACATGTCGACCTAGAAACCCTGTCGACCTGCCATTCATGTCGACCTAGTGACTGTCGACCTATAGTGGTCGACCTAAACATTGTCGACCTAGATACTGTCGATAAAACGAACCACACCCGTTCTGCTAACCAAAGACGCAAGCCTCAGAGGTTGGGGAGCAGTCACCCAGGGGGAACAGTACCAAGGAAAATGGTCAAATCAGGAAACAATTCTTCCGATCAACATTTTGGAACTAAGGGCCATATACAACGCCCTGCTACTTGCATCGCATCTTCTTCAAAATCACGCCATTCAGGTTTAGTTGGACAATGTGACGGCAGTAACATACATAAACCGACAGGGCGGAACGAGGAGAAGAGCAGCAATGTCAGAGGTAACAAGAATTCTCCTCTGGCAGAAAGACACGCGGTGGCGCTGTCGGCAATCTACATTTCCGGGAGTAGACAGCGGAGAAGCGGACTTCCTCAGCAGACACGACCTCCACCCGGGAGAGTGGGGCCTTCATCCGCAGGAGTCCGAGTCCTTAACACATCGGTGGGGAATTCCACAGATAGACATGATGGCCTCTCGTCTCAACAAGAAGCTAAAGCGGTATTGTTCAGGGTCGAGGGACCCGCAAGCAGTGGCGGTGGACACTCTGGTGACTCCATGGGTCTACCAAATGGTTTACGTGTTTCCACCTCTTCCACTGATCCCAAGAATTCTCAAAAGAATAAAAAGGGTTAAGGCTCAAGCAATTCTCATTGCTCCAGATTGGCCAAGAAGGTCCTAGTACACAGATCTACTGGAGATGCTCCTAGAGAACCCATGGCCTCTACCTCTTCGAGAGGATCTTCTATAACAGGAGCCGTTCGTCTATCAAGACTTACCATGGCTACGTTTGACGGCATGGAAGTTGAGTGTCAAATTTTAGGACGGAAAGGCATTTTGAACAAGGTTATTCCAACCCTGATCCAAGCCAGGAAAGGGGTCTAAACATTACCACCGTATTTAAAAAAAAATATGTCTAATGGTGTGAACACAGGAAATTTCCTGCAATGGAATTTCAACTGGGACGTTTTCTCCTTTTTCTACAGTCGGGTGTGTATGTGGGCCTACATTTGGGCTCCTTGAAGGTCCAGATTTCGGCCTTATCCATTTTCTTCCAGAAACTATTGGCTTCCCTCCCTGAGGTTCAGACATTCTTTAAGGGTGTTCTGCACATCCAACCACCCTTTGTGCCTCGAATGACACCTTGGGATCTGAACGTGGTGTTGCAGTTCCTACAATCGGAATGGTTTGAGCCTTTACAGGAGGTTGACGTAAAGTTTCTTACGTGGAAGGCCGTTACACTATTGGCCTTAGCTTCTGCAAGGCATGTGTCTGAACTGGGGGCGTTGTCTCACAATAGCCCCTATTTGATTTTTCATGAAGATAGAGCTGAACTCAGAACTCGTCATCAATCTCTTCCTAAGGTGATGTCTGCGTTTCATATCAACCAACCTATTGTGGTTCCGGTGCTTACAGACACCTCTGCTACCTCAAAGTCCTTGGATGTTGTGAGGGCTTTGAAGATCTACGTGAAGCAGACAGCTCATCACAGGAAATCTGACTCGCTGTTTGTTCTCTGTGATCCCAAGAAAATTGGGTGTCCTGCTTCAAAGCAGTCTATTGCTTGCTGGATTAAGCTTACTATCTAGCATGCTTATTCATCGGCAGGATACCCAATTCCTACAGTACAAACGCACTCTACTAGGTCGGTGGTTTCTTCCTGGGTGGCTACCCGGGTTGTCTCAGCTTTACAACTCTGCCGAGCAGCTACTTGGTCGGGTTCGAACATGTTTGCTAAGTTTTACAAGTTTGATACTTTGGTATCTGAGGACCTTTAGTTTGGTCAATCAGTTCTGCAGGAACCTCAGCACTTTCCCACCCGGTTTGGGAGCTTTGGTACATCCCCATGGTACTAATGTGGACCCCAGCATCCTCTAGGCATTAAGAGAAAATAGGCTTTTAATTACCTAACGGTAAATCCTTTTCTTGTAGTCCGTAGAGGATAATGGGCGCCCACCCAGTGCTTCGTTTTTTCTGCAATGTTACTTTGTTAAGTAATGTTGTTGGTTCAGCTGTTGCTGTTCCTGTTCAGGTTTGGTTAGCATGGCTTTCCTCTTGTTTTGTGTGCTGGTTCGAATCTCACCACTGTTCTGTTACATCCTTCCTCAGGATATGTCCGTCTCCTCGGGCACAGTTTCTAGACTGAGTCTGGTGGGAGGAGCCTAGAGGGAGGAGCCAGTGCACACTATTGATTTCTTAAAGTGCCCAAGGCTCCTAGTGGACCCATCTATACCTCATGGTACTAAGGTGGACCCCAGTATGCTCTACGGACTACGAGAAAAGGTACCGGTATGTAATTAAAATCCTATTATTGTTTCACTCTGCATCTGAAATCTCCATTCTCATGGTGGTAATTCAGACCTGATCGTAGCAGCAAATTTGTTAGCAGTTGGGCAAAACCAAGGGGGTCATTCCGACCCGTTTGCACGCAGCGTTTATCACTGCGGTGCGAACGGGTGCGGAATGCGCATGTGCGGCGGCTGCAGTGCACGTGCGCGACGTTGCCTGGCGACAGGGGTCGCCGGGTTACGTCGCGGCTACCGATGGAAGTGGTCACATAGCCGACCGCAAAGAGGACTGACAGGAAGAAGGAGTTTCAGGGCGGATCCAGACCGTTTGGAGCCATTTTCGGGGAGTGGTGAGAAAAACGCAGGCGTGTCCAGGAGAACGGAGGGCGGATGTCTGACGTCAAAGCCGGCCCCATAATCGCACAGTGTAAGTAGGTATAGGCCTAGTCTAGTTTTGCTTGAAATTTTTATAGCTTAGCAGGGCTGCACAAGCGATCGCAGCCCTGCTAAGCTAAAATACACTCCCCCATAGGCGTGTACTAGTTGATTGCAGCAGCAAAAAGTTGCTGGCTGCGATCAACTCGGAATGATCACCCATGTGCACTGCAGGGGGGCAGATATAACATGTGCAGAGAGAGTTAGATTTTGGTGGGGTGTGTTTAAAGTGAAAATAAGATTTTACTTACCGGTAAATCTATTTCTCGTAGTCCGTAGTGGATGCTGGGGACTCCGTAAGGACCATGGGGAATAGACGGGCTCCGCAGGAGACATGGGCACTTTAAGAAAGAATTTAGATTCTGGTGTGCTCTGGCTCCTCCCTCTATGTCCCTCCTCCAGACCTCAGTTAGAGAAACTGTGCCCGGAAGAGCTGACAGTACAAGGAAAGGATTTTGGTAATCCAGGGCAAGATTCATACCAGCCACACCAATCACACCGTATAACTTGAGATAAACATACCCAGTCAACAGTATGAACAACAACAGAGCAACAGGTCAACCCTGATGCAACCATAACATAACCCTTATTTAAGCAATAACAATATACAAGCATTGCAGAAGAAGTCCGCACTTGGGACGGGCGCCCAGCATCCACTACGGACTACGAGAAATAGATTTACCGGTAAGTAAAATCTTATTTTCTCTAACGTCCTAGTGGATGCTGGGGACTCTGCAAGGACCATGGGGATTATACCAAAGCTCCCAAATGGGCGAGAGAGTGCGGATGACTCTACAGCACCGATTGAGCAAACACAAGGTCCTCCTCGGCCAGGGTATCAAACTTGTAGAACTTTGCAAAAGTGTTTGAACCTGACCAAGTAGCCGCTCGGCAAAGTTGTAATGCCGAGACCCCTCGGGCAGCCGCCCAAGAAGAGCCCACCTTCCTAGTGGAATGGGCCTTAACTGATTTTGGCAGCGGCAATCCAGCCGCCGAATGAGCCTGCTGAATCGTGTTACAGATCCAGCGAGCAATAGTCTGCTTTGAAGCAGGAGCACCAAGCTTGTTCGAAGCATACAGGATAAACAAAGACTCTGTTTTCCTGACCCTAGCCGTTCTGGCTACATAAACCTTCAAAGCCCTGACTACATCAAGCAACTCGGAATCCTCCAAGTCCGTAGTAGCCACAGGCACCACAATAGGTTGGTTTATATGAAAGGATGAAACCACTTTCGGCAGAAATTGTGGACGGGTCCGCAATTCTGCTCTATCCGCATGGAAAATTAGATAGGGGCTTTTATGTGACAAAGCCGCCAACTCTGACACACGCCTAGCCGAAGCCAAGGCTAATAGCATGACCACCTTCCACGTGAGATATTTCAACTCCACCGTTATGAGTGGTTCAAACCAGTGGGATTTCAGGAAACTCAACACCACGTTAAGATCCCAAGGTGCCACTGGAGGCACAAAAGGGGGTTGAATATGCAGCACTCCCTTTACAAACGTCTGAACTTCAGGTAGAGAAGTCAACTCCTTTTGAAAGAAAATGGATAGGGTCGAAATCTGGACCTTAATGGACCCCAATTTTTTTAGGCCCAAATTCACTCCTGACGGTAGGAAATGAAGGAAACGGCCCAGCTGGAATTCCTCCGTAGGGCATTCCTGGCCTCACACCAAGCAACATATTTTCGCCATATACGGTGATAATGTTGAGTTGTCACATCCTTCCTAGCCTTTATCAGCGTAGGAATGACCTCCTCCGGAATGCCTTTCTCCGCTAGGATCCGGCGTTCAACCGCCATGCCGTCAAACGCAGCTGCGGTAAGTCTTGGAACAGACAGGGCCCCTGTTGCAACAAGTCCTGTCTTAGAGGTAGAGGCCACGGGTCTTCTGTGAGCATTTCTTGCAGATCTGGATACCAAGTCCTTCGTGGCCAATCTGGAACAATGAGTATCGTTCTCACTCCTCTTTTTCTTATTATTCTCAGCACCTTGGGTATGAGAGGAAGAGGAGGAAATACATAGACCAACTGGAACACCCACGGTGTCACCAGGGCATCTACAGCTATCGCCTGAGGGTCTCTTGACCTGGCGCAATACCTCTGTAGTTTTTTGTTGAGGTGGGATGCCATCATGTCCACCTGTGGCAGTTCCCACCGACTTGCAGTCTGTGCGAAGACTTCCTGATGAAGTCCCCACTCTCCCGGGTGGAGGTCGTGTCTGCTGAGGAAGTCTGCTTCCCAGTTGTCCACTCCCGGGATGAACACGGCTGACAGTGCGCTTACGTGATTTTCCACCCAGAGAAGAATTCTGGTGGCTTCCGCCATCGCTACCCTGCTCCTTGTGCCGCCTTGTCGGTTTACATGAGCCACTGCGGTGATGGTGTCTGACTGAATCAGAACCGGTTGGTTGCGAAGCAGGGTCTCCGCTTGACGTAGGGCGTTGTATACGGCCCTTAGTTCCAGGATGTTGATGTGAAGGCAAGTCTCTTGACTTGACCACAGACCTTGGAAATTTCTTCCCTGTGTGACTGCCCCCCACCCTCGGAGGCTTGCATCCGTGGTCACCAGGACCCAGTCCTGAATGCTGAATCTGCGGCCCTCGAGAAGGTGAGCACTTTGCAGCCACCACAGGAGAGACACCCTGGCCCTGGGGGATAGGGTGATTAACCGATGCATCTGAAGATGTGATCCGGACCACTTGTCCAGTAAGTCCCATTGAAAGGTCCTCGCATGGAACCTGCCGAAGGGAATGGCCTCGTATGATGCCACCATCCTTCCCAGGACTCGAGTGCAGTGATGCACTGACACCTGTTTTGGTTTTAATAGGTTCCTGACCAGTGTCATGAGCTGCTGAGCTCTCTCTATCGGGAGATAAACCCTTTTCTGGTCTGTGTCTAGAATCATGCCTAGGAAAGGCAGACGAGCCGTAGGAACCAACTGCGACTTTGGAATATTTAGAATCCAGCCATGTTGCCGTTACACTTCCAGAGAAAGTGCTACGCTGATCAGCAACTGCTCTCTTGATCCCGCTTTTCTGAGGAGATCGTCCAAGTATGGGATAATTGCGACCCCTTGCTTCCGCAGGAGTACCATCATTTCCGCCATTACCTTGGTAAATATTCTCGGTGCCGTGGAGAGACCAAACGGCAACGTCTGAAATTGGTAATGACAATCCTGTACCACAAATCTGAGGTACGCCTGATGAGGTGGATAAATGGGGACATGAAGGTATGCATCCTTTATGTCCAGAGACACCATAAAATCTCCCCCTTCCAGGCTTGCGACGACCACTCTCAGCGATTCCATCTTGAACTTGAACCTTTTCAGGTATATGTTCAGGGATTTTAAATTCAATATGGGTCTGACCGAACCGTCCGGTTTCGGGACTACAACATTGTCGAATAATAACCCCCTCCTTGTTGAAGGAGGGGAACCTTGACCACCACCTGTTGAAGATACAATTTGTGAATTGCAGTTAACCCTATTTCCCTCTCGTGGGGGGAAGCCGGCAGGGCCGGCGGTGAGGGGGCATCTGCTCGAAGTCCAGCTTGTATCCCTGAGACACAATATCTATTGCCCAGGGATCCAACAGGGAGTGAACCCACTTGTGGCTGAAATTTCGAAGACGTGCCCCCACCGGGCCTAGCTCCGCCTGTGGAGCCCCAGCGACATGCGGTGGATTTTGTAGAGGCCGGGGAGGACTTCTGTTCCTGGGAACTAGCTGTGTTGTGCAGCTTCTTTCCTCTGCCCCCGCCTCTGGCAAGAAAGGACGCACCTCGGACTTTCTTGTTTCTTTGTGATCGAAAGGACTGCATTTGATAATGTCGTGCTTTCCTAGGCTGTGCGGGAATATAAGGCAAAAGATCAGAATTACCAGCTATAGCTGTGGAGACCAGGTCCGAGATCCCTTCTCCACACAATCCTCAGCCTTGTAAGGTAAACCTTCCATATGCCTCTTAAGTCGGCATCACCTGTCCATTGCATGTTCCACAGGACACATCAAGCAGAAATCGACATAGCGTTGACTCTAGTACCCAGTAGACTAATGTCTCTTTGAGCATGTTTTATATATATACCTAAGACAGCATCTTTTATATATATATAGCTATATATATACATATATATATACATACTAGGGTCTCAATCTCTGCTGATAAGGTATCTGTCCACGCTGCTACAGCGCTATAAACCCATGCCGACACAATCGCCGGTCTGAGTAGTGTACCATAATGTGTGTAAATGGACTTCAAAGTACTTTTACTGCATGCTATCTGCAGGATCCCTGAGGATAGCTGTTAAGTCAGCGCTACCTTTTGGGCAAACGTGACACCCTAGGGGAAGATTCCCATCGTATCCTGGCCCTAGTAGGGAAAGGATACTCCCTGAGAATTCTTTGTGGGAAACTGCAGTCTCTTGTCTGGAGATTACCGCTCTTTTTCTTCATGAGAGGAGGGAAATTTACCTCAGCTTTCTTCCCCTTAAACATGTGTACCCTTGTGTCAGGGACAGATGAGTCATCAGTGATATGCAAACATTTTTTATTACAATAATCATATAATGAATACTTTCCTGCCATTTTGGCTGTAACTTTGCATTATCGTAGTCGACACTGGAGTCAGACTCCGTGTCGATATCAGTGTCTATTATTTTGGATAGTGAGCATTGAGAGACTCTGAAGGTCTCTGCGACATAGGGACAGACATGGTTAGATTCCCTGTCTGTTCTCTAATCTTTTGTGCAATAAATTTACCTTAGCACTTAATTTCACATATCAAAACAGGTGTCGGCGTTGTCGACGGAGACACAACTCACACACACATTTGCTCCATCTCCTCCTTAAGGGAGCCTTTTACCTCAGACATATCGACACAAGTACCGACACACCACACACTCAGGGAATGCTCTTTGGAGAGACAGAGAGAGAGTATGCCAGCACACACCCCAGCGCTATAAACCCAGGAATAACACAGTAACTTAATGTTAACCCAGTAGCTGCTGTTTATATTGATTTTGCGCCTAATTATGTGCCCCCCCCCTCTCTTTTTACCCTCTTCTACCGTGAATCTGCAGGGGAGAGCCTAGGGAGCTTCCTCTCAGCGGAGCTGTGGAGAAAAAATGGCGCAGGTGAGTGCTGAGGAAGAAGCCCCACCCCCTCGACGGCAGGCTTCTGTCCCGCTTAAATATACATTTTCTTGGTGGGGGCTCATACATATATACAGTGCCCAACTGTATATATGTGTACTTTTGCCAAAAGAGGTCCATATGCTGCCCAGGGCGCCCGCCCCCCCCCCCACCCCCCCCCCCTGCGCCCTGCACCCTTACAGTGACCGGAGTATGTGAGGTGTGTGGGAGCAATGGCACACAGCTGCAGTGCTGTGCGTTACCTCAGTGAAGAACGGAGTCTTCTGCCGACGATTTCGAAGTCTTCTTGCTTCTCATACTCACCCGGATTCTGTCTTCCGGCTCTGCGAGGGGGACGGCGGCGCGGCTCTGGGATCGGACGACGAGGGTGAGATCCTGTGTACGATCCCTCTGGAGCTAATGGTGTCCAGTAGCCTAAGAAGCAGGACCTAGCTTCAGAGAGTAGGGCTGCTTCTCTCCCCTTTATCCCACGATGCAGGGAGTCTGTTGCCAGCAGAGCTCCCTGAAAATAAAAAACCTAACAAAATACTTTCTCACAGCAAGCTCAGGAGAGCTCACTGAACAGCACCCAGCTCGTCCGGGCACAGTCTCAAACTGAGGTCTGGAGGAGGGACATAGAGGGAGGAGCCAGAGCACACCAGAATCTAAATTCTTTCTTAAAGTGCCCATGTCTCCTGCGGAGCCCGTGTATTCCCCATGGTCCTTACGAAGTCCCCAGCGTCCACTGGGACGTTAGAGAAATCTAAATTGCAGTGTAAAAATAAAGCAGCCAGTATGTACACTGCACAGAAACAATATAACCCATCCAATTCTAACTCTCTCTGCACATGTTATATCTGCCACACCTGCAGTGCACATAGGGGGTCATTCTGACCCATTCACACGCTGCGGTTCATTGCAGCGGTGCGAATGGGTCAAAAATGCGCAGTACGAAAAAAGCGGTCACAGCAGCAAGCGCAAGAAGATTGACAGGAGGAAGGCATTCCGGGGCGTTAACTCATCGTTTTCTGGACGTGGAGATCCGAACGCGTGTCCAGGCGTTTGGAGGGCGTATGTCTGACGTCAATTTCATCGCTTTATCCATCGCACAGGGTAAGTAACAGCAGGGCTAGTCTTGTTTTATACAAAACTTTTTTAGCATAGCAGGGCTGCACAAGCATTCGCAGCCCTGCTATGCTAAAATAAACTCCCCCATAGGCGGCGTCTAGTTGATCGCACGAGCAGCAAAAAGTTGCTAAGTGCAATCAACTCGGAATGACCCCCCTGGTTTTGCCCAACTGCTAACAAAGTTGCTGCTACGATCAGGTCTGAATTACCCCCATGGTCTCATCGAACAGACTATCTTTGCTTCCCGTAATCCACTGCATAACCTACAAAGCTTCATTCTGGCCTTTTAAAGCACTACACACACAGCTGCACCTACTCACATGTTTGGTATATTCAGTTGGGTACAAAAGGCCTACCTTGACCCTTGCTAGAAAGCGGACCACTGGTTTACTTAGTGATTATTTACCCTTCTGCCTGTGAAAATGCTCATGTGGGCTTGTTTGACTAAAACGTTCTAATCCTCTGTGTCTTCCCAGGTTTCCCACTTGTGAACATCTGGGGCTGTGCGTTTGACACCTGGAGGAACCAGACCTCGGTAAGCCTGCTTGCTTTGTGAAAAAGTAGGCTGCTCCAGATGTGGCCTCATGCATCATTGCTGCAGTTGTACCAAACGACCCTTCTTGGCATGCTAGGTCACGTGAGATCTGCTAGCGTTGGGTGTCTTTTTTGCAGAAATCGCATTTTAGACACAATGCGATGTGACTAGGACGCTCCAGGAGACTGTGCTGATTAATGTGATATGCAATACTTATACATCTGTGTTGTGGCTGAGTCTTTGACTCTGTACATAAAATGCTACAATGTAGCAGCCGCAGCTTTTTTCCCCCACAAAGATCCATTGTGCTTCCTGTACAAACTCAGTTGCACACAGATACACAAGTGTTGCATATCAAATTAATAAGCACAGTCTCCTGGCGGATCCTAGTCACATTGTGTTGCGATTAAGGCGCATTTTGCATAGGATCTGGTAGCTCACATGGCTGCGAGGCATCTCGCACTGCATGGCATATTGAGGTTAGATGTATGAGAAGAACACATCAGTATGCAAAAAATGTAATATGATCTACATATTATGGGGAATATTTAGAATATACCAAAATTTTGCCATGTTAAATATCATCTCTTATCATAGTGTCATGGCTATGAATTAACAGTATTAGGGAGGCCTTGAAAAATGGTCATTTGGATTGGTTTGTTTCTTGTGTCAACACCCCCCGCCCCGCCCACTCACATAACTCACCACCATTGTACCTGGTAGGGAGTGTGAGTAACTTCCTCCAGTTTGGTGAGGTCTGTGCGGTGGGTGGCGGGCTGCGCAGTGTGACCTCTGACTTCATGTCACACTGCGCAAGGGGAGCTGGGAGGAGGGAGCCGGTGAGGTCCGTGTGGCGGATGGCTAGCTGCGCAGTGTGACCTCTGACTTCATGTCACGCTGCGCAGGGGGAGCCAGGAGGTAGGAGCTGGGCAGCATCTGAGCCTCCTCAACACTGCCATGCATTAAAAAAAAACAAGGGATGCCTGATATGGAAATGCCCGGGATTGGCGCTTCCAATCCCAGGATTGAATCCTGGCAGATTTTTGTCTTAAATCCCACTGATCCTGATCCTGGGATTGGCCACCTTAAACATTATAGCTTTCACTACCACTATATCGCTGGCTTTAGACCTGGCCATGTCATGTGCATGTACATAGAAAAAATCATGGCAAAGAGAGAGGGGAGGAGCTCCAGACCACTGGTTTGGGATCAGAAGATACGTTTTTGGGCTATTGGCATAAGGCTTATGGAGACAAGCTTAGCGTATGCAAATTACAACATCATACCTCCCAACTGTCCCGATTTCAGCGGGACAATCCGCTAATTGGACATTGTCCCGCTGTCCCTCCCGCGGGTCGCAGTGTCCCGTGGGCGGGGGGGCAGCTGGGAGAGGTAGTGATCACCGCTGCTCTGCTTTGCAAAGCAGCCGGTGATCGCACTGAATAAATGCCGTGCGCTGTCCAGCAGCTCATGGAGCGCTGGACACGCCCCCAAAATGACGAAAACGGGGGGTTGCGGCGATAGGCCATGCCCCCTTACTGAGAGGCCCCGCCCCTCTACTAGGCGCTCCGCCCCCTTTTGCCACGGCCACGCCTCCAGCTCGGCGTGTCCCTCTTCCAAAGGGACAAAAGTTGGGAGGTATGCAACATATTGCAGTTCCCATAGAGAACTATGGGTCTGGCTGCTGCAAACTTTTTGGCAAGAATACTGGAAGGCATATCTCCTGCGTTATGGTATTTTTAAATAGCGCTGATACTTTTTCTTCCATAAATATGCAGAAACCACGCTTTAAGGCAGGAAACCATTTGATGACTAGGCATCTAAGAATGGCAATAACAGAAGAAAAGATATGAAAACAATGCGTTAATATTTCAATTAATACATTTTTCCAATGGTGAATAGTTTTCAATTATAGATTTTATTGTTAGAATATTTGAAATCTATTTGTAAATACTTTTTTTTTTTTTTACCAATCGTAACTGTAAACCCTGCTCTGTCAGTTCAACTGCCCATGCGCCAGGCATCTAGCCAGGTAGTCCGGTGAAGCGGTAACATAGTAACATAGTAACATAGTATCTGAGGTTGAAAAAAGACAATTGTCCATCGAGTTCAACCTATTTGTGGTCTCCTATGCATGATGATTTGACTAAAATTTCTGACTGATGCTGCTGTCAGCCGTTGCATTTTATCCCTATTTATAGTAACTATAATGCATGACTATGCACCATACCCCTGGATATCCTTATCCATTAGGAATTTATCTAACCCATTCTTAAAGGTGTTGACAGATTCCGCCATTACAACTCCCTCAGGCAGGGAATTCCAAACACGTATTGTCCTTACCGTGAAAAAGCCTTTACGCTGTATTGTGCGCAATCTCCTCTCCTCTAACCTGAGCGAGTGTCCACGAGTCCTCTGTGTTGATCTAACCAAAAACAGGTCCCGCGCAAGCTCTGTGTATTGTCCCCTTATATATTTGTAGATGTTGATCATATCCCCTCTTAGTCTCTGCTTTTCCAATGTAAACATGCCTAGTCTTTCAAGCCTTTCCTTGTATTCCATCGTCTCCATGCCCTTAATTAGTTTGGTCGCCCTCCTCTGAACCTTTTCTAGCTCCAGGATATCCTTTTTGTAGTACGGTGCCCAGAATTGTACACAGTATTCAAGGTGTGGCCTCACTAGTGATTTATATAACGGGAGTATAATACTCTCGTCCCTAGCATTAATACCCCGTTTTATGCATGCTAATATCTTATTAGCCTTCTTTGCTGCAGTCCTACTTTGGGTACTACTGCTTAGTTTGCTATCTATGAGAACACCTAAGTCCTTTTCCAGTACAGAATCCCCTAATTTTACCCCATTTAGTAGGTAGGTGTAATTTTTGTTCTTGTTACCACAGTGCATTACCTTACACTTGTCTGTGTTGAAGCGCATTCTCCATTTGGCTGCGCATGCTTCTAATTTAACTAAGTCATTCTGAAGAGACTCGGCATCCTCCTCTGTATTTATGGCCTTACACAATTTGGTATCATCTGCAAAAATTGACACCATGCTCTCTAGACCTTCTGTTAGGTCGTTAATGAAAATATTGAACAATAGCGGTCCTAATACTGAGCCTTGCGGCACACCACTTAGCACTTCAGTCCAAGTTGAAAAAGATCCATTAACCACAACGCGCTGCTCCCTATTATCTAACCAGTTTTTGACCCAAGTGCATATTGTGCTTCCTAGCCCTGATTCTTGTAGCTTGTAGATAAGTCTCATGTGTGGTACAGTATCGAACGCTTTGGCAAAGTCTAAAAAGATTACATCCATGTCTTTACCCTGATCTAGGTTTGCGCTTACTGTTTCCTAAAAGCCAAGAAAGTTGGTTTGACAGGATCTGTCCTTCATAAACCCATGTTGATTCCTTTTAATGACCTTATTGACTTCAAGGAACTTCTGAATACTATCTCTTAGAATACCTTCCAATACTTTCCCCACTATAGATGTAAGACTAACTGGTCTATAATTACCTGGTTCAGCTTTACTTCCCTTTTTGAATATAGGCACTACTTCCGCTATATGCCAGTCTTTGGGAACCATACCTGATATAACTGAATCCTTAAAGATCAAAGATAGCGGTTTTGCGAGTTCAGAGTGAAGCTCCATTAGAACCCTTGGGTGAATACCATCGGGCCCTGGTGATTTATTAATCTTTAAATGTTTTAATCGGTCACAGACTACTTCCTCGCTTAAATAAGTACCTATCAGTGGGATATTCTCATTATTGAGATTGTGTGTCAGTCCCTGAATTGGGTCCTCTCTAGTGAATACTGTTGAAAAAAACTCATTTAGTGTGTCCGCTATGTCATTATCATTTTTGCTTAAGACTCCCAACTTGTCTTTTAAAGGGCCTATACTCTCCTTCTTTAATCTCTTGCTATTAATGTATTTAAAGATTTTTTTGGGATTCGCTTTGCTTTCCTTTGCTACTAGTTTTTCAGTTTCTACTTTAGCCACTCTTATTTCCTTTTTGCAAATTTTGTTACATTCCTTATAGTGCTGAAATGACTCTGCTTCCCCGTCAGATTTGTATTTTTTAAATGCTCGCCTTTTCTTGCCCATAAGTTCCTTAATCTTTTTGTTAAGCCACATCGGTTTATGATTTTTATTCCTTTTTTTTGCTGCTCATAGGAATAAATTTGAGTGTATTTTTAGCTAGCAGGAATTTTAGTACCTCCCATTTCTCCGTAGTATTTTTTCCTAAAAACAAACCTTCCCATTCAATATCCCTGAAAAATACCCTCATCTTTTCAAAATTTGCTTTGCTAAAGTTTAGAGTCCTAGTTGAGCCAGTATAGGGATGTCTATGGAAACTGATATTGAATGTGACCATATTGTGGTCGCTGTTTCCTATGGGTTCCCCTACTATAATACCTGATACCAAATCCCCATTGTTTGTTAATACCAGGTCTAAGAGTGCATTGTACCTAGTTGGTTCCTCAATTAGTTGGACTAAGTAGTTATCATTAAGTGTGTTTAAAAACATATTGCCCCCCGCAGTATCACATGAATCGTTTTTCCAGTTTATCTCTGGATAGTTAAAATCTCCCATCACTACTGTCTCCTACTCCTGCTGCTCTTTCAATTTGCTTTAGTAACAATTCCTCATCAGATGCGTTGATACCAGGTGGCCTATAGCATACACCCAATACTAACTTTTTTATTCCTTTTTCACCGCATGCAATTTCTACCCATAATGTCTCGACAGTGTCTACAGTCCCCTCCTGAATATCTTCCCGTATATCAGGTTTTAAAAACGGCTTTACGTAAAGACACACCCCTCCACCCTTTTTATTTAGTCTGTCTCTCCTAAACAGTGTATAGCCCTCTAGATTGACTGTCCAATAATGAGATTCATCCCACCAAGTTTCAGTAATGCCTATAATATCATACTGTTTGCTTGCTGCAAGTATTTCTAGCTCACCCTTTTTACCAGTAATGCTTCTGGCGTTTACATACATACAACTAAGATAAGTATTTTCCCTTGCGTTAGGGACATCTTTCACCTTATGTAGCAATGATGACCTGTAATCGTCATTGGTTAGTGCTTTGGTAAAATCTCTTTTAGCACCCATGTTAGTAACCTTACCGCCTGCTCTTACCCTCCCCCCAACTTCTCCCCTATTTCGTTTACTACCGCCATCCCCACTATTCTCACTGCATGACCCGTAGTTTCTAGCTAAACCCTCCCCCCAGGCTCCTAGTTTAAAATCTCCTCCAACCTTCTAACCATCCTTCCCCCCAGCACCGCTGCCCCCTCCTCAGTCAGGTGCAATCCGTCACGACAAAAGAGATGGCGCCTGACTGAGAAGTCCGCCCAGTGTTCCAGGAACACAAACCCCTCTTTCCTGCACCAATCCCTAAGCCACAGATTTACCTCCCTAATCTCCCTCTGCCTCCCTGGACTAGCGCGTGGCATGGGTAATAATTCCGAGAATATTACCTTAGATGTCCTTGCCTTCAGTTTCTTTCCTAAGTCCCTATAGTCTTTCTTAAGGACATCCCACCTTCCGCTAACTTTGTCATTGGTGCCAACGTGCACCAAGACCGCCGGGTCTTTCCCAGCCCCTCCCAACAATCTATCTACCCGGTCCGCTATGTGCCGTACCCGAGCCGAGTAACTTAACCTTTACCACTCTAGACCATAAATGCTAATGCAGTATCACTCATTCCCTTACCAATTTGTTTAATTTGTTAATTGATATAACATTATTTCTAATCTGGTGAGATAATGCTGCTGTTGGGCATAGTGTGTACGGACAGGCAGACAGACAAGCGGGCCAAGGATGATCTTTGCCTTTTTAAAAAATATATATCTATTCTAAACAGTAGAAAATGTAATTATGCAGGGAATTTAACCAGTCTTGTGTGGAGATGTATCCTGAGGTTAATCATGTAACAATGCAGTAAGTGGTAAACATCAAAGAATCTTCAGCGCAGAGCCTTAATTCTGTGGAAATCAGCTTTGCTATTTATAAACTCAGATGGTTCCTGCAGACTGGCTTACATGTGCAGCAGTGTGATGCCTAAGGAAGTTAATATTCCAGTAACTGCTCTATGCTCGTCGTTTGAGAACGCTGATGAGATTCACTGTAACACTTTAATAGATTTTAAAGTCTGCGTGGCTTACGTCTGCAGCCTAGCTTACCTCTACCGTCTACCTCATCGGGTTCAGATCCAGCCAGCCGTGTTGACATTCCACTGATGTAGCATACCATACTGAGCAGAGCGTTTTCATCTCACACCTCGCACTAGAGCTAAGCAAACTCATGTTTCCTAACATTTTCCTGTAGCCATCTCTATTTAAAATCAAAGCTGTGCATTTTATAGGTAACAGTTCGACTTACAGTTTATTTTTCAAAGCACTTCAACATGCAGCACAATACATTTTACAGGCATATTTATCAAAATTATTTTTACTAAAATAATGTGAAAAGATTTCGTTTTTCACACCCTTTTCACATTATATTAGTATCACCTCAATTTACTGTAAATTCCCTGAAAATTTGTACTGCAAAATGCCATGGTAAATACATACCAGGAGAGCTAACAAAACTCACTACAGAAAACAAAAATTCAAAAGTGAAAAGGTAATTTTATCCGGTTTAAAGGCATTTCAAAGATCAAATTTCCCTGTGACCAGGAAAACAGTTCAAAAGTAGAAACAGCATAACTTACCATTGTCCAAACAGTGTCAGTTTTCCCTGAAAGTGGAAATAGTTGCCGTAACTCAGGTTATCAACTGTAAGAAGATGGTCAAGGGAGTAGATACCATAGGAGCAGGGAGTAAAGCTACAATGGGACCCAGATCTATGAGGGTCCCGCCTTCCCTATCAGTGTTACATTTTTCACCTTTGGGTCATACATACATACATACATACATAGGGACACTTACAAACTTTTGCCTTGGGCCTGCAATATATCTAGGTATGCCCCTCGACCTGCTCATTGTAATCTGGTATAAAAATGAAGGCATGATAATGTTACATAATATGAACTGGGTCATTGTATTGTGGCATAATATAAACCGGGGGCATTGTATTGTGGCATAATATGAACAGGGGGCACTGTATGTCATAATGTGAATTGGGGGCACTGTGTTGCATAATGTGTACTAGCTGCCCTACAATGTGCCATAATGTGAACTAGGACACTACTATGGTTCATAAAATATACTTGGGCACTACTATGGGGCATAACATTAACTAAGTCACTACTATGGTTCTGAAAATTAACTAGGTCATTACACTATATGGACAAAAGTATTCAGACATCTGACAATTACACCAACAGGGACTGTAATGACATTGTATTCAAATACATATACTTTAATATGAAATTGGTCCCCTTTTTGGAGCTATAACAGCTTCCACTCTTCTTGGAGTGTTTCTGTGGGAATTTGTACCTATTCATTCTGTAGAGCATCTATGAGGACAGGCACTGATGTTGGACGAGAAGGCCTGACTCGCAATCGCCATTCGAGTTCATCCAAAAGGTGCTCAATGGGTTTGAGGTCAGGGCTATGTGCAGGCCAGCCATGTTCTTCCACACCAAACTCATCAAACAATGTCTTTATAGTCCTTGCTTTGTGCACTGGGGCACAGTCATGTTGGAATAGAAAAAGGCCTTCCCCAAACTGTTGCCACAAAGGTGGAAGCATAGCAAAATGTATTGGTATGCTGAAGTATTAAGATTGCTCTTCACTGGAGATAAGGGGCCTAGCCCAAACCCTTAATAACAGCTCCATACCATTATCCCTCCTCCACATTCTTCCGGCAATCCCCAAACCCAGACTCACACATCTGACTGCCAAACAGAGAAGCGTGATTCGTCACTCCACAGAACATGTTTCCACTGCTCCACAGTCCAGTGTCGGTGTACTTTACACCACTCCATCCAACGCTTGGCATTGGACTTGGTGATGTAAGGCTTGCATGCAGCTGCTCGGTCATGGAAACCCATTCCATTAAGCTCCCGCCACACAGTTTTTGTGCTTACATTAATGCCAGTGGAAGTTCAGAACTCTCAGCTATGGAATCAGCAGAGTGTTGGTGACTTTTACGCACCATACACCGTAGCAGTCATTGACCCACTCTGTGGTTTTATATGGTTTTCCACTTCGTGGCTGAGTTGCTGTTGTTCCTACATGCTTCCAGTGGCAGATCTTACCTATGGGCTGCAGGATTGCAGCACCCATTGTAAAATCCGCCACTGCATTGAGTGAACCAGTTGCAGTCTATGACTGCGCTGGCTACACAGTGACTGGTAGTTATGACTGCTATTAGAAGTCCTACCTCCCAGTCAAGCCCATTACAGGCAGTTCCATTGGGAGGTGTCGCTTTCCTCCAGGACTGCCAGAACAGGCTGCTATCCCGTCGGAGAGATCGGCGCATGTACAGTCAAGTGGCTACCTGACTGCTCATGCCCTAACCCCAGTTTCTATGGTCTGCAGCAGATACAGTCTATAGCTGCCGGAGGTTTGTGCATGCACAGTCAAGCTTGACTGCGCATGTGCCATTTCAGGACTTGGCTGGCAGCAGCAGTGGCTCAATCCTCTCCCGGGACCCAGCCGGCAGCAGCAGCAGCGCTGTAATCTACCTGAACCTGGCCAGTGGTAGCCCCCTCCTGCTCAAAGGTAAGAGCCGTGCATGCATGCTTCCACTTTCTAATAATATCACTTACAGTTGACTGTGGAATATACAGCGGGTATGAAATTTCACAAACCGTCTTATTGCAGACGTGGCATCCTATCACAGTACCATGCTTGAAGTCATTGAGCTCTTCAGAATGACCCATTTTGTATCACAAATGTTTGCAAATGGAGACTGCATGGCTAGGAGCTTGATTTTATAAACCTGTGGCAACGGGTCTGATTGAAACACCTGAATTCGATAATTTACAGGTGTGGCCAAGTACTTTTGTCCATATAAATATATATATATATATATATATATATATATATATATATACAGTGCATCTACCACATATGTGGAGGGTGCACTCTCGCTAATAATAAGTCCATAGAACGGTCGTAGTTCAATTTCTTTAATGCAGATTAAAAGTGATGCCTTTTAGGTCGACGTTTCGGTCCAATTATGGGCCTTTCTCAAGACAGGCAATTCATTATGTCTATAACACAAGAATTATATCATAAAAATACAATACAATGAAAATACATGGTCACACACACCACCATCACCAACGCCTCCCAGGCCCCTAAAACAGAAATGAAATGACCACTATAAAGATAAGATCACACCACCACCTGAGAATAGACAACAGGTGCTTACCAAAGATGAAAAAGGTAATATCGTGGGATAAACTATACACCAGAATCAAAATATAGAAAAAATTACCTACACGGGTCTCTATAGGACGTATAGGATCAATCATAATAATATGAAAAGAATGGTCCAGATAGTCACTGACCACTAGAATAAAATATATATGAACCCAATAAGTCCTAGAACAAGATTAGATATAACACACACATAAGTAGCTGGCAAAAGCCTCGAAATGGAAAGAGTACATACCTAACAAGAAAAAGGTCTGAACACAAGATGCAGCTGTCCTAACATCGAGAAAGTGCCATAGTGTGTCAATATACTATGAACAAGAAAAACTCCTAAGTACAACAAACCCTTAATTATCATCAAGTAAAAGTCAAAATAATGCCAATTACTCACATAGCCGGTTCGACAGGGGCACCAGACAGCTGCATGTCATCCCTGACAGCCGCTGGCTATTTATGACCCCTGGACCGGAAGAGCTCATTAACTCCAATAACCCACAACGCGGCTTATAGAACGAATAATAAAACTATTCAGCAGTGAGCAGAATGCCTAGCAAGCTAATGAGACATGTATACACCTATATCAAATAGATTACTCCATGAAAAGAGGGGTTAAACCGCGACTGCCGCGGCCACTCGTCAGAGCACTTCCGCGTGTCATCTCACGGAAATGGATGCGCTCCATGTACCGGAAGTGACGCGGGCTGACAGGCGAGACGGCGGCCGGTCACACTCGGTGGGGCAGGCTACAACTTGCGTTCCAACGACGCAGAGCCTGCGTTCCACTGCACCAACAACAGTACAAGGAAATGAATATACAATATAAGTCAACCATCACGGTGAGGAAATATGAAACTCACGATATCCCCAATCCTACGCATATATCAAAGACAGCCAAGGAAATACTGAATACTAAATACACTGAAGTGTATTACTAATAATACATGGAAAAAAAACGTTAAGAAAAATATGCTGATAGGGGTACTACGTAAGAGCAATACTACCTCCTAATTTCTGTTAGAGACCTGGGAGGATAACCTAGCAAGAACAATGATCTATCTAAACATAAATAACAAAAACTGACAAAATACAATATGTACAGTAAGGGGTAGGTAAACCCTAAATAAAGACATAAGCACGAAGGTATACCAGAAAATAGAAATCTAATGGAAGTCCCCTAAATAAAAATATTGAGGGGATTGGCCTCGTTGAGGCCCTTAGGCGCCACTGTATTTAATTTATGAATCCAAAAACTTTCTTTTTGTTTAAGTAATAACAACCGATCACCCCCTTGAACAGAGGGGGGAACCCAATCAATAAGCTGACATTTAATGGT
The DNA here is from genome assembly GCF_028390025.1 of Pseudophryne corroboree. Taxonomy (NCBI): domain Eukaryota; kingdom Metazoa; phylum Chordata; class Amphibia; order Anura; family Myobatrachidae; genus Pseudophryne; species Pseudophryne corroboree. The sequence goes on along the minus strand of NC_086446.1, from coordinate 649,454,720 downwards.
GGCCGAAAGTTATTTTGTGTGGAACCGCACTAGTCAAACAATTATATTAAATGCTGAGATAATTGTATAATGATATAATGAAATACCAATATGCAAACAGTTAACAAATGATTCTTAAACTGTTAATGATTGGCGGTGCTCCCAGGAATTTTGTAGGTGAACTACAATTTGGAAAAGAAGGAGAAAAAGACAAAAAAACCTTTTTTGGGAGCACTCATTTGTTGTATTAGAAATAATATGTATAGTGAAAGATATTAAAACATAACCTTTAATCAATCCTTGAATAAAAAAACTTTTGGACAAGAAGTTGGGACTCGTGTCTGTTGTGATTAGTGTGTAAAAAAATCTTATTTAACCTTTTTAACAAATGAGGTACAAGATAATTGAAAAGGTGAAAATATCAAAGGGATAGTAGAGGATACCGAATGGTTTCTTAAGGTCCCGGGTATCCAAGAAATCACTGTGCATGCCTAAATTATGGATATCAATGATAGAAGATATATGCAGAATTGATAAGGTTTATCAAAATGGAACTCAGGATGGATGTAATGAGAATGGGGCGGAAAGAGTATTTAGACTTCCCTTGATGGGAGGAGGGGGGGAGAAAAGACAAGGAGAGAAAAAAAAAGGGGGGAGGGGGGTTGGGTTTGGACGGAGGGTGGGGGCCCACTGCACCTGGTATTCTCAGGAAGTTGCCCGTCCTGATACTGGCCAGGCCATGCCTGCTTAGCTTCCGAGATCGGACAAGATCGGGCGTATTCAGGGTAGTATGGCAGTGGGCCTAAGATGGAGGAAAAGAGAGGAAAAAGGAAAAAGAAAGGAAAAGAAAAAACCACCACTAGTTCTGTACTCTAATAAGTCAGTGCCATGATAGTCTGAAAATGTTTTTCCAAATAAGAGAGTGTGTGGAATTTATTCAGAGTTGGGGGCAGCTCTATTCCTTAAAAATGGCCCACTGCACCTGGTATTCTCAGGAGGTTCCCCTTCCTAATACTGACCAGGCCATATCTGCTTAGCTTCCGAGATCGGACAAGATCGGGCGTATTCAGGGTAGTATGGCCGTGGGCCGTTAAATGAAGGAAAAAGATAAGTCACACTCTGCTTATTGTACTTTGCATAAATCAAGACTAAAATTAGTCCGAGGTATTTCCAGAAAAGAGTGTGTGGTGAGTCAATGAGATAGAAAGAGAAAGGGAAATCTTAAAATAGAGAGGTGTTAAATATGTAGGTCTCCAAATAGGAGATCTAACTGATAAATGATCCTAGAGGACACTTCACATATCTCAAATAGTTACTGAGTGATAATGTGGAAAATGCACTCTCAATGAAGTATGTTGTGTATATAGCAAATTCTGCACACACGGTATATTAGGAGCTCAGGGCTGGCTCACAAATAATTGCAACACAAAAATAATAATGGAAGCACTAAAGTATGTGCACTGTTATTTGCTCCATAAATACAGGAACAAAAAAAGTGAGTCAAAAGATATAGGTTTAGAGCTCAAGGCTGGCTCACATGAAAAATTACTTAAACCGTATAACATCCAGTGAAAGCACTAAAGAATGTGCACTATTATATTGCTCCATAAATACAGGAACAAAGATGATGATTAAAACTCAAGGCTGGCTCACAGGAAAATTAATTGAACTCTGTAACATCTTCTTAGGGACTGACATAACATTAGAGAATATTTTGCAATAAATTGCTACTATTAGTAAAAGACATGCAGTAGAGAGATACAATTGTAATAAATAGCATAAAGCTAATTGATATCCATTGAGGCATGAGCGGGGAGATAGTGCAAATAGTATTTTTAAAACAAAACCAAGAGTATGCACATATTTATACATTTAAATAACTAAATAATAAACTAAATAATTAACCAGATAATTTGATGTTTTTCCTTTTAGATTGATTTTTCTCTATCGTGGATGTGCCCCACTATCCTTTTCTTTTCTTCTTTTATTAGTGATTGTTGTTTAGGTTGATTAATGGCGTATTCTAAGTCGCATTTCTATGAGGTCATACAATGGGCGGTTTTGGCGCCAAGTTCAATTATGAAGAGGTGTATTTATAGAGCCAGTCAGGCATGGCCTAATTTACTGCCGGATACCTGGGATGACTTGCTGTCTTATCTTATTACCTGATGTTTAGCTGCTTTATATAGCCTCCTGAGGAAGGCCCGGAGAGGGCCGAAAGCGCTTGAGGATTCTATTCAAGTGGACTATGTAACGTATATCATAATAAATGACTAAATTTTTTGCATATTTTGAAAATCTGGAGAGTGCCTCTATTATTGCTCTATATTTACAATGCTTGGTTATTGGAGTGGACACCCCAGTCGTTGCCTTTTGAGGATGTGAGTGCGACCTTCTTTGGATATATCATAGGATTCAGTTTCGTCTTGGACTGTCTTCTGGTTGGACACCCATCACCCCTTTATTTTTTTTGGTCAGAGCAACTAGTCTCCTGGGATCGTTTTGGCCGTGAGTGGGCCATGTTGGCAGTTTTTATGCCCCATGAATTTTAACAGTTAACCCTTTTTTTTTCCCAAAATTTTTTTTTTCGTATAAGGGTGTGTGTCGGTCATATGCCCCACAGTCAGTGGGTCAGTGCTGCCCCACAGTGGAATAAGTTCTGATCTGTATGTATATGTTTTGTTAACAGTATGCTGATAGGGCCTATGGAGACAATCGGTCACATACCCTTATCTATTTATTCTGGTTTAAAGATTTCTCTGTTGTTTTATTATACTGTGTAAATACAGAATGACCCAATCAGGCACTCCTGTGTTTGATGAAGGTCTCCTCTTTGCAGCTGAGAATCAGTTAGCATCACTAACGGATGATGATGCAGAAAAGGTTTATTTCGAGCATTTTGAATTCACCTCTTTACCAGCTTAGAAATCTGTTGATTTGTTTCATAGAATTACACGTCTGAAACGTAGGGAAGTTGAACTCACGCTCCATGGCCAATTCCTTTCCGAATACCACCGCTCCAAAAAAATACCACGTGGCTTTCGCGTGAGTAATACTCCCACCATAGGTAGAACTAATGCGGTATTTTGTACCAAATGGTGTGGAGTATTGAACAAATGCTCACTCGATCTTATTTTGTTAGTCATAGAGGAAGTTGGATTGGAGTTGGTTAAAATTCGGGAAGAAATTGCTAAGTTTGAAAAAAACCATCAACAGACATTGAAATCTGATAAGACGGACACATGGGGGTATATTTACTAAGGTCCCGATTTTGACCGAGATGCCGTTTTTTCTTCAAAGTGTCATCTCGGTAATTTACTAAGCAAAAATCACGGCAGTGATGAGGGCATTCGTAATATTTTGGAAGTCCTAGGAAAAAATCACGAATCAATACACCATCGGTCAAATACGCCTGCAATTTGGTAGAAATCGGGAATTTACTAAAAAGTGCAAAACACAAACACTGCCGACAATAGCCAAACACTGCCGTGATGAAATACAAATCGTGAAAAAGTGCTAAAAAAAAACAGACCTGCTTTTTTATCCTGTGTTTGTATAGGCATGCACGGATCCATGAGATGCGTGCATGTTTTTCAGTGGGAAGGGGTGTGAAATGTTTTAATTTTTCAAAAAAAAATGCATGGGGTCCCCCCTCCTAAGCCAAACCAGCCTCGGGCTCTTTGAGCCGGTCCTGGTTGCAAAAATATGGGGGGGAAATTTACAGGGGTTCCCCCATATTTAAACAACCAGCACCGGGCTCTGCGCCTGGTCCTGGTTCCAAAAATACGGGGGACAAAAAGCGTAGGGGTCCCCCGTATTTTTGAAACCAGCACCGGGCTCCACTAGCTGGACAGATAATGCCACAGCCGGGGGTCACTTTTATACAGTGCCTTGCGGCCGTGGCATCAAATATCCAACTAGTCACCCCTGGCCGGGGTACCCTGGGGGAGTGGGGACCCCTTCAATCAAGGGGTCCCCCCCCAGCCACCCAAGTACTCCTGTACTGTCTGACAGGCGGCACACGGCAGTGTTACAATGTAGCGCCTATGCGCTCCATTGTAACCAATGGTGGGAACTTTGTGGTCAGCGGTGAGGTCACTGACTTGTAGTACTGCTACTAAAAACAATATTCATAACTTTCAACAAAGGCTATCAGCCCCCCATCCGCAGCCCATTGGATGGGGGGGGACAGCCTCGGGCTTCACCCCTGGCCCTTGGGTGGCTGGGGGGGTACCCCTTGATTGAAGGGGTCCCCACTCCCCCAGGGTACCCCGGCCAGGGGTGACTAGTTGGATATTTGATGCCACGGCCGCAAGGCACTGTATAAAATTGACCCCCGGCTGTGGCATTATCTGTCCAGCTAGTGGAGCACGGTGCTGGTTTCAAAAATACGGGGGACCCCTACGCTTTTTGTCCCCCGTATTTTTGGAACCAGGACCAGGCGCAGAGCCCGGTGCTGGTTGTTTAAATATGGGGGAACCCCTGTCAATTTTTTTCCCATATTTTTGCAACCAGGACCGGCTGGTTTGGCTTAGGAGGGGGGACCCCACGCAATTTTTTTTTAAGTTTAAACATTTAAAAAAATTTTTACAAGGTGCACAATGAAGCACAGCATGGATCTCTCAGATCCTGCCGAGATTCATTGTATTAAAGTCAGCAGTGTTTTACAAGTCACTCACATAAAACACTGCCTAAAAAAACTAATGACATCGACATCGGAAAAACCGAAAATGCAGAATACGGCAGCTTAGTAAATTAGTCGTAATCAATTCAAAAAGTTGCATATTTACACTTTCGATGTCATTCGTGATTGAACTTTGACCTCAAACGGGAAAATACGATTCTTAGTAAATTTACCCCATGGTGTGAGAAAATTCAGTCTCAGGTTGAAGCATTTAAAGATGATTTGGTGACGTTCAAAAGGAAAAAGTTACAGGCTGTGAATCATGATTATGCTACCCATCAGGTTTATAGATGGTTAACTGGTGGCACAGGTAACTCTAGGCGGTTTAGACAGAACAGACCATTTCGAAATAGAGCTCAGTTGAGTACAGACTCATCCACATCACACTCGGCCTCAGACTCTGACTCCTTGGGTACGAGACCACCAAGTGGTTTTTTAGGGAGAGGTACACAGGGAGCAAAAGTAAAAAAACGAGGAGAAGTAGAAGACCCCACCCTAGGAGGAGTGGCTTTAAAGAGAAGCGGGCGAAGGAAGAAGGATTAAACAGTGTATTTAATTTATCCGACCATGTTCTCCCTGCGAGCGAGGTTTCTCTTTTGTCACTTGGTTTATCTTTTGTGCCGACAGCTAGGCATGATGAGTTCAACCTAGCGGTTGATCATTACAAATTTGGATGGAAGTTGAGATTAAGGGAATTCTTTAGCGATCAGAGCAGTGCTGAGGGGGCTGAAATGGTTCGTTCATCTATTCTAAGAAAACCAAGTGTGTTTGATCCACCTTCCTCTAGCCCAAGTATACGTACCTTTCTAAGAATGACTGAAAGTGATTTTAGAAACATCCCTGAGAGGAAGTTTGGTAATTTGACGCCTGAGCAACGCAGAGCTTTAAAGTCCCTACGGAATAATGAAAAGATTGTAATCAGGCCCGCCGATAAGGGCGGTGCCGTAGTGATTCAAAACTTCTCGGATTATGATGCGGAGGTCAGGCGCCAATTATCCGACTCTGGTACCTATACTAAGTGTGACAACAATCCGATGCCACTTATCAAAAAGAGGGTAGATTCTCTGGTTGATAGATCGGTCAGCCAGGGTTGGTTGACTGAGCAAATTTCTCTCTTTCTGAAGGTGGACTGTCCTGTTTGCCCGATGCTCTACACCCTTCCTAAGGTCCACAAGACCTTAGTTAACCCCCCGGGCAGGCCGATTATATCAGCCAGGGGGTCTCTTTTACAGCCTTTAGCGATGTTTGTGGACAATTTTCTGCAGGAACTGATTCCATCCATTTCAAGTTATTTAAAAGATACAGGTGACTTTTTAAACAAGATTGCTGAGCTGGGTGATGTTGATGAGGGAGTGTTGCTTGTGACACTTGATGTGTCATCTTTGTACACTATAATTCCACATGACCTAGGCATTGAGGCAGTAAAAAAATTGCTCATATCAGTAGGTATGGTATCTGTTCCTATTGAAGGACTCTTACAGTTCCTTGAGTTGATCTTGACTAATAACCATTTTATGTATCAGAGTGACTACTACATACAGTGTTCGGGAACAGCTATGGGTTCCAATGTAGCCCCCATATATGCAGGTATTTTCATGCATCAGTATGAAACAACCCACATCTTACCCATATATGGTAGTAAAATTATCTACCTTAAACGTTTTATAGACGATATTTTCATGCTGTGGGGTGGCACTGAGTCTGAGTTCAAAGAAATGTTAGAACAATTAAATTCCTTAGATTCTACAGTACATTTTACTGGACATGTACGTGTAAATTCCATTAATTTTCTGGACTTGACTATATTCCGTAAAGGCACTAAGTTGGGTACCACTCTGTTTAGAAAAGAGACCGACCGTAACACGATCTTGCATGCTACGAGTAACCATCCACCCGCACTAAGGTCAAGTCTACCTATCTCGCAGTTCATGCGAGTACTTAGGAACAATACAGATCCGACAACTGCGAAGACACAGATTTTGGAGATGAAAACTCGCTTTCTGGAGAGGGGTTATAAAAAAAGCACAATCGATAATTGCTTGGAGAAGGCACGTTCAAAATGTCTAGTACCAAAACAACGTAAGGAGGCACGGATGATATACGTTACACAATTCGATGGTAAATCAACCAGCATTGGACCCTCATTGAGACGACATTGGCCAATCTTGAATTCTGACCCTAAATTAAAGGGTCTGTTTGAACTAGAGATGTGCACTTGAAATTTTTCGGGTTTTGTGTTTTGGTTTTGGGTTCGGTTCCGCGACCGTGTTTTGGGTTCGACCGCGTTTTGGCAAAACCTCACCGAATTTTTTTTGTCGGATTCGGGTGTGTTTTGGATTCGGGTGTTTTTTTTAAAAAAACACTAAAAAACAGCTTAAATCATAGAATTTGGGGGTCATTTTGATCCCAAAGTATTATTAACTTCAAAAACCATAATTTCCACTCATTTTCAGTCTATTCTGAATACCTCACACCTCACAATATTATTTTTAGTCCTAAAATTTGCACCTAGGTCGCTGGATGACTAAGCTAAGCGACCCTAGTGGCCGACACAAACACCGTGCCCATGTAGGAGTGGCACTGCAGTGTCACGCAGGATGGCCCTTCCAAAAAACACTCCCCAAACAGCACATGACGCAAAGAAAAAAAGAGGCGCAATGAGGTAGCTGTGTGAGTAAGATAAGCGACCCTAGTGGCCGACACAAACACCGGGCCCATCTAGGAGTGGCACTGCAGTGTCACGCAGGATGGCCCTTCCAAAAAACCCTCCCCAAACAGCACATGACGCAAAGAAAAAAGAGGCGCAATGAGGTAGCTGTGTGAGTAAGATAAGCGACCCTAGTGGCCGACACAAACACCGGGCCCATCTAGGAGTGGCACTGCAGTGTCACGCAGGATGGCCCTTCCAAAAAACACTCCCCAAACAGCACATGACGCAAAGAAAAAAAGAGGCGCAATGAGGTAGCTGTGTGAGTAAGATAAGCGACCCTAGTGGCCGACACAAACACCGTGCCCATCTAGGAGTGTCACTGCAGTGTCACGCAGGATGGCCCTTCCAAAAAACCCTCCCCAAACAGCACATGACGCAAAGAAAAAAAGAGGCGCAATGAGGTAGCTGTGTGAGTAAGATAAGCGACCCTAGTGGCCGACACAAACACCGTGCCCATCTAGGAGTGGCACTGCAGTGTCACGCAGGATGGCCCTTCCAAAAAACCCTCCCCAAACAGCACATGACGCAAAGAATAAAAGAGGCGCAATGAGGTAGCTGTGTGAGTAAGATAAGCGACCCTAGTGGCCGACACAAACACCGGGCCCATCTAGGAGTGGCACTGCAGTGTCACGCAGGATGGCCCTTCCAAAAAACCCTCCCCAAACAGCACATGACGCAAAGAAAAAAAGAGGCGCAATGAGGTAGCTGTGTGAGTAAGATAAGCGACCCTAGTGGCCGACACAAACACCGTGCCCATCTAGGAGTGGCACTGCAGTGTCACGCAGGATGGCCCTTCCAAAAAACCCTCCCCAAACAGCACATGACGCAAAGAAAAAAAGAGGCGCAATGAGGTAGCTGTGTGAGTAAGATAAGCGACCCTAGTGGCCGACACAAACACCGGGCCCATCTAGGAGTGGCACTGCAGTGTCACGCAGGATGGCCCTTCCAAAAAAACATTCCACAAACAGCACATGACGCAAAGAAAAATTAAAGAAAAAAGAGGTGCAAGATGGAATTGTCCTTGGGCCCTCCCACCCACCCTTATGTTGTATAAACAGGACATGCACACTTTAACCAACCCATCATTTCAGTGACAGGGTCTGCCACACGACTGTGACTGAAATGACGGGTTGGTTTGGACCCCCACCAAAAAAGAAGCAATTAATCTCTCCTTGCACAAACTGGCTCTACAGAGGCAAGATGTCCACCTCATCATCATCCTCCGATATATCACCGTGTACATCCCCCTCCTCACAGATTATCAATTCGTCCCCACTGGAATCCACCATCTCAGCTCCCTGTGTACTTTGTGGAGGCAATTGCTGCTGGTCAATGTCTCCACGGAGGAATTGATTATAATTCATTTTAATGAACATCATCTTCTCCACATTTTCTGGATGTAACCTCGTACGCCGATTGCTGACAAGGTGAGCGGCGGCACTAAACACTCTTTCGGAGTACACACTTGTGGGAGGGCAACTTAGGTAGAATAAAGCCAGTTTGTGCAAGGGCCTCCAAATTGCCTCTTTTTCCTGCCAGTATAAGTACGGACTGTGTGACGTGCCTACTTGGATGCGGTCACTCATATAATCCTCCACCATTCTTTCAATGGTGAGAGAATCATATGCAGTGACAGTAGACGACATGTCCGTAATCGTTGTCAGGTCCTTCAGTCCGGACCAGATGTCAGCATCAGCAGTCGCTCCAGACTGCCCTGCATCACCGCCAGCGGGTGGGCTCGGAATTCTGAGCCTTTTCCTCGCACCCCCAGTTGCGGGAGAATGTGAAGGAGGAGATGTTGACAGGTCGCGTTCCGCTTGACTTGACAATTTTGTCACCAGCAGGTCTTTGAACCCCAGCAGACTTGTGTCTGCCGGAAAGAGAGATCCAAGGTAGGCTTTAAATCTAGGATCGAGCACGGTGGCCAAAATGTAGTGCTCTGATTTCAACAGATTGACCCCCCGTGAATCCTTGTTAAGCGAATTAAGGGCTCCATCCACAAGTCCCACATGCCTAGCGGAATCGCTCCATGTTAGCTCCTCCTTCATTGTCTCCAGCTTCTTCTGCAAAAGCCTGATGAGGGGAATGACCTGACTCAGGCTGGCAGTGTCTGAACTGACTTCACGTGTGGCAAGTTCAAAGGGCATCAGAACCTTGCACAACGTTGAAATCATTCTCCACTGCGCTTGAGACAGGTGCATTCCACCTCCTATATCGTGCTCAATTGTATAGGCTTGAATGGCCTTTTGCTGCTCCTCCAACCTCTGAAGCATATAGAGGGTTGAATTCCACCTCGTTACCACTTCTTGCTTCAGATGATGGCAGGGCAGGTTCAGTAGTTTTTGGTGGTGCTCCAGTCTTCTGTACGTGGTGCCTGTACGCCGAAAGTGTCCCGCAATTCTTCTGGCCACCGACAGCATCTCTTGCACGCCCCTGTCGTTTTTTAAAAAATTCTGCACCACCAAATTCAAGGTATGTGCAAAACATGGGACGTGCTGGAATTTGCCCATATTTAATGCACACACAATATTGCTGGCGTTGTCCGATGCCACAAATCCACAGGAGAGTCCAATTGGGGTAAGCCATTCCGCGATGATCTTCCTCAGTTGCCGTAAGAGGTTTTCAGCTGTGTGCGTATTCTGGAAAGCGGTGATACAAAGCGTAGCCTGCCTAGGAAAGAGTTGGCGTTTGCGAGATGCTGCTACTGGTGCCGCCGCTGCTGTTCTTGCGCCGGGAGTCCATACATCTACCCAGTGGGCTGTCACAGTCATATAGTCCTGACCCTGCCCTGCTCCACTTGTCCACATGTCCGTGGTTAAGTGGACATTGGGTACAACTGCATTTTTTAGGACACTGGTGAGTCTTTTTCTGACGTCCGGCTGAGTGCTTCCATCCTCATGTGAAGCTGAACCACTAACCATGAACATAGGCCAGGGCCTCAGCCGTTCCTTGCCACTCCGTGTGGTAAATGGCATATTGGCAAGTTTACGCTTCTCCTCCGACAATTTTATTTTAGGTTTTGGAGTCCTTTTTTTACTGATATTTGGTGTTTTGGATTTGACATGCTCTGTACTATGACATTGGGCATCGGCCTTGGCAGACGACGTTGCTGGCATTTCATCGTCTCGGCCATGACTAGTGGCAGCAGCTTCAGCACGAGGTGGAAGTGGATCTTGATCTTTCCCTAATTTTGGAACCTCAACATTTTTGTTCTCCATATTTTAATAGGCACAACTAAAAGGCACCTCAGGTAAACAATGGAGATGGATGGATACTAGTATACTTATGGATGGACTGCCGAGTGCCGACACAGAGGTAGCTACAGCCGTGGACTACCGTACTGTGTCTGCTGCTAATATAGACTGGATGATAATGAGATGAAATCAATATATATATATGTATGTATATATAATATCACTAGTACTGCAGCCGGACAGGTAGATAATATATTTATTAGGTAATGATGACTGATGACGGACCTGCTGGACACTGTCAGCTCAGCAGCACCGCAGACTGCTACAGTAAGCTACTATACTATAGTAGTATGTACAAAGAAGAAAGAAAAAAAAAAAACACGGGTAGGTGGTATACAATTATGGATGGACTGCCGAGTGCCGACACAGAGGTAGCTACAGCCGTGGACTAACGTACTGTGTCTGCTGCTAATATAGACTGGATGATTGATAATGAGATGAAATCAATATATATATATGTATGTATATATAATATCACTAGTACTGCAGCCGGACAGGTAGATAATATATTTATTAGGTAATGATGACTGATGACGGACCTGCTGGACACTGTCAGCTCAGCAGCACCGCAGACTGCTACAGTAAGCTACTATACTATAGTAGTATGTACAAAGAAGAAAGAAAAAAAAAAACCACGGGTAGGTGGTATACAATTATGGATGGACTGCCGAGTGCCGACACAGAGGTAGCTACAGCCGTGGACTAACGTACTGTGTCTGCTGCTAATATAGACTGGATGATTGATAATGAGATGAAATCAATATATATATATATGTATGTATATATAATATCACTAGTACTGCAGCCGGACAGGTAGATAATATATTTATTAGGTAATGATGACTGATGACGGACCTGCTGGACACTGTCAGCTCAGCAGCACCGCAGACTGCTACAGTAAGCTACTATACTCTATAGTAGTATGTACAAAGAAGAAAGAAAAAAAAAAAAAACACGGGTAGGTGGTATACAATTATGGATGGACTGCCGAGTGCCGACACAGAGGTAGCTACAGCCGTGGACTAACGTACTGTGTCTGCTGCTAATATAGAGTCTAGACTGGATGATAAATTATTGATAATGAGATGAAATCAATATAATATCACTAGTACTGCAGCCGGACAGGTACTATATATATTTATTATGTAATGACTGATGACGGACCTGCTGGACACTGTCAGGTCAGCACAGCACCGCAGACTGCTACAGTAAGCTACTATAGTAGTATGTATAAAGAAGAATGAAAAAAAAAAAACCACGGGTAGGTGGTATACAATATTATATATATATATATATATATATATTATATACAATTATATATATATATTTAACTGGTGGTGATTGATTATTAAACTGGTGGTCACTTCAGGTCACGTTGCAACTTGCAACTAGTACTCCGAGGCCTAAGCAGACAATCACAAAATATATTATTATACTGGTGGTCAGTGTGGTCACAACAATGGCAGTGTGGCACTGACTCTGGCAGCAAAAGTGTGCACTGTACGTTATATGTACTCCTGAGTCCTGCTCTCAGACTCTAACTGCTCCCCACTGTCAGTGTCTCCCCCACAAGTCAGATAATACACTTACAGTCACACTATCTATTATCTAATCTAGTATAAATATCACTTCAGCAAGTAGTATAGTAGTATACAGTATAGTAGTACTCCTCCTTATAATGCTCCCCAAAATACTGTGTCTCTCTCTTCTCTAAACGGAGAGGACGCCAGCCACGTCCTCTCCCTATGACTCTCAATGCACGTGTGAAAATGGCGGCGACGCGCGGCTCCTTATATAGAATCCGAGTCTCGCGATAGAATCCGAGCCTCGCGAGAATCCGACAGCGTGATGATGACGTTCGGGCGCGCTCGGGTTAGCCGAGCAAGGCGGGAAGATCCGAGCCTGCTCGGACCCGTGTAAAAAACCTGAAGTTCGGGCGGGTTCGGATTCAGAGGAACCGAACCCGCTCATCTCTAGTTTGAACATCCACCAATGATGGCCTACAGACGTGGACGAAATTTAAAACAGCTCCTGATGCATCCAGCTAAGCAGGCTGGTAACGGAGAAAGTGGTTGGCTAAACCCTCAGAAGAAGGGCTGCATGAAATGTTTGGGATGTGTTACATGTCGCTCCATGCTGGTTGGGGACAAGTTCCCACATCCCCGTAGTGGAAAGTTGATCAACATCAGATTTAGGCTACATTGTCGGCTTGATCACGTAATATATATGTTGATCTGCCCGTGTGGCCTTCCGTATGTGGGGATGACTACATGCACATTTAGGGAGAGGATGGCTAATCATCGCAGTTCGATCCATCAGGCACTGGTGACGGGACGTACTGATAAGCCAGTTGCTCAGCCCTTTTTAACAGCTGGACATCAAGTGGCCTCCCTCAAGTGTCGCATCATAGATTGGGTCCCAGTTCCCAAAAGGGGTGGAGACCGATCACTCCTCCTAAAGAAGTTAGAAGCAAGGTGGATTTACAGACTGGGATCAGTAGTGCCCAATGGACTCAACGAATCTAATCCATTAAACTTCTTTTTACGTTAAAAGCAAAAGAAAGAATATATTTTTTTTATTTTTTTATTTTTTTTCTTCTTTTTCTAACTTTTTTGTTCTAAACTGCTAGTTGGACGAATTGACTGACACACGCCCTTTAATTAATTATCTGGTTAATTATTTAGTTTATTATTTAGTTATTTATATGTATAAATATGTGCATACTCTTGGTTTTGTTTTAAAAATTCATTTTTTTTGTATATGGACACATATATGTGATTGTACATATGTCTTTAGGTCTATTTTACTAACACGTTGTCTGGATTTGATGGGGTTTTGTTTTTAACTGCACGTGATTGGCTCTATTACTAAGGCTAGTGGCGTACATCCACGCTCTGGGATGTTGTTACTGTATACATCCTAATCCGGTGACCTGTCTATCTAAATATTTCCTGGTTTTATTATATGTGTATGGACAGGTGTTTTCTCATTTGAGATGAGCCGTGAGCTCTTGTTGTATAATTATGCTCCTGCGGGTATCCTTCCCGCTTGCGTTCCATTGCCCTAGGTTGCACTTCCGCCCGGATGACGCGTGCGTCTCAATGAGTCGGAAGTGGTGGTCGTTGCTTAGCAACGCGTAACCAGGAATTGGTTGCCGTTCCGCTGATCCGCTGATGTCAGCAGCTGGCGGCGGTAACGGGCTGTGTTTGCGAGCCCGCCGAGGTCACTGAATGATACTGTTTTTCCTTTTAGATTGATTTTTCTCTATGGTGGATGTGCCCCACTATCCTTTTCTTTTCTTTATTAGTGATTGTTGTTTAGGTTGATTAATGGTGTATTCTAAGCCGCATTTCTATGAGGTCATACAATGGGCGGTTTTGGCGCCAAGTTCAATTATGAAGAGGTGTATTTATAGAGCCAGTCAGGCATGGCCTAATTTACTGCCAGATGCCTGGGATGACTTGCTGTCTTATCTTATTACCTGATGTTTAGCTGCTTTATATAGCCTCCTGAGGAAGGCCCGGAGAGGGCCGAAAGCGCTTGAGGATTCTATTTAAGTGGACTATGTAACGTATATCATAATAAATGACTACATTTTATGCATATTTTGAAAATCTGGAGAGTGCCTCTATTATTGCTCTATATATATATATATATATATATATATATAGTGCATCCGGAAAGTATTCACAGCGCTTCACTTTTTCTACATTTTGTTATGTTACAGCCTTATTCCAATATGGAATAAATTAATTTTTTCACTCAAAATTCTACACACAATACCCCATAATGACAATGTGTAAAAAGTTTTTTGCAAATTTATTAAAAATAAAAAACTAAGAAATCACATGTACATAAGTATTTTCCAACCTTTGACATGAAGCTCAAAATTTACCTCAGGTGCATCCTGTTTTCACTGATCATCCTTGAGATGTTCCTACAGCTTAATTGGATGCCACCTGTGGTAAATTCAGTTGATTGGACATGATTTGGAAAGGCACACACCTGTCCATATAACAGTGCATGTCTGAGCACAAACCAAGCATGAAGTCAAAGGAATTGTTTGTAGACCTCCGAGGCAGGATTGTCTCGAGGCACAAATCTGGGGAAGGGTACAGAAAAATATCTGCTGCTTTGAAGGACCCAATGAGCACAGTGGCCTCCATCATCCGTAAGAAAGAAGTTCGGAACCACCAGGACTCTTCTTAGATCTGACCAGCCGTCTAAACTGAGTGATCGGGGGAGAAGCGTCCTAGTCAAGAAGGTGACCAAGAACCCGATGGTCACTCTGTCACAGCTACAGCATTCCTCTGCGGAGAGAGTAGAACCTTCCAGAAGGACAACCATCTCTACAGCATTCTACCAATCACACCTGTATGGTAGAGTGGCCAGACGGAAGCCACTCCGTAGTAAAAAGCACATGGCAGCCCACCTGGAGTTTGCCAAAATGCACCTGAAGGACTCAGACCATGAGAAACAAAATTATCTGGTCTGATCAGGGCCGTCTTTTCGTATGGGCTCAATGGGCTCTTGCCCAAGAGCCCCCCAGGAGTAAAAGGGCCCTAGACTGATAGCTGAGGGTCTCCTCTTTCCAGGGGTACCAGATTTTTGAAAATCGGCCCAGGGAAACCAGAGATATCAGACTTCAAAACAGTGGTCCCCATCCAAGCCTGTTAATTGTTCTTCCCAGCCAGATTTCTCGGTTTCTGTCTGACTTAAAGAGTTTTTCTGAGGTTCAGTGGACACTGGCAGCTTGTCTCTACTATGCTCAGAACCAGAGATATAAGCCTTCAAGAAGCTGGTCCCTGCTACAGCTCCACACGCCTAATATGCAGTTTTATATTTTTGATGGTGGATTGCTCTGGCTCCTGAACTCTGATCCCCAAGTACCCAGTATCTCATGAAAGATGGGACTCTCTATTTTTTTTTTTTATCCCATTAAAGCTAAGAAATCTATTTTCAGGAACTGGAGATATCTGCAGTAAAGCAAGCTGCCCTGACCCCCGGAAAATTATGAATATTAAGCCCACTCCACTATCCACCCCTCCCATGTGTATTAAACACTCCCTACTACCCTGGAAGTCATGTACCAGGGCCCCTTCATTCAGAACAATGTCCCCTTCTACAGGTTAGTGTTCTCCTTCCCGCCCCATTTGTGCAGTAAAGGAGTAATTATCAGAAATTATTTCTCCAGGTCCTACATGCTGAGCGAAAGATAGAACCCCCCCCCCTATCCCCCGCGGGACATCAAAGCTGCCGCTGATAGCACCCCCCACCCCTACCGCTGATGGGTGGGTAGGGGCCCCAGTGCATTGCTGTGCCCAGGGGCCTAAACTGCTGTTAAGACGGCTCTTGGTCTGATGAGACAAAGATTGAACTCTTTGGCGTGAATGCCAGGCGTCATGTTTGGAGGAAACCAGGCACCGCTCATCACCAGGCTAATACCATCCCTACAGTGAAGCATGGTGGTGGCAGCATCATGCTGTGGGGATGTTTTACAGCGGCAGGAACTGGGAGACTAGTCAGGATAGAGGGAAAGATGAATGCAGCAATGTACAGAGACATCCTGAATGAAAACCTGCTCCAGAGCACTCTTGACCTCAGACTGGGGCAACAGTTCATCTTTCAGCAGGACGACGACCCTAAGTACATAGCTAAGATATCAAAGAAGTGGTTTCAGGGCAACTCTGTGAATGTCCTTGAGTGGCCCAGCCAGAGCCCAGACTTGAATCCGATTGAACATCTCTGGAGAGATCTGAAAATGGCTGTGCACCAATGCTTCCCATCCAACCTGATGGAGTTTGAGAGGTGCTGCAAAGAGGAATGGGTGAAACTGCCCACAGATAGGTGTGCCAATCTTGTGGCATCATATTCAAAAAGTCTTGAGGCTGTAATTGCTGCCAAAAGTGCATCAGCGAAGTATTGAGCAAAGGCTGTGAATACTTATGTAGATGTGATTTCTTAGTTTTTATTTTTAATAAATTTGCAAAAATCTCAAAAAAAACTTTTTTGACATTGTCATTATGGGGTATTGTGTGTAGAATTTTGAGGGGAAAATTTTTATTTTTTCCATTTTGGAATAAGGCTGTAACATAACAAAATGTGGATGAAGTGAAGCACTGTAAATACTTTCCAGATGCACTGCATACACACACACACACACACACACACACACACACACACACACACGCACACACGCACACACGCACACACATACTAATCTACCTGTTTTGGAAGTTGAATTGAACAATTGTTTAGAGAATAATATGCAAATGTGATTATTATTTTTTTCTGATGTTTTATGGCTTAAATAGAACAATGTAATATAAAATCCTCTGTAGTATTAAGATCAACTGTGTTCCAGAGTAAACATTCTGAAGTTTTGTATTTCAACCATAAAATTAAAACTAATGACAATAATCTGCAAATATTCTTATTATCAATTTGGTGGCATTGAAAAAAAAAATGTTGAATGTCCTGTAAGTTATTTTTGGATATAGAATGTATATCGTTGTGAGTATATTTGCCATGATCATGTGTATGGAAAAATATGATAGTTACTGTGAAATATTACTGTGTTCAAAATGACATAGAAAGAATACAGAACAAAATGCTATTTTTGTGCACTGGGGTCACATAATTCGTACTTATGCCTCTGGACAAAGAAAGAAGATACCAATTTAGTACAATTGCTCAAAATAGACTGTTTTCTCTCAGTTGGGTAAGGCAGAATGACACATTTCTGAGATGTTGGCATATTACAATAAATTTCCATATTTATGTTTTTTCTTTCGCAAAGCCCCAGGGAGGGAGATATTTCACCATGTCTTTTCAGGTACTATCTAAGCTGCTTAACAGACTGCATAAGTACTTTGTTTATTTACGATTTTCTACTTATGAGCGATGTCAACACCTAATGGCTGCATAAAACTGCATTACTTGTATTATTTTGTAAAAAGGGCTTTTACAATAGCATTAAATGCGCTGTTCATCATACAGTAATCTGTTTGGAGACCTAAGCATGCCACAAACTTGAGCATTTGAGGACACTTATTTAAACTGTTACAATAAGTTTTCTGTTCTAACAAATATTAGTATCGTCTGTTTATAATCTATATATACAGTATGTATGCGAAAGCCCTCAGTCACTCACTGAATGACTCATCACAAACTCTCTTACTTCCCGATATGGTAGGAAGCTAAAATTTAACATAGGTATTCTTTAGTTGTTAAATAGGAAAACTAAGTAATTAGAATTCTATTAAACCTCCCCTAAAGGGATGAAAAGAGGGTTGACATAATGATATTGTCACTGATGCGTGACTTTCGTTGTGTGAACGATAATGCCCAAACTGACAATCGGATCAATATTTAGATTGCACCTCCAGTGGGTAGAATTTAATAAACTACAGAAATGGTCCTGTCACTTTTTACGGTATTTGCAACAGGTGCTCCTCGGGTAACGCCAAGAACCATGGATTCATATTTATTTACATTAAGATGTCTCAAATTTACATCTCTATAGATTTACCACATTTTTAACACTCATTTACATTTACAACCATCAAAATCAAAAACTCACTTGCGAAGAACGGGTAGAACAGATAGTTATATACTATTTTTAAAAATTACAAACAATAAAGAACAAGTTGTACACAGGAATGGCCACGATTCAGACTATGGAGGTCATTCCGAGTTGTTCGCTCGGTAAAAATCTTCGCATCGCAGCGATTTTCCGCTTAATGCGCATGCGCAATGTCCGCACTGCGACTGCGCCAAGTAAATTTGCTATGCACTTAGGAATTTTACTCACGGCTTTTTCTTCGTTCTGGCGATCGTAATGTGATTGACAGGAAATGGGTGTTACTGGGCGGAAACAGGCCGTTTTATGGGCGTGTGGGAAAAAACGCTACCGTTTCTGGGGAAAACGCGGGAGTGGCTGGAGAAACGGAGGAGTGTCTGGGCGAACGCTGGGTGTGTTTGTGACGTCAAACCAGGAACGACAAGCACTGAAATGATCGCAGATGCCGAGAAAGTCTGGAGCTACTCAGAAACTGCTACGAGGTGTGTTATCGCAATATTGCGAATACTTCGTTCGCAATTTTAAGATGCTAAGATTCACTCCCAGTAGGCGGCGGCTTAGCATGAGCAAATCTGCTAAAATCCGCTTGCGAGCGAACAACTCGGAATGACCCCCAATATTTTTAAAGTGGCAATTACTTAAAAAGGCAAAATCAGGCTGATTTTGCCTATTTATAAATTGCTTCTTAAAATTACAGGCAGCCTTGCCAGAATTGTGCCTGTGCCTACATCTTACAGTCTATTACATTTGATGGGTGGAATGTAATGAAGTCAGAGTTCAACAGCCATGCGGGATGCCAGCCAAACTCAAACTATTTTTTTAAAGAGACAATCATGTACAAGGATAAACCATGCCTTCTACATGATTGCCCCTTTAAAAAAATGTCCGAGTTCAGCCAGCATCCCGCACAGCCGCTGCTTCATTACATCATGGCTAATATATGGAGTTATAGTGGATGATAATATGGTGCCTGAAATTAATGGCAACCAAATTGTGGAAGTGATTTGCAGATTAATAGTGAATGTGTAGGCACTACTGGTGAGATTGTGGAAGAAAAAAATTTAAAAAAATTAGAGATGAGCAGGTCCGATTCTCAGAGAACTGGACCCTACTCAAACTTCACAATCCGAGTCTGGATCCGAGTCCTAAAACGAGGCAAAATTTAATCATCCCACTGTCGGATTCTTGCAGGTTTTGGATCTATAAAGGTTCCCGGTGATCGGCGCCATCTTCACTCCGGCTGTGGATAGTGTACTGGACGGACGTGTCTGTCTCAGTACTGTGTTGTCTTGCATGGGTTGGGTGCTCTGTCTGCTGTATCAGTCCAAGGGTGCCCTGTCTGCTGTATCAGTCCAGGCTGGGTGCCCTGTCTGCTGTATCTGAAATGGTCGATTTGTCCATTCATCCAGGGGCTCCACCCCAGTGTAAAATGAATATAATAAAAGCTAAAACAAAAAGCCTAAAAAATATAATTAAAAAAAAATTTTTTTTTTTGTTTGTGCTGTACCCCTGTGTACTGTACAATTTTGTATTTTATTTTCATAAGTACAGGTTGAGTATCCCTTATCCAAAATGCTTGGGACCAGAGGTATTTTGGATAACGGATTTTTCCATATTTTGGAATAATTGCATACCATAATGAGATATCATGGTGATGGGACCCAAGTCTAAGCACAGAATGCATTTATGTTACATATAACACCTTATACACACAGCCTGAAGGTCATTTTAGCCAATATTTTTTATAACTTTGTGCATTAAACAAAGTGTGTCTACAGTCACACAATTCAGTTATGTTTCATATACACCTAATACACACAGCCTGAAGGTCATTTAATACAATATTTTTAATAACTTTGTGTATTAAACAAAGTTTGTGTACATTGAGCCATCACAAAACAAAGGTTTCACTATCTCACTCTCACTCAAAAAAGTCCGTATTTCGGAATATTGTCAGGTCAAACGGCACGAGACACAGCAACATCTCCTCCTTCAAGTTCTCCGGCAACTGTGGCTGTGAGGAAAAAACTAACTTTTCCTAAGCGACCTGCTGGCGGTGATGCCGATCAGTCAGGAATAATTTTTGACATATTGTCAGGCTGAAGGAGCTGCCTACAATTACTGACATGTCTACTGTCTCTGCATGTAATATGGTCACCATTCAAAGAATGGTTGAAGATTATTTCAGTGAAAGCAGCCAAATAGGCATGTCAGACAATCTATTTCAATACTGGCATGAAAAATAGGCAATTTGGAGGCCCTTACACAAACTGGCTTTGCTTTACTTAAGTTGCACCCCTCCAGTGTGTACTCAGAATGAGTTTTCAGCACAGCAGGGAACCTTGTCAGCGATCGGCGTAGGAGGTTACTTCCCCAAAATGTGGAAAAGATGATGTTCATCAAAATGAATTACCAATTCTACAAAGAAGACAATTACGTCCACAAAATGAAGAGGTACCTGTAATGGTGGATTCCCGCGGGGACAAATATTGTGTGAAGAAGAGGATGTACACACTGATGGGAATGAGGAATCGGATGCGGATGACGACATCTTGCCTGTGTAGAGCCAGTCTGCACACTGTTCGTGGGGGCCCAAACAAACCAATCATTTCAGCCACAACTTAAATGGCAGGCCCTGTCGCTGAAATGATTGGTTTATTAAACTGTGCATGTCCTGTTTAATATATACAACATAAGGGTGGGTGGGACAATTCCATCTGTTCTTTGCATTATGCGCTATTTGGAGCATTGTTGACTGTATTCTTGTGTAGATGACACACATTTTCAATTTTAAAGTTGATTAAACTGATACCATTCTGCCACTGCAATGCCATTCTGTCTCCTAGATGTGCCATGTTGGAAATTTAAGTGCCACATGTTTGTGCCCCCCACTGCAGTCGCTCAGTTTAGTCATCCAGCTACCTTGGTGCAACCTTTTGGCATAAACTGGATGAAAACAATATTTTGAGCTGTGAGGTGGTCAAAATTGACTGGAAATGAGTGGAAATGAATGTTATTGAGGTTAATAATACTGTAGGAACAAAAACAGGCCGTTTTTTTATTGTTGTTATAAAAAAACATTCAAAACACGAAGGAGATACAGATCCAAAACAAGAACCTAAAACCTGAGATTTTGGCCAGTGCACATTCCTAAAATAAATATATTTGTGTATATATAAAGAACACTTCCCTGAATTTCACAGGTGGTTTCACTCCCATTCACAGGTGGTTTCACTCCCACTAAATTGGTGGGTAATCAAACGTAGTTGATATGAAGAGGGAGAAAAGGAGAGGAGTGCCTACTAGTGCAGAATTTTTAGTTCAACATGAAAACATAAAGTTGCTCATGCATAATTGAGCATACCAAGAAAAAGAAAAATATTTATTGGCTTACCTGTGAATCTTGCTTCAAAGTACTAGTTGATTCCAAGTGATTCTCTACAACATTTTCATTTAAAAAATAGTGACCACCATAGTGTGTACTGTCGTGATAAAGTGCTTAACATCTTAAAGTGCTTAAAATGATAAATCCAGCGGTGTTCTTAATATATCCGTTACCAAAAATAAGGTCACCAAGGAAATATAATGCATATTTTTGGCTTCATTCTTTCCCTCTCATCTACTGTCCATTTTAAAAAAATCTCTTCACCCCAGAATAAATGATAAATAGGATAAACAAAGATAGTGTAATATATTCCCCCCAAAAATTATTTAAACAATGCAAGAAAAATTGTGCAAGAGAGAAATAATAAAAGCTTATCTGTTATCAGTTGGATACTCAGTTAAATCTTTTTAGAGGAAAATGACTCTACGCATTTCATCTTTCACATGGACTTCTTAAAGGGAATAGCTGTGATTTTTTTTCTTTTTCCTGAGGAAAATCACCAAGCTTGACTAAAACGGACGTCTGGCATGGAAATGTGATGTCAAAGGTTTTGTGATGGTACTTCGGATAGGAAGATATCAGATAAATCATTTCAGAAATGAATAGAATGAGTATTGGCACACTTATCCAGAGTGCTAAAGACACAACAAATCTTAGTTCAACATGCAAAATTAGGTGAGTTCTGGCACCCAGGGCCATTTCTAGACAATGCCCACCCCCCTCACCCATAGACATCCTACAAATGAAACATTTGCACTCTCCATTATACCACGCCAAATAATTTGTCCCTTACAACACGATATCCCATGCACAAAAATGCCCCTTACAACAAGTTATGCCATCACAATAATGCCCCTTACATTATGCCACACACAATAATTCCCCTTACAGCATGATATGCCACATGTAACTATGCCCTTAATAACCATCACAGGTGGAAGGGGGGGGGGGGGGGGTGGCAAATTATGAGGAGTACATGAATCTCAGAGAGAGGGAACAAATAATGGGGTGGGCATAAGTCACAGAGTAACACTGCATATCTGCTTTCGATGCGCTTCTGGGGCCATGGGGCTACTTGACTATCTTCTAATTAGAACACTATGGAGGTCTGCCCTTTGTTGGAGGAACCTGCAAAAGGGACTTACAACAAGGGAAGCTCAGGCTCGGCTAAGACTCACAGCAGCTCCAGCCCCCACATCCTACGGAGCCCCACATCCTGAGTCCTCCATCTACTGTGGAGTCAAATACGGTGCCCCCGGTACCGTTCCTGATGCTCCACACTCTAACCTGACTCTTCCCACTACAGAAGTTGCTGTGACATGGTCGTTCAGTGCTGCCCAATCTCAGCGCATGAGTCAGTGGAGAGGTAGAGGAGGCGTGGAGTGGATGTATTTATTTTACTTCCAGGTGGCCACCCATGGGTTGGAGGCAATTGCACAGCTCGCTCACTCTTAGAAATGACCCTACTGGCCCTTTTTTCTCTGTTCAAGCACATTTTTCATAAAAATAAGAACACAAGTTCCAATAACAAAGGGCACTGACTTTTTTGGAATCTGCCTCTCTTTTTGTCAAAGACTGATACATTCTTGATATGTTTCTGTTTATACGAAAGAGTGGGATAAGATGAGCCAGTGTGTAAGTTTACCCACCCACTGTTTCTAGGCAACTGGGATCAAATGAAGATTACATCCCCCAAGGACATCATTTTCCCTTGATCCAGCAACTGTACACTTTTGTTGTCATGTGACCATAAATTCAGGAAGCTGTGACTGTGATGGCGTCACAGAAGCACATGGGAAAGAGGTAAGTATGTTTTTGTTTTTTTTTCACAAGAAACTGTTTTTAACTTCTCAAAGTAAATTTTCATGTTAGGAATATTGACTCGTACATCAAAACAAATGTATCCATATCTAAAAACATAGTGTATAACACATGTTGGTGATTTGTCAATGTATAAAACCAAGTGACTCATTTAGCTAAAGATTAGCCTGAGTTACTAAACTAGGCAGATTTTGGCAAAATGGAGGCTGTGGGGTAAATTGAACCATTTTGAAACTGTGGACAATTAAATTCTTCCAGACTTTCACAGAAGACTGCAGGGGAGCTCTGGCAAACAGAAACCCACTTTTGCATTTAAGCAAAATTATGTGGCATTTTTCCCACAAAGGGAGATATTTATCAAAGCTTGGAGAGAGATAAAGTATAAATTAATCAGCTCCTAGCTGTAATTTTATTAATGCAGAAGTAAAATAACAGAAGCTGATTGTTTAGTACTTCATCTCTCTATAATTTATCTCTCTCCAAGCTTTGATAAATCTCCCTTGAGGTGATTTGCTAAAGAAGTTATGTCTACCTTAAAAGTAGAGAAGAGCGGGTTCGGTTCCTCGGGATCCGAACCCCCCCCCCCCCCCTAACTTCACCCATTTTACACGGTTCCGAGGCAGCCTCGGATCTTCCCGCCTTGCTCGGTTAACCAGAACGTGCCCGAACGTCATCATCCCGCTGTCGGATTCTCGCGAGATTCATATTCTATATAAGGAGCTGCACGTCGCTGCCATTTTCACTCGTGCAATGGAGATTGAACGGAGAGAACGTGGCAGCGTTCTCTCCCTGAAAAGCTCCATATCTGTGCTCAGTGTGCTGCAAATAATCTGTGCTCAGTGTGCTGAAAATATCTACGTTCTCTGCCTGAAAACGCTCCATATCTGTGCTCAGTGTGCTGCAAATATCTGATCAGTGTGCTGCATTGTGGGGACTGGGGACCACCAGTATAAGTATATACATGATGTGGCCATTCACTGGTACCTGGTGACAGAACGTATACTGGATTCCCCCACAATGTAACTTTATATCTGTCACCTATATACATGATGTGGTCATTCACTGGTACCTGGTGACAGAATGTATACTGGATTCCCCCACAATGTAACTTTATATCTGTCATCTATATACATGATGTGGTCATTCACTGGTACCTGGTGACAGAACGTATTCTGGATTCCCTCACAATGTAACATTATATCTGTCACCTATATACATGATGTGGTCATTCACTGGTACCTGGTGACATAACGTATACTGGATTCCCCCACAATGTAACATTATATCTGTCACCTATATACATGATGTGGTCATTCACTGGTACCTGGTGACAGAACGTATACTGGACTCCCCCACAATGTAACTTTATATCTGTCACCTATATACATGATGTGGTAATTCACTGGTACCTGGTGACAGAACGTATACTGGATTCCCTCACAATGTAACTTTATATCTGTCACCTATATACATGATGTGGCCATTCACTGGTACCTGGTGACAGAACGTATACTGGATTCCCCCACAATGTAACTTTATATCTGTCACCTATATACATGATGTGGTCATTCTGTCACAATCCTGACTGTAGGTTTCATATTTGGTGACTTACCCCTGCCATCTGTCCCGGATCCTGTGTCTTTTACTCACTGAGTTAAACAGTTTGTCAGCACTATGAGTTTTCCTGAGTTCTCTGCCTGAAAGGTAATAGTTAATTAGCTCCACCTGTGGTGAACTCCTGTGTGAGGCTGAATTCAGTAATCTGAAGTTTAGGCCTAAAAGCCAGCATCTTATGTTTTGCAGAAGTTCAGGCTTCAGGGTTCTCTCGGCCTGCTAGGCCTCATTCTACATCACAGCCTAGTCTAGAGTAGTCACATGACAGTGACTGTTTACCTGATCCAGAGTTGTCCAATCCTCTGCCAGCCTGAGACTCTCTGCATCACCTAATCCTGCTCACCAATCACCAAGGACCAGGAAGTATAAGTCGGGAGGCTGAGTTAGAAACTGGGCCAGTTCCTCGTGTCACACACAGCTCTGTGTGAGTCTTAAAGCTGAGCTCCCTAAAGGTAACCTTTGTACTTAAGTTCCCGTGGAAACTCTGTTCCCTTGTTACCCTGTTTGGTTTACTTTTGTGTTGCCACTGATTTTCACTATTTCCATGAGTCTCAATGTAAAGGCACAGCTGCAGTGGTTCATCTTAAAGGCACAGTACTGTATTCCATAGTCTCCACTGTAAACCACAGCTGCCGTGTTTCAGTTTTGCTGCTGTTGTAGTTGTGATCTCCAGAGCTCCCGTATCCCTGTGGCTTCCGTGCCTCCAAGAACCTCCGTGCCTCAGCACCTCCGTGCCTCAGCACTTCCGTGCCTCCGCACTTCCGTGCCTCCAAGAACCTCCGTGCCTCAGCATCTCCGTGCCTCAGCATCTACGTGCCTCAGCACCTCCGTGCCTCAGCATCTCCGTGCCTTCAATTATCTCCGTGCTTCCAAGCACCTCCGTGCCTCCAAGCATCTCCGTGCTTCCAAGCACCTCCGTGCCTCCAAGCACCTCCGTGCCTCCAGGCACTTCTGCACCTCAGTGCCTCCTAGCACCTCAGTGCCTCCAAAAACCCAGTGCTCACAAGCATAGTTGGTGTCTCCAGCATCCGGTACTCCTTAATTCTTTCCTCAGCACCTTTTCAAGTTCTGTCTTTCAGGAGACCTCCAGCATCCATACCTGCTTCCTGTCTGCCGACCAAATCCTGCATGAGGAGAACCTAGATTCGGTCATCTCTGCTGCGGTCCCTCTTCCTGGTCACCGGAAGAAACCCCAAGCCCACAACACCCCCAAACCAGGTCAGTGAAAGTATTCACATAGACCTCCAGTCGCCCGCACAGACTTCACTAACACCGGGTTCACAAAACCTCAGTCATGACAGTAGGAACTGGCCCCATGGACCCGGCAGAAAGTGTTTGTCTGACACAGGACCTCCTAAGCAATATTGCAGGACGCTTGGAAGGTCTGGAGTCGACTCAGCATCAATTAGCACAGTGTCTGCAGCGGAATTCTTTCTCCAGAGATTCTCTGACCTTCTGCACTAAGACTTCTGACCAACTGCAGTTTTTCTACCAGATGTTATTACAGTTACAAGAACTTTTGTCTAGTATTCTTTCTGTGATGCCTGATCTCTTCAGGAATACTACCAACGTTGTTGATCCTGTTTTGTCCCATCCAGTTAATAGAGTCTCTTCCTCTGTGCAAGGAAAAGTTGTTCATCAGAGCTATCCACGTCCCAAACTCTCTGAAGCTGAACGTCAGCGGCGTAGGGAGCTACACCTCTGTCTTTACTGTGGAAATTCCAGTCACTTTGTTAAAGACTGCATTCTTCGTAAGCCAGGGAATGGTGACAAATCTCAGTATCACAGTGCTCATGTCTACAAGTCATCCACAGTAGCCGATCCTGCTACTGCTGACGGGGGTATCAAGATGGCTACTCTGAAAGAGACTCAAATTTATGACTGGGGTCCGGTGATTAAAAGACCTTATCCCAAGTTAGGTGTCCAGAGAAGAATGTTTAAGCCATTTAGAGTCACAGAGGAGTCCGTGTCTACAGCCCAAGGAGGGGCATCCGTGTCTACAGCCCAAGGAGGGGCGTCCGTGTCTACAGCCCAAGGAGGGGCGTCCGTGTCTTCAGCCCAAGGAGGGGCGTCCGTGTCTTCAGCCCAAGGAGGGGCGTCCGTGTCTTCAGCCCAAGGAGGGGCGTCCGCGTCTTCAGCCCCAGTGAGGGGTTCAGAGAGTCCAGCCCCAGAGAGACTACAGAGCGCTGCCCAGCCAGAGAGACTACAGAGCGCTGCCCAGCCAGAGAGACTACAGAGCGCTGCCCAGCCAGAGAGTCTACAGAGCGCTGCCCAGCCAGAGAGTCTACAGAGTGCTGCCCAGCCAGAGAGTCTACAGAGTGCTGCCCAGCCAGAGAGTCTACAGAGTGCTGCCCAGCCAGAGAGTCTACAGAGTGCTGCCCAGCCAGAGAGTCTACAGAGTGCTGCCCAGCCAGAGAGTCTACAGAGTGCTGCCCAGCCCCGTGAAGTGGGGGCTCTTGCCTCAGCCCAGCCCCGTGAAGTGGGGGCTCTTGCCTCAGCCCAGCCCCGTGAAGTGGGGGCTCTTGCCTCAGCCCAGCCCCGTGAAGTGGGGGCTCTTGCCTCAGCCCAGCCCCGTGAAGTGGGGGCTCTTGCCTCAGCCCAGCCCCGTGAAGTGGGGGCTCTTGCCTCAGCCCAGCCCCGTGAAGAGGGGGCTCCTGCCTCAGCCCAGCCCCGTGAAGAGGGGGCTCCTGCCGGTCCAGCAATATTCCAGGCTCCACCTGGTCAGTCCGTCCCGGTTCCAGCCGGTCCAGCAATACTCCAGGCTCCGCCTGGTCAGTCCGTCCTGGTTCCATCCGGTCCAGCGATACTCCAGGACCAGCCTGGTCAGTCTCCGTTGGCTCCAGCCAATTCAAGTATCCTCGGATCCAATCCAGTCCTACTCGTCCAGCCAAAGATTTCTCCAGTTTCAGCCTCTAAGCTTTCGTCTGATGGTTTACCACCTATTTACTTTGATGGAGATTTATTGCAATATGCCGCTCTGGTTGAACAATTTCTCTCTCTGATGGAGTCTGATCCTTCAGGTGCAGTAACTCCTTCCAACGTTACTCGATATCTGTTCCTGGCATTCAGAGGAAGAGCTTTGGAGTGGGCCAACATGCTTTTTGAGAGAAATGATCCTGTGTTCCATGATTTACAGACTTTTAGTAATGCAGTCTTTAAAGAATTTACTCCAAAGCCCTCGGAATCGGACTCAGTTATAAGATCATGCTCCAAAAAGAATCTCAGTTCGTCTTCATTCAAACTACAACAGTCTGATACAAAAGTAAGTTTGTGCAGTCCTGCCAAAGATAATCCAAGTATCTCCTTCCGTAAGAATCCGACCATTAAGGTTGGTCATGTAGGAGTCTCTCCTAGCCCAATACTAAGTTCTCCGCCAAAGAATTCAAAGCTACAGTGCACTTCTTGGTCATTTTCAAACTGTGTATCTAAAGGAGATTCGTATTTTCCGTTAGACTTGGACTCAGACTCTGAATTTGATCCAGTTTATGATGCTACTCCTTTCCTGGGAGGTGCTGTTCCTTCCTGTTATGCTTCCACGCATGAAGAGGTTCCAGAATCACCAAAAAGCTCTACAGGTCTCTGTATGAAAAGTCCTCGTTATAGAACAAGATTTAATTTAAGCCTCAGTGGAGTGCTAGCTTAGAAAGCACAATCTTCTCGCACTACAAAATGAGGAGAGGAACCTTCTACAGTTTATTCCTCAGTCCTTTCTGATGAAGGAAATTCCAGTCTTGTCTATGATGGATGGTCTACCTGTTCAGAAGATGAAGATCAGGAAGACTTCTAAAGAATCTAGCTTAAGTTTTGTTTCTGGACCCTCCGGTTTCCACTTTTTAGAAGCTTTGTGTACAAGTTATTCAACAAGTTCCCCTAGGTTTCAAGATGGGTGTCCGGAGTCCACCCTTGAAGAGGGGGATACTGTCACAATCCTGACTGTAGGTTTCATATTTGGTGACTTACCCCTGCCATCTGTCCCGGATCCTGTGTCTTTTACTCACTGAGTTAAACAGTTTGTCAGCACTATGAGTTTTCCTGAGTTCTCTGCCTGAAAGGTAATAGTTAATTAGCTCCACCTGTGGTGAGCTCCTGTGTGAGGCTGAATTCAGTAATCTGAAGTTTAGGCCTAAAAGCCAGCATCTTATGTTTTGCAGAAGTTCAGGCTTCAGGGTTCTCTCGGCCTGCTAGGCCTCATTCTACATCACAGCCTAGTCTAGAGTAGTCACATGACAGTGACTGTTTACCTGATCCAGAGTTGTCCAATCCTCTGCCAGCCTGAGACTCTCTGCATCACCTAATCCTGCTCACCAATCACCAAGGACCAGGAAGTATAAGTCGGGAGGCTGAGTTAGAAACTGGGCCAGTTCCTCGTGTCACACACAGCTCTGTGTGAGTCTTAAAGCTGAGCTCCCTAAAGGTAACCTTTGTACTTAAGTTCCTGTGGAAACTCTGTTCCCTTGTTACCCTGTTTGGTTTACTTTTGTGTTGCCACTGATTTTCACTATTTCCATGAGTCTCAATGTAAAGGCACAGCTGCAGTGGTTCATCTTAAAGGCACAGTACTGTATTCCATAGTCTCCACTGTAAACCACAGCTGCCGTGTTTCAGTTTTGCTGCTGTTGTAGTTGTGATCTCCAGAGCTCCCGTATCCCTGTGGCTTCCGTGCCTCCAAGAACCTCCGTGCCTCAGCACCTCCGTGCCTCAGCACTTCCGTGCCTCCGCACTTCCGTGCCTCCAAGAACCTCTGTGCCTCAGCACCTCCATGTCTCAGCACCTCCGTGCCTCAGCATCTCTGTGCCTCAGCATCTACGTGCCTCAGCACCTCCGTGCCTCAGCATCTCCGTGCCTTCAATTATCTCCGTGCTTCCAAGCACCTCCGTGCCTCCAAGCATCTCCGTGCTTCCAAGCACATCCGTGCCTCCAAGCACCTCCGTGCCTCCAGGCACTTCTGCACCTCAGTGCCTCCTAGCACCTCAGTGCCTCCAAAAACCCAGTGCTCACAAGCATAGTTGGTGTCTCCAGCATCCGGTACTCCTTAATTCTTTCCTCAGCACCTTTTCAAGTTCTGTCTTTCAGGAGACCTCCAGCATCCATACCTGCTTCCTGTCTGCCGACCAAATCCTGCATGAGGAGAACCTAGATTCGGTCATCTCTGCTGCGGTCCCTCTTCCTGGTCACCGGAAGAAACCCCAAGCCCACAACACCCCCAAACCAGGTCAGTGAAAGTATTCACATAGACCTCCAGTCGCCCGCACAGACTTCACTAACACCGGGTTCACAAAACCTCAGTCATGACAGTAGGAACTGGCCCCATGGACCCGGCAGAAAGTGTTTGTCTGACACAGGACCTCCTAAGCAATATTGCAGGACGCTTGGAAGGTCTGGAGTCGACTCAGCATCAATTAGCACAGTGTCTGCAGCGGAATTCTTTCTCCAGAGATTCTCTGACCTTCTGCACTAAGACTTCTGACCAACTGCAGTTTTTCTACCAGATGTTATTACAGTTACAAGAACTTTTGTCTAGTATTCTTTCTGTGATGCCTGATCTCTTCAGGAATACTACCAACGTTGTTGATCCTGTTTTGTCCCATCCAGTTAATAGAGTCTCTTCCTCTGTGCAAGGAAAAGTTGTTCATCAGAGCTATCCACGTCCCAAACTCTCTGAAGCTGAACGTCAGCGGCGTAGGGAGCTACACCTCTGTCTTTACTGTGGAAATTCCAGTCACTTTGTTAAAGACTGCATTCTTCGTAAGCCAGGGAATGGTGACAAATCTCAGTATCACAGTGCTCATGTCTACAAGTCATCCACAGTAGCCGATCCTGCTACTGCTGACGGGGGTATCAAGATGGCTACTCTGAAAGAGACTCAAATTTATGACTGGGGTCCGGTGATTAAAAGACCTTATCCCAAGTTAGGTGTCCAGAGAAGAATGTTTAAGCCATTTAGAGTCACAGAGGAGTCCGTGTCTACAGCCCAAGGAGGGGCATCCGTGTCTACAGCCCAAGGAGGGGCATCCGTGTCTACAGCCCAAGGAGGGGCGTCCGTGTCTTCAGCCCAAGGAGGGGCGTCCGTGTCTTCAGCCCAAGGAGGGGCGTCCGTGTCTTCAGCCCAAGGAGGGGCGTCCGCGTCTTCAGCCCCAGTGAGGGGTTCAGAGAGTCCAGCCCCAGAGAGACTACAGAGCGCTGCCCAGCCAGAGAGACTACAGAGCGCTGCCCAGCCAGAGAGACTACAGAGCGCTGCCCAGCCAGAGAGTCTACAGAGTGCTGCCCAGCCAGAGAGTCTACAGAGTGCTGCCCAGCCAGAGAGTCTACAGAGTGCTGCCCAGCCAGAGAGTCTACAGAGTGCTGCCCAGCCAGAGAGTCTACAGAGTGCTGCCCAGCCAGAGAGTCTACAGAGTGCTGCCCAGCCAGAGAGTCTACAGAGTGCTGCCCAGCCAGAGAGTCTACAGAGTGCTGCCCAGCCCCGTGAAGTGGGGGCTCTTGCCTCAGCCCAGCCCCGTGAAGTGGGGCCTCTTGCCTCAGCCCAGCCCCGTGAAGTGGGGGCTCTTGCCTCAGCCCAGCCCCGTGAAGTGGGGGCTCTTGCCTCAGCCCAGCCCCGTGAAGTGGGGGCTCTTGCCTCAGCCCAGCCCCGTGAAGTGGGGGCTCTTGCCTCAGCCCAGCCCCGTGAAGAGGGGGCTCCTGCCTCAGCCCAGCCCCGTGAAGAGGGGGCTCCTGCCGGTCCAGCAATATTCCAGGCTCCACCTGGTCAGTCCGTCCCGGTTCCAGCCGGTCCAGCAATACTCCAGGCTCCGCCTGGTCAGTCCGTCCTGGTTCCATCCGGTCCAGCGATACTCCAGGACCAGCCTGGTCAGTCTCCGTTGGCTCCAGCCAATTCAAGTATCCTCGGATCCAATCCAGTCCTACTCGTCCAGCCAAAGATTTCTCCAGTTTCAGCCTCTAAGCTTTCGTCTGATGGTTTACCACCTATTTACTTTGATGGAGATTTATTGCAATATGCCGCTCTGGTTGAACAATTTCTCTCTCTGATGGAGTCTGATCCTTCAGGTGCAGTAACTCCTTCCAACGTTACTCGATATCTGTTCCTGGCATTCAGAGGAAGAGCTTTGGAGTGGGCCAACATGCTTTTTGAGAGAAATGATCCTGTGTTCCATGATTTACAGACTTTTAGTAATGCAGTCTTTAAAGAATTTACTCCAAAGCCCTCGGAATCGGACTCAGTTATAAGATCATGCTCCAAAAAGAATCTCAGTTCGTCTTCATTCAAACTACAACAGTCTGATACAAAAGTAAGTTTGTGCAGTCCTGCCAAAGATAATCCAAGTATCTCCTTCCGTAAGAATCCGACCATTAAGGTTGGTCATGTAGGAGTCTCTCCTAGCCCAATACTAAGTTCTCCGCCAAAGAATTCAAAGCTACAGTGCACTTCTTGGTCATTTTCAAACTGTGTATCTAAAGGAGATTCGTATTTTCCGTTAGACTTGGACTCAGACTCTGAATTTGATCCAGTTTATGATGCTACTCCTTTCCTGGGAGGTGCTGTTCCTTCCTGTTATGCTTCCACGCATGAAGAGGTTCCAGAATCACCAAAAAGCTCTACAGGTCTCTGTATGAAAAGTCCTCGTTATAGAACAAGATTTAATTTAAGCCTCAGTGGAGTGCTAGCTTAGAAAGCACAATCTTCTCGCACTACAAAATGAGGAGAGGAACCTTCTACAGTTTATTCCTCAGTCCTTTCTGATGAAGGAAATTCCAGTCTTGTCTATGATGGATGGTCTACCTGTTCAGAAGATGAAGATCAGGAAGACTTCTAAAGAATCTAGCTTAAGTTTTGTTTCTGGACCCTCCGGTTTCCACTTTTTAGAAGCTTTGTGTACAAGTTATTCAACAAGTTCCCCTAGGTTTCAAGATGGGTGTCCGGAGTCCACCCTTGAAGAGGGGGATACTGTCACAATCCTGACTGTAGGTTTCATATTTGGTGACTTACCCCTGCCATCTGTCCCGGATCCTGTGTCTTTTACTCACTGAGTTAAACAGTTTGTCAGCACTATGAGTTTTCCTGAGTTCTCTGCCTGAAAGGTAATAGTTAATTAGCTCCACCTGTGGTGAGCTCCTGTGTGAGGCTGAATTCAGTAATCTGAAGTTTAGGCCTAAAAGCCAGCATCTTATGTTTTGCAGAAGTTCAGGCTTCAGGGTTCTCTCGGCCTGCTAGGCCTCATTCTACATCACAGCCTAGTCTAGAGTAGTCACATGACAGTGACTGTTTACCTGACCCAGAGTTGTCCAATCCTCTGCCAGCCTGAGACTCTCTGCATCACCTAATCCTGCTCACCAATCACCAAGGACCATGAAGTATAAGTCGGGAGGCTGAGTTAGAAACTGGGCCAGTTCCTTGTGTCACACACAGCTCTGTGTAAGTCTTAAAGCTGAGCTCCCTAAAGGTAACCTTTGTACTTAAGTTCCTGTAGAAACTCTGTTCCCTTGTTACCCTGTTTGGTTTACTTTTGTGTTGCTACTGATTTTCACTATTTCCATGAGTCTCAATGTAAAGGCACAGCTGCAGTGGTTCATCTTAAAGGCACAGTACTGTATTCCATAGTCTCCACTGTAAACCACAGCTGCCGTGTTTCAGTTTTACTGCTGTTGTAGTTGTGATCTCCAGAGCTCCCGTATCCCTGTGGCTTCCGTGCCTCCAAGAACCTCTGTGCCTCAGCACCTCCGTGCCTCCAAGAACCTCCGTGCCTCAGCATCTCCGTGCCTCAGCACCTCCGTGCCTCAGCATCTCCGTGCCTCAGCACATCCGTGCCTCAGCATCTCCGTGCCTCAGCACCTCCGTGCCTTCAATTATCTCCGTGCTTCCAAGCACCTCTGTGCCTCCAAGCATCTCCATGCTTCCAAGCACCTCCGTGCCTCCAAGCACCTCCGTGCCTCCAGGCACTTCTGCACCTCAGTGCCTCCTAGCACCTCAGTGCCTCCAAAAACCCAGTGCTCACAAGCATAGTTGGTGTCTCCAGCATCCGGTACTCCTTAATTCTTTCCTCAGCACCTTTTCAAGTTCTGTCTTTCAGGAGACCTCCAGCATCCATACCTGCTTTCTGTCTGCCGACCAAATCCTGCATGAGGAGAACCTAGATTCGGTCATCTCTGCTGCGGTCCCTCTTCCTGGTCACCGGAAGAAACCCCAAGCCCACAACACCCCCAAACCAGGTCAGTGAAAGTATTCACATAGTCCTCCAGTCGCCCGCACAGACTTCACTAACACCGGGTTCACAAAACCTCAGTCATGACACATTCACTGGTACCTGGTGACAGAACGTATTCTGGATTCCCCCACAATGTTACTTTATATCTGTCACCTATATACATGATGTGGTCATTCACTGGTACCTGGTGACAGAACGTATACTGGATTCCCCCACAATGTAACTTTATATCTGTCACCTATATACATGATGTGGTCATTCACTGGTACCTGGTGACAGAACGTATACTGGATTCCCCCACAATGTAACGTTATATCTGTCACCTATATACATTATGTGGTCATTCACTGGTACCTGGTGACAGAACGTATACTGGATTCCCCCACAATGTAACTTTATATCTGTCACCTATATACAGGGCTTAAAGTGGTCCTGGATAGGTGGGGGAACTCATCTCCTACATCACCCGCACGCCACAGGTGCTCGCCGCAAAAGGGGAGTGGCCTCACTAAGAAGGGGCGTGGCCACACAATAGTACCCCCAATTCAAAATCAGCTTCACCGTACCTAATTACATCACTGTTACTGTGAAGTTAATGAAAGAACTGATCCAGCCGAAAACTACTATACTCCTGCAACCTGGGAGACATGTGACCCAATGCACAGTCAACATGGGGGATAGGGGACCCCAGCTAGATACATAGATATAGGAGGGATACATACAGAGAAGTATCACTATATACACAGTGAGGGGGTCTCAGCCACGGTACTCACACAAAGACCCCGAACAGCAGGGCAGAGACTCCAAGCTCCTGTAGCAGCACCCTCATCCTCCACCGGCATCAGAGGGATGGGGACAGACAGAGGCACTGCACTGGGTGCAGGTGGCGAGGAGGTGGCTATCCCAGGGACACTGCTAGACACGGGAGAGAGGAGGAAGCACTCCTCTGTCTCCGCTGGGAGTGGGACAGAGGAGGAGCAGGGAGCGTTGGCTGGGTCCCAGCTGTAGTGCAGTTTGACGTTGTCAGCGGCTGTCAGCCATTCCTACGGACTGGCTGCTGATCAAAAGAAGAGGCTGCTCTTTGATCTGTGATATTGTGCACCAATCACGGCTGGCGGACTGCTAGCCAATGAGAAGCTGCCAGCTTCTCATTGGCTGGCGGTGTGCGAGCCGTGATTGGCTCACGGACTCACCCAATTAAAAAAAAAAAAGAAAGCCTTGCCTTCTTTTAATTGGCAGCTGGTCCGCCCGTGAGCCAGGATTGGCTGGCGGCTGCTGCAAGCTTTAAAGTGCAGTGAAGCTGGGATCAGATGCTAGTGGCCGGACGGAGTTCCGCCTTCAATTTGAAGTGACGGAATGCAGTTCCGCCCCATTCCGGCCCACTTTAACCACTGCCTTTAGGGACTACTAAAACTATAGCGGCTGTACTAGGGAAGCCAGTCCCACCCCTGTTTTCTAATCCTGGGATTGAAAAAAATCTCAACCCCAAAATTGAAGCGCATGCTCTAAAAAAGACCCAGCTGTTTCTATCTCATGCAACTCTCCCTCCTAGCATAGTTTATCCCTTATGGTTGTGTCTATGTTACCTTCAGGACCTGGAAGTGATAAAACGAGAGGGCAGGAGAGAACTTCCGCCCTTACAGCACCTAAATGTTTTCTTCGTTCTCCGTTTGTTTGGGGTAATTTTTTTTCTATGCAGCATTGGACCCTCGCGGGCTCGGTGTCTGGCTTTGCTCGTCACACTTTACTATTTCAAATAGATTGTGACATGGACCCAGGGGATTATGGGAAAGGTCCTCTACACGAAGGTAAATTAGACGCTACCATCCCTTATGCAACTCTTCCCCCAGACAGTTTATCCATCACGCAGCTCTCTCCCTGACACATCATTACCTTCACAAAGTTCCCCCGACACATTTTATCCCCAACACTGCTCTCCCCCCAGCACATTTTATCCCAGACACAGTATACTCCCCCACACACATTTTATCCCTGCCAGTTTTGCCCCTCACACAGCTCTCTCCCTGACATACTGTATATTATCCTTCACAAAGCTCCAACAAATGTTATCCCCAATACTGCTCTCCCCCCAGCACATTTTATCCCTGCCACAGTCCTCCCCCACCAGCAGATTTTATCCCCGCAACAGCTCTCCCCCCTCACACAGCTCTCTGAAACACCTTATCCTTCACAAAGCATCCCCCCGACACATTTTATCCCCGACACAGCCCCCACAGAACATTTAATTACATAAACAGCTCTCCCCCCCAAGAATATTTAATTCCATACACAGCTCTCCCCCACAGAGCATTTCATTCCATACACAGCTCTCCCCCCCCCCCCCCCCAGAGCATTTCATTCCATACACAGCTCTCCTTCCCCCCCAAGAACATTTCATTCCATACACAGCTCTCCCCCCCCCTGAGCATTTCATTCCATACACAGCTTTCCCCCCAGAGCATTTCATTCCATACACAGCTCTCCCCCCAGAGCATTTAATTCCATACACAGCTCCCCCCCCCTCCCAAGAACATTTCATTCCATACACAGCTCTCCCCCAAGAACATTTCATTCCATACACCGCTCTCCCCCAGAACATTTCATTCCATACACTGCCCCCCCAGAGCTTTTCATTCCATACACAGCTCTCCCCCAAGAACATTTCATTCCATACACAGCTCTCCCCCAAGAACATTTCATTCCATACACCGCTCTCCCCCAGAACATTTCATTCCATACACTGCCCCCCCAGAGCTTTTCATTCCATACACAGCTCTCCCCCCAAGAACATTTCATTCCATACACAGCTCCCCCCCCAGAATATTTCAGTCCATACACAGCTCTCCCCCCCCCCCCAGAACATTTCATTCCATACACAGCTCTCCCCCCCAGAATATTTCATTCCAAACACAGCTCTCCCCCCCCCAGAACATTTCATTCCATACACAGCTCTCCCCCCCCCCCCAGAACATTTCATTCCATACACAGCTCTCCACCAGCACATTTTATCCATGACAGCTCCCTCCCCTAGCACATATAATCCCACACACAGCTCCTTTACCCGAGCACATACAGTATAATCACTGACACAGCGAACATCATCCCCCCTGTGCAGCTCCTTCCTACCTCTTTCTCCGGTACTCCAGTATTCTCACCGCTCCCCTGCCACTAACAGCGTCATTGTGGGTCCTCCTGTTTCTGGGCCCTGGCTGGCTGCTGGCAGCGCCTCCTCTTTACGCGGTAAGAGAGATGGACGCGCAGTGATGGCACTGTATCGTCTCGTTTCCACCGCCGCAGCCCGTAACATCAGAAGAGGACTTTTAGAGATGGGCTAAGGGAGACATTGTCTATCATTGCCCGTGACCACCCAAACCCAATCTATTAATGTTGTAGGCGTGACGTACAGTGGCAACAGGCGGGGACAGTCTAATTAGATTCAGGCAGCAGCACTTCATGTACAGAATCCCATGGCTGGGCAAAGTGGGCTGAAGGTGGCGGAACTGGTTCCGCCTCCTAATACAACTGACGGAACGAAGTTCCGCCCTGTTCCGGCCCACTTTAACCCCTGCCTATATACATGATGTGGTCATTCACTGGTACCTGGTGACAGAACGTATACTGGATTCCCTCACAA
Organism: Pseudophryne corroboree; assembly: GCF_028390025.1. Lineage (NCBI taxonomy): Eukaryota > Metazoa > Chordata > Amphibia > Anura > Myobatrachidae > Pseudophryne > Pseudophryne corroboree. The sequence continues at coordinate 649,416,860 of NC_086446.1, read as the reverse complement.
TGTAACTTTACATCTGTCACATATATACATGATGTGGTCATTCGCTGGTACCTGGTGACAGAACATATACTGGATTCCCCCACAATGTAACATTATAACTGTCATCTATATAATAATTATTTTAGTACAGTACAGTAGGCAATTGCTGTATCTTGCAGCTCTGTGTCACTGCAAGTATCCATTCCATATCTGTGCGGCATTTTTGTGAGAAGTATATATAGTATTACAGTGCAGCATTTTGGTGACTAACAGTATATAGTTGTACAGTAGGCCATTGCTGTATCTTGCAGCTCTGTGTCACTGCAAGTATCCATTCCATACCTGTGCGGCATCTTTGTGAGCAGTATATATAGTATTACAGTGCAGCATTTTGGTGACTAACAGTATATAGTTGTACAGTAGGCCATTGTTGTATCTTGCAGCTCTGTGTCACTGCAAGTATCCATTCCATATCTGTGCGCCATTTTTGTAAGCAGTATATATAGTATTACAGTGCAGCATTTTGGTGACCCAACAGTATATAGTTGTGTACAGTAGGCCATTGCTGTATCTTGCAGCTCTGTGTCACTGCAAGTATCCATCCATTCCATTTTCTTCCAGTGATTTGGACCAATAATACCATTGATTAGAACGAATAATTCCAGTGATTTTGTCATTTTCTTCCAGTAATTTGGACCAATAATACCATTGATTAGAACGAATAATTCCTGTGATATTGAGGTGTTTGTGTCGCTTAGCTTAGCTGTCCAGCGACCACAGTGCACCTCTTTTTCTCTTTTCTTTGCATCATGTGCTGTTTGGGGCCAATTTTTTAAGTGCCATCCTGTCTGACACTGCAGTGCCACTTCTAGATGGGCCAGGTGTTTGTGCCGCCCTCTTGGGTCGCTTTGCTTAGTCATCCAGCGACCTCGGTGCAAATTTTAGGACTAAAAATAGTATTGTGAGGTGTGAGGTGTTCAGAATAGACTGGAAATGAGTGGAAATTGTGGTTATTGAGGTTAATAATACTATAGGATCAAAATTACCCCCAAATTCTATGATTTAAGCTGTTTTTGAGGGTTTTTTGAAAAAAACACCCGAATCCGACAAAAAATTTTCAGGGAGGTTTTGCCAAAACGCGTCCGAATCCAAAACACGGCCACGGAACCGAATCCAGAACCAAAACACAAAACCCGAAAAATGTCCGGTGCACATCTCTACTTAAAAGACGTTTGTCCTAAAGAATTATATTTATATACTGTAAAATGGGTCCTTGAAATAAGGACTCTCAGGCAGGTTTTCCGGTTACAGCACAGTGTCTTTACTGGTATCAGACACTGTAGAACAGCATGCTCGGGCTTGAGCATGGTCACACAGGTACATACAGAAAACAGACAAACATAGAAGGTCCTAGCACTTCCTGTGCTCAATAGTAATTCTGCTGCAGTGACTTGCAGCCACACATGCCATGCTCTCCTGGCATGGCCAGTATCCACAGTCCCTGGTGCTACAAACTGTTCCCTACTCACTGGCCTCTAGCAGCACAATACACTTTAGGTGTTTGGGAGTTTTAAACCCCTCTCCTGCACCTGACATCCTGCTTTCTCTGGGTGTGCTGGAAAACCCAGACCTCTGTTTCTCCAGTTGCAGCTGTGCAGAATGTGCAGGACTTGTTTTCTTCTCCTTTGGAGGGAGCTGATCTCACCAAAATGTGGGCAATTGTGGTGAAACACAAGCCCTCTCAACAAAATACATAAGTATACTCATTTAGGACTTAAGGATGCGCCGAGTGTCAAGCATCTCCCTGAAATAACATTGAGATCATACATACCTCAGTTTCTTTCTAGGTCACTAAGCTCTACAACAGTAAAAATATGATCCAAATTCATCCAGTATGTTTTGCATGATGCCAGAAACGAACAGACACAAATTACAACATACATACATACATACATACATACATACATACATACATACATACATACACTCAGGGTAGATTTTTATTATTATTATTATTATTATTATTATTAATGTTTTGACAGTGGCATGAATTCATTGACCTATGCTTCTCACGGTTGGAATTGATTTCAGAAAATGGGAGGGGAGGAGGACAATGGCAATAATAGATGCACATCAGATGTCCCTATTTATAGAATACAGCAGACAGTCGCCTTGGCACCTGTTTCACCAATGTAACAATTGAGCAGTGACAGAATTATCAGAGCACATGTAATCAACCTCTATTTATTATATCAGGCTAGTCAGCCTGTAATCAGCCTCTTATTATTGAACATGCTGGTCACTATAATATCTATTTCATTATAAGCAGTTCATTTCCTTCAAATGACACAATGGGGGGAATTCAAATGTTTGAAAAGTCGGTTGGGTGTCTGTTTTTTCCTGTCTATTAGATAGCAATAAACAGACACCCAACTGACTTTTCAAACAATTAAATACCCCCCATTGAATCTTTTGTATTTTTACTTTCACAAGATCAGTGCAAAAAATATAGGTGAATATACAGTACACACAAGAAATATTCTGTTTAGTGTCAGTACATTTAAAGAGTAAACAAATACTATTTAGGCAACACAGAAGTCAGCATGGTGAACATTAAGTAAACGATCAATATTACACTTATTTACTGAAAGGGAAACAAATAATGCTGTTCCAACCAGCAGGCCCAATTATTGGTCACGTGAGGATGTAATTAGTGACATTCTGATTTATTAAAATTAATTTGAATGTATTATGTTGCTCCCATGGGTCTTCCCCAAAACATTTTGCATTTTAATATCAAGAAATACTTCTTCTGCTTTGCTTCCTTTTATCGTACATTTATTTAATCAATTTATCTGTGCTATGAATACCCAGTGGGCAAAGCACTGACTGGAATAGTTACATGTAATTTACATTCAACATTTAGATGTAAATTACATCTCCCAGGAGCCTATCCTCCAAGCCTATATGAATATTCATAGGCTAACTACATATATATATATATATATATATATATATACACAAACAAATAGAAAACCTATATGTATATTTTAGGGTTAATCCTTGGTTAACTCATTAACTGTGGCCACAAGCCCTGTTCATGCACCCCTATTATCTTAAACCTGTGTCAGTTGCCCTTCAGTAATTTATCAGCCAGTGTCAGGTGACTAGTGTATCTTTAAAAGCCATGGAGTTCATGGCAGATACACCTTAAACCAAGTAGGCATATTTGCAGTTATATTATGTGTGTTACAGTTGCCAGGATAGTGTAGGACCTGCATGAAGGTGGGGTACCTTGGCGAGCGGTGTGCAGGCTTCCGTGCATTGGCCAATTCACTAACTAAACCCCCATCATTTATTCATTTATTCCTAGATGTTGTGAGGATAAGTGAGTTTATTTTGGTGAGTGCTGAACTTTCTGTTTATATATATATATATATATATATATATAAATATGCACACATACTGTATATATAGTATATGAATACATCATTGTTGTCAGAAATAAACAGCACACTACAAGTGATAACAATGTACTGTATATGAATGCATCTCTGCAGCATGAACAATATAAGTCACGTCATAGTGCATAGTACATAAAATTAGCAGTATGTATACTTATCAAGCTCTAAAGGCAGCATAAAGCAGTTCAACAACAATATATATATATATATATATATATATATGTAAGCAAAATGCTTGGCACTCACGCTTGTCTGTAAACGGCAGGGTCCGGTGCGCAACCTCTCATATGAGTATGTAGATTCAAAACAATGGAGGCACTCAGACGAAAATAATGGACAACACCTTTGCCGGTACTCCAACGTTTCAGGGATCTCTCCCCTTTATCAAGACACAACCAGCCATTACAAACATTGCAGTATAAATACACAGACATATGCTTACCCAACACCAATCAGAACAGAAGATCCACTTTCCCGCCGCCGCCAGGCCACACAGGTGTAACACCTGTCTCCGTGGTACGCGTTGAGAGGCGGGAGGGGGGCGGGCGCGGCTATCTCAAACTGAGCTCCGGTTGCCTAACAACTACCTAAGCTAGATGCCCTAGCCAATCAGTGCTTCATCCGGTCAGTGACGCCGTGCGTGACTCACACACCACGTGATCGCGATCCGGAGGAGTGGCATCAGGCGGGTCTGTCATAGCATAGGGTTGCATGGCAACCGCTCCAAGCCGGATATACACACAAATAGGATATATATACACCCAAAAAACATAAAAAACGATAAAAAAACACCAAAATTACATAAATAACAAATGTGCTACCTATACATAAGGTTAATAAAGAAGCATCCCAGTGGTTAATAAACAGCACTGCACATCCACAGAAATGCATTAAAGTGGACTAATCTATATTGCTATATGGAAACTCCACCCAGAAATAACTAAATAGCCTTGTTAATGAAAAGCTACTGTGTCCTAAAGGCCAAAGGCGACTAAACGGCTATAGTATTCCATAACTAACCACTGTATGCTCATGTCAGTAAACTCAGTATCATGCAAAAAAACAATATTGCACTATAGAAAACAATTGAAGCTTAATGCCTCATTGAGGCCAAGTGGATGCACCGTCTGTAGTTTGTGTATCCACCATGCCTCTTTCTGTAACAAAATTTTACCCCTGTCTCCACCCCTTGTTCTATCCAAGACATGATCGATAATCTTGTAACGGATAGTAGCCAGAGTATGATTACAATTCCTGAAATGTCTGGCCACCGGGAGGTCGCTTCCTTTCCCCTCTAGTGCAGCTCGAATACTGGATCGGTGTAGGGCTATTCGTTCTTTGAACTGCCTTACACTTTTACCGACGTATAAGAGACCGCATGGGCACTTAATATAATATACAATGAATTTACTGGTACAGGTCAAGGCATATTTAATCTTAAAGGTTTTTCCTGATCTGGGATGTTGAAACACATCACCTGTTTCCAGGCAACTACACGTAGTACATCCTGTACATCTGTAGTTGCCTGGTTTGCGGGACAGGAAGTGAAGGGGTTTCTCAGGACCTAAATTTTAAATATCATTATGGACTACCATGTCCTTGACATTACGTCCCCGTCTGTAAGAAGCCATCAATGAGGTATCTTTCAAAGAGGTTAATTCTTTATCTCTCGAAATTACAGGCCAAATACCTTTGGCCCTACTGTATAACTGTTTACTAGCCAAAGTATAGTCCTGTGTCCACACCATCCGATGCCGATCATCCACGCGTTGTTTGGGCCGCAGAGCCTCTTCACGAGAGATTGCAAGGGTTTTATTCATGGCCCTTTGAAGTGAATCTGCAGAGTATCCTCTAGCTTTAAACTTGTCAGCCATGATTTGTATTTGTGTGTGGGCATCAGCTTCATCATTACAGATTCGCCTGATCCTCAAAAATTGGGAGAACGGGAGGCTCCATTTGGTTGATTCCGAATGAAAACTGTTGGTTTGTTATATATACTGGTGTTAATAGTCCCGTCTACCTCAAGTGAGATGGCAACATCCAAATAGTGGATCTGTGTAGAGCTATACTCAAAGGTGAATTTAATCGCTGGATCTTTGCTATAAATAATCAACATCATATTCTTGAGTTCTTCCTCCGTGCCTGCCCAAATAATGAAAATATCGTCGATATATCTGCAAAACAGAAATATTTTTTCTGAAAAGCCCTCATTTTGAAAAAATAATGCCTTCTCAACTTCGCTCATAAAGACATTAGCGAAACTGGGTGCCACACATGATCCCATGGCGCACCCAGTTCACTGGTGAATGATTTTGTTATCAAACAGGAAATAAGTCCTCCCCAAAGTGAGGCCTAATAGTGTGATGAAGAGATCAATATTTGGCCCACTATATTCCTCCTGATTTCTGAGAAATATTTCCATGGTATGCAAACCCCTATCATGAGGGATGCTAGTGTACAGGTTGGCCACATCTACTGTACACAATAGATGATGAGCCGGTAATGGTGATATGGACCGCAAGATTTGAATGAAGGCAGTAGTATCCTTGAGGCAAAGTGGTAATTTCTGAATTAACGGCTGTAAATAGAAATCCAAAAACTTGGACAAATTGTAATAAAATAGGGCGTCCCGGAGGATTGGCCGCATCTTTATGTAGCTTCGGAATGGTATAAAATACCAGCAGAATAGGCCACTGTTCACTCAAGGCTTCCTTGGTTTTAGATTAAATCATTCCATCATCTACTGCCTTCTGTAAAATCTGAGCATACAGTGGTTAGTTATGGAATACTATAGCCGTTTAGTCGCCTTTGGCCTTTAGGACACAGTAGCTTTTCATTAACATAGCTATTTAGTTATTTCTGGGTGGAGTTTCCATATAGCAATATAGATTAGTCCACTTTAATGCATTTCTGTGGATGTGCAGTGCTGTTTATTAACCACTGGGATGCTTCTTTATTAACCTTATGTATAGGTAGCACATTTGATATTTATGTAATTTTGGTGTTTTTTATCGTTTTTTATGTTTTTTGGTGTATATATACCCTATTTGTGTGTATATCCGGCTTGGAGCAGTTGCCAGGCAACCCTATGCTATGACAGACCCGCCTGATGCCACTCCTCCGGATCGCGATCACGTGGTGTGTGAGTCACGCACGGCGTCACTGACCGGATGAAGCACTGATTGACTAGGGCATCTAGCTTAGGTAGTTGCTAGGCAACCGGAACTCAGTTTGAGATAGCCGCGCCCGCCCCCTCCCGCCTCTCAACGCGGACCACGGAGACAGGTGTTACACCTGTGTGGCCTGGCGGCGGCGGGAAAGCGGATCTTCTGTTCTGATTGGTGTTGGGTAAGCATATGTCTGTGTATTTATACTGCAATGTTTGTAATGGCTGGTTGTGTCTTGATAAAGGGGAGAGATCCCCGAAACGTTGGAGTACCGGCAAAGGTGTTGTCCATTATTTTCGTCTGAGTGCCTCCATTGTTTTAAATATATATATATATATATATATATATATATATATACACACATATAATGAAAGCTGCTGGCGGCACTCCAGTCCCAAATGCAAAATCAAACGGCCCGATGCCCTCCCATGTGTCCCGTTACTCGGAACCCATAATATACAGAGTGAAGACGGCATTCGTCAATGAAGACTCTTGAACACAACCCTGGGCCATGCTATAAGTGTATATATACATATATACAGGGCACACTGGGCACAGAAGTATGCAGGATAGTTGGTGTATGCCTGGCACCTGCAGGTCAATATTTACTGAACTATCATTGAGAAGTACTCTCATCCCCTCATTAGACCCCACTCCTCCAATCGCATGCTCCTGATCAGCTGACGCAGAGCCAAGCCTCTGCGTAACTGAGGGGAAACAAGGAATACTATACTATAACCGGAGCCTCTCCTGTTATACTTCAGTAGGTATCCGACTGATAGGTCGACAGTCAATAGGTCGACACCAAATGACCAACATGCAAATGATTGACATGGTCAAAAGGTCGACAGATTCAAATGGTCGACATGACAATGGAATTTTTTGCCTTTTTTTCAACTTTTTCATACTTTGCCATCCACCAGGGACGTTCTGTGAGGTAAATGGCTGAGGAGGCACAGGCTAGTACCAAAGCCAGATATAAACATAATATATTACGAGCCAAAGTGTTCATGTAGGCATTATACACAGGTGCAGCAGAGTATAATGCTGGAAATTTGGTGAGTGTCGATCAGAGATGTGTGGAAAAGATAGGCAGGGGGGCACTGCTTCACCTGCCATAGACTATTTACTCCAGAGTTTTGACTATAAAATCGATTAGAATAATACATTTAGAATATATTCTTTGTATTTTTTTATATACTTTATATAGTCAAATCTCAGGTGTACTGTATACTGGAGTAATACCGGAAAGGCTCTGCTGCACCTGCATCACCTCACCACACATCACTGCCATCCACATGAACTACAACTCTGAACGGTAACCTGTGCAGAGCACAGCAGTAGTGAGCGAGGCACCTTGCGAAGATGTGAGGGGACGCGGTACACTAACTGGGGTTCCATGTGCTGGAAGCTACAAATTGACACCCAAATAACAAAAGATATGTTCACAAAAGGTTAGATATGTTCACATTGGAAAAGAGGTGACTAAGAGGGGACATTATTAATATTTATAAATACATTAAGGGACAATACAAGGATTTATCAAATGATTTGTTTACCAAAAAAACACTACATAGGACACGAGGACACCCCCTGAGGTTAGAAGAAAAAAAATTCCAGACTCAACGGAGAAAAGGGTTCTTCACAGTAAGAGCAGTAAGGATTTGGAATTCTCTGCCAGAGAAGGTAGTAATGGTGGACTCAATCAATAAGTTTAAAAATGTATTAGATAAATTCTTAGCGGAAAAAAATATCCAGGGACACAACATTTAATTAACAAAAAATAAAAATAAAAAATAAAAATTATAATATAGGTTGAACTCAATGGACAATTGTCTTTTCTCTATCGTCCTAGTGGATGCTGGGGTTCCTGAAAGGACCATGGGGAATAGCGGCTCCGCAGGAGACAGGGCACAAAAAGTAAAGCTTTAGGATCAGGTGGTGTGCACTGGCTCCTCCCCCTATGACCCTCCTCCAAGCCTCAGTTAGGTTTTTGTGCCCGGCCGAGAAGGGTGCAATCTAGGTGGCTCTCCTAAAGAGCTGCTTAGAAAAGTTTAGCTTAGGTTTTTTATTTTACAGTGAGTCCTGCTGGCAACAGGATCACTGCATCGAGGGACTTAGGGGAGAAGAAGTGAACTCACCTGCGTGCAGGATGGATTGGCTTCTTTGGCTACTGGACATTAGCTCCAGAGGGACGATCACAGGTACAGCCTGGATGGTCACCGGAGCCTCGCCGCCGGCCCCCTTGCAGATGCTGAAAAGAGAAGAAGGTCCAGAATCGGCGGCAGAAGACTCCTCAGTCTTCTTAAGGTAGCGCACAGCACTGCAGCTGTGCGCCATTGCTCTCAGCACACTTCACACGGCAGTCACTGAGGGTGCAGGGCGCTGGGGGGGGGCGCCCTGGGCAGCAATGAAAATCCTTTTTTTGGCAAAAAATACCTCACATATAGCCTCCGGGGCTATATGGAGATATTTAACCCCTGCCAGAATCCATTTTTAAGCGGGAGACGAGCCCGCCGAAAAGGGGGCGGGGCCTATCTCCTCAGCACACAGCGCCATTTCCTCACACAGTTCCGCTGGTCAGGAAGGCTCCCAGGCTCTCCCCTGCACTGCACTACAGAAACAGGGTTAAATCAAGAGAGGGGGGGCAAAATTTGGCGAAATTGTGATTTTATAAAAGCAGCTATAAGGGAGCACTTATTATAAGGCTATCCCTGTAAAATATAGCGCTTTGGTGTGTGCTGGCAAACTCTCCCTCTGTCTCCCCAAGGGGCTAGTGGGGTCCTGTCCTCTATCAGAGCATTCCCTGTGTGTGTGTGTGCTATATGTCGGTACGTGTGTGTCGACATGTATGAGGACGATGTTGGTGAGGAGGCGGAGCAAATTGCCTGTAATGGTGATGTCACTCTCTAGGGAGTCGACACCGGAATGGATGGCTTATTTATGGAATTACGTGATAATGTCAACACGCTGCAAGGTCGGTTGGCGACATGAGACGGCTGGCAAACAAATTAGTACCTGTCCAGGCGTCTCAAACACCGTCAGGGGCGTTAAAACGTCCTTTTACCTCAGTCGGTCGACAGACACAGACACGGACACTGATTTCAGTGTCGACGGTGAAGAAACAAACGTATTTCCCTTTAGGGCCACACGTTACATGTTAAGGGCAATGAAGGAGGTGTTACATATTTCTGATACTACAAGTACCACAAAAGAGGGTATTATGTGGGATGTGAAAAAACTACCTGTAGTTTTTCCTGAATCAGATAAATTAAAGGAAGTGTGTGATGATGCGTGGGTTCCCCCCGATAGAAAATTATTGGCGGTATACCCTTTCCCGCCAGAAGTTAGGGCGCGTTGGGAAACACCCCTTAGGGTGGATAAGGCGCTCACACGCTTATCAAAACAAGTGGCGGTACCGTCTATAGATAGGGCCGTCCTCAAGGAGCCAGCTGACAGGAGGCTGGAAAATATCATAAAAAGTATATACACACATACTGGTGTTATACTGCGACCAGCGATCGCCTCAGCCTGGATGTGCAGAGCTGGGGTGGCTTGGTCGGATTCCCTGACTAAAAATATTGATACCCTTGACAGGGACAGTATTTTATTGACTATAGAGCATTTAAAGGATGCATTTCTATATATACGAGATGCACAGAGGGATATTTGCACTCTGGCATCAAGAGTAAGTGCGATGTCCATATCTGCCACAAGATGTTTATGGACACGACAGTGGTCAGGTGATGCAGATTCCAAACGGCACAAAGGTGTATTGCCGTATAAAGGAAGAGGAGTTATTTGGGGTCGGTCCATCGGACCTGGTGGCCACGGCAACTGCTGGAAAATCCACCGTTTTTACCCTAAGTCACATCTCTGCAGAAAAAGACACCGTCTTTTCAGCCTCAGTCCTTTCGTCCCTATAAGAGTCATATCTGCCCAGGGATAGAGGAAAGGGAAGAAGACTGCAGCAGGCAGCCCATTCCCAGGAACAGAAGCCTTCCACCGCTTCTGCCAAGCTCTCAGCATGACGCTGGGACCGTACAGGACCCCTGGATCCTACAAGCAGTATCCCAGGGGTACAGATTGGAATGTCGAGACGTTTCCCCCTCGCAGGCTCCTGAAGTCTGCTTTACCAAGGTCTCCCTCCGACAAAGAGGCAGTATGGGAAACAATTCACAAGCTGTATTCCCAGCAGGTGATAATCAAATTACCCCTCCTACAACAAGGAAAGGGGTATTATTCCACACTATATTGTGGTACTGAAGCCAGAAGGCTAGGTGAGACCTATTCTAAATCTAAAAAAATTTGAACACTTACAAAGGTTCAAATCAAGATGGAGTCACTCAGAGCAGTGATAACGAACCAGGAAGAAGGGGCCTATATAGTGTCCCGGGACATCAGGGATGCTTACCTCCATGTCCCAAAATTTGCCCTTCTCACTAAGGGTACTTCAGGTTCGTGGTACAGAATTGTCACTATCAGTTTCAGACGCTGCCGTTTGGATTGTCCACGGCACCCCGGGTCTTTACCAAGGTAATGGCCGAAATGATGATTCTTCTTCAAAGAAAAGGCGTCTTAATTATCCCTTACTTGGACGATCTCCTGATAAGGGCAAAGTCCAGGGAACAGTTGGAGGTCGGAGTAGCACTATCTCGGATACTGCTACAACAGCACGGGTGGATTCTAAATATTCCAAAATCGCAGCTGTTCCCGACGACACGTCTGCTGTGCCTAGGGATGATTCTGGACACAGTCCAGAAAAAGGTGTTTCTCCCGGAAGAGAAAGCCAGGGAGTTATCCGAGCTAGTCAGGAACCTCCTAAAACCAGGAAAAGAGGCTTCCTACGAAGCAATTCCATTCGGCAGATTTCACGCAAGAACTTTTCAGTGGGATCTGCTGGACAAATGGTCCGGATCGCATCTTCAGATGCATCAGCGGATAACCCTATATCCAAGGACAAGGGTGTCTCTCCTGTGGTGGTTACAGAGTGCTCATCTTCTAGAGGGCCGCGGATTCGGCATTCAGGATTGGATGCTGGTGACCACGGAGGCCAGCCCGAGAGGCTGGGGAGCAGTCACACAAGGAAAAAATTTCCAGGGAGTGTGATCAAGTCTGGAGACTTTTCTCCACATAAATATACTGGAGCTAAGGGTAATTTTATAATGCTCTAAGCTTAGCAAGACCTCTGCTTCAAGGTCAGCCGGTATTGATCCAGTGGGAAAAACATCACGGCAGTCGCCCACGTAAACAGACAGGGCGGCACAAGAAGCAGGAGGGCAATGGCAAAAACTGCAAGGACTTTTCGCTGGGCGGAAAATCATGTGATAGCACTGTCAGCAGTGTTTCATTCCGGGAATGGAAACTGGGAAGCAGACTTCCTCAGCAGGCACGACCTCCACCCGGGAGAGTGGAAACTTCATCGGGAAGTTTTTCCACATGATTGTGAACCGTTGGGAAATACCAAAGGTGGACATGATGGCGTTCCGTCTGAACAAAAAACGGGACAGGTATTGCGCCAGGTCAAGAGACCCTCAGGCAATAGCTGTGGACGTTCTGGTAACACCGTGGGTGTACCAGTCGGTGTATGTGTTCCCTCCTCTGCTTCTCATACCTAAGGTACTGAGAATTATAAGACGTAGAGGAGTAAGAACTATACTCATGGCTCCGGATTGGCCAAGAAGGACTTGGTACCCGGAACTTCAAGAGATGCTCACAGAGGACTTATGGCCTCTGCCGCTAAGAAGGGACTTGCTTCAGCAAGTACCATGTCTGTTCCAAGACTTACCGCAGCTGCGTTTGACGGCATGGCGGTGGAACGCCGGATCCTAAGGGAAAAAGGCATTCCGGAAGAGGTCATTCCTACCCTGGTCAAAGCCAGGAAGGAGGTGACCGCACAACATTATCACCACATGGGGCGAAAATATGTTGCGTGGTGTGAGGCCAGGAAGGCCCCACGAAGAAATTTCAACTCGGTCGATTCCTGCATTTCCTGCAAACAGGAGTGTCTATGGGCCTCAAATTGGGGTCCATTAAGGTTCAAATTTCGGCCCTGTCGATTTTCTTCCAGAAAGAATTGGCTTCAGTTCCTGAAGTCCAGAAGTTTGTCAAGGGAGTATTGCATATACAACCCCCTTTTGTGCCTCCAGTGGCACTGTGGGATCTCAACGTAGTTCTGGGATTCCTCAAATCACATTGGTTTAAAACCAGTCAAATCTGTGGATTTGAAGCATCTCACATGAAAAGTGACCATGCTCTTGGCCCTGGCCTGGGCCAGGCGAGTGTCAAATTGGTGGGGGTTTTTTTTTCTCAAAAAAGCCCATATCTGTTTGTCCATTCGGACAGGGCAGAGCTGCGGACTCGTCCCCAGTTCTCTCCCTAAGGTGGTGTCAGTGTTTCACCTGAACCAGCTTATTGTGGTGCCTTGCGCCTACTAGGGACTTGGAGGACTCCAAGTTGCTAGATGTTGTCAGGGCCCTGAAAATATAGGTTCCAGGACGGCTGGAGTCAGGAAAACTGACTTGCTGTTATCCTGTATGCACCCAACAAACTGGGTGCTCTTGCTTCTAAGCAGACTATTGCTAGTTGGATGTGTAATACAATTCAGCTTGCACATTCTGTGGCAGGCCTGCCACAGCCAAAATATGTAAATGCCCATTCCACAAGGAAGGTGGGCTCATCTTGGGCGGCTGCCCGAGGGGTCTCGGCTTTACAACTTTGCCGAGCGGCTACTTAGTCAGGGGCAAACACGTTTGTAAAATCCTACAAATTTGATACCCTGGCTAAGGAGGACCTGGAGTTCTCTCATTCGGTGCTGCAGAGTCATCCGCACTCTCCCGCCCGTTTGGGAGCTTTGGTATAATCCCCATGGTCCTTTCAGGAACCCCAGCATCCACTAGGACGATAGAGAAAATAAGAATTTACTTACCGATAATTCTATTTCTCGGAGTCCGTAGTGGATGCTGGGCGCCCATCCCAAGTGCGGATTATCTGCAATACTTGTACATAGTTACAAAAATCGGGTTATTATTGTTGTGAGCCATCTTTTCAGAGGCTCCGCTGTTATCATACTGTTAACTGGGTTCAGATCACAGGTTGTACAGTGTGATTGGTGTGGCTGGTATGAGTCTTACCCGGGATTCAAAATCCTTCCTTATTGTGTACGCTCGTCCGGGCACAGTATCCTAACTGAGGCTTGGAGGAGGGTCATAGGGGGAGGAGCCAGTGCACACCACCTGATCCTAAAGCTTTACTTTTTGTGCCCTGTCTCCTGCGGAGCCGCTATTCCCCATGGTCCTTTCAGGAACCCCAGCATCCACTACGGACTCCGAGAAATAGAATTATCGGTAAGTAAATTCTTATTTTTTCAACAACTATGTAACTATGTAACTATGGGGGTAATTCCAAGTTGATCGCAGCAGGAATTTTGTTAGCAGTTGGGCAAAACCATGGGGGTCATTCCGAGTTGTTCGCTCGTTGCCGATTTTCTCTATATTGCGATTAGTCGCTTACTGCGCATGCGCAAGGTTCGCAGAGCGCATGCGCTTAGTTATTTTACACAAAAGTTAGGTATTTTACTCACGGCATAATGAGGAATTTTCATCGATCTGGTGATCGTACTGTGATTGACAGGAAGTGGGTGTTTCTGGGCGGAAACTGCCCGTTTTCTGGGCGTGTGCGAAAAAACGCTGGCGTTTCTGGGAAAAACGCGGGAGTGTCTGAAGAAACGGGGGAGTGTCTGGGCGAACGCTGGGTGTGTTTGTGACGTCAAACCAGGAACGAAACTGACTGAACTGATCGCAATGGCTGAGTAAGTCTGGAGCTACTCAGAAACTGCTAAGAAATTTCTATTCGCAATTCTGCTAATCTTTCGTTCGCAATTCTGCTAAGCTAAGATACACTCCCAGAGGGCGGCGGCTTAGTGTGTGCAATGCTGCTAAAATCAGCTAGCGAGCGAACAACTCTGAATGAGGGCCCATGTGCACTGCAGGTGTGGCAGATAGAACATGTGCAGAGAGAGTTAGATTTGGGTGGGGTGTGTTCAAACTGAAATCTAAATTGCAGTGTAAAAATAAAGCAGCCAGTATTTACCCTGCACAGAAACAAAATAACCCACCCAAATCTAACACTCTCTGCACATGTTATATCTGCCCCCCCCCCCTGCAGTGCACATGGTTTTGACCAATTGCTAACAAACTTGCTGCTGCGATCAACTCAGAATTACCCCCTATGTGTCAAGCATTTCCATGTCATCCTTTTCATTGTGTCAGCCTTTTTCACATGTCGATCTTTTGGTGTTGACCTAGACACTGTCGACCTTTTTATTGTCAACCTTTTGACCACACCTCTCCAGCATACTAATGAGTTTTGACTATAAAAATAAGAAAAATACAAAAACTATATTTATAAATATCTTCTTTGTACAGTGGCGTAACTAGAAATTTTTCTCCCCCAAGCCAAAAAATTCTTCGGCGCCCCCCCCCCCCACCCCAATCCCCCATCCCCCATGATTGGCACTAGTAAAGGGACAAACATGCGTGCACTGAAGGCGCGCGTGCGCCACAAAAAAGGTGTGTGGCTTCGTTGAAATGGCCGTGGCTTTACATAAAGGGGCGTGACATTGCAGGAAAAGACTACCTTATACCCCAGTTTTGCAACCTGCACGCCCAGACGTTAGCCACCACAGGAAAGAAAAATAATCCTGATTCATGCCCCTTACATTATTTGTCATTTTTCCTCCTTATAGTAATGCCCAGTATACATTATGCCACATACTGCAATGGCCCTTAGACATTATGCCACACACAATAATGCACATGACACAATATGCACACACCGTAATGCCCCCGACACATTATGCCACACACCGTAATGCCTGTGACACATTATGACAGGAATCGGAATGCCCGTTATACATTATGCTACACACTGCAATGCCCCTGATACATTATAGCACATACAATGTCTGTGACACATTATGACACACACCGCAATGACCCTGAGACATTATACCACATACCACAATGCCCGTGATATAGTATACAACACACCGTAATGCCTGACACATTATGACACACACCGCAATGTCCGTGATACATTATGCCACACACTGCAATGACCCTGAGACATTATACCACATATCACAATGCCCATGATATAGTATACCATACACTGTAATGCCTGTGACACATACCGCAATGCCCGTTATACCCTATGCCACACACCGCAATACCCGTTATACATTATGCCACACTGCAATGCCCCTGAGACATTATACCACATACCACAATGCCCGTGATATAGTATGCCACACACTGTAATGCCTGTGACACATTATGACACACACCGCAATGTCCGTGATACATTTTGCTACACACCGTAATGCCCATTACACATTAAGTCCTACAGTAAGGCTTCTAATTACTTTTAAATTACCTGCTCGCTGCCAGGGGTTTCATGCTCTTGGTTCCATGCACGGTGCCAGGGGTTTTCATGCTCAGGGTGTCATGCTCGTTGCCAGGGGTTTCATGCACTGGGTGTCATGCTCGTTGCCAGGGGTTTCATGCACTGGGTGTCATGCTAGTTGCCAGGGGTTTCATGCACTGGGTGTCATATGCCCCCAGTGCCAGATATTCCCCCACAGTGCCAGGCACTCACATGCCCCCAGTGCCAAATATAGCCCCCCCCCCCATGTGCCAGGTACATATATACCCCCCAGTGCCAGATATTCCCCCAGAATGCCAGGTACTCACATGCCCCCAGTGCCAAATATAGCCCCCCCCCCCATGTGCCAGGTACACATATACCCCCAGTGCCAGATATTCCCCCACAGTGCCAGGTACTCACATGCCCCCAGTGCCAAATATCGCCCCCCCCATGTGCCAGGTACAAATATACCCCCCCAGTGCCACATATGCCCCCAGTGCCAGATATTCCCCCACAGTGCCAGGTACTCACATGCCCCAGTGCCAAATATAGCCCCCCCATGTGCCAGGTACACATATACCCCCCCAGTGCCACATATGCCCTCTCAGTGCCACATATGCCCCCCAAAGTGCTCCCCCTACCGAATATGCTCCCCCAGTGCCAGTTAAATTCCCCCCACCGCACTCCCCCGCTGTTTTGTGATGGAGGGACACGGAGGGCACAGCGCGTACCTCTCCTGTGTCCCTCCTGCGTCTCCGGCGGGTCTGTTAAAGGAAGTGCCGGTTCGTGAGCCAATCAGAGCTTACGAACAGCACTTCATTTATTAGACCCGCCGGAGACCCAGGAGGGACACTGGAGAGGCGCCCGCTGTGCCCTCCGTGTCCCTCCATCACAGCAGGGAGGGAAGGAGGGAGAGGAGACAGCAGATTGACATGCGGATGCTCGTCCGCATGTCAATCTGTGCTAAATCAGTGGCGGCGCCCCCGCAGCCCTGCGCCCCCAAACCACCGCGAGGGCTGTGGAGGCAGTAGTTACGCCACTGTCTTTGTATTATTTTAATAATTTTTATATTCAAAACTCTGGAGTGTACTGTACTTTGACAGGTGAGACACTGCCTACCTTGCCCGCACATCTCTGCTGCACCTGTGTATAATGCCTACATGTATATACTGCTGCACCTGTGTATAACAGTGACGTGCAGTGAGGTCACAGGCTGGGGAGGCACTTATTTTATATACTGGATGTCCAGGACTGTGCCGCTGCTGCTGGCTGGGAGGGAGAGAGAAGTGTGCTGTCTTCCGTCGCCGCCGTCGCACGACCATCACTGCCTTTGGGACCACTGCTTCCGCCCACCAGTCTCCGCTGGGTTGCACCGCTTGCGCTCGCCAGTCACCGCCAGGTCCCGCCGCTTCCGCCCGCCAGTCACCGCCGGGTCCAGATGCTTCCGCCCGCCACATATAGGGGTGATTGGACAGCGGATCCAGCACTGGATCCTCTGTCCAATCACAGCTGCATCGCTGACATGGGCTTGATGTCCCTGTCAACAAGGCACTTATAGAAGTGCCGCTTACTCCATAGTTTTTAATGGGCTTTTACAGCCCAAGTGCTTGGCCCCGCCCCCTGCTTAATCCCGTTCTAAATGGCAATCAGAGGCACTGCTATTGGTGCCTCCCAAACCAAATTTAAAGTACTAAAATGATTACTATAATATAAAGATTATACTTATAATACAAAATATGTGTCATAAGTATCTTCTTTGTATTATTTTAATCATTAATGGCGGGAGTCACTGCCTCCCCTGACTGCACATCCCTGGTGTATAATGCCCACATATACAGATGGGTCCACGTTCAACTTGACCTTTAATAGGATTAACTGAGACTGGCCAGTCGGACTTAATCCCCTGCTGTAATGACTTAATCCCCTGCTGTATTATTCTCTGTATTGTATTGTATCTGAGAACAATAGATGAAGGGTTTATGCAGTGGCGTAACTAGAAATTTTTCTCCCCCAAGCCAAAAAATCATTCGGCGCCCCTTCCCCCCCCATAGCCCCCATAATTGGCACTAGTAAAGGAACAAATATGCGCGCGCCACCAAAAAGGGGGTGTGGCTTCATTGAATGGGCGTGGCTTCGCGTAAATGGGCGTGGCATTGCAGGAAAAGACTACCTTATACCCCAGTTTTGCAACCTGCACGCCCAGACGTTAGCCACCACAGGAAAGAAAAATAATCCTGATTCATGCCCCTTACATTATTTGTCATTTTTCCTCCTTATAGTAATGCCCAGTATACATTATTCCACATACTGCAATGGCCTTAGCCATTATGCCACACACAATAATGCACATGACACAATATGCACACACTATAATGCCCCCGACACATTATGCCACACACCGTAATGCCTGTGACACATTATGACAGGAATCGCAATGCCCGTTATACATTATGCTACACACTCCAATGCCCCTGATACATTATAGCACATACAATGTCTGTGACATAGTATGACACACACCACAATGATCCTGAGACATTATACCACATACCACAATGCCCGTGATATAGTATACAACACACCGTAATGCCTGACACATTATGACACACACCGCAATGTCCGTGATACATTATGCCACACACCGTAATGCCCATTACACATTAAGTTCTACAGTAAGGCTTCTAATTACTTTTAAATTACCTGCTCGTTGCCAGGGGTTTCATGCTCTTGGTTCCATGCACGGTGCCAGGGGTTTTCATGCTCAGGGTGTCATGCTCGTTGCCAGGGGTTTCATGCACTGGGTGTCATGCTCGTTGCCAGGGGTTTCATGCACTGGGTGTCATGCTTGTTGCCAGGGGTTTCATGCACTGGGTGTCATGCTCGTTGCTAGGGGGTAGTGCTTGTTGCTAGGGCCATGCTCCCAGTGCCAGATATTCCCCACTGTCCCAGGTATATGCCCCCAGTGCCCGGTACATGCCCCCAGTGCCACATATACCACCCCCCCCAGTGCCACATATGCCCCCTCAGTGCCTGCTCCCCCCAGTGCCAAATATTCCCCCACAGTGCCACATATGCCCCCTCAGTGCCTGCTCCCCCCAGTGCCAGATATTCCCCCACAGTGCCACATATGCCCCCTCAGTGCCTGCTCCCCCCAGTGCCAAATATTCCCCCACAGTGCCAGGTATATGCCCCCAGTGCCAGATCTTCCCCCACCGTGCCAGGTATATGCCCCCAGTGCTAGATATTCCCCCACAGTGCCACATATGCCCCCTCAGTGCCTGCTCCCCCCAGTGCCAGATATTCCCCCACAGTGCCAGGTATATGCCCCCAGTGCCAGATATTCCCCCACAGTGCCACATATGCCCCCTCAGTGCCTGCTCCCCCCAGTGCCAAATATTCCCCCACAGTGCCAGGTATATGCCCCCAGTGCCAGATCTTCCCCCACGGTGCCAGGTATATGCCCCCAGTGCCAGATCTTCCCCCACAGTGCCAGGTATATGCCCCCAGTGCCAGATCTTCCCCCACAGTGCCAGGTATATGCCCCCAGTGCCAAATCTTCCCCCACAGTGCCAGGTATATGCCCCCAGTGCCAGATCTTCCCCCACAGTGCCAGGTATATGCCCCCAGTGCCAGATCTTTCCCCACAGTGCCAGGTATATGCCCCCAGTGCTAGATATTCCCCCACAGTGCCACATATGCCCCCTCAGTGCCTGCTCCCCCCAGTGCCAAATATTCCCCCACAGTGCCAGGTATATGCCCCCAGTGCCAGATCTTCCCCCACCGTGCCAGGTATATGTCCCCAGTGCCAGATCTTCCCCCACAGTGCCTGCTCCCCCACCCCCCGCTCCTCGCTCCTTTGTGTTGGAGGGACACGGAGCGCATCGCGCGCCTCTCCTGTGTCCCTCCTGGCTCTCCTGCCGGTCTAATAAAGGAAGTGCCGGTTCGTGAGCCAATCAGAGCTCACGAACGGCACTTCCTTTATTAGACAGGCCGGGGGAGAGCCAGGGAGGGACACAGGAGGGGCGCGCGATGTGCGCTCCGTGTCCCTCCTTACAGCAGCGGAGGGAAGGAGACCGCAGATTGACATGCGGACGCTCATCCGCATGTCAATCTGTGCAAAGTCAGTGGCGCCCCCGCAGTCCCTCGCCCCCAAGCCACCGCGAGGACTGCGGGGGCAGTAGTTACGCCACTGGGTTTATGCTAATAAATAATGTTGTGCCTAGGCGCAAAAAAACAGTCAAGATAACCGTGGACCCATCTATATATACTGCTGACCCTGGCCCTCATTCCGAGTTGTTCGCTCGCAAGCTGCTTTTAGCAGCATTGCACACGCTAAGCCGCCGCCCTCTGGGAGTGAATCTTAGCTTAGCAGAATTGCGAACGAAAGATTCGCAAAATTGCGAATAGACATTTCTTAGCAGTTTCTGAGTAGCTCGAGACTTACTCCTACATTGCGATCAGTTCAGTCAGTTTCGTTCCTGGTTTGACGTCACAAACACACCCAGCGTTCGCCCAGGCACTCCCCCGTTTTCTCCAGCCACTCCCGCGTTTTTCCCAGAAACGGCAGCGTTTTTTCACACACACCCATAAAACGGCCAGTTTCCGCCCAGAAACACCCACTTCCTGTCAATCACACTCCGATCACCAGAACGAAGAAAAAACCTTGTAATGCCGTGAGTAAAATACCAAACTTCTTAGCAAATTTACTTGATGCAGCCGCAGTGCGAACATTGCGCATGCGCGGTTAGCGGAAAATTGCACCGATGCGAAGAAAAATAACGAGCGAACAACTCGGAATGAGGGCCCCTGTGTATAATGCCAACATGAACCCTCAGATATATGGCTCTGATACCGATACTAGCCCTTAGGTTCAAAAGCTGAAATTAAACATTTGTATAAAATCTATTCCTACGACCACTAACATTCATACAGACATATTCAATTAGCCCTGGGCCAATTGCCAACTAGGTTATTAAATAGCATTTTTCCCCATGCACAAAATCGAGGATTACCATGCGGAAACCCACTGATTTTCATGTACACTGTGGAAACAATGGCTGTTTCCCCGCACATGAACCCCCGAATGTGCCGTTTTCTCACAGTAGATACTAGAGATGAGCGGGTTCGGTTCCTCGGAATCCGAACCCGCCCGAACTTCAGCTTTTTTTACACGGATCCGAGCGACTCGGATCTTCCCGCCTTGCTCGGTTAACCCGAGCGCGCCCGAACGTCATCATGACGCTGTCGGATTCTCGCGAGGCTCGGATTCTATCGCGAGACTCGGATTCTATATAAGGAGCCGCGCGTCGCCGCCATTTTCACACGTGCATTGAGATTGATAGGGAGAGGACGTGGCTGGCGTCCTCTCCATTTAGATTAGAAGAGAGAGAGTGAGATTGAGACAGAGACACTTGATTTACTGGCGCTTAGGAGTACTAGAGAGTGCAGAGTTTACTAGTGACTGACCACTGACCAGTGACCACCAGTGCAGTTTTATTTAATATAATCCGTTCTCTGCCTGAAAAAAACGATACACAGTGACTCAGTCACATACCATATCTGTGCTCAGCCCAGTGTGCTGCATCATCTATGTATAATATCTGACTGTGCTCACACAGCTTAATTGTGGGGGAGACTGGGGAGCAGTTATAGGTTATAGCAGGAGCCAGGAGTACATATTATTAAAATTAAACAGTGCACACTTTTGCTGCAGGAGTGCCACTGCCAGTGTGACTGACCAGTGACCTGACCACACTGACCACCAGTATAGTATACTATATTGTGATTGCCTGAAAAAGTTAAACACTCGTCGTGTGACTTGTGTGGTGTTTTTTTATTCTATAAAAAACTCAATCTGCTGACAGACAGTGTCCAGCAGGTCCGTCATTATATATTATATACCTGTCCGGCTGCAGTAGTGATATATATATATTTTTTATATCATTATTTATCATCCAGTCGCAGCAGACACAGTACGGTAGTTCACGGCTGTAGCTACCTCTGTGTCGGCACTCGGCAGTCCATCCATAATTGTATACCACCTACCCGTGGTTTTTTTTTCTTTCTTCTTTATACATACTACATCTCATTATCAACCAGTCTATATTAGCAGCAGACACAGTACAGTACGGCAGTCCACGGCTGTAGCTACCTCTGTGTCGGCACTCGGCAGTCCGTCCATAATTGTATACCACCTACCCGTGGTTTTTTTTTCTTTCTTCTTTATACATACTACATCTCATTATCATCCAGTCTATATTAGCAGCAGACACAGTACAGTACGGTAGTCCACGGCTGTAGCTACCTCTGTGTCGGCACTCGGCAGTCCATCCATAATTGTATACCACCTACCCGTGGTTTTTTTTTTCTTCTTTATACATACTACATCTCATTATCATCCAGTCTATATTAGCAGCAGACACAGTACAGTACGGTAGTCCACGGCTGTGGCTACCTCTGTGTCGGCACTCGGCAGTCCATCCATAATTGTATACCACCTACCCGTGGTTTTTTTTTTCTTCTTTATACATACTACATCTCATTATCATCCAGTCTATATTAGCAGCAGACACAGTACAGTACGGTAGTTCACGGCTGTAGCTACCTCTGTGTCGGCACTCGGCAGTCCATCCATAATTGTATACCACCTACCCGTGGTTTTTTTTTTCTTTCTTCTTTATACATACTACATCTCATTATCAACCAGTCTATATTAGCAGCAGACACAGTACAGTACGGCAGTCCACGGCTGTAGCTACCTCTGTGTCGGCACTCGGCAGTCCGTCCATAATTGTATACCACCTACCCGTGGTTTTTTTTTCTTTCTTCTTTATACATACTACATCTCATTATCATCCAGTCTATATTAGCAGCAGACACAGTACAGTACGGTAGTCCACGGCTGTAGCTACCTCTGTGTCGGCACTCGGCAGTCCGTCCATAATTGTATACCACCTACCCGTGGTTTTTTTTTCTTTCTTCTTTATACATACTACATCTCATTATCATCCAGTCTATATTAGCAGCAGACACAGTACAGTACGGTAGTCCACGGCTGTGGCTACCTCTGTGTCGGCACTCGGCAGTCCATCCATAATTGTATACCACCTACCCGTGGTTTTTTTTTTCTTCTTTATACATACTACATCTCATTATCATCCAGTCTATATTAGCAGCAGACACAGTACAGTACGGTAGTCCACGGCTGTAGCTACCTCTGTGTCGGCACTCGGCAGTCCGTCCATAATTGTATACCACCTACCCGTGGTTTTTTTTTCTTTCTTCTTTATACATACTACATCTCATTATCATCCAGTCTATATTAGCAGCAGACACAGTACAGTACGGCAGTCCACGGCTGTAGCTACCTCTGTGTCGGCACTCGGCAGTCCGTCCATAATTGTATACCACCTACCCGTGGTTTTTTTTTCTTTCTTCTTTATACATACTACATCTCATTATCATCCAGTCTATATTAGCAGCAGACACAGTACAGTACGGTAGTCCACGGCTGTAGCTACCTCTGTGTCGGCACTCGGCAGTCCGTCCATAATTGTATACCACCTACCCGTGGTTTTTTTTTCTTTCTTCTTTATACATACATACTACATCTCATTATCAACCAGTCTATATTAGCAGCAGACACAGTACAGTACGGTAGTCCATGGCTGTAGCTACCTCTGTGTCGGCACTCGGCAGTCCGTCCATAATTGTATACCACCTACCCGTGGTTTTTTTTTCTTTCTTCTTTATACATACTACATCTCATTATCATCCAGTCTATATTAGCAGCAGACACAGTACAGTACGGTAGTCCACGGCTGTAGCTACCTCTGTGTCGGCACTCGGCAGTCCGTCCATAATTGTATACCACCTACCCGTGGTTTTTTTTTCTTTCTTCTTTATACATACATACTACATCTCATTATCAACCAGTCTATATTAGCAGCAGACACAGTACAGTACGGTAGTCCACGGCTGTAGCTACCTCTGTGTCGGCACTCGGCAGTCCATCCATAATTGTATACTAGTATCCATCCATCTCCATTGTTTACCTGAGGTGCCTTTTAGTTGTGCCTATTAAAATATGGAGAACAAAAATGTTGAGGTTCCAAAATTAGGGAAAGATCAAGATCCACTTCCACCTCGTGCTGAAGCTGCTGCCACTAGTCATGGCCGAGACGATGAAATGCCAGCAACGTCGTCTGCCAAGGCCGATGCCCAATGTCATAGTACAGAGCATGTCAAATCCAAAACACCAAATATCAGTAAAAAAAGGACTCCAAAACCTAAAATAAAATTGTCGGAGGAGAAGCGTAAACTTGCCAATATGCCATTTACCACACGGAGTGGCAAGGAACGGCTGAGGCCCTGGCCTATGTTCATGGCTAGTGGTTCAGCTTCACATGAGGATGGAAGCACTCAGCATCTCGCTAGAAAAATGAAAAGACTCAAGCTGGAAAAAGCACAGCAAAGAACTGTGCGTTCTTCGAAATCCCAAATCCACAAGGAGAGTCCAATTGTGTCGGTTGCGATGCCTGACCTTCCCAACACTGGACGTGAAGAGCATGCGCCTTCCACCATTTGCACGCCCCCTGCAAGTGCTGGAAGGAGCACCCGCAGTCCAGTTCCTGATAGTCAGATTGAAGATGTCAGTGTTGAAGTACACCAGGATGAGGAGGATATGGGTGTTGCTGGCGCTGGGGAGGAAATTGACCAGGAGGATTCTGATGGTGAGGTGGTTTGTTTAAGTCAGGCACCCGGGGAGACACCTGTTGTCCGTGGGAGGAATATGGCCGTTGACATGCCTGGTGAAAATACCAAAAAAATCAGCTCTTCGGTGTGGAAGTATTTCAACAGAAATGCGGACAACATTTGTCAAGCCGTGTGTTCCCTTTGTCAAGCTGTAATAAGTAGGGGTAAGGGCGTTAACCACCTCGGAACATCCTCCCTTATACGTCACCTGCAGCGCATTCATAATAAGTCAGTGACAAGTTCAAAAACTTTGGCCGACAGCGGAAGCAGTCCACTGACCAGTAAATCCCTTCCTCTTGTAACCAAGCTCACGCAAACCACCCCACCAACTCCCTCAGTGTCAATTTCCTCCTTCCCCAGGAATGCCAATAGTCCTGCAGGCCATGTCACTGGCAATTCTGATGATTCCTCTCCTGCCTGGGATTCCTCCGATGCATCCTTGCGTGTAACGCCTACTGCTGCTGGCGCTGCTGTTGTTGCTGCTGGGAGTCGATGGTCATCCCAGAGGGGAAGTCGTAAGCCCACTTGTACTACTTCCAGTAAGCAATTGACTGTTCAACAGTCCTTTGCGAGGAAGATGAAATATCACAGCAGTCATCCTGCTGCAAAGCGGATAACTGAGGCCTTGACAACTATGTTGGTGTTAGACGTGCGTCCGGTATCCGCCGTTAGTTCACAGGGAACTAGACAATTTATTGAGGCAGTGTGCCCCCGTTACCAAATACCATCTAGGTTCCACTTCTCTAGGCAGGCGATACCGAGAATGTACACGGACGTCAGAAAAAGACTCACCAGTGTCCTAAAAAATGCAGTTGTACCCAATGTCCACTTAACCACGGACATGTGGACAAGTGGAGCAGGGCAGGGTCAGGACTATATGACTGTGACAGCCCACTGGGTAGATGTATGGACTCCCGCCGCAAGAACAGCAGCGGCGGCACCAGTAGCAGCATCTCGCAAACGCCAACTCTTTCCTAGGCAGGCTACGCTTTGTATCACCGCTTTCCAGAATACGCACACAGCTGAAAACCTCTTACGGCAACTGAGGAAGATCATCGCGGAATGGCTTACCCCAATTGGACTCTCCTGTGGATTTGTGGCATCGGACAACGCCAGCAATATTGTGTGTGCATTAAATATGGGCAAATTCCAGCACGTCCCATGTTTTGCACATACCTTGAATTTGGTGGTGCAGAATTTTTTAAAAAACGACAGGGGCGTGCAAGAGATGCTGTCGGTGGCCAGAAGAATTGCGGGACACTTTCGGCGTACAGGCACCACGTACAGAAGACTGGAGCACCACCAAAAACTACTGAACCTGCCCTGCCATCATCTGAAGCAAGAAGTGGTAACGAGGTGGAATTCAACCTTCTATATGCTTCAGAGGTTGGAGGAGCAGCAAAAGGCCATTCAAGCCTATACAATTGAGCACGATATAGGAGGTGGAATGCACCTGTCTCAAGCGCAGTGGAGAATGATTTCAACGTTGTGCAAGGTTCTGATGCCCTTTGAACTTGCCACACGTGAAGTCAGTTCAGACACTGCCAGCCTGAGTCAGGTCATTCCCCTCATCAGGCTTTTGCAGAAGAAGCTGGAGACATTGAAGGAGGAGCTAACACGGAGCGATTCCGCTAGGCATGTGGGACTTGTGGATGGAGCCCTTAATTCGCTTAACAAGGATTCACGGGTGGTCAATCTGTTGAAATCAGAGCACTATATTTTGGCCACCGTGCTCGATCCTAGATTTAAAGCCTACCTTGGATCTCTCTTTCCGGCAGACACAAGTCTGCTGGGGTTGAAAGACCTGCTGGTGAGAAAATTGTCAAGTCAAGCGGAACGCGACCTGTCAACATCTCCTCCTTCACATTCTCCCGCAACTGGGGGTGCAAGGAAAAGGCTCAGAATTCCGAGCCCACCCGCTGGCGGTGATGCAGGGCAGTCTGGAGCGACTGCTGATGCTGACATCTGGTCCGGACTGAAGGACCTGACAACGATTACGGATACGGACATGTCGTCTACTGGCACTGCATATGATTCTCTCCCCATTGAAAGAATGGTGGAGGATTATATGAGTGACCGCATCCAAGTAGGCACGTCACACAGTCCGTACTTATACTGGCAGGAAAAAGAGGCAATTTGGAGGCCCTTGCACAAACTGGCTTTATTCTACCTAAGTTGCCCTCCCACAAGTGTGTACTCCGAAAGAGTGTTTAGTGCCGCCGCTCACCTTGTCAGCAATCGGCGTACGAGGTTACATCCAGAAAATGTGGAGAAGATGATGTTCATTAAAATGAATTATAATCAATTCCTCCGCGAAGACTTTGACCAGCAGCAATTGCCTCCACAAAGTACACAGGGAGCTGAGATGGTGGATTCCAGTGGGGACGAATTGATAATCTGTGAGGAGGGGGATGTACACGGTGATATATCGGAGGATGATGATGAGGTGGACATCTTGCCTCTGTAGAGCCAGTTTGTGCAAGGAGAGATTAATTGCTTCTTTTTTGGGGGGGGTCCAAACCAACCCGTCATATCAGTCACAGTCGTGTGGCAGACCCTGTCACTGAAATGATGGGTTGGTTAAAGTGTGCATGTCCTGTTTTGTTTATACAACATAAGGGTGGGTGGGAGGGCCCAAGGACAATTCCATCTTGCACCTCTTTTTTCTTTTCTTTTTCTTTGCATCATGTGCTGTTTGGGGAGGGTTTTTTGGAAGGGCCATCCTGCGTGACA
Source organism: Pseudophryne corroboree (assembly GCF_028390025.1). NCBI lineage: Eukaryota > Metazoa > Chordata > Amphibia > Anura > Myobatrachidae > Pseudophryne > Pseudophryne corroboree. Next base: position 649,389,337 of record NC_086446.1, on the reverse strand, counting down.
CTGCAGTGCCACTCCTAGATGGGCCCGGTGTTTGTGTCGGCCACTAGGGTCGCTTATCTTACTCACACAGTCAGCTACCTCATTGCGCCTCTTTTTTTCTTTGCGTCATGTGCTGTTTGGGGAGGGTTTTTTGGAAGGGACATCCTGCGTGACACTGCAGTGCCACTCCTAGATGGGCCCGGTGTTTGTGTCGGCCACTAGGGTCGCTTATCTTACTCACACAGTCAGCTACCTCATTGCGCCTCTTTTTTTCTTTGCGTCATGTGCTGTTTGGGGAGGGTTTTTTGGAAGGGACATCCTGCGTGACACTGCAGTGCCACTCCTAGATGGGCCCGGTGTTTGTGTCGGCCACTAGGGTCGCTTATCTTACTCACACAGTCAGCTACCTCATTGCGCCTCTTTTTTTCTTTGCGTCATGTGCTGTTTGGGGAGGGTTTTTTGGAAGGGACATCCTGCGTGACACTGCAGTGCCACTCCTAGATGGGCCCGGTGTTTGTGTCGGCCACTAGGGTCGCTTATCTTACTCACACAGTCAGCTACCTCATTGCGCCTCTTTTTTTCTTTGCGTCATGTGCTGTTTGGGGAGGGTTTTTTGGAAGGGACATCCTGCGTGACACTGCAGTGCCACTCCTAGATGGGCCCGGTGTTTGTGTCGGCCACTAGGGTCGCTTATCTTACTCACACAGTCAGCTACCTCATTGCGTCTCTTTTTTTCTTTGCGTCATGTGCTGTTTGGGGAGGGTTTTTTGGAAGGGACATCCTGCGTGACACTGCAGTGCCACTCCTAGATGGGCCCGGTGTTTGTGTCGGCCACTAGGGTCGCTTATCTTACTCACACAGTCAGCTACCTCATTGCGCCTCTTTTTTTCTTTGCGTCATGTGCTGTTTGGGGAGGGTTTTTTGGAAGGGACATCCTGCGTGACACTGCAGTGCCACTCCTAGATGGGCCCGGTGTTTGTGTCGGCCACTAGGGTCGCTTATCTTACTCACACAGCGACCTCGGTGCAAATTTTAGGACTAAAAATAATATTGTGAGGTGTGAGGTATTCAGAATAGACTGAAAATGAGTGGAAATTATGGTTTTTGAGGTTAATAATACTTTGGGATCAAAATGACCCCCAAATTCTATGATTTAAGCTGTTTTTTAGGGTTTTTTTAAAAAAACACCCGAATCCAAAACACACCCGAATCCGACAAAAAAAATTCGGTGAGGTTTTGCCAAAACGCGGTCGAACCCAAAACACGGCCGCGGAACCGAACCCAAAACCAAAACACAAAACCCGAAAAATTTCCGGCGCTCATCTCTAGTAGATACAGCCCACAGAATGCTTAAACCTCAAGCAGCATCAGGCACATCCTGGAAGACCTCATCCTTCACATACACCTCTGTAGTGCTTAAACAAAAATAAGATTACCAAAAACCTAATAGAATGCAATGACTGTCACAACAGTGACAAACAAATATAGGGGAGTATTCAATTAGTCTGACAAGTCGGAAAAACTGCACTTTCTGACTTTTTTAGATCGAATCTGGATTCTGCCTATTCAAGTCCGTTGCCGTTTTTCCGACTTGTCGGAAATTTCGATTTGTCAGAAAATACGTGGATGGGCGGATTAGCTGCGGATCCCTGTATTTTGTCAAATTTGTGGGCGTTTCCGAAACGTTTAATTAAATATACCCCATAGTAATCACTTATTCATTAATAGAAAAACATGCAATAATAATAGCATTTCCAAGAAGTCACATACAAAATATAAAATATACAGGTTGGCTCCAGAGCCAGTAGCTGATCTGGCTACGGGCACGCAGGATTTTTGCCCGGGGCACCGCCTTCCGGAGTGCGCCGCCGCTGTGGCAAGATACGCTAGTGGTGGTGCCCCCCGATGCTGTGCTGTGCGCTGCGCAATGATGGCATCGCGCACCACACGGCATTGTGGGACCGGCACATAGACGCTAGGGGTCATAATTGGGTTCTAGTGTCTATGCTGTGCTATGGGAGAGAGACGTCATGACGTCTCTCCCATAGATCCGAGGAGCGGCGCCGGTGGCCAGAGACGGAGGACAGCAGCGGTCGGGAAACAGGAGCGGGGATGGTGAGTATTTTTCAATTTATTTATTTATTTATTTCGGTGATCGGCGCTACTGGGGGAACAGTATTGGGGGCACAGTACAGGGGGCACACTACAGGTGGAACAGTGCTGGGAGCACAGCTACAGGGAGCATAACTGACCACGCCTCTTCTCCGAAGCCATGCCCCTATTTTTCGCCGTGGGCGCCACAAGGCCTAGATCCGGCCCTGTCCAGAGCAAATAAACAATGAACCTCACACTTAATAATATTGAGAGCAAAGAACCAATTTATAATGTCCAAATTGGGAATACAATGGTTAATACTCCAGGCCCCAGGGTGAAGCCATATAGTGGGAGATGTAGTAAGCAGTAAAAACAGTGGAGAAGTGAGCCAGTGGAGAAGTCAGCACCAATCAGCACTTATGTAACATTTATCATTTTCATACTATAAAAGTATACAGGGCAGCTGATTGGTTGGTTGTCAAGGGGAGCTGATTGGTTGTCATGGGCAGCTGATTGGTTGTCATGGGCAACTTCTCCACTGGCTCACTTCACCAATTCTTAGTACATCTCCATCCTGGAGGAATACTGGAATTAATTAAAAGGTTTAATGAAATTAGCTCAGATATCCAATTGTACATGTCACTGTTGCTTTAACTTAACAGCCAAACAATGCACCTGTGGTAAGGAAGATGTTAAGCACACTATTATGGGGGGCATTTATCATAAATCACATATTGCATGCGATCTGGGTGGGCTCTCACCGCACAGGATTGTATTGCAATATGCAATCCTATCGGCGGGATGTATCATCCAGCATATGCAGGGACAAGGGCTCCAAAAGGAGCCCGTTCCTGCGATGTGCCTATCGGGGTGTCCGGGTCTCTGCACATGTGCAGTAAGCCTCACTGCCATGCACAGGGGCCATTATACAGTACATTACCCTACACACCATAATGCCGCTTACACATTATGCCACACACCGTAATGCCCTACACATTATGCCACACATCATAATGCCACTTACATATTATGCACCATACAAAATTGCCCCTTACACATTATGCCAAGCACTGTAATGCCCCCTTTACACCACACACAGTAATCAGGAGACGGCACAGGAGATTTAGGGGGCGGGGATACCAGATATGCGATACACACAAAAAGCCAAGGTAGAAATGGGGGAGGAGGGGGGGGGTAGAGAGACATAGGGAGGGAGAGAAATAAGACAGACATGGGGAGGGGAGAGAGACATGGGGAGAGAGAAGGACATGGGGAAGGAGAGAGAGAGACATGGGAGGAAAGGTGAGAGAGAGTCATGGAAGGGAGAGACTGAGCAAGACATGGGAAAGAGAGACATGTAGGGGAGACAAAGAGAGACATGGACAGAGAGAAATTGGGTGACAGATAGACATGGGGAGAGAGAGAGAGAGAGAGAGAGAGACAGAGAGAGAAAGAGAAAGTTAGAGAGAGAGACATGGAGACATTGGGGTAAATTTACTAAGATTCGTAATTTCCGAAAAAAGGTCAAAGTTCAATCACGAATGACATCGACAGTGTAAAACTGCAACTTTTTGAATTGATTACGATGGATTTACTAAGCTGTCGTATTCGGGTTTTTCTTTTCTTCCGATGTCGATGTCATTCGTTTTTTTTTACCTATTTTTACGGCAGTGATTAGCAAAACACTGCCGTTTTTTTTTACAATCAATCTCGGCCGGATCTGTGTGATCCGTGCTGGGGTTCTTATTTTTTTTTTTTTTTTAATTAAACAATGTAAAATCCCCAAAAAAAATGCGTGGGGTCCCCCCTCCTAAGCATAACCAGCCTCGGGCTCTTTGAGCCGATCCTGGTTGCAGAAATATGGGGGAAAAAATGACAGGGGTTCCCCCATATTTAAGCAACCAGCATCGGGCTCTGCGCCTGGTCCTGGTCCCAAAAATACGGGGGACAAAAAGAGTAGGGGTCCCCCGTATTTTTAAAACCAGCACCGGGCTCCACTAGCTGGACAGATAATGCCACAGCCGGGGGTCACTTTTATATAGTGCCCTGCGGCCGTGGCATCAAAAATCCAACTAGTCACCCCTGGCCGGGGTACCCTGGGGGAGTGGGGACCCCTTCAATCAAGGGGTCCCCCCCCCCAGCCACCCAAGGGCCAGGGGTGAAGCCCGAGGCTGTCCCCCCCCATCCAATGGGCTGCGGATGGGGAGGCTGATAGCCTTTGTTGTAAAAGAAAAGATATTGTTTTTAGTAGCAGTACTACAAGGCCCAGCAAGCCTCCCCCGCATGCTGGTACTTGGAGAACCACAAGTACCAGCATGCGACGGAAAAACGGGCCCGCTGGTACCTGTAGTACTACTACTAAAAAAATACCCAAAAAAAGACAAGACACACACACCGTGAAAGTATAATTTTATTACATACATACACACATACATACATACATACTTACCTTAAGTTCCCACGCAGGTCGGTCCTCTTCTCCAGTAGAATCCAAGGGGTACCTGTTGAAGAAATTATACTCACGAGATCCAGGGGTCCAGGCTCCTCGGGAAATCCAGGGGTAATCCACGTACTTGACAAAAAAAACAAAACGGTGTCCCGACCACGAACTGAAAGGGGACCCATGTTTGCACATGGGTCACCTTTCCACGAATGCCAGAAAGCCACTTTGACTTCTGTCTAAGTGGGTTTCTTCAGCCAATCAGGGAGTGCCACGTTGTAGCACTCTCCTGATCAGCTGTGTGGTCCTGTCCTCACTGACAGGCAGCACACGGCAGTGTTACAATGTAGCGCCTATGCGCTACATTGTAACCAATGATGGGAACTTTCAGCTCAGCGGTGACGTCACTTTAGGTCAACCGCAGGGCAGAAAGTTCCCATCATTGGTTACAATGTAGCGCATAGGCGCTACATTGTAACACTGCCGTGTGCCGCCTGTCAGTGAGGACAGGAGCACACAGCTGATCAGGAGAGTGCTACAACGTGGCACTCCCTGATTGGCTGAAGAAACCCACTTAGACAGAAGTCAAAGTGGCTTTCTGGCATTCGTGGAAAGGTGACCCATGTGCAAAACATGGGTCCCCTTTCAGTTCGTGGTCGGGACACCGTTTTGTTTTTTTTGTCAAGTACGTGGATTACCCCTGGATTTCCCGAGGAGCCTGGACCCCTGGATCTCGTGAGTATAATTTCTTCAACAGGTACCCCTTGGATTCTACTGGAGAAGAGGACCGACCTGCGTGGGAACTTAAGGTAAGTATGTATGTATGTGTGTATGTAAGTAATAAAATTATACTTTCACGGTGTGTGTGTCTTGTCTTTTTTTGGGTATTTTTTTAGTGGTAGTACTACAGGTACCAGCGGGCCCGTTTTTCCGCCGCATGCTGGTACTTGTGGTTCTCCAAGTACCAGCATGCGGGGGAGGCTTGCTGGGACTTGTAGTACTGCTACTTAAAACAATATCTTTTATTTTACAACAAAGGCTATCAGCCCTCCCATCCGCAGCCCATTGGATGGGGGGGGACAGCCTCGGGCTTCACCCCTGGCCCTTGGGTGGCTGGGGGGGGGGACCCCTTGATTGAAGGGGTCCCCACTCCCCCAGGGTACCCCGGCCAGGGGTGACTAGTTGGATTTTTGATGCCACGGCCGCAGGGCGCTGTATAAAAGTGACCCCCGGCTGTGGCATTATCTGTCCAGCTAGTGGAGCCCGGTGCTGGTTTTAAAAATACGGGGGACCCCTACTCTTTTTGTCCCCCGTATTTTTGGGACCAGGACCAGGCGCAGAGCCCGATGCTGGTTGCTTAAATATGGGGGAACCCCTGTCATTTTTTTTCCCATATTTCTGCAACCAGGATCGGCTCAAAGAGCCCGAGGCTGGTTATGCTTAGGAGGGGGGACCCCACGCAATTTTTTTTGAAAAAATAAGCACTTTCACACCCCTTCCCACTGATATACATGCACGGATCTCATGGATCCCTGCATGCATCTCAAATCACGGATAAAAAAAGCAGGTCTGTTTTTTTTAGGACTTTTTTACGAGTTGTAATTTTTCACGGCAGTGTTTTGTGTTTTTTTGCTTTGCACTTCTTAGTAAATGACCGAGATTCATACTTAAACAGCCGCGTTTTGACCGATGGTGTATTCATTCGTAATTTTTTACCTGAACTAGCAAAAAATTACGAATGCCCTCATCACTGCCGTGATTAGTGTTTAGTAAATGACCGAGATTTACCGAGATGACACTTTGATGAAAAAACGGCATCTCGGTCAAAATCGGGAGCTTAGTAAATATACCCCATTGAGAGAGAGAGACATGGAAAGAGAGAGATTGCGAAAGAGAGATGGAGAGAGAGACATGGAGAAAGAGAGATGGAGAGTGAGAGTCAGAAAGAGACATGGAAAGAGACATAGACATGGAGAGAGAGAGAGAAAGACAGAGACAGAGAAAGAGAGACAGAGAGAGACATGGAGAAAGAGTGAGTCAGAGACATGGAGAGAGACATGGAGAAAGAGAGATGGAGAGAGACTTGGAGAAAGAGAGAGATGGAGAGAGTAAGAAAGAGAGATGGAGAGAGTAAGAAAGAGACATGGAGAGAGAGACAGTGAGAGTCAGAGACATGGAGAGAGCGACAGAGTCAGAGAGAGATAGACATGGAGAGAGAGAGAGAGAGAGAGAGACAAGGAGAGAGACAGAAAGATACATGGAGAGGAAGAGAGAGTCAGAGAGAGAGACAGAGAGAGTCATGGAGAGAGTCAGAGAGAGAAAGACAAAGTCAGAGAGAAAGACATGGAGACAGAGAGAGTCAGAGAGAGATACATGGAAAGAGAGACAGAGTCAGAGAGAGAGACATGGAACTAAAGAGAGACAAAGAGAGTCAGCGATATGGAGTGAAAGAGAGACAGAGAGAATCAGAGAGAAAGACAGAGAGAGAGAGAGAGAGAGATTGCGAAAGAGAGAGACGGAGAGAGACATGGAGAAAGAGACGGAGAGAGAGAGTCAGAAAGAGACATGGAGAGAGAGACAGAGAGAGTCAGAGACATGGAGAGAGAGAGAAAGACATGGAGAAAGAGTCAGAGAGAGAGACATGGAGAGGGAGCGAGAGACAGAGAGACAATCAAAGAGAGAGTCAGAGAGTCAGAGAAAGAGACATGGAGACAGAGAGTCAGAGAGAGAGACATGAGTGGAAATTTACTAGTAAAAAAAAAAAATTGCTTGGGGTCCCCCCTCCTAAGCATAACCAGCCTCGTGCTCTGAGCCGGCCCTGGTTGTTTACATACCTGGGAAAAATTGTGTAGGGTCCCCCAGTATTTAGACAACCAGCACCGGGCTCTTGGGCCGGTCCTGGTTCCAAAAATACAGGGGACAAAAGATGTAGGGGTCCCCCGGATTTTTAAAACAAGCACCGCGCTCCACTAGCCAGGGAGGTGATGCCACGGCCGCGGAACACTTTTATACAGGTCCCTGCAGCCAAAGCATCACTCCCCCCAACTAGTCACCCCTGGCCGGGGATCCCTGGGGGAATGGGGACCCCTAAAATCAAGAAGTCCCCCCCTCAAGGCACCCAAGGGCCAGGGGTGAAGCTAGAGGCTGTCTCCCCGTCCCTGGGCAGTGGATAGGGGGCTGATAAAAGTGTGTAAAAATAGAATATTGTCTTTAGCTGTGGAACTATAAGTCCCAGCAAGTGGTTTATTATTTTTTTAACGCCTGGGATGCCTACAGGGAAAGAAGAGGACAGATCTACACTGGATTTTTTGTAAGTATATTTTTATTGTTTTACAGGTACCCAATTGGAATTTACTGTACATGGACAAGTGGACATGAATGGCGGCGTGGGATGTAGGTAAGTATGTATGAGTGTGTAAGTGTGTTTTAATACATTTTAATAAAGTCACGGTGTCTTGTGTTTTTATTTGGGTATTTCGTTTGTTGTGGAACTACAGGTACCAGCAGGCCCGTTCATTCCCCGCATGCTGGTACTTGTTGTTCTCCAAGTACCAGCATGTGGGGGATGCTTGCTGGTACTTGTAGTTCCACAGCAAAAGACAATATTTTATTTTAACACACTTTTAAAGTCTATCAGCCCTCCGTTCACCGCCCAGTGATGGGCCACACCCCTGGCCCTTGGGTGCCTGGAGGGGGGACCCCTTGATTTAAGGAGTCCCTACATCCCCCAGGGATGACTAGTTTGGGGGAGTGATGCTTTGGCCGCAGGGACCTGTATATAAGTGTCCACAGCTACGGCATCACCTCCCTAGCTAGTGGAGCCCGATGCTGGTTTCAAAATTACGGGGGACCCCTACATCTTTTGTCCTCCATATTTTTGGAACCAGGACCGGCCCAAGATCCCGGTGCTGGTTGTCTAAATACGGGGAACCCTATGCAATTTTTCCCCGGTATTTAAACTACCAGGACCGGCTCAAAGAGCCCAAAGCTGGTTATGCTTAGGAGGGGGGACCCCACGCAATTTTTAAAAAAACTTTTAACTATTTCATTACTGTACACAATGAATCTCATTGATCCGGCCGAGCTTCATTGTGTTAAGTCCGGCAGCGTTTTACTATTCTCTCCCGTAAAACACTGCCAGCAATATGAATTACACCATTGGTGAATTCAAATTGAAAAAACACGGTACTTTAGTAAATTACCATGTTTTATTCTCAAAAAGTTGCAATCTCACACTGCCGATGTCAGCAGAGATTGATCTCGGCTGAAGTCAGCAGAAATTAGATTCTTAGTAAATATACCCCATGGAGAGAGAGATAGAGTCAGAGGGGGAAATTTACTAAGCTCCCGATTTTGACCGAGATGCCGTTTTTTCATCAAAGTGTCATCTCGGTAATTTACTAAGCACTAATCACGGCAGTGATGAGGGCATTCGTAATTTTTTGCAAGTTCAGGTAAAAAATTACGAATGAATACACCATCGGTCAAAACGCGGCTGTTTAAGTATGAATCTCGGTCATTTACTAAGAAGTGCAAAGCAAAAAAAGAACAAACACTGCCGTGAAAAATTACAACTCGTAAAAAAGTGCTAAAAAAAAACAGACCTGCTTTTTTTATTCGTGATTGGATAGGCATGCACGGATCCATGAGATCCGTGCATGTATATCAGTGGGAAGGGGTGGGAAAGTGATTATTTTTTCAAAAAAAATTGCGTGGGGTCCCCCCTCCTAAGCATAACCAGCCTCGGGCTCTTTGAGCCGATCCTGGTTGCAGAAATATGGGGAAAAAAATGACAGGGGTTCCCCCATATTTAAGCAACCAGCATCGGGCTCTGCGCCTGGTCCTGGTCCCAAAAATACGGGGGACAAAAAGAGTAGGGGTCCCCCGTATTTTTAAAACCAGCACCGGGCTCCACTAGCTGGACAGATAATGCCACAGCCGGGGGTCACTTTTATATAGTGCCCTGCGGCCGTGGCATCAAAAATCCAACTAGTCACCCCTGGCCGGGGTACCCTGGGGGAGTGGGGACCCCTTCAATCAAGGGGTCCCCCCCCCAGCCACCCAAGGGCCAGGGGTGAAGCCCGAGGCTGTCCCCCCCCATCCAATGGGCTGCGGATGGGGAGGCTGATAGCCTTTGTTGTAAAAGAAAAGATATTGTTTTTAGTAGCAGTACTACAAGGCCCAGCAAGCCTCCCCCGCATGCTGGTACTTGGAGAACCACAAGTACCAGCATGCGACGGAAAAACGGGCCCGCTGGTACCTGTAGTACTACTACTAAAAAAATACCCAAAAAAAGACAAGACACACACACCGTGAAAGTATAATTTTATTACATACATACACACATACATACATACTTACTAGAGATGAGCGGGTTCGGTTTCTCTGAATCCGAACCCGCCAGAACTTCATGTTTTTTTTCACGGGTCCAAGCGACTCGGATCTTCCCGCCTTGCTCGGTTAACCCGAGCGCGCCCGAACGTCATCTTGACGCTGTCGGATTCTCGCGAGGCTCGGATTCTATCGCGAGACTCGGATTCTATATAAGGAGCCGCGCGTCGCCGCCATTTTCACACGTGCATTGAGATTGATAGGGAGAGGACGTGGCTGGCGTCCTCTCCGTTTAGAATAGATTAGAGAGACACTTGATTTACTAATTTTGGGGAGCATTAGGAGTACTCAGTACAGTGCAGAGTTTTGCTGATAGTGACCACCAGTTTTATTTATAATCCGTTCTCTGCCTGAAAAAAGCGATACACAGCACACAGTGACTCAGTCACATACCATATCTGTGTGCACTGCTCAGGCTCAGGCCAGTGTGCTGCATCATCTATTATCTATATATAATATTATATATATCTGTCTGACTGCTCAGCTCACACAGCTTATAATTGTGGGGGAGACTGGGGAGCACTACTGCAGTGCCAGTTATAGGTTATAGCAGGAGCCAGGAGTACATAATATATTATATAGTGAGTGACCACCAGACACACAGTGCAGTTTATTTAATATATCCGTTCTCTGCCTGAAAAAAGCGATACACACAGTGACTCAGTCAGTCACATACCATATCTGTGTGCACTGCTCAGGCTCAGGCCAGTGTGCTGCATCATCTATATATATTATATATCTGTCTGACTGCTCAGCTCACACAGCTTATAATTGTGGGGGAGACTGGGGAGCACTACTGCAGTGCCAGTTATAGGTTATAGCAGGAGCCAGGAGTACATAATATTATATTAAAATTAAACAGTGCACACTTTTGCTGCAGGAGTGCCACTGCCAGTGTGACTAGTGACCAGTGACCTGACCACCAGTATATATAATATTAGTAGTATACTATCTCTTTATCAACCAGTCTATATTAGCAGCAGACACAGTACAGTGCGGTAGTTCACGGCTGTGGCTACCTCTGTGTCGGCACTCGGCAGCCCGTCCATAATTGTATATACCACCTAACCGTGGTTTTTTTTTCTTTCTTTATACATACATACTAGTTACGAGTATACTATCTCTTTATCACCCAGTCTATATATTAGCAGCAGACACAGTACAGTGCGGTAGTTCACGGCTGTGGCTACCTCTGTGTCGGCACTCGGCAGCCCGTCCATAATTGTATATACCACCTAACCGTGGTTTTTTTTTCTTTCTTTATACATACATACTAGTTACGAGTATACTATCTCTTTATCAACCAGTCTATATATTAGCAGCAGACACAGTACAGTGCGGTAGTTCACGGCTGTGGCTACCTCTGTGTCGGCACTCGGCAGCCCGTCCATAATTGTATATACCACCTAACCGTGGTTTTTTTTTCTTTCTTTATACATACATACTAGTTACGAGTATACTATCTCTTTATCAACCAGTCTATATATTAGCAGCAGACACAGTACAGTGCGGTAGTTCACGGCTGTGGCTACCTCTGTGTCGGCACTCGGCAGCCCGTCCATAATTGTATATACCACCTAACCGTGGTTTTTTTTTCTTTCTTTATACATACATACTAGTTACGAGTATACTATCTCTTTATCAACCAGTCTATATATTAGCAGCAGACACAGTACAGTGCGGTAGTTCACGGCTGTGGCTACCTCTGTGTCGGCACTCGGCAGCCCGTCCATAATTGTATATACCACCTAACCGTGGTTTTTTTTTCTTTCTTTATACATACATACTAGTTACGAGTATACTATCTCTTTATCAACCAGTCTATATATTAGCAGCAGACACAGTACAGTGCGGTAGTTCACGGCTGTGGCTACCTCTGTGTCGGCACTCGGCAGCCCGTCCATAATTGTATATACCACCTAACCGTGGTTTTTTTTTCTTTCTTTATACATACATACTAGTTACGAGTATACTATCTCTTTATCAACCAGTCTATATATTAGCAGCAGACACAGTACAGTGCGGTAGTTCACGGCTGTGGCTACCTCTGTGTCGGCACTCGGCAGCCCGTCCATAATTGTATACTAGTATCCAATCCATCCATCTCCATTGTTTACCTGAGGTGCCTTTTAGTTGTGCCTATTAAAATATGGAGAACAAAAATGTTGAGGTTCCAAAATTAGGGAAAGATCAAGATCCACTTCCACCTCGTGCTGAAGCTGCTGCCACTAGTCATGGCCGAGACGATGAAATGCCAGCAACGTCGTCTGCCAAGGCCGATGCCCAATGTCATAGTACAGAGCATGTCAAATCCAAAACACCAAATATCAGTAAAAAAAGGACTCCAAAACCTAAAATAAAATTGTCGGAGGAGAAGCGTAAACTTGCCAATATGCCATTTACCACACGGAGTGGCAAGGAACGGCTGAGGCCCTGGCCTATGTTCATGGCTAGTGGTTCAGCTTCACATGAGGATGGAAGCACTCAGCCTCTCGCTAGAAAAATGAAAAGACTCAAGCTGGCAAAAGCAGCACAGCAAAGAACTGTGCATTCTTCGAAATCCCAAATCCACAAGGAGAGTCCAATTGTGTCGGTTGCGATGCCTGACCTTCCCAACACTGGACGTGAAGAGCATGCGCCTTCCACCATTTGCACGCCCCCTGCAAGTGCTGGAAGGAGCACCCGCAGTCCAGTTCCTGATAGTCAGATTGAAGATGTCAGTGTTGAAGTACACCAGGATGAGGAGGATATGGGTGTTGCTGGCGCTGGGGAGGAAATTGATCAGGAGGATTCTGATGGTGAGGTGGTTTGTTTAAGTCAGGCACCCGGGGAGACACCTGTTGTCCGTGGGAGGAATATGGCCGTTGACATGCCAGGTGAAAATACCAAAAAAATCAGCTCTTCGGTGTGGAGGTATTTCACCAGAAATGCGGACAACAGGTGTCAAGCCGTGTGTTCCCTTTGTCAAGCTGTAATAAGTAGGGGTAAGGACGTTAACCACCTCGGAACATCCTCCCTTATACGTCACCTGCAGCGCATTCATAATAAGTCAGTGACAAGTTCAAAAACTTTGGGTGACAGCGGAAGCAGTCCACTGACCAGTAAATCCCTTCCTCTTGTAACCAAGCTCACGCAAACCACCCCACCAACTCCCTCAGTGTCAATTTCCTCCTTCCCCAGGAATGCCAATAGTCCTGCAGGCCATGTCACTGGCAATTCTGACGAGTCCTCTCCTGCCTGGGATTCCTCCGATGCATCCTTGCGTGTAACGCCTACTGCTGCTGGCGCTGCTGTTGTTGCCGCTGGGAGTCGATGGTCATCCCAGAGGGGAAGTCGTAAGCCCACTTTTACTACTTCCAGTAAGCAATTGACTGTTCAACAGTCCTTTGCGAGGAAGATGAAATATCACAGCAGTCATCCTACTGCAAAGCGGATAACTGAGTCCTTGACAACTATGTTGGTGTTAGACGTGCGTCCGGTATCCGCCGTTAGTTCACAGGGAACTAGACAATTTATTGAGGCAGTGTGCCCCCGTTACCAAATACCATCTAGGTTCCACTTCTCTAGGCAGGCGATACCGAGAATGTACACGGACGTCAGAAAAAGACTCACCGGTGTCCTAAAAAATGCAGTTGTACCCAATGTCCACTTAACCACGGACATGTGGACAAGTGGAGCAGGGCAGGGTCAGGACTATATGACTGTGACAGCCCACTGGGTAGATGTATGGACTCCCGCCGCAAGAACAGCAGCGGCGGCACCAGTAGCAGCATCTCGCAAACGCCAACTCTTTCCTAGGCAGGCTACGCTTTGTATCACCGCTTTCCAGAATACGCACACAGCTGAAAACCTCTTACGGCAACTGAGGAAGATCATCGCGGAATGGCTTACCCCAATTGGACTCTCCTGTGGATTTGTGGCATCGGACAACGCCAGCAATATTGTGTGTGCATTAAATATGGGCAAATTCCAGCACGTCCCATGTTTTGCACATACCTTGAATTTGGTGGTGCAGAATTTTTTTAAAAACGACAGGGGCGTGCAAGAGATGCTGTCGGTGGCCAGAAAAATTGCGGGACACTTTCGGCGTACAGGCACCACGTACAGAAGACTGGAGCACCACCAAAAACTACTGAACCTGCCCTGCCATCATCTGAAGCAAGAAGTGGTAACGAGGTGGAATTCAACCCTCTATATGCTTCAGAGGTTGGAGGAGCAGCAAAAGGCCATTCAAGCCTATACAATTGAGCACGATATAGTAGGTGGAATGCACCTGTCTCAAGTGCAGTGGAGAATGATTTCAACGTTGTGCAAGGTTCTGATGCCCTTTGAACTTGCCACACGTGAAGTCAGTTCAGACACTGCCAGCCTGAGTCAGGTCATTCCCCTCATCAGGCTTTTGCAGAAGAAGCTGGAGGCATTGAAGAAGGAGCTAAAAGGGAGCGATTCCGCTAGGCATGTGGGACTTGTGGATGCAGCCCTTAATTCGCTTAACAAGGATTCACGGGTGGTCAATCTGTTGAAATCAGAGCACTACATTTTGGCCACCGTGCTCGATCCTAGATTTAAAGCCTACCTTGGATCTCTCTTTCCGGCAGACACAGGTCTGCTGGGGTTGAAAGACCTGCTGGTGACAAAATTGTCAAGTCAAGCGGAACGCGACCTGTCAACATCTCCTCCTTCACATTCTCCCGCAACTGGGGGTGCGAGGAAAAGGCTCAGAATTCCGAGCCCACCCGCTGGCGGTGATGCAGGGCAGTCTGGAGCGACTGCTGATGCTGACATCTGGTCCGGACTGAAGGACCTGACAACGATTACGGACATGTCGTCTACTGTCACTGCATATGATTCTCTCAACATTGATAGAATGGTGGAGGATTATATGAGTGACCGCATCCAAGTAGGCACGTCACACAGTCCGTACTTATACTGGCAGGAAAAAGAGGCAATTTGGAGGCCCTTGCACAAACTGGCTTTATTCTACCTAAGTTGCCCTCCCACAAGTGTGTACTCCGAAAGAGTGTTTAGTGCCGCCGCTCACCTTGTCAGCAATCGGCGTACGAGGTTACATCCAGAAAATGTGGAGAAGATGATGTTCATTAAAATGAATTATAATCAATTCCTCCGCGGAGACATTGACCAGCAGCAATTGCCTCCACAAAGTACACAGGGAGCTGAGATGGTGGATTCCAGTGGGGACGAATTGATAATCTGTGAGGAGGGGGATGTACACGGTGATATATCGGAGGGTGAAGATGAGGTGGACATCTTGCCTCTGTAGAGCCAGTTTGTGCAAGGAGAGATTAATTGCTTCTTTTTTGGGGGGGGTCCAAACCAACCCGTCATATCAGTCACAGTCGTGTGGCAGACCCTGTCACTGAAATGATGGGTTGGTTAAAGTGTGCATGTCCTGTTTTGTTTATACAACATAAGGATGGGTGGGAGGGCCCAAGGACAATTCCATCTTGCACCTCTTTTTTCTTTTCTTTTTCTTTGCATCATGTGCTGATTGGGGAGGGTTTTTTGGAAGGGACATCCTGCGTGACACTGCAGTGCCACTCCTAGATGGGCCCGGTGTTTGTGTCGGCCACTAGGGTCGCTAATCTTACTCACACAGTCAGCTACCTCATTGCGCCTCTTTTTTTCTTTGCGTCATGTGCTGTTTGGGGAGGGTTTTTTGGAAGGGACATCCTGCGTGACACTGCAGTGCCACTCCTAGATGGGCCCGGTGTTTGTGTCGGCCACTAGGGTCGCTAATCTTACTCACACAGCTACCTCATTGCGCCTCTTTTTTTCTTTGCATCATGTGCTGTTTGGGGAGGGTTTTTTGGAAGGGACATCCTGCGTGACACTGCAGTGCCACTCCTAGATGGGCCCGGTGTTTGTGTCGGCCACTAGGGTCGCTTATCTTACTCACACAGCGACCTCGGTGCAAATTTTAGGACTAAAAATAATATTGTGAGGTGTGAGGTATTCAGAATAGACTGAAAATGAGTGGAAATTATGGTTTTTGAGGTTAATAATACTTTGGGATCAAAATGACCCCCAAATTCTATGATTTAAGCTGTTTTTTAGTGTTTTTTGAAAAAAACACCCGAATCCAAAACACACCCGAATCCGACAAAAAAAATTCGGTGAGGTTTTGCCAAAACGCGTTCGAACCCAAAACACGGCCGCGGAACCGAACCCAAAACCAAAACACAAAACCCGAAAAATTTCAGGCGCTCATCTCTAATACTTACCTTAAGTTCCCACGCAGGTCGGTCCTCTTCTCCAGTAGAATCCAAGGGGTACCTGTTGAAGAAATTATACTCACGAGATCCAGGGGTCCAGGCTCCTCGGGAAATCCAGGGGTAATCCACGTACTTGAAAAAAATAACAAAACGGTGTCCCGACCACGAACTGAAAGGGGACCCATGTTTGCACATGGGTCACCTTTCCACGAATGCCAGAAAGCCACTTTGACTTCTGTCTAAGTGGGTTTCCTCAGCCAATCAGGGAGTGCCACGTTGTAGCACTCTCCTGATCAGCTGTGTGCTCCTGTCCTCACTGACAGGCAGCACACGGCAGTGTTACAATGTAGCGCCTATGCGCTACATTGTAACCAATGATGGGAACTTTCTGCCCTGCGGTTGACCTAAAGTGACGTCACCGCTGAGCTGAAAGTTCCCATCATTGGTTACAATGTAGCGCATAGGCGCTACATTGTAACACTGCCGTGTGCTGCCTGTCAGTGAGGACAGGAGCACACAGCTGATCAGGAGAGTGCTACAACGTGGCACTCCCTGATTGGCTGAAGAAACCCACTTAGACAGAAGTCAAAGTGGCTTTCTGGCTTTCGTGGAAAGATGACCCATGTGCAAACATGGGTCCCCTTTCAGTTCGTGGTCGGGACACCGTTTTGTTTTTTTTGTCAAGTACGTGGATTACCCCTGGATTTCCCGAGGAGCCTGGACCCCTGGATCTCGTGAGTATAATTTCTTCAACAGGTACCCCTTGGATTCTACTGGAGAAGAGGACCGACCTGCGTGGGAACTTAAGGTAAGTATGTATGTATGTGTGTATGTATGTAATAAAATTATACTTTCACGGTGTGTGTGTCTTGTCTTTTTTTGGGTATTTTTTTAGTAGTAGTACTACAGGTACCAGCGGGCCCGTTTTTCCGTCGCATGCTGGTACTTGTGGTTCTCCAAGTACCAGCATGCGGGGGAGGCTTGCTGGGCCTTGTAGTACTGCTACTAAAAACAATATCTTTTCTTTTACAACAAAGGTTATCAGCCTCCCCATCCGCAGCCCATTGGATGGGGGGGGGACAGCCTCGGGCTTCACCCCTGGCCCTTGGGTGGCTGGGGGGGGGACCCCTTGATTGAAGGGGTCCCCACTCCCCCAGGGTACCCCGGCCAGGGGTGACTAGTTGGATTTTTGATGCCACGGCCGCAGGGCACTATATAAAAGTGACCCCCGGCTGTGGCATTATCTGTCCAGCTAGTGGAGCCCGGTGCTGGTTTTAAAAATACGGGGGACCCCTACTCTTTTTGTCCCCCGTATTTTTGGGACCAGGACCAGGCGCAGAGCCCGATGCTGGTTGCTTAAATATGGGGGAACCCCTGTCATTTTTTCCCCCATATTTTTGCAACCAGGATCGGCTCAAAGAGCCCGAGGCTGGTTATGCTTAGGAGGGGGGACCCCACGCATTTTTTTTTATTATTTTACAGTGTTTAATTAAAAAAAAAAATAAACCCCAGCACGGATCACACAGATCCGGCCGAGATTGATTGTAAAAAAAGTCGGCAGTGTTTTGCTAATCACTGCCGTAAAAATAGGTAAAAAACCACGAATGACATCGACATCGGAAGAAAAGAAAAACCCGAATACGACAGCTTAGTAAATCCATCGTAATCAATTCAAAAAGTTGCAGTTTTACACTGTCGATGTCATTCGTGATTGAACTTTGACCTTTTTTCGGAAATTACGAATCTTAGTAAATTTACCCCAGAGAGAGAGACAGGGAAAAAGAGAGACAGAGAGAGTCAGAGAGAGAGAGACAGGGAAAAAGAGAGAGTCAGAGAGAGACACGGAGAGAGCAGAGAGTCAGAGAGAGACATGCAGTGAAAGAGACAGAGAGAGAGGCCCTCATTCCGAGTTGTTCGCTCGCTAGCTGCTTTTAGCAGCATTGCACATGCTAAGCCGCCACCCTCTGGGAGTGTATCTTAGCATAGCAGAATTGCGAACGAAAGATTAGCAGAATTGCGAATAGAAATTTCTTAGCAGTTTCTGAGTAGCTCCAGACTTACTCAGCCATTGCGATCAGTTCAGTCAGTTTCGTTCCTGGTTTGACGTCACAAACACACCCAGCGTTCGCCCAGACACTCCCCCGTTTCTTCAGACACTCCCGCGTTTTTCCCAGAAACGCCAGCGTTTTTCGCACACTCCCAGAAAACGGACAGTTTCCACCCAGAAACACCCACTTCCTGTCAATCACACTACGATCACCAGAACGATGAAAAATCCTCGTTATGCCGTGAGTAAAATACCTAACTTTTGTGTAAAATAACTTAGCGCATGCGCTCTGCGAACCTTGCGCATGCGCAGTAAGCGACTAATCGCAGTATAGCGAAAATCGGCAACGAGCGAACAACTCGGAATGACCCCCATAGAGAGGTTGTAGTAGTGATATACAGCCTCTGCCCTCGGGGGTAGCAGCAGGATGCCGCAGGGCAGGCTTGAGTGCTGTGTTCAGCACTTGGTTCATTCAGACTTTGGCAGACTTTATAATCAGTCTAAAATTCTCACTGCAAAGCAGTGATCGTCACACTGACGGAGATTTTAGATTGATTGTAAAGCCTGATACAGTCTGGATAAATGGAGTTCAGTGCTTGTGGGAGAACAAAGTGCTCCCCTACAAGCGTTGTCATAGTTACTCTGCAGCATGCACTCACTGCACACAGGGGAATACCCAATCCTCCCCTGCAGACATTGCCTCAGGGACCCCCGACTCAGGGCCAGATTTAAGGGGGGCCCACCACGGGCCCCTTGGGACCCGCCGAGCCTATGTTGCCTAGCTGTAAGTCCGGCTCTGTTTAAGCTCCACCGACGGGATGTAATGAAGTTCGAGTTTGCCCGACATGCGTTTTTTTAGAGAGGCAGTCATTTACAAGACATAACCATGCCTTGTAAATTAATGCCCATTTAAAAAACCGTTCGAATTCGACCGGCATCCCGCACGTTAGGCAAACTCGGACTCCATTACATCCCGCCCCATGTCTTCATGGAAGCTTGCATAGATGTACACACAAGTAATTTTTGTCAGAATCCAATAAACCTACCAATGTATTTTTGGGTCATTGGGGGAAACAGGGAGGACATATAAACTCTGGGCCTGATTGCTGCTGCGCACTTTCGCACAGAGGACGATTATCGATTGACTGCGCATGCGTATGCACCACAATGCGCATGCATATTGCCAAACAACAACAGGCATCGGCAAACAGCGACAGGCTGGTTCGAAAATTTAAACTGCACAGCCATTAGCAAGCTGATTGACAGGAGGAAGCTGTTTGTGGGTGGTAATGGACCGTTTTCTGGGAGTGTCAAGGAAAGCGCAGGTGTTCCCAAGCATTTTCCAGGAGGGTATGTGACGTCAGCTCCGGAACCGATCAGCCTGTTCTCTTCGCACTGTAGGAGTAAGTCCTGGGCTACGCACACACTGACACAGTGGAAAAAACATTCAATGGTGAGTAAAGTTCCAACGGATTTGCAGCTGTCCAATGACTGAAGGACATTTGTAGCACGGCATACACATGTGATCGCACACTTGCACGGGGTGAATTTATACTCCCCTTGAGTGGCGACTATCTGATCGCAGGACAACAAAATTGGCAGCCCAGCAATCAGGTCTGAATTAGGCCCTCTATACAGTCGTTGCTTTGTTGGGAATTGAACCCAAGTACTCTCATTGATGTGAGGCAGTAATGCTAACCATTACACCAACCGATTTGCCCAAGTACAGTAATGGAACCAGATAAAACTAGCTAATTCTTACTTTATAATTTTGAGGTTTTGTCTTTTTGTTTAATGTTACAACAGGTGCATTGCTTTAAAGGTTAAAATCAATAATTTTGTAAGTAACCATCATCCAAAATTACATATTTACTAACAAACAGCACAGTTTAGACAAAATACATGTTCTGTTTGTATAATACACACTGGAAGAGTTTGCTGAGAACTAGATGGAGAATGTAATGTATTTAGCTCCTTAGAATAAAAAATAATAATAACATGAGTGCAGCAAAACAACCTCAGCCTTTACTGAAATATTACATTGTTGATTCATACGAAGTAAGTGAAGACGACTCCATAGTGCCAGGGCCGCAACTGGGGGAAGGGCACATGCCCTGGATTTGCGCTTCTACACTATCTACACTGCACATGTGACGTCATGGCCCCACCAAGTACAGGTCAGCCACCCTTAGGCACAACACTAGTAAGAAGCTAAAGTGTTAATAAACAAGAATCATAAGCTATGTGTAAGCGAGTATTACACAGGTGATGGGTACAGGTACACCACCGATAATCCGGCATCCTTGGTTACAGCACTGTGCCAGATTATCCATTTTGCTGTATTATCGGTGGTGCATACAGCGGCATTCTGATGGCTTACCCCCTCGCCCCCTTAACCATGTAATCTTAAACCTCCCGCAGCCTGACTCCCTCCCACAGCCTAACCAAGCCCTGCCACAGCCTAACTGATCCCTCCAATATCCTAAATCCCCCTCCAGCACCTAAACTTTCCGCACCCTAACTCTACCCTGCAGCCTAACTGAGCCCTCCCGCAGCATAACTCCCCCCTGCAGCCTAAATTGCCTCGGCGCCTGATGTGTCCAGAAGAGGTGCTGGACCATCAGGTGCCAGATAATCGGTGGTGTACCACCTGTATTAATTAGAATGCTAAAAAGTGTTACATTAGTATAAAAATAATAAAGTGCTAAAAAAGTATTGAATGAGTGTTAGAATGTAATGCCCCAAAGCAGCCAGGCCACACCAACCCAGGGGGCCCGGCGCCCCAAACTCATCTCTAAAACTGACAAATTGTATTAATTTCACAGGGCTTGTAATACTGATTTGGGCATCCTTATACACCAGCATTGGTTGCATCATCGATAACTTGCACCAGCAGCAGTGCCAGTAATTGGTGCATCCTAATATGCCTTTGTTCATAGCTCCGCAAAGACATTTGTAAAAACCTGTTCCACAGGAAGCTGTATAAATAGACTTATTGATTACAGAAAACAGATTTAAATTTTTTTTTTATCTTTTCCTACAGAAGGCAAATATATTTCTGGTTGCTATGGAATAAGTAAGTATTAGTGATGAGCGGGTTCGGTTTCTCGGAATCCGAACCGCCCCGAACTTCACCCATTTTACACGGTTCAGAGGCAGACTCGGATCCTCCCGCCTTGCTCGGTTAACCCGAACGCGCCCGAACGTCATCATCCCGCTGTCGGATTCTCGCGATATTCGTATTCTATATAAGGAGCCGCGCGTCGCCGCCATTTTCACTCGTGCATTGGAGATGATAGGGAGAGGACGTGCAGCGTTCTCTCAGTTTCTGTGTTCAGTGTGCTGCAAATATCTGTGCTTAGTGTGCTGCAAATATCTGTGCTCAGTGTGCTTGCAAATATCTGTGCTCAGTGTGCTGAAAATATCTACTAGAGATGAGCGGGTTCGGTTCCTCGGAATCCGAACCCCCCCGAACTTCAGCCTTTTTACACGGGTCCGAATCAGACTCGGATCTTCCCGCCTTGCTTGGTTAACCCGAGCGCGCCCGAACGTCATCATCCCGCTGTCGGATTCTCGCGAGGCTCGGATTCTATCGCGAGACTCGGATTCTATATAAGGAGCCGCGCGTCGCCGCCATTTTCACACGTGCATTGAGATTGATAGGGAGAGGACGTGGCTGGCGTCCTCTCCGTGTAGAATAGATTAGAGAGACACTTGATTTACTACTTGGGGAGCATTAGGAGTACTCAGTACAGTGCAGAGTTTTGCTGATAGTGACCAGTGACCACCAGTTTTATTTATAATCCGTTCTCTGCCTGAAAAAAAACGATACACAGTCACATACCATATCTGTGCTCAGCCTCAGTGTGCTGCATGATAATATCATCTATGTATATCTGACTGTGCTGAGTGCTCACTGCTCACACAGCTGAATTGTGGGGGAGACTGGGGTGCAGTTAATAGCAGAAGTACAGTGCACACTTTTGCTGCCAGTGTGACTGACCAGTGACCACCAGTATATTGTAGAGATGAGCGGGTTCGGTTTCTTTGAATCCGAACCCGCACGAACTTCACTTTTTTTTTCACGGGTCCGAGCGACTCGGATCTTCCCGCCTTGCTCGGTTAACCCGAGCGCGCCCGAACGTCATCATGACGCTGTCGGATTCTCGCGAGACTCGGATTCTATATAAGGAGCCGCGCGTCGCCGCCATTTTCACACGTGCATTGAGATTGATAGGGAGAGGACGTGGCTGGCGTCCTCTCCATTTAGATTAGATTTAGAAGAGAGAGAGAGAGAGAGAGAGATTGCTGTGATACTGTAGATTAGAAGAGAGTGCAGAGTGCAGACAGAGTTTAGTGACTGACGACCACAGTGACCAGTGACCACCAGAGACAGTGCAGTTGTTTGTTTTATTTAATATATCCGTTCTCTGCCTGAAAAAAACGATACACAGTCACACAGTGACTCAGTCTGTGTGCACTGCTCAGCCCAGTGTGCTGCACATCAATGTATTGTATATAAAGCTTATAATTGTGGGGGAGACTGGGGAGCACTGCAGGTTGTTATAGCAGGAGCCAGGAGTACATGATAAATAATATTATATTAAAATTAAACAGTGCACACTTTTGCTGCAGGAGTGCCACTGCCAGTGTGACTAGTGGTGACCAGTGCCTGACCACCAGTATATTAGTAGTATTGTATACTATCTCTTTATCAACCAGTCTATATTAGCAGCAGACACAGTACAGTGCGGTAGTTCACGGCTGTGGCTACCTCTGTGTCGGCACTCGGCAGGCAGTCCGTCCATCCATAATTGTATTATATACCACCTAACCGGGGTTTTTTTTTTCTTTCTTTATACCGTCGTCATAGTCATACTAGTTGTTACGAGTATACTACTATCTCTTTATCAACCAGTGTACAGTGCGGTAGTTCACGGCTGTGGCTACCTCTGTGTCGGAACTCGGCAGGCAGTCCGTCCATCCATAATTGTATTATAATATATACCACCTAACCGTGGTTTTTCTTTCGTTCTTTATACCGTCGTCATACTAGTTGTTACGAGTATACTACTATCTCTTTATCAACCAGTGTACAGTGCGGTAGTTCACGGCTGTGGCTACCTCTGTGTCGGAACTCGGCAGGCAGTCCGTCCATCCATAATTGTATTATAATATATACCACCTAACCGTGGTTTTTTTTTTCGTTCTTTATACCGTCGTCATACTAGTTGTTACGAGTATACTACTATCTCTTTATCAACCAGTGTACAGTGCGGTAGTTCACGGCTGTGGCTACCTCTGTGTCGGCACTCGGCAGGCAGTCCGTCCAACCATAATTGTATTATATACCACCTAACCGTGGTTTTTTTTTCATTCTTTATACCGTCGTCATACTAGTTGTTACGAGTATACTACTATCTCTTTATCAACCAGTGTACAGTGCGGTAGTTCACGGCTGTGGCTACCTCTGTGTCGGCACTCGGCAGGCAGTCCGTCCAACCATAATTGTATTATATACCACCTAACCGTGGTTTTTTTTTCATTCTTTATACCGTCGTCATACTAGTTGTTACGAGTATACTACTATCTCTTTATCAACCAGTGTACAGTGCGGTAGTTCACGGCTGTGGCTACCTCTGTGTCGGCACTCGGCAGCCCGTCCATAATTGTATATACCAGTGACCTAACCGTGGTTTTTTTTTCTTTCTTTATACATACATACTAGTTACGAGTATACTATCTCTTTATCAACCAGTCTATATATTAGCAGCAGACACAGTACAGTGCGGTAGTTCACGGCTGTGGCTACCTCTGTGTCGGCACTCGGCAGCCCGTCCATAATTGTATATACCACCTAACCGTGGTTTTTTTTTCTTTCTTTATACATACATACTAGTTACGAGTATACTATCTCTTTATCAACCAGTCTATATATTAGCAGCAGACACAGTACAGTGCGGTAGTTCACGGCTGTGGCTACCTCTGTGTCGGCACTCCGCAGCCCGTCCATAATTGTATATACCAGTGACCTAACCGTGGTTTTTTTTTCTTTCTTTATACATACATACTAGTTACGAGTATACTATCTCTTTATCAACCAGTCTATATATTAGCAGCAGACACAGTACAGTGCGGTAGTTCACGGCTGTGGCTACCTCTGTGTCGGCACTCGGCAGCCCGTCCATAATTGTATATACCAGTGACCTAACCGTGGTTTTTTTTTCTTTCTTTATACATACATACTAGTTACGAGTATACTATCTCTTTATCAACCAGTCTATATATTAGCAGCAGACACAGTACAGTGCGGTAGTTCACGGCTGTGGCTACCTCTGTGTCGGCACTCGGCAGCCCGTCCATAATTGTATATACCAGTGACCTAACCGTGGTTTTTTTTTCTTTCTTTATACATACATACTAGTTACGAGTATACTATCTCTTTATCAACCAGTCTATAT
This sequence comes from Pseudophryne corroboree, assembly GCF_028390025.1. Taxonomy (NCBI): domain Eukaryota; kingdom Metazoa; phylum Chordata; class Amphibia; order Anura; family Myobatrachidae; genus Pseudophryne; species Pseudophryne corroboree. The sequence continues at coordinate 649,364,692 of NC_086446.1, read as the reverse complement.
ATTAGCAGCAGACACAGTACAGTGCGGTAGTTCACGGCTGTGGCTACCTCTGTGTCGGCACTCGGCAGCCCGTCCATAATTGTATATACCACCTAACCGTGGTTTTTTTTTCTTTCTTTATACATACATACTAGTTACGAGTATACTATCTCTTTATCAACCAGTCTATATATTAGCAGCAGACACAGTACAGTGCGGTAGTTCACGGCTGTGGCTACCTCTGTGTCGGCACTCGGCAGCCTGTCCATAATTGTATATACCAGTGACCTAACCGTGGTTTTTTTTTCTTTCTTTATACATACATACTAGTTACGAGTATACTATCTCTTTATCAACCAGTCTATATATTAGCAGCAGACACAGTACAGTGCGGTAGTTCACGGCTGTGGCTACCTCTGTGTCGGCACTCGGCAGCCCGTCCATAATTGTATACTAGTATCCAATCCATCCATCTGCATTGTTTACCTGAGGTGCCTTTTAGTTGTGCCTATTAAAATATGGAGAACAAAAATGTTGAGGTTCCAAAATTAGGGAAAGATCAAGATCCACTTCCACCTCGTGCTGAAGCTGCTGCCACTAGTCATGGCCGAGACGATGAAATGCCAGCAACGTCGTCTGCCAAGGCCGATGCCCAATGGCATAGTACAGAGCATGTCAAAACCAAAACACCAAATATCAGTAAAAAAAGGACTCCAAAACCTAAAATAAAATTGTCGGAGGAGAAGCGTAAACTTGCCAATATGCCATTTACCACACGGAGTGGCAAGGAACGGCTGAGGCCCTGGCCTATGTTCATGGCTAGTGGTTCAGCTTCACATGAGGATGGAAGCACTCAGCCTCTCGCTAGAAAACTGAAAAGACTCAAGCTGGCAAAAGCACCGCAAAGAACTGTGCGTTCTTTGAAATCCCAAATCCACAAGGAGAGTCCAATTGTGTCGGTTGCGATGCCTGACCTTCCCAACACTGGACGTGAAGAGCATGCGCCTTCCACCATTTGCACGCCCCCTGCAAGTGCTGGAAGGAGCACCCGCAGTCCAGTTCCTGATAGTCAGATTGAAGATGTCAGTGTTGAAGTACACCAGGATGAGGAGGATATGGGTGTTGCTGGCGCTGGGGAGGAAATTGACCAGGAGGATTCTGATGGTGAGGTGGTTTGTTTAAGTCAGGCACCCGGGGAGACACCTGTTGTCCGTGGGAGGAATATGGCCGTTGACATGCCAGGTGAAAATACCAAAAAAATCAGCTCTTCGGTGTGGAGGTATTTCACCAGAAATGCGGACAACAGGTGTCAAGCCGTGTGTTCCCTTTGTCAAGCTGTAATAAGTAGGGGTAAGGACGTTAACCACCTCGGAACATCCTCCCTTATACGTCACCTGCAGCGCATTCATAATAAGTCAGTGACAAGTTCAAAAACTTTGGGTGACAGCGGAAGCAGTCCACTGACCAGTAAATCCCTTCCTCTTGTAACCAAGCTCACGCAAACCACCCCACCAACTCCCTCAGTGTCAATTTCCTCCTTCCCCAGGAATGCCAATAGTCCTGCAGGCCAGGTCACTGGCAAGTCTGACGAGTCCTCTCCTGCCTGGGATTCCTCCGATGCATCCTTGCGTGTAACGCCTACTGCTGCTGGCGCTGCTGTTGTTGCCGCTGGGAGTCGATGGTCATCCCAGAGGGGAAGTCGTAAGCCCACTTGTACTACTTCCAGTAAGCAATTGACTGTTCAACAGTCCTTTGCGAGGAAGATGAAATATCACAGCAGTCATCCTACTGCAAAGCGGATAACTGAGTCCTTGACAACTATGTTGGTGTTAGACGTGCGTCCGGTATCCGCCGTTAGTTCACAGGGAACTAGACAATTTATTGAGGCAGTGTGCCCCCGTTACCAAATACCATCTAGGTTCCACTTCTCTAGGCAGGCGATACCGAGAATGTACACGGACGTCAGAAAAAGACTCACCAGTCTCCTAAAAAATGCAGTTGTACCCAATGTCCACTTAACCACGGACATGTGGACAAGTGGAGCAGGGCAGGGTCAGGACTATATGACTGTGACAGCCCACTGGGTAGATGTATGGACTCCCGCCGCAAGAACAGCAGCGGCGGCACCAGTAGCAGCATCTCGCAAACGCCAACTCTTTCCTAGGCAGGCTACGCTTTGTATCACCGCTTTCCAGAATACGCACACAGCTGAAAACCTCTTACGGCAACTGAGGAAGATCATCGCGGAATGGCTTACCCCAATTGGACTCTCCTGTGGATTTGTGGCATCGGACAACGCCAGCAATATTGTGTGTGCATTAAATATGGGCAAATTCCAGCACGTCCCATGTTTTGCACATACCTTGAATTTGGTGGTGCAGAATTTTTTTAAAAACGACAGGGGCGTGCAAGAGATGCTGTCGGTGGCCAGAAAAATTGCGGGACACTTTCGGCGTACAGGCACCACGTACAGAAGACTGGAGCACCACCAAAAACTACTGAACCTGCCCTGCCATCATCTGAAGCAAGAAGTGGTAACGAGGTGGAATTCAACCCTCTATATGCTTCAGAGGTTGGAGGAGCAGCAAAAGGCCATTCAAGCCTATACAATTGAGCACGATATAGGAGATGGAATGCACCTGTCTCAAGTGCAGTGGAGAATGATTTCAACGTTGTGCAAGGTTCTGATGCCCTTTGAACTTGCCACACGTGAAGTCAGTTCAGACACTGCCAGCCTGAGTCAGGTCATTCCCCTCATCAGGCTTTTGCAGAAGAAGCTGGAGGCATTGAAGAAGGAGCTAAAAGGGAGCGATTCCGCTAGGCATGTGGGACTTGTGGATGCAGCCCTTAATTCGCTTAACAAGGATTCACGGGTGGTCAATCTGTTGAAATCAGAGCACTACATTTTGGCCACCGTGCTCGATCCTAGATTTAAAGCCTACCTTGGATCTCTCTTTCCGGCAGACACAGGTCTGCTGGGGTTGAAAGACCTGCTGGTGACAAAATTGTCAAGTCAAGCGGAACGCGACCTGTCAACATCTCCTCCTTCACATTCTCCCGCAACTGGGGGTGCGAGGAAAAGGCTCAGAATTCCGAGCCCACCCGCTGGCGGTGATGCAGGGCAGTCTGGAGCGACTGCTGATGCTGACATCTGGTCCGGACTGAAGGACCTGACAACGATTACGGACATGTCGTCTACTGTCACTGCATATGATTCTCTCAACATTGATAGAATGGTGGAGGATTATATGAGTGACCGCATCCAAGTAGGCACGTCACACAGTCCGTACTTATACTGGCAGGAAAAAGAGGCAATTTGGAGGCCCTTGCACAAACTGGCTTTATTCTACCTAAGTTGCCCTCCCACAAGTGTGTACTCCGAAAGAGTGTTTAGTGCCGCCGCTCACCTTGTCAGCAATCGGCGTACGAGGTTACATCCAGAAAATGTGGAGAAGATGATGTTCATTAAAATGAATTATAATCAATTCCTCCGCGGAGACATTGACCAGCAGCAATTGCCTCCACAAAGTACACAGGGAGCTGAGATGGTGGATTCCAGTGGGGACGAATTGATAATCTGTGAGGAGGGGGATGTACACGGTGATATATCGGAGGGTGAAGATGAGGTGGACATCTTGCCTCTGTAGAGCCAGTTTGTGCAAGGAGAGATTAATTGCTTCTTTTTTGGGGGGGGTCCAAACCAACCCATCATATCAGTCACAGTCGTGTGGCAGACCCTGTCACTGAAATGATGGGTTGGTTAAAGTGTGCATGTCCTGTTTTGTTTATACAACATAAGGGTGGGTGGGAGGGCCCAAGGATAATTCCATCTTGCACCTCTTTTTTCTTTTCTTTTTCTTTGCATCATGTGCTGATTGGGGAGGGTTTTTTGGAAGGGACATCCTGCGTGACACTGCAGTGCCACTCCTAAATGGCCCCGGTGTTTGTGTCGGCCACTAGGGTCGCTAATCTTACTCACACAGTCAGCTACCTCATTGCGCCTCTTTTTTTCTTTGCGTCATGTGCTGTTTGGGGAGGGTTTTTTGGAAGGGACATCCTGCGTGACACTGCAGTGCCACTCCTAGATGGGCCCGGTGTTTGTGTCGGCCACTAGGGTCGCTAATCTTACTCACACAGCTACCTCATTGCGCCTCTTTTTTTCTTTGCGTCATGTGCTGTTTGGGGAGGGTTTTTTGGAAGGGACATCCTGCGTGACACTGCAGTGCCACTCCTAGATGGGCCCGGTGTTTGTGTCGGCCACTAGGGTCGCTAATCTTACTCACACAGCTACCTCATTGCGCCTCTTTTTTTCTTTGCGTCATGTGCTGTTTGGGGAGGGTTTTTTGGAAGGGACATCCTGCGTGACACTGCAGTGCCACTCCTAGATGGGCCCGGTGTTTGTGTCGGCCACTAGGGTCGCTAATCTTACTCACACAGTCAGCTACCTCATTGCGCCTCTTTTTTTCTTTGCGTCATGTGCTGTTTGGGGAGGGTTTTTTGGAAGGGCCATCCTGCGTGACACTGCAGTGCCACTCCTAGATGGGCCCGGTGTTTGTGTCGGCCACTAGGGTCGCTAATCTTACTCACACAGTCAGCTACCTCATTGCGCCTCTTTTTTTCTTTGCGTCATGTGCTGTTTGGGGAGGGTTTTTTGGAAGGGCCATCCTGCGTGACACTGCAGTGCCACTCCTAGATGGGCCCGGTGTTTGTGTCGGCCACTAGGGTCGCTAATCTTACTCACACAGCTACCTCATTGCGCCTCTTTTTTTCTTTGCGTCATGTGCTGTTTGGGGAGGGTTTTTTGGAAGGGACATCCTGCGTGACACTGCAGTGCCACTCCTAGATGGGCCCGGTGTTTGTGTCGGCCACTAGGGTCGCTTATCTTACTCACACAGCGACCTCGGTGCAAATTTTAGGACTAAAAATAATATTGTGAGGTGTGAGGTATTCAGAATAGACTGAAAATGAGTGTAAATTATGGTTTTTGAGGTTAATAATACTTTGGGATCAAAATGACCCCCAAATTCTATGATTTAAGCTGTTTTTTAGTGTTTTTGGAAAAAAACACCCGAATCCAAAACACACCCGAATCCGACAAAAATAATTCGGTGAGGTTTTGCCAAAACGCGTTCGAACCCAAAACACGGCCGCGGAACCGAACCCAAAACCAAAACACAAAACCCGAAAAATTTCAGGCGCTCATCTCTAGTATATTGTCTGCCTGAGAAAGTTAAACAAACACTCCTGTGGTGTTTTTTTTTTTTATTCTATAAACGCATTCTGCTGACAGTGTCCAGCAGGTCCGTCATTCATTATATTATATAAATATTTACCTGCAGTAGTGTTATATTTTTTTTGTTCATCTCTATCATCTTTATCATCTCTATATTAGCAGACGCAGTGCAGTAGTCCACGGCTGTGGCTACCTCTGTGTCGTCAGTGCTCGTCCATAATTGTATACCTACCTGTGGTGGGGGTTTTTTTTCTATCTTCTTCATACTAGTAGTTTAGGAGTCTGCTGACAGTGTCCAGCAGGTCCGTCATTATATTATATATACCTGCAGTAGTGATATATATATATTTTTTATATCATTATCATCTCTATACTAGCAGACGCAGTACGGTAGTCCACGGCTGTAGCTACCTCTGTGTCGTCAGTGCTCGTCCATAATTGTATACCTACCTGTGGTGGGTTTTTTTTTTCTATCTTCTTCATACTAGTAGTTTAGGAGTCTGCTGACAGTGTCCAGCAGGTCCGTCATTATATTATATATACCTGCAGTAGTGATATATATATATTTTTTATATCATTATCATCTCTATACTAGCAGACGCAGTACGGTAGTCCACGGCTGTAGCTACCTCTGTGTCGTCAGTGCTCGTCCATAATTGTATACCTACCTGTGGTGGGGGTTTTTTTTCTATCTTCTTCATACTAGTAGTTTAGGAGTCTGCTGACAGTGTCCAGCAGGTCCATCATTATATTATATATACCTGCAGTAGTGATATATATATATTTTTTATATCATTATCATCTCTATACTAGCAGACGCAGTACGGTAGTCCACGGCTGTAGCTACCTCTGTGTCATCAGTGCTCGTCCATAATTGTATACCTACCTGTGTAGGGGTTTTTTTTTCTATCTTCTTCATACTAGTAGTTTAGGAGTCTGCTGACAGTGTCCAGCAGGTCCGTCATTATATTATATATACCTGCAGTAGTGATATATATATATTTTTTATATCATTATCATCTCTATACTAGCAGACGCAGTACGGTAGTCCACGGCTGTAGCTACCTCTGTGTCGTCAGTGCTCGTCCATAATTGTATACCTACCTGTGGTGGGGGTTTTTTTTCTATCTTCTTCATACTAGTAGTTTAGGAGTCTGCTGACAGTGTCCAGCAGGTCCGTCATTATATTATATATACCTTCAGTAGTGATATATATATATTTTTTATATCATTATCATCTCTATACTAGCAGACGCAGTACGGTAGTCCATGGCTGTAGCTACCTCTGTGTCGTCAGTGCTCGTCCATAATTGTATACCTACCTGTGGTGGGGGTTTTTTTTCTATCTTCTTCATACTAGTAGTTTAGGAGTCTGCTGACAGTGTCCAGCAGGTCCGTCATTATATTATATATACCTGCAGTAGTGATATATATATATTTTTTATATCATTATCATCTCTATACTAGCAGACACAGTACGGTAGTCCACGGCTGTAGCTACCTCTGTGTCGTCAGTGCCTCGTCATCCATAAGTATACTAGTATCCATCCATCTCCATTGTTTACCTGAGGTGCCTTTTAGTTGTGCCTATTAAAATATGGAGAACAAAAATGTTGAGGTTCCAAAAATAGGGAAATATCAAGATCCACTTCCACCTCGTGCTGAAGCTGCTGCCACTAGTCATGGCCGAGACGATGAAATTCCATCAACGTCGTCTGCCAAGGCCGATGCCCAATGTCATAGTACAGAGCATGTAAAATCCAAAACACAAAATATCAGTAAAAAAAGGACTCAAAAATCTAAAATAAAATCGTCGGAGGAGAAGCGTAAACTTGCCAATATGCCATTTACCACACGGAGTGGCAAGGAACGGCTGAGGCCCTGGCCTATGTTCATGGCTAGTGGTTCAGCTTCACATGAGGATGGAAGCACTCAGCCTCTCGCTAGAAAAATTAAAAGACTTAAGCTGGCAAAAGCACAGCAAAGAACTGTGCGTTCTTCGAAATCACAAATCCACAAGGAGAGTCCAATTGTGTCGGTTGCGATGCCTGACCTTCCCAACACTGGACGTGAAGAGCATGCGCCTTCCACCATTTGCACGCTCCCTGCAAGTGCTGGAAGGAGCACCCGCAGTCCAGTTCCTGATAGTCAGATTGAAGATGTCAGTGTTGAAGTACACCAGGATGAGGAGGATATGGGTGTTGCTGGCGCTGGGGAGGAAATTGACAAGGAGGATTCTGATGGTGAGGTGGTTTGTTTAAGTCAGGCACCCGGGGAGACACCTGTTGTCCGTGGGAGGAATATGGCCATTGACATGCCTGGTGAAAATACCAAAAAAATCAGCTCTTCGGTGTGGAAGTATTTCAACAGAAATGCGGACAACAGGTGTCCAGCCGTGTGTTGCCTTTGTCAAGCTGTAATAAGTAGGGGTAAGGACGTTAACCACCTCAGAACATCCTCCCTTATACGTCACCTGCAGCGCATTCATCAAAAGTCAGTGACAAGTTCAAAAACTTTGGGCGACAGCGGAAGCAGTCCACTGACCAGTAAATCCCTTCCTCTTGTAACCAAGCTCACGCAAACCACCCCACCAACTCCCTCAGTGTCAATTTCCTCCTTCCCCAGGAATGCCAATAGTCCTGCAGGCCATGTCACTGGCAATTCTGACGAGTCCTCCTGCCTGGGATTCCTCCGATGCATCCTTGCGTGTAACGCCTACTGCTGCTGGCGCTGCTGTTGTTGCTGCTGGGAGTCGATGGTCATCCCAGAGGGGAAGTCGTAAGACCACTTTTACTACTTCCACCAAGCAATTGACTGTCCAACAGTCCTTTGCGAGGAAGATGAAATATCACAGCAGTCATCCTGCTGCAAAGCGGATAACTGAGGCCTTGGCATCCTGGGCGGTGAGAAACGTGGTTCCGGTATCCATCATTACTGCAGAGCCAACTATAGACTTGTTTGAGGTACTGTGTCCAGTAGCGGATCTTGCCACGGGCAAGCAGGACTTTTGCCCGGGGCGCCGCCTTCCGGAGGGCGCCGCACCATGGCAAGATCCGCTACTCTGTGCCCCCCCGCTGCCCGCTGTGTCCCCCGCTGGTCCCGCTGTCCCCCTTCCTGTAGATTACGTCATCGCGCACCGCACAGCATTGTGGGACTGACAGACGGTAGGGGTCATAATTGACCTCTAGTGTCTGTCATCCGAGGAAAGGAGCGGCGCCGGCGGAGATCTGCAGCGGTCGGGAGCGGGGATAGTAAGTATTTTTTTTTTCTTCAGCGGCGCTATTTCACTGTACAGGGGGCGTAACTGACCACGCCCCCTGTATGAAGCCACACCCCCAATTTCCGCCCGGGGCGCCAAAGGGTCTAGAACCAGCCCTGACTGTGTCCCCGGTACCAAATACCATCTAGGTTCCATTTCTATAGGCAGGCGATACCGAAAATGTACACAGACCTCAGAAAAAGACTCACCAGTGTCCTAAAAAATGCAGTTGTACCCAATTTCCACTTAACCACGGACATGTGGACAAGTGGAGCAGGGCAGACTCAGGACTATATGACTGTGACAGCCCACTGGGTAGATGTATTGACTCCCGCCGCAAGAACAGCAGCGGCGGCACCAGTAGCAGCATCTCGCAAACGCCAACTCTTTCCTAGGCAGGCTACGCTTTGTATCACCGCTTTCCAGAATACGCACACAGCTGAAAACCTCTTACGGCAACTGAGGAAGATCATCGCAGAATGGCTAACCCCAATTGGACTCTCCTGTGGATTTGTGGCATCGGACAACGCCAGCAATATTGTGTGTGCATTAAATCTGGGCAAATTCCAGCACGTCCCATGTTTTGCACATACCTTGAATTTGGTGGTGCAGAATTATTTAAAAAACGACAGGGGCGTGCAAGAGATGCTGTCGGTGGCCAGAAGAATTGCGGGACACTTTCGGCGTACAGGCACCACGTACAGAAGACTGGAGCAACACCAAAAACGCCTGAACCTGCCCAGCCATCATCTGAAGCAAGAAGTGGTAACGAGGTGGAATTCAACCCTCTATATGCTTCAGAGGTTGGAGGAGCAGCAAAAGGCCATTCAAGCCTAAACAACTGAGCACGATATAGGAGGTGGAATGCACCTGTCTCAAGCGCAGTGGAGAATGATTTCAACGTTGTGCAAGGTTCTGCAACCTTTTGAACTTGCCACACGTGAAGTCAGTTCAGACACTGCCAGCCTGAGTCAGGTCATTCCCCTCATCAGGCTTTTGCAGAAGTAGCTGGAGACATTGAAGGAGGAGCTAACACAGAGCGATTCCGCTAGGCATGTGGGACTTGTGGATGGAGCCCTTAATTCGCTTAACAAGGATTCACGGGTGGTCAATCTGTTGAAATCAGAGCACTACATTTTGGCCACCGTGTTCGATCCTAGATTTAAAACCTACGTTGTATCTCTCTTTCCGGCAGACACAAGTCTGCAGGGGTTCAAAGAACTGCTGGTGAGAAAATTGTCAAGTCAAGCGGAACGCGACCTGTCAACATCTCCTCCTTCACATTCTCCCGCAACTGGGGGTGCGAGGAAAAGGCTCAGAATTCCGAGCCCACCCGCTGGCGGTGATGCAGGGCTGTCTGGAGCGACTGCTGATGCTGACATCTGGTCCGGACTGAAGGACCTGCCAACGATTACGGACATGTCGTCTACTGTCACTGCATATGATTCTCTCACCATTGAAAGAATGGTGGAGGATTATATGAGTGACCGCATCCAAGTAGGCACGTCAGACAGTCCGTACGTATACTGGCAGGAAAAAGAGGCAATTTGGAGGCCCTTGCACAAACTGGCTTTATTCTACCTAAGTTGCCCTCCCACAAGTGTGTACTCCGAAAGAGTGTTTAGTGCCGCCGCTCACCTTGTCAGCAATCGGCGTACGAGGTTACTTCCAGAAAATGTGGAGAAGATGATGTTCATTAAAATGAATTATAATCAATTCCTCCGTGGAGACATTGACCAGCAGCAAATGTCTCCACAAAGTACACAGGGAGCTGAGATGGTGGATTCCAGTGGGGACGAATTGATAATCTGTGAGGAGGGGGATGTACACGGTGATGAATCGGAGGATGATGATGAGGTGGACATCTTGCCTCTGTAGAGCCAGTTTGTGCAAGGAGAGATTAATTGCTTCTTTTTTGGTGGGGGTCCAAACCAACCCGTCATTTCAGTCACAGTCGTGTGGCAGACCCTGTCACTGAAATGATGGGTTGGTTAAAGTGTGCATGTCCTGTTTATACAACATAAGGGTGGGTGGGAGGGCCCAAGGACAATTCCATCTTGCACCTCTTTTTTCTTTCATTTTTCTTTGCGTCATGTGCTGTTTGGGGAGTGTTTTTTGGAAGGGCCATCCTGCGTGACACTGCAGTGCCACTCCTAGATGGGCCAGGTGTTTGTGTCGGCCACTAGGGTCGCTTATCTTAGTCACACAGCTACCTCATTGCGCCTCTTTTTTTTTCTTCTTTGCATCATGTGCTGTTTGGGGAGTATTTTTTGGAAGGGCCATCCGGCCTGACACTGCAGTGCCACTCCTAGATGGGCCAGGTGTTTGTGTCGGCCACTAGGGTCGCTTAGCTTACTCACACAGCTACCTCATTGCGCCTCTTTTTTTCTTTGCGTCATGTGCTGTTTGGGGGGTGTTTTTTGGAAGGGCCATCCTGCGTGACACTGCAGTGCCACTCCTAGATGGGCCAGGTGTTTGTGTCGGCCACTTGGGTCGCTGAGCTTTGTCATCCAGCGACCTCGGTGCAAATTTTAGGACTAAAAATAATATTGTGAGGTGTGAGGTGTTCAGAATAGACTGAAAATGAGTGGAAATTATGGTTATTGAGGTTAATAATACTTTGGGATCAAAATGACCCCCAAATTCTATGATTTAAGCTGTTTTTTAGGGTTTTTTGAAAAAAACACCCGAATCCAAAACACACCCGAATCCGACAAAAAATATTCGGTGAGGTTTTGCCAAAACGCGTTCGAACCCAAAACACGGCCGCGGAACCGAACCCAAAACCAAAACACAAAAAATTTCCGGTGCACATCCCTAATATCTACGTTCTCTGCCTGAAAAACGCTCCATGTCTGTGCTCAGTGTGCTGCAAATATCTACGTTCTCTGCCTGAAAAACGCTCCATAACTGTGCTGCATTGTAGTATAGGAGGACAGTGCAGAATTTTGCTGACCAGTGACCAGTACTGATATAATACTATATAGCTGTACGGTACAGTAGTCCACTGCTCTATCTACCCCTGTGTCGTCAAGTATACTATCCATCCATACCTGTGGTGCATTTTAGTTGTGCGCAGTATATATAGTAGGAGGACAGTGCAGAATTTTGCTGACCACAAGTATATAATATATAGCAGTACGGTACAGTAGGACACTGCTCTACCTACCTCTGTGTCGTCAAGTATACTATCCATCCATACCTGTGGTGCATTTTAGTTGTGCGCAGTATTATATAGTAGGAGGACAGTGCAGAATTTTGCTGACCGCCAGTATATAATATATAGCAGTACGGTACAGTAGGCTACTGCTCTACCTACCTCTGTGTCATCAAGTATACTATCCATCCATACCAGTGCCGTTTCTTGCAGCGGGCGAGCCGTGCAACCGCACGGGACGCCCGCCGCGGCACTTACGGGGTCCCAGATTCCCCCCTCCTCCCTTTTTCTGAGTACTCCTGCTCGGGGGGCGAAGTTTTGCGGTATGACACGGTTGCGTCGTGACGTCACGACGCAACCGCGTCAATCCGCGAAACTCCGCCCCCCCAAGCAGGAGTACTCGGGAAAAGGGAGGAGGGGGAGCAAAGCTGTCAAGAGGAGGCGCCGGCGGCCGGCGCGAGGAGCGGGAAGATCTTCTTGACTTGTAAGTTGTTTATCTCTCTCCCCCCCTCCCTCTTCCTCCCTCTCCCTTCCTTCCCCCCCCACTTGACAATTGCCTGCCGTACTGTGTAAAATGGGGACACGTGCCTGCCGTAATGTGTAAAATGGGGACTCCAGCCTGCCGCAATGTGTAAAATAGGGACACGTTCCTGCCGCAATGTGTAAAATGGGGGCACGTGCCTGCCGCAATGTGTAAAATGGGGACTCTTGCCTGCCGTACTATGTAAAATAGGGGCACGTGCCTGCCGCAATGTGTAAAATGGGGACACTTTCCTGCCGCAATGTGTAAAATGGGGGCACATGCCTGCCGCAATGTGTAAAATGGGGACACTTGCCTGTTGTACTGTGTAAAATGGGGGCACGTGCCTGCCGCAATGTGTAAAATAAGGACACGTGCCTGCCGCAATGTGTAAAATGGGGGCACGTGCCTGCCGCAATGTGTAAAATGGGGGCACGTGCCTGCCGCAATGTGTAAAATGGGGACTCTTGCCTGCCGTACTGTGTAAAATAGGGACACGTGCCTGCCGCAATGTGTAAAATGGGGACACGTGCCTGCCGAAATGTGTAAAATGGGGGCACGTGCCTGCAGCAATGTGTAAAATGGGGACACTTGCCTGTTGTACTGTGTAAAATGGGGGCACGTGCCTGCCGCAATGTGTTAAATGGGGACACGTGCCTGCCGTACTGTGTAAAATGGGGACACTTGCCTGCCGTGCTGTGTAAAATGGGGTCGCGTGCCTGCTGTAATGTGTAAAATGAGGACTTTTTTTATCCTGTGGTGGCTGAGATGATGAGATCAGATGAGGCCACGCCCATCATAACAAAGCCACGCCCATTTTAAAGAGGTCACGTCCCCTTGTCGGGAGTGCTTTTCCTCTTTATATCAATGGGGGGGGGGGCGCATTTTATTTTGTGTGAACGGGGGGTGCATTTTTAAATCTCGCACTGGGAGCCAAATTGGCTAGAAACTGCCCTGATCCATACCTGTGGTGTATTTTAGTTGTGCTCAGTATTATATAGTAGGAGGACAGTGCAGAATTTTGCTGGCCACCAGTATATAATATATAGCAGTACGGTACAGTAGTCCACTGCTCTACCTACCTCTGTGTCGTCAAGTATACTATCCATCCATACCTGTGGTGCATTTTAGTTGTGCGCAGTATTATATAGTAGGAGGACAGTGCAGAATTTTGCTGACCACCAGTATATAATATATAGCAGTACGGTACAGTAGTCCACTGCTCTACCTACCTCTGTGTCGTCAAGTATACTATCCATCCATACCTGTGGTGCATTTTAGTTGTGCGCAGTATTATATAGTAGGAGGACAGTGCAGAATTTTGCTGACCACCAGTATATAATATATAGCAGTACAGTACAGTAGTCCACTGCTCTACCTACCTCTGTGTCGTCAAGTATACTATCCATCCATACCTGTGGTGCATTTTAGTTGTGCGCAGTATTATATAGTAGGAGGACAGTGCAGAATTTTGCTGACCACCAGTATATAATATATAGCAGTACGGTACAGTAGGCCACTGCTCTACCTACCTCTGTGTCGTCAAGTATACTATCCATCCATACCTGTGGTGCATTTTAGTTGTGCGCAGTATTATATAGTAGGAGGACAGTGCAGAATTTTGCTGACCACCAGTATATAATATATAGCAGTACGGTACAGTAGTCCACTGCTCTACCTACCTCTGTGTCGTCAAGTATACTATCCATCCATACCTGTGGTGCATTTTAGTTGTGCGCAGTATTATATAGTAGGAGGACAGTGCAGAATTTTGCTGACCACCAGTATATAATATATAGCAGTACAGTACAGTAGTCCACTGCTCTACCTACCTCTGTGTCGTCAAGTATACTATCCATCCATACCTGTGGTGCATTTTAGTTGTGCGCAGTATTATATAGTAGGAGGACAGTGCAGAATTTTGCTGACCACCAGTATATAATATATAGCAGTACGGTACAGTAGGCCACTGCTCTACCTACCTCTGTGTCGTCAAGTATACTATCCATCCATACCTGTGGTGCATTTTAGTTGTGCGCAGTATTATATAGTAGGAGGACAGTGCAGAATTTTGCTGACCACCAGTATATATACAGCAGTACGGTACAGTAGTCCATTGCTCTACCTCTGTGTCGTCAAGTATACTACAAAAGTTCAGTAAAATGACCCAAAAATGTAAATTAAAAGCATCTCATCCTCTCGCTAGAAAACTGCAGTGCCACTCCTAGGTGGGCCAGGTGTTTGTGTCGGCCACTTGGGTCGCTTAGCTTAGCCATCCAGCGACCTTGGTGCACCTCTTTTTTTCTTTGCATCATGTGCTTTTTGGGGACTATTTTTTAAATCGGCCATCCTGTCTGACACTGCAGTGCCACTCCTAGATGGGCCAGGTGTTTGTGTCGGCCACTTGGGTCGCTTAGCTTAGCCATCCAGCGACCTTGGTGCACCTCTTTTTTTCTTTGCATCATGTGCGGTTTGGGGACTATTTTTTAAATCGGCCATCCTGTCTGACACTGCAGTGCCACTCCTAGATGAGCCAGGTGTTTGTGTCGGCCACTTGGGTTGCTTAGCTTAGCCATCCAGCGACATTGGTGCACCTCTTTTTTTCTTTGCATCATGTGCGGTTTGGGGACTATTTTTTAAATCGGCCATCCTGTCTGACACTGCAGTGCCACTCCTAGATGGGCCAGGTGTTTGTGTCGGCCACTTGGGTTGCTTAGCTTAGCCATCCAGCGACCTTGGTGCACCTCTTTTTTTCTTTGCATCATGTGCTGTTTGGGGACTATTTTTTAAATCGGCCATCCTGTCTGACACTGCAGTGCCACTCCTAGATGGGCCAGGTGTTTGTGTCGGCCACTTGGGTCGCTTAGCTTAGCCATCCAGCGACCTTGGTGCACCTCTTTTTTTCTTTGCATCATGTGCGGTTTGGGGACTATTTTTTAAATCGGCCATCCTGTCTGACACTGCAGTGCCACTCCTAGATGGGCCAGGTGTTTGTGTCGGCCACTTGGGTTGCTTAGCTTAGCCATCCAGCGACATTGGTGCACCTCTTTTTTTCTTTGCATCATGTGCTGTTTGGGGACTATTTTTTAAATCGGCCATCCTGTCTGACACTGCAGTGCCACTCCTAGATGGGCCAGGTGTTTGTGTCGGCCACTTGGGTGCTTAGCTTAGTCATCCAGCGACCTCGGTGCAAATTTTAGGACTAAAAATAATATTGTGAGGTGTGAGGTGTTCAGAATAGACTGGAAATTAGTGGAAATTATGGTTATTGAGGTTAATAATACTATGGGATTAAAATGACCCCCAAATTCTATGATTTAAGCTGTTTTTGAGGGTTTTTTGTAAAAAAAAAACCCGAATCCAAAACACACCCGAATCCGACAAAAAAATTTCAGGGAGGTTTTGCCAAAACGCGTTCCGAATCCAAAACACGGCCGCGGAACCGAATCCAAAACCAATACACAAAACCCGAAAAATTTCCGGTGCACATCACTAGTTAGTATGCAAATTTTGCATCAACTTTAAATTTAGATAGTAAAAAAATAAACCTGGAACAGATCTTTGAAATGGGCCTGTTTTTTTATAATGCAATGAAGACAATAATGAATGCTTTTTTACATTTTTTTAAAAAAAATTGTTGGTAAACGTTAGATACAGTAAAGTGTACAAGTAAATGGCCCAAAATCTCAGTTGGTGACATATAATAGATAACTTTTATGGATTTTATACTAACTGAATAAAGGAAGTTGGCGCAAATAATCACTTATTAAGCATTAATTTTACTTCTATTTCCCAAACCATTAATTTATAGGAAAAGCCACATTAAGTGTTACAAATTAGTAATGTTCAGCATTCAATAACTTTAAAGAAGTGATCAGAATGTAGGTAGAAACAGTGGTGTCACTGGGTCGATGTCACCAATATACCCCATGTGTGCCTTTGGCGAGCGATTGGAAAGGGGCATGTCCTCACAAAGGAGGGTGGATGGCCTACCAGCATGTCCCCATTTTCATAGCCCTAGGGGTGTGCCTAGGCTTCCCCTCGGAAACTCCCCACACACTGCCAGCTCCTCTTCAGTGACACCTGGTTCCTGGTCAGTGAGGAGGAGGCGGCATTTTGGTGTCACCCCCTTGGATGGCGACTACTGGTCCGGTCCACCCCCCACACTACTGGGTAGAAACATGAATGTTAGGCATCAGTAAATAGAACATCCATAGGTAGTAGAAAATGTTTAATTATGTAAGAACTTATACCATAGTACAGAACATTTGGCTACTATAAAAAAACTCTTAGCGATCGCAGTCTGAAGCCCTTTGGGGAGTGCGCAGCGGGCACACTGCGCGAGTGCACCCCATAAAGCCCAGTGAGATGCGAAAACATCTCAGGGCTGCGATCGCATCTGCCTGACAGGCAGAGGCGGTCGCGGGGCGGGAGGGGGTGTGCCAACAGCATTAGATAGGTAGCTCTTAGCTTAGATATATGCCGTGTGATGCTATTGTACCTGTGCAGGGGGGCAGGGCCTGACAAGCGGGGCGGACTAGCCCTGTGCTGGGCGTCCCACCATATGTCAGAGAAACTGATCGTAGATGTGCTAAATTTAGCATGTCTACGATCAGATCTGAATCACCCCCTGGGACCATAATAAAGTCAGCTGATTGGAGCGTGTAACTGCTCCTACATATCTTCTCTTTTCCTACCTTTGTAGCACCACTCTGGTATTTTTATTTCCTCACCAAACGTACATCGTACAAAGAACATGACAACTTATCACATCACACAATAACATCAAGACCTTGTTGAAGTTGACAAGAAAACACTCAGGTCCTGCTTAAGAGTTAGTAGCAAAACAAATTAAAGTAGCAGATTGGCACTTTATAAAACTATGTTGTAATGAAGGAGGGACAGCAGTAGTGAACGTAAGGTATGGGCTGGTACAGTGTACCATTAAGAAATTGGAAGACGATACGCTGTACCAGCCACTACCTCCTTACCATTGACATTAGCTAGCTGGGCCAGGCTGTGAGATGTCACTCAGCAGAATGTGCCCCACCCCCCTCGCTGTGAGTCCCCTCTGGTAGGGACACATGTGGAAGAGAGGAGCAACTGGAGAACCTGAGGGCACAGGTGAGGGCCAGGGGTTGTCATCTGGACATAGTTGATCTACAGTATGTGATATACACTATAGGGGGTTTGAGGTCCATGAGTGACCAGGGAGCAGGCCAGCATCTCCCAGAGTGCTACCATGCCCCCATACTGCCAAGAAATGTATGACACACTCCTGTGACATATGGTCGCACCCTTGTACCGTTAAACCATGCCCATTTTTGCATGCAAACGCTGTAGGCAAACACATCAAGTATCTGCAGATTAAAAAAAAACTACTTGCACCACTGAGGGAGGGTCAAATTTATATATAATTCTATATTTCAGTGAAGAAAAAAATAAAGCTAATATACTGTATGTGCGCTGCATGCAAAAGTAGCATGTATTTTCCCTGCATGCAAAAAAAATTGCATTTGCACCCCTTGCATTGTAACATGGGCCCTCATTCCGAGTTGATCGCTAAGAGTCATCGCATCGCAAATGTCCGAAATGTAAGTATCTGCGCATGCGCAAATGCGTGATTACGCATGCGCGAAGACATACGTACGACAACTGTGCAAAATTACTTTGGACAAAAAAAGCCGTAACTGCCAAACGAAAACAAGGAGTGGCGTGGGCGTGGCGGAGGCGAGACTTCGCAATGCTCCGACATGGGCGTGAAAGTGGGCGTACTGTGTGGGAGTATGCAACTTGCAATGGGCGTGTTTTTCGCACATAAACTTTGTCGCTGTTAAAACTAACATAGGAAACCGTAGCAACATTCACGCAGCAGCAGAGTAGGTCTGCAGTTACTCTACATTTGCGAAGTACTGGTACAAGTGTGTATGCAGTAATTAGCAGTTAATTGGAGAGCACATTCATCTGATGTTCAATTACTTGTTAATTACTGAGCCCATGAAAGTTACCAACCAGCAATTGACTGAACACACATTACATGTTTATTCTACTCACATATTAATCTCACACACTGTTAAATAAGGTTGTTATTTGTATTTAACTTGGTGTGTAAGCATTGTGCAGAAATGTTTGAATGTGTGTTAGACTACTAAATACAAACAAGTTACATTTTTATTTAAAGTTATATAATTTTGCAACATTCTGATCAATTAACCAACACCCACATAATGCCGCATACACTATGATTTATTTTTAAAAGTCACAATAATATATGTTTTTAACATCTGTCAATGTTTTCAATGATGTCATGTTGTCCAAAGATATTTTATCAAGTTGTCGTGTCTGTTTTATTAATATGGACATTAAAGTGTGGTGCAAAACATACCTTTTTTTTTTTTTTTTTTTTAAATCTGAAGGAGAATTAGCAGATTGGTCACCAAGTGTCTATATGTTGACATAATCTTTTTGTAAGTAAGATTTTGCTAATGCATTACCTTCAAGAAATTGCACACATTTTGAATTTATATTTTTTATTTCAGAAATAATATGATCCAACATTTAAACATGGCTCCACATGAGTCTCACAGGCAGAGATAGACCAAGCACCAAGCAGATGGCACTGACAAAAATTATATTGCAGAACTCAGTACTCTGCAAATTTCTGCTTCTGACAAAAGTATCTTATAAATTCATAAATTCAACATATTTCACACCCTGCCACACAAAAATGTGACACAAACTGAGAAATAATTAGTATCCACCACACAAACACAACAATACACAGCACACTAGTGAGAGGAAGATGGCTCTGTTGTTTTTTAAAAGAAACTCACAGGCTACAATTCCTCCAAACAGAAAAAAGACATTTCACTAAGAGGGAGTGATCCATTCTGGCCACACAAGCCAAGTCCAAAATAACATAGAGGCAACTACAAAAACATGGGTGCTGCCCATCTGGAGAGACATCACTTTCTTCTTTTTCGCCCCGCCTGAGGCTGATCTTCTTTGCTTGGTCTGCGGAGTGACCTTCGTTGGGCCTGCCCAGTGTCCTGTTCTTCCTGGGCAGGGGCAGGGGAGGGAGCCGATGTGGTTGGCTCTCTGCCACTGTGGGCAAGGGAGACAGCGATGGCCTGGAGCCCTTGCAAGATGTTAGTTGCAAGGCTTTGGTTTGAGGAGGCCAGTTGTTCTTGGGCCTGCCTGATCTCTGCCAGACTTTGGCAGAGTTGAGCAACACCTTGCTCAACACAGGTTCGGATCTCAGTGAGCCGGACAGTTATCTGGCTTACCTCCCGGATGACCCCGTCTTGAAATGTGTTTAGGCTCTCACCATACCTAGCAATTTCAAGCAGGATCTCCGGGATAGCAGAGGGTTGGGTGGGGGGGCCAGTAGGAACCTGCATAGGTGGGTTTTGTTGGCCCACACTGGCAGACCCACTAGGTCCCTCCACCTCAGCCTCAACCACATAACCGGCCTGTGACTCAAACTGTTCACCCCCCTGTGCTGTGTTTTGTGGCAAGCAAATAGAAGAATGTGTGGGGGAAAAGTTGGAGTCAAAATTAGTTTAAGATTATTAATACAGTTCAAATTTCAGACAAATACATGTGTAAACTTACCTTCCAAGTCATGTCCCGTCAGAATCTCAGGCAGGTCCGTGTCCATATGAGACACCCCTTGGCCCTCCTCATAACTCACACAGGCCATCGCCATCTCCTCCAAGTCAGTATACTCCACAGCGACAGGTGGTCCCCCCCCCTGTTGCCCTTGAGGCATTCCACTCCGCAGCCCTCTTTGCCTTCAGGCGGGATTTGAAGTCGGCCCACCTACATAAATATTGTGAAAGAGGGAAAAAGTTGAGTCTTCTTATTGTTCAAAGTAAATATATAGCACACATGTTCTGCTTGTGTTTGCTAGACATAACATGACATGTAACTACATTTTTTATGCAACTTAGCACAGAAAAAGGATTGTCAAGATGCACTTACCGTCGTCTCACTTCCTGTGATGTTCTGACGACAGAGCCAACTTCATTCACAGATTTTGTGATGTCTCTCCAGATGCGTTCTTTGGAAGCAGCCCCCATGTTTTTGGGGCCCCTATGTATTTTGGACATGGCCTGCGTGACCAAGACACGCAACTCCCTCTTAGTGAATGCAGGCTGTCTTTTTTTCCGTCTGGAGGTAGCCTGTGAGGTTTCTTCAGGTTGGTCATCTCCATCTTCCTCCTCACTAGCAGCTTCTGTCTGCTGTGTTTGTGTGGCTAAAGTCAATTCTCCCTCAGTTTGCTCACTATGTGTGTGTGGCAGGGTATCCACACTCAATTGTTGAGGTTCAGAAGCAGAAATTTGCAGAGTACTAGGTCCTGCATTAACCTCCGCAGAGGCGTATTCTAACAAGCGCCTTTGACACTCTATCCGTTGTTTCTGCAATGCCATCTGCTGCTCTGCAATGCGGTCTATCTCTGCTGCGATTTGCTCACGAGAAGCCATGTTTGTGATGACGTGTGTACGCCGAGGTGTGTGCGCTTATATACCTACGTGCGACTCGTTAATTCACACAGGTGTACACTGTTATTCTGTTGAATGATTGCACTGCTTATTTAAGGGCCTACTGTGCATGCTGTAAGTGTTGGTAGTTTGGCGTTTGAGTTGTTGGCTTGTGCGGGAAGGTGATAGTGGAATTGGCAGAGTGAGTAATTGTCAAGCATACCTTTGTCCTTTTCTTTGCGTTTTGAATATAGACAGTGGCATTTTTTGTGGGTATTTTCGTTTGTGAGTATTCTGTTTTTTTTTTTTTTTTTTTGTGTTGGCAAGTTTTTTTAATACATTTTAATATTTTAATTTTTATAACACATATATATTTTGCAAGTCCATTTGTGAAAATATTCCCGTGCTTCTTTGTTTTGACTGTCATTAGTGTTCTCTTGTAGGAATTTACTTTTTGGTGAGAAAAACCAATTTTGTCTTCATTTTTGGGTGTGGTCCACAAAAACAAGACTTTATTTCTTTAGGAGCAGGTAAGTGTCGTTGGCCTGTGTTGGAGCTTGTTTGTTGGAAGTGTCTGTATGCTGTTTTTGACTGTCATTTGTGTTCTCTTGTAGGAGTTTTTTTTTTGGTGAGAAAAACCAATTTTGTCTTCATTTTTGGGTGTGGTCCACAAAAACAAGACTTTATTTCTTTAGGAGCAGGTAAGTGTCGTTGGCCTGTGTTGGAGCTTGTTTGTTGGAAGTGTCTGTATGCTGTTTTTGACTGTCATTTGTGTTCTCTTGTAGGAGTTTTTTTTTTTGGTGAGAAAAACCAATTTTGTCTTCATTTTTGGGTGTGGTCCACAAAAACAAGACTTTATTTCTTTAGGAGCAGGTAAGTGTCGTTGGCCTGTGTTGGAGCTTGTTTGTTGGAAGTGTCTGTATGCTGTTTTTGACTGTCATTTGTGTTCTCTTGTAGGAGTTTTTTTTTTGGTGAGAAAAACCAATTTTGTCTTCATTTTTGGGTGTGGTCCACAAAAACAAGACTTTATTTCTTTAGGAGCAGGTAAGTGTCCTTGGCCTGTGTTGGTGCTTGTTTGTGTTTGTTAATTTTTTTTGTTTTTTTTTTTGTAAAGTTTGCTAAACAAAGTGTTTGGGTTTTCCAGGATTGATCTGCAAAGTAGTGTTTGTCTTTCCTGGACTAGGTACTAAATTTCTTATTTTTTTGGTTTTTTTTTTTTATAAAGTTTTTTTGCATTAATATATGTTTTTTATATCCAAATATTAAATTTAGTTTTATTTGCTTTTTATTTTTGCATTTTGGACATGAATTCAACACAGAAAAAATGTACGCTCCTGCAGTAAGTTGACACCACAATTGTAAAAACAGTTATTGTGTAAAATTTTTGAAAACTTTGAATTATTTTTTTTTTACATTTCTTAACATTCTCTCCAAAAAGTGTGTGATGTCAATACATATTGCGGCAGAAGCCCTACCTCCCCAACCCACGCCAGCACTCCCACCCCAACCGCCAGCCCCACAACCACAGCCGGCTCCTCATCAACCAAGGCAACGGAGGCGTGCTAGGCCACCAATTTTCAGAACCCGTGTCATACTTTTTGGGATGCCAGATGATGTGGTGGTGCGTAGATACCGGCTGCCACCACATCTAATCCTAGACACTCTCTCCATAATAGAGAGTGATCTGGAGTCTGAAATTCGGTATCCTACAGCAATACCACCATTGACACAATTCCTTGCAGTGTTACATTTTTTGGCCACAGGATCATTCCAGCATGTTGTTGGAGACCTGGTTGGCATGTCGCAGGGCCAGTTCAGTAAGGTCCTGCGACGTGTCTGCCAGGCTTTCATCAAGCGTGTTAAGCAATTTATTGCTATGCCTTTGGATGTTGGTGCCCTAGATGTGGTGAAGCGGCAATTTGCGGAAGGTGGTAGTCGCTTCCCACATGTTATTGGGGTTGTGGATGGCACACATGTTGCTATTCAGCCACCAAGACATAATGAAGAAATTTATAGAAACAG
This sequence comes from Pseudophryne corroboree, assembly GCF_028390025.1. Taxonomy (NCBI): domain Eukaryota; kingdom Metazoa; phylum Chordata; class Amphibia; order Anura; family Myobatrachidae; genus Pseudophryne; species Pseudophryne corroboree. Next base: position 649,342,039 of record NC_086446.1, on the reverse strand, counting down.
GAAACTGTTTCATTCTCTGAATGTAATGGTTGTTTGTGGGCCATCCCTCCAGATCCTTTCCCTGAACGCAAAGTTTACAGGAAGTTCCCATGATGCGTATGTCATTAGACAATCAGGGATATGGCAGAGATTAAGATCAAGTCAACGACCAGACATGTGGTTATTGGGTGAGTTGTTGCTCAAATATTTTAGTTACAAACTTACAAAAATATATGAAATTTGTGATCTAAAATTTTGCTTTTATTCCAACAGGAGACCGTGGATATCCTTGCACCCCCTGGCTCATGACTCCTTACCGTAATCCCAGGCCAGGACCACAGATGGCATTTAACTCCGCGCTTACTGCCACTAGGCAGCTGGTGGAGCGCACAATTGGTGTCCTGAAAGGGCGCTTTCGTGTGCTCCACCGCACGGGTGGCGACATCATGTATTCGCCGGAGATGGCAAGTAAAATAGTGGTCCTGTGCGCAATACTCCATAATATCGCGGTAAGGAGTAGTGTCGAGCTTCCTCAGGCAGAGGAATTGCCTGATGAGGAGCCAGGGGTTGTGCCACGCTTCGGTGGGGGGAGTGTGACACGGAGGGGGAGCCAAGTGAGGGCAAGAATTGTAGCAGAACATTTCAGGTATAGTGTTTTTAACATTTATATTTGCACAAATAATACAACCCAGTATGCTTATGTATTTTTAAACATGATTGCATTTAGTATGTTCTTGTAAAGTGATTGGGTAATGCTGTTGTTGTGTTGGAATGGTTTTTTCTTTTTAAACACAAAAAACAAAAACACGTTAAGCTGACAATGTTTATGTAATAATTTAAATACTGTAATGATAATAAATAGTGTCCTTATTTATTTTATATCCTCAAATCCTGATTATGTAAACAAACACACAAACAAATGATCCTCAATGTTTGACACTTTGTGACTGTCCAGCTGAATGATCACACGACCTGTGGTGAGTACACAGATATGTTTAGTAATTTTCAGTAAAGTCTGTGTCTCTGTGTGTTTATTCTAATTGTTTCTAACAAACATTTTCGCTTCTGCTAATGCGAATTTCCGCTCGTGCAAAATAACTCTCTGCTCTTCACAGCATTGCAAAGATCAATAAAGTTATTAGAAATGACATATTTTTGGCCAATCACATGCTAACAGACACTATAAATATATGCCCAAATAAGGAAAACGCCATTGCCATGATGCGTGCAGCACCGTTCTCCAGGCGGGAGCTCCGCGTGCTGGTAGCGGTGATGGACCGCCGCGTAGGCCGCGTTGGGCGCTTCATCCCCAATCGGGTGAAGCGCGAGGCCTACGCGGAGGTCCGCCGCCTGCTGCGGACTCGCGTCCGCAGCAGGCGGACAATCATCCAGCTCGAGAGGCGATGGAGTGATCTCCGCAGGCGGACTCCAGATTTGTTGGCGGAGATCCGCCAGCAAATCCGTGCTCTCCATACCCGAAGTAAGTTACATTACATAAGATTTTTTGCTTAAAATGTGATAATGCTTGATCTTCCCAATTTTGAACAAAAGGTTTTTTGTAAACCATTGTGCAAAACCATGTGCACTGCAGGGGAAGCATATGTAACATGTGCAGAGTGAGTAAGATTTGGGTGGGGTGTGTTAAAGCATCTCAATAATTTGCTGTGTTTAAATTAAACAGCCTGTATTTTCCATGCCCATAATTGAAAAAGTAAAACCAAATCTAACTCTCTCTGCACATGTTATATATGCAACCCCTGCAGAGCACATGCTTTTGGACAATTGCAAACTAAATTCCAGCTGTAATCCCCTTTGAATTACCTACATTTTACAGTAAGTGGTAGGCTAATTGCAACCTTCAGTCTCCTTTTTAGGAAATTAGGTCAGTGTGTGTGGTTAGGGGAAACAGTACTGACTGTAGTAAAGTGACACGAAACAAGTGCATGTTTCCAAGAAATAAGAAGCAGCCAGGAAACTGGTCCAAAATACTTGATAAGTGCTGGCTATATAATAAGGGCCCTTGAATAGTAATCTGGTGATGTTGCCTAGACAAATCACTATGACTCAATGGACTAGATTAAGGAATGAGCTTCAAAGTTAAAGTTTGGCTTCATTTTGTTTGCTATGGCCAACATGAAGAGGATCTTAACATGTTTGATTTTCTATTTTAAATTTTTAAAAAAAAAACATGTAACATAACATTTATATTTAAAAATCAATACTATGTAATTTGGCATGATTAAAAAATGTGGACAATATTTTCATTCTAGGACAACAACAACGGCACAACTCCCCACCCCCTTCCCCTTCCCACTCCCCCTCCCCTTCTCACTCCCCCTCCCCTTCTCACTCCCCCTCCCCTTCTCACTCCCCCTCCCCTTCTCACTCCCCCTCCCCTTCACACTCCCCCTCAGCTTTCCAGTCCCCCTCATCTTCACAGTCCCCCTCAGCTTCCCAGTCCCCCTCAGCTTCCCTGGCCCACTCCACTTTCCATTCCCCTTCTCACCACACCTCTCCATCTCTTTCTGGGACCCCTTCTCCTCCTTCCCATACCCCTTCTCCTTCCACTTCGACATCCCCATCTGAACCCCCCTCACCCTCTATTGCTTTAAATTTCTCTCCGCCCCCCTCGCCCTCTCAATCAGACCCCCCCTCTGAAATTGCGGCACTAATCCAGCCTCCTTCCCCCATCCAGCCTCCTGCCCCAATCCCTCCTCCTTCCCCAATCCCTCCTCCTTCCCCAATCCCTCCTCCTTCCCCCATCCAGCCGCCTTCCCCCATCCAGGCAACATCCCCACCAAGTGAATGGGCAGAGGAAGCCCCTGCAGAACATTCCGGGAGTCTGGATGTTTCCGAGGAAAGTAAGTTTATTTAAATTTTATACAATAAGATTACCCACTTACACTTACAATGGCAAAACATGCAGTGTTGTACTGTTTGAATTCTTGGACCCTGGAAAAATATTTAAACATTTCATCATGGTGTACATGTTGCCTTTACATATTTGTGAGTGTCATTATATGTACAGTGTGTATGTGTGCAATGTTTTGTGTGTCCACTCTAGGTTGACACTCATTAGGTAGCCAGGGTTGCCAGGACAACAGGGTTTATATGTGTTACTTTTTCAGTGAAACAGTTAGACCTGAGTGGAGTTTAGTATGTTGTTTGCCTTTTACACTTGGGCCTGTGTAGTCTGAATATTTACACTTACAAATCACATGCTTCACTTTGTTATGCAGCCTAATGACACACTGTTTTTTTGTGTGAAAGTTACATTCTCAAAATTAATAATTGTTCGAGTCAAACATGTTTCCACTTATTTAGTAAGGGCAGCTTTCAGGGAGTGTGGGAATGCTATGATATGTTGGGCTGCTGAAGATGTGTTTATGCAGTGTGATGATGCAGGACCAACCCCCTAAAAATAAAAATAAAAATAAACAACAAATGGGAATGAATGCCAACATGGTGTCACATTGACGAAGATGGTAGTTATCTTTAACATGGGATGTCGGACATAGCAACCAATAAGATTATACTTAAAAAATTGGGAGCCACTTCTACAATATAATAATCATATTTTGGCTTGATTGCTATGGGCAACGTTCCATCTTAAATATAACTCACATAGTAGTAAATGTAACACATGGTCTGGAACACTTTAAAATCTGAAAAAAAGGCTGAGCAGGCTTGTGTGTTCTGCTAATGATTGTACCATAAAACAGCCAGGATGTAGTAACTTTGCCATTAAAGCAGACCTGTCCAAACTGCGGCACTCCAACTGTTGAGAAACTACACATCCCAGCATGCCCTCACACAGCTTTGCCATTCCCTGACCACAAAACTGTGTAAAGGCATGCTGGTATATGTAGTTTCACAACAGCTGGAGTCCAGCAGTTTGTACATGCCAGCATTTAAGTGTGCTTTGCGCCTTGCTTGGCTAATAAGTAATGTAATTAAGTTATTAATGTTTGTGTTGCATCTTAATTTCAGATGTTGCAGTTGGAGATCCCACAAGTTTTGCAGGGATTCTAAACACCATGCGCCAACACCTGCAAGCAATGCTGGATTGTGTGGACCATTTGGAAAACTTTGCATAATTTAGAATATTTGATTTACCAAAAAAACAAAAAAAAACAAAAAAAAATAAAAAAAAAGTTGTTTAAAGTTAACCGGGTGTTGTGTTTCTTAATGCAAAAAAGGATCAGCAGATTTGCAGGTAGAATTTTTATGACAAAAAAATTACACACATCTAACGTTACATTTTTACCCAAAAAAAAAGGATAATATTGTGTTAAGAAACATGTAAACACCTTCATTCACAAACAACACCTTTAAAAATTAAAAAAGTGAAGAAAAAAAAAAAAAATTTACACTTTGACATGTTGATGGGCAATTATGGCAACAAAGTGTTAATCTGGTTTTGTTCACAGACTTAATTGTTTTTGAACATTAACAATCAAAACACTAATTGGGTTCGTAATTGAAAAGGGCTTGTGGTCTTTAAAAGGAAAGGTGTAATTGCACTTAATAGTCCAAAAAAACATTTTTGTGCGTTTTACCTTAAAAGTGTGCACTTTTACGCCAAACTTTGTAAATATACTCAAACTTAGTATTTTTACGATTAAGTATGTGTTATTGCGATGATTTCGCAATGCTGCGATGGTTTTGCATTACTGCGATGTCATTTGGCGTACGCCCACTTTGTGTAATACTGCGTGCGAATTTGCAAAAATACGTTGAGGGCGGAAGTTCGCAAAATTACTACATTAACGCAACTTTGCGAATATGTTGTGCGTCCGAAAAACTTAGCGATCAACTCGGAATGAGGGCCATGGTTTTTCCTATTACAACTTTACTTTTTTTGTTTAAAAATACAAAAAAATGCTAATTATTTAATTACCTTCCATCCTGCCAAATGTATTGCAACAACTACATAAAATAAGTTATGAATGAACTGCAAAAGTATTACCACTTTTAGCCAATTGTGAGTTTTAGTGCACAATTAAATAAATATCAACACTGGGGAAGGTGCGTAAAGATTTTATAATGTTAGTTATTTTTGAGATGGTGCAGCAACAATAACGGGATTCAACACTGAATACATTGGTAATGTCCATACCCACTGAGCAAGGCTGTCCAAACCCATGAAACCAGCAGGTATATTCACTAAAGGTCAATTTTAATAGGTTTTTTTATCAATTTAAAACCGATAGGAATAGAATGAAATCGATTTTGTGTTTCAGGGGATAAAATACATATTTACTAACATTTAAAAATGAATATAAAAAATCATCTGTCAGTAAATGTGTGCTTTAGCATCTGAATATCAACATCGATTTAGATAAATATTTAAATCGATTAAAAAAACTAATAAAATTGACCTTTTGTAAATATACCCCCAGGAATATTCAAACCCAGGAAATGGTAGCAGTTACTATATTGTTAAAAAAAACTAGCAAACTTTATTACTTTAATCATACATAGCACACATCTACTGTAATTCCAATTGCACCTACTTGCATCAAAAGTGCTTGAGCATTTTAATGTGTTGTTTATTGGGGGGCTCCTATTGGCTAAGAGGGCCCTGCAGCAATGCTCCTACTGCACCAGCCTAAATGATGAAGGAACATGTGTTACCCCCATCTGCAGTTAACCAGCCGAACATCAGGGTGATACAATTCAAAACAGTACCACCTTTGCAACAGACTCTGATGCCTTACAATTGCTAAAAATAAATTAGTGCTCCCTTTAAAAAATAAAATAAAAGTAGTACACTCATTTAAAATTCTACATAGTACTTTGCTACCAAAAAATAAGAATTCCCTAATCTATTACCTGTTGCCCCATACTTGCCTTGATCTGATGTAGTCGATGGGATCTGAAAAAAACACAGAGCCTGAAAATACTTTGCTCCAAGGAGTCCCAGACACTCATGGCATTAAAATCATGCAGTTCAGCTACTTAATAACCAGGCAGCCTATCAGGAGTTTTGTTTTATCTCCAAGATAAGACACAGCCAATCAGAAGCTTGAGAGGCTGTGTCGTATATTGAGATAAAACATGAAGGCCAGCTTTGACGTTACACATGACGGCAGGTAGTGACTCATTTTGAGTTGGGACACATTTTTACAGTTGCAAGGAGTACTGTGTGCGGAGAGCTGTCCAGGACCCGCATTACTGTGGCTGCTTCAAGGTGAAAGAGGTTGGCCGCATCACTAGGACTACCTGCCAATCAGCAGCCGTTTTCCATCCTCCTTCCACTTCTCTCCTCTGCTTTCTATGTGGCTGCAAAATGTAACTAAGGATGGTCATCAGTGGATTAAACATTGATGGTATAATCGGTGATTAACATTCATGGAAGGGGATGCGGTTATATTACCGGCACTTGGGATCCCGGCGGTCAGCATGCCAATGCCGGGATCCTGAATGCTAAAAATACTGGCAGTCGGAATGCCGACCCACAGGGTCTATTCCCCCTCATGGGTGTCCTGGACCCCCACAGAGTGGGAACAGAACCTGTGGCGAGCGCAGCAAGCTTTGTTGTGCTCACCCCCCATTCTGCTGCCGGTGTCGGTATGCTGACCGCCTGGATCCCGGCAGACGCCACAACATACCCAACCGATGGCAGGGACACGATCATCAATGATCCATCAATGATTTGCACACATCAATAGCAAGCCTTTCTGGGGATTATGGTAGTTTGTGGGTGTAATTTAACATTGAGATGCAGAGGAGGTAATAAGCTCTGTACTATCTACATCAAGGAAGAAGAAAAAAAATCGCTAATAGGCAGACACCAATTGCAGAGAACCATCAGATCTCTGACACACATTGGAAAACCATCAACCTTCTTTGACAAACAAATTATGGTTTTGAACCATTGATGGTTGGTGGCTATCCATAAGTGGACCACCTCCTCTACAGAGGTCACTGGTGTTTCCTATGACTGCATTCTTCATGCCTGCTTAATTTACAGTACACTGCTTATGTGTGTTATGGAATCACCTTCATGTGACATCTGTAGTGGGACGATACCAAAGTGCCTTAAGTCTGGAGTACTGAGGATGAGTTCATATGAGCAATACAGAAGATTAAAAATATCTGAAACATCTGAAAATTATTTGAAAAAAATCTTTGTTGCATTTTCATCTTTAATAAAGTTTTTAAAATAAATTTGTCAACTTTTTTTATCAGTTTCTACTTGCATGTAAATATGCATGTACATGTACAAAAAAATCTGATATGTATGCTATGGGACAAAGGGGAGGTGTGGCGTTTGTGGCGGAGATAGGGGGGCACACCTGTACGTGTAAAATGGATTACAAGTTTCTTGAACCTGATCATGATCAAGTCGCCCAGAAAATGTGCTTCTTGCCACTTCAAGGGCAACTGTGTTCTGCGCAAATGGGGACCAACTTACAACACAGTGTGAATGGTCTTCTGATCCAAACACTACTAAAAGATGAATATATAACGCTTCATTTTTCTAGCCGTCTCGTTGAGACTGAATTACTTGTTAACCCCTGCTCTAATTCTTTAGGGCTCAGCTTTGAGATATCTGCTTTTCTACAATTTCTAAATGTCCTGTCTGTATGGTGCGTGATGAGCGTTCACTGCAATACGTTGATCACGCTAAACAGCAGAAGATCTCAGCTTCATCAAACTTAAATCCAAGTATGCTAAGAAATATAAAACTGTTTTCCTGTACTTGGGGCATGGAAAATCCTTAGTAGGCTTAGATTACTAACTCTACAAACATTTCCATTATTTGGGAACTGTGACATTTTTAAACTGTATTTCACCTTTAATTTTCCAGTTCACACTCATAGCTCATCTGTGTGAATTCTTGAAACACCTCCAAAACCTCTCATCTGCATAATGCTCCATGACCTAGCTAGATTAATGTAGTTTTTGGGTTATCATCCTAACCTATTCATGTAATTGGTGTTTTTTTATTAATTAATGATATTAAAATTTACATTTTAACTGTGTGTTTGCTAATGGATTATCAATGATACCCACCATAATGAGTTCAGTCATTTGTATTTTTTTTCCCAGTTGCTCGATGTCCGTGTTTAGTTTTCAGTGTTTATTGGGCATCCAAAAATAAAACGCTTTTCTGTACTCAGTGGATTTGGAACTGTTTATTAAATACCAGGTGATTCATCACGCCCTATGGGCGCTCTTCACGCTGTCGCAAGGGGCTACGCCCCCTTAACCCCTGCTTGTCCTTTGGGTGGACAATATTTGTATTATATGGAGTATTACCTTCAAGCATAATGTTGTTAGTGGTTAAATATTTTACAGCCAAAGGGCGTGCGATGGTCAAGGGGGCATAGACCCTTGTGACGGTGTGAAGAGTGGACACAGGGCACGATGAATGACCTAGTGTGTTAATAATATGTTATGTGTACATAATGTAGGTATAAAGACAATGTTTGGTAAATACCACATACACAGTGTGTGTGTTGGGAGATTATTTCTCATATATATATCACTATACAGACCCTTACCCTATATAACATCACATACACAGTGTGCGCGCCGGGGACTTATCCCTCTTAACAGTATATGGTAATAGCCTCTCACTAGCTTCATTGTCCCCGCACACTGCACACTACAGTCTGCCCCAGCACCAGCAACCACCATGTTCCTTCCTGGCCATGCAAGACATGCCGGGAATTGTAGTCTCCCCACAGCACTGCCGTGACGTCACGGTGACGTGCACCCTCCGCAGTCTATCCTGCGAGATACACATATGCCCCACAGTGCCAGATATGCCCCACAGTGCTAGCTATACATATGCCCCACAGTGCCAGATATGCCCCATAATGCCTGATATACATATGTCCCACAATGCCAGATAAACATATGCCCCACAGTGCCAGATATGCCCCACAATGCAAGATATACATTTGCCCCACAGTGCCAGTTATACATATGCCCCAAAGTGCCAGTTACACATATGCCCCATAGTGGCAGTTATACATATGCACCACAATGCCAGATATACATATGCCCACAATGTCTGATGTACATATGCCCCACAGTGCCATATATACATATGCCACCAGTGCCTGATATGCCCCACAATGCCAGTTATACTCAGAGCTCCTAGCCACACCCAGCATTAGCAAATGAGTCATAGAGTCACGGATCTGGACAAATATATATGAGATGTTTGAAAAATAGATCAGACTAGCAGAAAAATAAGGAGGTACTCATCTTTGGCAAAGTATGCCTGACAATGAGGGTTCACTTCCATCAGAGACATTCTATATATTTATAAATGCATTTATCCGACTATTCAGAATCCAGACCAGTATTTCTCTTATCACAGAATCAGGAATGATTTATTGTGTAAGATCAAGTAAAAATTCATGTAAGCAATATATTAGTTTTTGTCTTCCAGGAAATTAGATTTCCATAGATTACACAGTGACAGACAGTAATAAATACACTCTCTGCTGCTCTAGGAAAATGTATCAAAGAATGTGAAACTTCATAATAGTTTTAATGTTTCAGATATACTTCAGTATATTCTATAAATACAAGCGGTGTGCAATAATTTTCTAGATGCACAAAAAATATTATATTTACAGTTAACATTAGATTTTTTTAAAGTATTTGCCAGAGGAGTCTATTCATAGTTGCAGGCATTCAAACCACTTATTGAAGCAGCTGGACCAGTCTAAAGTAGGTATGTTTTCTACATGCTGGACGACTCAAGACAAATTCCACGCATCTTGTGCTCGATTTGTGGGAACAGGGGTCCAGGTCCGGACTGTATGGCAGATCACCATGCTCCTGGATGCGCTCATTGGCCAGAACTTCCACCACTTTCCTGGACTTGTGGGCAGGTGCAGTGTCGTAAGGGAGAAGGGCACCACGAGTGCGTGTTCTAGGATGGTGCCTGGAAATGGTTTCCAGCACTTGCGCAGACATAGGTTGGCTTACCAGTTCCCAGTGACAGTGGGCTACTGCACGAGTCTTGACCACAAAAATAGCCACCATCTGCTTGGCCACCTTGCTCTCACATCAGAACTTCTGCGGCGGCGCACCTCCAACTAGGGTCCACTGGGCCGACTGTTGTTTGGTCTTGGGGTTGAAATTGTGGATCCAGGATTCATCACCACTGATGATCTCCGAGACAGAGTTTGAGCGACTGCCATCAAACATGGCCAGAATGTTGTGGAACATAGTCACCTACTGAAATTCTGCAAACCACTCAAATACAGTTGTTCAAGACTGTTCTTCCTCCCCAAAAGCAACTTGCAGTCTGTTAAAACTCTCCTGCTGTCAAGGCCACTCAGTGGCTTTTGTTGAGCTCCATAACGAGTTTGTGAAGGAAGTGAACATGCTGATTTCCTCAATGTGCTGCTTATATACGTGCCTTGATATTTCACAAGAACTTTAGATTAGAGATTACAGTTAAGAACCAGAAAGATTGTGTCTAGTCTATCTATGCACTGCACATCTAGAAACATTTTGCACACCCCTTGTGCATCTATTTATCTATCTAGATATATACTGTAGATATATATATATAGAGAGAGAGAGAGAGAGAGAGAGAGGATAGATAGATAGATAGATAGATAGATAGATAGATAGATAGATAGATAGATAGATAGATAGATAGATATTGTTTGATAGAAAATATTTTCATATCATTTTTTTAAATCCAGTAATGTAATAATATGTATTTGGATCAGAGGGGTTGTCCATTTTTTAAGAATCTTTCCATGGTGTCCCCGAAATTAGTACATTTATGGGGGACCCTCACCCCTGAAATCTCTGTTCTTACTTGATCACAGATGCTGGTCATAATAGGAAAGAACAGAATGAAAATTACCATGAAAATCTGCATTTAAATTTTATAAATAAATAGGCCCCTTAAGGTACATAATACAACATGAGAGCTGTGTATTCATTAAATTGGTGTGTAGTCTTTGTTTCCCGAACCGTTCATTTTATAAGCTCTGCCTGACTCAGATATTCAGTCTTACTACTTTTGTTACATTTTCCCGACAATTCCACATAAGATAGGATCTGAAGGTAGTCAATACAATGTTCAAGAGGTACTAAATAAAAAAATTCAACTAGAAAACTCACCAAGGCTTAGTGCTGCTTTTAACACATAGTTTAAGAATACATTATCAAATGTTCTCACTTATGACTTTACATAACCTACTGTATATGTCTTTCCTGTCTAAAATGAATCAGACAAACATAACATTAATGTAATCTTAAAACATGGGTTGTATCTGTTGTCTTCAAAATATTATTGCTTCAAATTCTCTCTCAATAATCCTTATTAATCCGTAGTGACAAGACGAGTTTTATCCCTTGTTGAGAAGCCTGTGGCCTCTTTTTTACTGATTGTCTCAATATCCAGACATCTTCTTAATTATAACCTGTGCTTAAGATCACCAATTTTTACATCCATAATTGTTAGTAGTCTAAAATATTTATTTATTAAACTACCTGCCACACAGATGTAAAACTGAACAAGCCAAATATTGCCAGATATAGAGAAGACTAACCACTTCATCCCCTATTACGACTTATTCAGGAACACAGGGTTCTTCCTGTATTATATATTCAAGATGTGTGGGGTGCCGTCTCCAAGACTCCTAGAGGACGCAGTATTGTGTATCCAACCAAAAACACGAGAAAAATAACTGTTTTGTGGATGCACTAATAGTGGCCAATATTATAAAGCATAAAACCATTATTTGACATTATTAAAAATCCTGTCCTCAAATAATAGAAGCAAAGACTCCCCATAAAATATTAGGTTTTCTTTTATAATATGGGGTATCCTATTATAAAAGGAAACTTAATCTTTTCTGGGCAGGCTTTGTTTCTATTATTTGATTACTATTATATTGGGAGGTCACTAGACACCTCCTATAGCTCCAACATAAAACCACATAAATTATCCTAAATACGCTATTACCAATCACTATTAATAAATAAATAAATAAATAAAATAATAATTACATGGACACCTATACAGTGAACTTTTAAAATACTTAAAAAAATTTAATACTTTTTTCACTTACTTCTCTTATACAGTTTTAATAGATATTTTGCTGCATTGTTATTTGTCATACATTGGTTATCACACCATACAATAGATAATAAATGATATGTTTTAATTTTGAGAACATCTCTTGGACATAGAATACAATACGCAGAAATATTCTTAATACTGGAAATCTAATTTCGTATTAATTCCTACATTGCACCTTACACACTTATCTTTCTTTCCTACCTTCTCTCTATGTTTAATTCAGCTGCACCCCTGGAACATTGGTAAATTATATACCAATATTGCAATAATCCACCAAGCATACCTAGAGCTACAAAACAAAAAAAAATATACAGTAATAAAAAGGGAAATAGACCAAAAATAAACTTATGAAAGTGGTGAATAAACTGTCAGGACAACAAAGATAGGGAGGAGGAGTTATATCACATCTCATCAACTAATATCTGAGATAAAGTAATACAATTTACTATTCTCTGTGCAGGGCAACCTTAATCTCTTCTAGGCTGTTTCTTCTTGTAATCATCCCAGAAAATAATACAGAAATTAATACAGGTTGAGTATCCCTTATCCAAAATGCTTGGGACCAGAAGTATTTTGGATATCGGATTTTTCCGTATTTTGGAATAATTGCATACCATAATGAGATATCATGGTGATGGGACCTAAGTCTAAGCACAGAATGCATTTATGTTTCATATACACCTTATACACACAGCCTGAAGGTGACTTTAGCCAATATTTTCAATAACTTTGTGCAATAAACAAAGTTTGTGTACATACACACAATTCATATATGTTTCATATACACCGTATTCAAACAGCCTAAAGGTCATTTAACACAATATTTTTAATAACTTTGTGTATTAAACAAAGTTTGTGTACATTGAGCCATCAGAAAACAAAGATTTCACTATCTCAGTCTCACTCAAAAAATTCTGTATTTCAGAATATTCCGTATTTTGGAATATTTAGATATGGGATACTCAACCTGTATTTTCTCTTGTCCAATAAGTCACATTTTTATTCACGTTAAATGCATGGAGAAGACTATATATGAAAAAAGAGATACACATTGCTAAGCATCTGTGCTAATCAGAGCCATCTAATGAAAGACATTCTGAACAATTATTGTTCAGTGTATGGACATGAATGATAATCGTTCAATGCCTAAAAATAGCTAATCGTTTATCAAACATGTCCAATCATCCCAGCTGCTGTCCAGCCAATTCCATGCAGTGAGGGGTAAATTGTGCCCATACATTATGCACTGTATGGAGAGCCACCGATTATCGTTCCTGCCCTCAGTTGTTTTGAGGGATCTGGTGGTTCATTGTGCACTCTATAGCAAGCATTAGTTATAGTTGTCTATGATAATATAGCTGAGGTTCAAGGAATTTTTTCTTAACACTTTATAAACAGCTGCCATCTCAAATGATATTTATGTCATAACAAGAGACTCCCATATAACTCGCAATATATGGGCTTAATTCTTAGATCTCTCACAGTTAAACATGTATGTTTCTACTGATATATAGGGGGTGATTCAGACCTGATCGCTGCTGTACGTTTTTGCACAGCGGCCGATCAGCAATAGACTACGCATGCGTATGCACCACAAAGTGCATGCGCATCAGTCAACAATGGGCATCGCCGGTCACTGACAGGATGGTGCGAAAATTTCAGTTGCACGGGCGTTCGCAAGGTGATTGACAGGAAGAGGCCGTTAGTGGGTGGTAACTGACCGTTTTCTGGGAGTGTCCGGAAAAACGCAGGCATTCCCAAGCGTTTTCAGGGAGGGTGTGTGACGTCAGTTCCGGCCCCAATCAGCCTGTTCTCATCACACTGTAGGAGTAAGTCCTGGGCTGAGCAGAGACTGCACACACGGGATTCTTGCAGCTCGGCGTACACATGCGATCGCACACTTGGAGGTGGCGACTATCTGAACGCAGGAAAGCAAAGTTAGCAGCCCAGCGATCAGGTCTGAATCACCCCCATTGGTATATATGTATATATATTATACACACGCATTTATAGAACACTGCAAGAAAATGGATTTAGATACAAATCCTATTTAAACCACATTTGTGCACTTAACTTGAGAGCTCATTGTTAGGGCCAGATGCACTAAGTCTTAAAAAGTGATAAAGTGGAGAGTGATAAAGTACCAGCCACTTAACTCCTCACTACCATGTCCCAGGCCCTGTTTGAAAAATGACAGGTAGGAGCTTGTTGGCTGGTACATTATCACTCTCCACTTTATTAAATTTCAAGGCTTAGTACATCTGGCTATTATTCACATTACAATACCCTTTATTAAATAACACATTTCAGCATACTGCCATTCAAACCCATAAACTGTGCATTCCACTCAAATACCCTAATCATTGATCTATTTGATCCTGCATAAAAAATATGAGATTTCTAACTATATGAAGCTGCTTGTACTTTGTAAAAAAAAAAATAATCAGCTCAATAATCTGCTCAATAAGTGATTAGATCTATGTAGTGTGCAGCCACACATCCAATCCTTTGCAGCCACACACTACATAGATCTGCTCAACTGCAATGGTGATCACTTTTTTCACAAAGTACAAGGTAAACTTCAAATAGTCAGAATTCTCTAGCTTTCTATGCAAGAACAGATAGCTCAACGAACAGAGTGTCGGACTGCAATGCCACAGGCGATGAGTTTGAGTCCCGGGTATGTCAGCATCTTGAAATGTAATAAAGGACAGTGTGACTGAATAACAAAGAGTTCATGAATGTTGTATAGGTATTAGCGACAGAAGGGGTGGGAGAAGGAGACAGGGACGGTCAAGAAATGATAGCCTTCAAAAAGGGGGGAAGCTACAAGTGAAAGTAATTGTTAGATAATTGACAAGTGCCGCCAACAGTGCCCTCTACCCTGCAGTGCTATGTGCAGTGGCACACTCAGCACAAACCTAGTTACGGTCCTGTATTTGAGAACACCTGTTTTCTGGGGATACCCGCAAATATTAATAATCCTCCAAATGTACTGCATAAAGTTCCAAAAACATCCACAGCCCTCATAAGTTTCTATGGGGCCAGCAATGCTCCTTATCTTTTCCAAGATAACTGTTGTAGTCTTTGAGCCAAACAAAGGCAGTAGTGCAATGGGAGTCCCGATATAGAAATGAAGTGACTAAAAAGATGGCCCGGGATTGGCTTCCCTACTACTAATACAATCACTTCACAAGTATCACAGGGATGGGCTCCTGTTGTGCACAATCCCAACACTCTGTCTGTGCTGTGTAGTGATCCCAACTTGGGAGGGATGAGGGACTGGGCCTTGTCCTGTTGGGAGTGTATTTAGGGTTGGTGGCAAACTATTGGTTCCCCTTTTGCCTTCACTGTTGATCATAGCACCAGCAATTATGGGAATTAAGCTCACAGTAGACTGGTTCTAGCTTCCATTTTTGAAGTTATTACCTGTTTTCCTCTCTTTTCCTTTCATTGTTTCTCTGACTCTCTATGTTTGTGTTCACCTTCCTCTAACTAATTGTCCTCTGCTGGGCCTTACCTACAGAGCATTGTCAGATGCGATGGGTGCACAATGAGGCAATAAGGCATCACATCACTTCCAGTGCAGCCCCACACAAGCTGGGTGTTAAATGCAGAAAGGAGGTAAACACCAAACTACCTGGGAGCCAAAGAATTGAACGAAGCAGGTACTAGCAATAGAAATTCGATCAAACAGAAACAGCGCTATGTATAGAAAAATATCTACTCCCCTGTTCAAATGAGTTTCTTGTTATCTTCACAGGTGAGGATTTAATTAATATGAAAAGGAAAAGACAAAATACAAGAAAATAGTGTGATACTGTTACAATATTGCACAATATTTCAACACTTATTAATTAATTCCTGGGGTTTTATCACCACCACTCTTATATATATATATATGTTATCGGGGTTACCCCCTATGTGAAGCATTCACACTTGAGTGTTGATAAAATGAACTAGAGATATTATAGTCCTATGATGATATTCCACAATATTCTGGAGTTATCCCACCACCTGTGTATAACTGTTCTTGGGGTTACCCCGTTATACAGAGCACTCACAAGAAGGGGTTGTATTACAAGCCTTTCATAGTATCTCTTTCTTTAATAGAATCCACCATACAGGAAAAATGTGTCGGGGTTCCCCCCTCTACATCCAACTCACTGTGGTTCTCTTGGCTTGTTTGCATATAGTATACACCTCAGGTGTCTTCCTCATTCATTCCACATCCACTTCGTTATTTATGGAGAGCAATCACCACCAGGTAGACTGTAGTATTAAGTCTTTTTCAAGGTGAAGGAGCGCCACTGAATAAAGCTACTTTTATCTATTCCTGTATGTACATCTATTTCCGGACGCCGCATACACGCGGCCGTCCGTTTCCTGGTTCTCCTCACTTCCGCCAACCGGAAATAGATGTACATACAGGAATAGATAAAAGTAGCTTTATTCAGTGGCGCTCCTTCACCTTGAAAAAGACTTAATACTACAGTCGAAACATGTTGGTCCAGGAGTGCTACTGATCACCTTTTACAGCGGGACCAGATGGTTAGGTATTTCCTGTTGGGTATTTCACGGCCGGTACTGCCTTTCAGGTACACCTTCTTTCCATCTACCATCTGTTATCCCATGTTTTTAGACAGTGTTTGGAATAAATTTTACGGATTTTAAGAGTGCCCTTTTGGTTTCTTTTGGGTCATAATTCTCATATTGGGAGACTCAGTGTACACCACACTGCTCTAGTTAGAAGTTTGGAGGACGAAAGATAAAGAAACCGTTATATGAGTCCGACTACCATGTGATATGTGAGTACGGTACGTCCCGTTATAGGGGAATAACATACGAAGGCGTGTCCACGGTGGTTCCATTTACACGATTGAATACTGGCAGCTAAAGATACCTTTATGGGAGTGCATTCACTGCGTGTTATGTGAGTACGGTACGTCATACTACTGGGATTGCTGGATAAAGGTGTGTGTACGGTTGGCTTATTCACGTCATTGGCGATTGGTGACTAAAGATACCTTTATGGGAGTCATTCACTTTCATATAGTGTGAGTTTTGGTACGCAGATCCTCCCACCCCATTCATATTCTCACATGAGTGTCACCAATTTTCTGTAGACGTACTACACTATGTTATTTCCATTTGGTTTATTCTGAGGTTCATTCATCGTTAAAGGGAATCATATGGACTGACGACTGGGAATTGACACATCCTTTACAAGTGGTCCTGCGACCTATAGAAGACACTGCTTCAAAAAGGTTTTATATGGGACATTTATGTTGGAACAGGACTGAACGCTGAGTTACATTCTTTTTTCTGTAACATTTGTAAAGTCATCTGTACCATTTGTGAAGCAAAAAATAGTAGAGGTAGGGATGTTATCCATGTAGACACCTCTTCCCTGTTATGTAATTTGCAGTGAGTTCATGCAACTTACAAAATAAAAATCCCCTAAAATAATAACTAGTAGTCCATTATCATCTACCAGAAGTTTGGACCAGCACATGCACTTTCCACCACCAACACCCTCATCATCAACCTCCTCATTAATGATTGGTGGTAGTCCTTCAAAATAAATTGCTTTGTGGGGCCCAAACAAACCAAGCACTTCAGCCACAAAAGTGGCAGTCCCTTTCGCTGAATGCTTGGTTTCTTAAACTGTACATGTCGGGTTTTTGGGGTTTTTTTTTCAACATTAAGTTTTTTATTTATGATATAGTCAGAACAAAAACACAATAAAGACAAAAGAGAACAGAATAACAATGGGGCAAAAACAATATCATGGGGGGGAGACAGGACATCCAAAGCAGCACAGAAAACAGAAATATATAGACAAATCATGGATTCACTACAGGTGGAGGGTCATCCAAGTCACAGGGAGGGCTCTGTATGGTAGGGGAGGATGGTAAGATCCCCTTATTCTTGGAGATGTATGTATGCCATGGGAGCCACTTCATGGTAGGGGAAGATGGGGATGTAGAGTATGCAGCGTCCCTGGTCTCCATCTCAAAATGAAAGTGGGTCTTAGAAATAACTTTTGCAAAGGGAGGGGGAAGGGAGATTTACAATTTTGAGCAATTGTAGCTCTGGCTGCAATTAAAACATGGCCAAGGACATAGCGAATTAACTTGGGGACAGTGTCTGGGTACCAGTGCAGCAATGCTAAGGAAGGTCCTGAGTCAGGCTAAGGTCAGTGATCGAATTAATAAGGTCATATACTTTATCCCAAAAGGGGCGTAGGGCAGGGCAGTCCCAGAAAACATGCAAGAGTGTACCTTCATGATGGCAGAGGCGCCAACAGAATTTAGAGGTGGTCGGCCAGATTGTGTGCAGTTCAGAGGGGGTGAAATACAGTCTATGTAGTAGTTTAATGTGCATTTCGGTGTGGTTAGTACATTTAGAAAGGGAGAAAGAAGAAAGATGAATAGATTCCCACTGTTTAAGAGTGAAAGTACGATGAAGATCGGCTTCCCACTTAATTTGAGCGGCAGATTTAGTCGTGGTGATCGGGGGAGACAGCAAATCATACCAATCAGAAATGGCTCCACAAGATGAAAGTTTAGTCAATCTATTCAGGACACTGGTAGTGGGGAGTTGAAAGATGTTAGTGCTAGTGGCCATATAATCTATACAATGTTTAAGTTGGTAATAATAGAGCCAGGCCGAAGGGTCAAGGTTATATTTAGCTTGTAGATCAGGAAACGGCAATAGAGAGGCTGGGGAGAAGATTTCAGTGAGGGATTCCAGACCTAAACGTCTCCAGTAGGAGAAATGGAGAAAAGGCAACATGTTATACAATGCAGAAAGAGAAATGTTTCTAGTAGGCACTGTAATGTGAAAGGAAGGTGTGAGTCTAGAGTCCCAAATTGTCAGGACGTCGGTTAAGGAAGAGGGCGACAAAGGTTAGCGGGGACGGAGTTGTCGGGGTAGCCACAGGAGGTCGATAAGGGGGAAATTTCAAAATAGGGCACGTTCTAGATCCACCCATGGTTTAGAGTGGGGGGGGGGAGACAGGTCAGACAATTGGGAGAGCATAGACGCTTCATGGTACCTGAGTAAATCGGGGAGTGTGAGGCCTCCCTGTGACTTAGAGCGGATCATACATGAGTAGGCCAATCGAGATAGGTTTACACGTCCAAACATACGATAACATCAACCTTCGCATCTGGGTTAACAGTTTATGAGGAACTGCATAGGTGATGGCACAAAATAAATACATGAGTTTTGGTAACAACATCATCTTAAATCCGCAAGGCGGCCCAGCCAGGAGACCTCGTAGCCCATCCAAGTAGAAGTAAGTAAGGTTAGGGGAGCCAGTAGAGGCACATAATTGAGAGAGTGGACATTTTGGAAATGAGAAGGAATGGAGATTCCCAGGTAAGTTAAGCAGGAGTCTTTTCACGTATACGGAAAGCGCGCCTTGAGAGATTGCAAAACAGAGGTTGAAATATTAATAGGAAGGGCATCTGATTTGGCTGTGTTCAACTTATAATATGAAGCAGCGCTAAAGCGCCCCAAAATATCATGTAGGATGGGCAGCGAGGTCCCCGGGTCAGAAACAAACAATAAAACATTGTCTGCAAAAAGGCAGAACTTATGGGAAGTATCACATACAGTAAGACTGGGAAATTTTGGAGAGAGTCGAATCATTTGGGCAAGGGGTTCAATAGCTAACACGAATATGAGCGGGGAAAGGGGCCACCCCTGCCTGGTACCATTGGACATACGAAATGGGGAGGAAAGAAAACCATTACTAAATATTCTAGCTGAAGGGCCATCATAAAGAGCTAAGATAGAGCGGAGAATGTCCCCGCGGAGACCGAACCTGGATAACACCCGGCTCATATAACTCCAATGGAGGCGATCAAACGCCTTTTCAGCGTCGAGAGAGAGTAAGAGAAATGATGATTTAGTATGGGAAGACCACTCAACTAGATCGAGGACTCTCCGGGTGTTGTCAGGGGCCTGACGGCCAAGGACAAAACCTACTTGGTCTGGGTGGATGAGATTCAGGAGTAAGGGATTCAAGCGATTGGCTATTAACTTAGCATAAATTTTGAGATCGGTGTTAAGGAGGGCAATAGGTCGGTAATTCTTGCAGTCAGAGGGGTCGTTACCCGGTTTCAGGATGGTTACGATTTGAGTTTCAACCATTTCCACCGGGAAGGACCCTGTATTGGAGGCCTGGGAGTAGAGCTGCAGGAGGAGGGGGGAGAGTACCGCAATGAACGTGGAGTAAAAAGAGTTAATAAAGCCATCAGGGTCGGGGGCCTTATCCTTTGGCAATTGACGAATTATGAGTTGGATCTCTTCCAGGGTCCAAGGGGCATTCAGGGATTGCAGGGCGTCTCCATCCAAGGAGGGAAGGGAAAGGCCATCCAAGAAGGCAGAGATAGAAGCCGCAGCGGGCTGAAGTATAGTGGAATCCTCACGCAGGTGATATAATTTGGCATAGAATTTGGAGAATAAATTAGCAATATCAAGGGGATTGAGGCACAGTTTGCCTGAAGGGGTAATGAGGCATTTGATTCGATTACGGGCTTGGCGGCTATGAAGCTTGTGCGCTAACAAATGGGTGGCCTTGTTTCCTGCCGTATAAAATTTGCTGCGGAAGCGAGCTAGGGCTGATTGCATACGAAGCATGAAAAGCTTCTGGAGTTGGGCTCACACCTCCTGAAGCTGTCTACGTAAAGCCCGTGTAGGGCGGGTTTGATTCTGAGACTCCAAAGACCGTAAAGACAACTCCAAGTCCGCCTGTGTTTTCTTAGAGCGAGCCTTGAGTTGAGCCCCCTTTTGGATAGACGTGCCACGGAGCATGGCTTTCAGAGCACACCAATACGTGAAGATAGAATTATCCTCAGGGGCATTGGTCTGCATATACAGTGATAGAGAGTCAGTAAGGGCCTTCAGAGTCTCAGGATTCGTCAATTGATATTCTGGGAGTCGCCAAGGGTGGGGGGGGGGGGGGGAGATGCGAACCCAGGTCCCAGGACCACAATACAGGGGCATGGTCCGACCAAGTAATGGGAAGGATTTTAGTTTTACGAGTGTGTTGGAGAGTCCTCTTGTCCAGAAGAATAAGGTCGATCCTAGAGTAACTGTTATGGACAGCAGAAAAAAAAGTATAATCTCTCTCCGTAGGGGAGAAGACACACCAGGCATCATACAAGTCGAACTCCGCAAGTAGTTTCTTAAAAGCAAGGGACGGGCCCACATCTCGAGGAGGGGGACCAGGGCCTTGCGAAGACCTATCCACTTTAGGATCGAGGACTAGATTAAAATCCCCTAATAGTATAAGCGCCCCCTGTTTAACCTTGCATAATTCCTCGAGGAGTTCCTGTAAAAATGGAATCTGATGGGAATTGGGAGCATACAAGGAAACAAGGGTCACTAAGGTGTTGTCAATAGTACCAACAAGGATGAGGTAACGGCCATTTTTATCCTGAATTTGTCGCTGTAGAGTAAAAAGGGTGTGTCTATGAAACAGTATAACCACGCCTTTACGTTTAACAGGGCCATTAGCAGTATAACAAGTGGGGTACCTATGATCTCGAAAAACAGGGGGAGACAAAGAGGAGAAATGTGTCTCTTGAAGAGCCACAATATCAGCTCTGTAATTATGAAATGTTGAAAGAGCCAACCTACGCTTATGAGGGGAATTGAGGCCTTTGACATTGAAAGAAATAACCTTAACCATCTATGAACAGAAAAGCATAAGCGCGTATGGGTGCCGTGGAAGTACCTGTCAGGGGAGCATGAGAAAGGGAAGAAGTACAAAGGAAAAAGAAAAAGGGGGTGGGAAAAATCAGGAAAACACAAAAAAAAAAAAAAAAGGCCCAGTATATCGGGCCACAGTAGGTGCCGCAAAAAAAAAGGCGCCCACATAGTTAACTTGTGGGGGGAGGCCATTGCAAGTCCCACCCATGGAACCTGAGACATAACAACACATGGAAGAACCAAAATACGTCAGGCATCATATAGAGATACAAGAAATAAATAACACTCGCAAGTGTAACACCAGAACTCAGTGCCAGTCCAGGAAGCAGAGTAACGAAAGTCTCTTCAAAAACGAAAATCCACGGCAGGGACAATCCATAATAGCGTGAAGAGGCAGCAGAACTAAAGAACAGAAATTGTCCCGGCATTAGGCATCCTGGATCCAATCAGCAAGGACCAGAAAAGGTAAAGGCATCGAGTCGGTAGAATGTCAGCCCACCTTGGACCAGTCCGATTCCACTGGAGGGCCTTGAGAAGACAGCGGGACCGAAACAGGGATGTTCCAGTCAGTCAGGATTTTGACGCCAGAGTCCAGCGATGAAATGACGAAGGTGGAGCCATCCTTCCGAACCAGCAGTTTAACCGGGAAACCCCATCTATATTGTATTTCCTGGTCACGGAGGGCCTTCGTAATAGGTTGGAAGGATCTGCGTTTATTTATAGTGTGGAGTGACAGATCCGGAAATAGTTGTAGATTATCCAGGACATCCCAGTCCTCTGCCATGCGGGTGGCCTTGAGGATATCCTCCTTGATGTGAAAGAATTGGAGACGTAGGAGGACGTCTCGGGGAGAGCTACTCGGAGCGGAACAAGGCTTCGGCAGACGATGAATTCTATCGATCAATAAATTTCGGGTGTCGGCGGAGGGCAGCAATTTTTTAAAAAGGGAGAGAGCGAAATCTTAGAGGTCTTTGGTCAAAACCGTTTCCGGAACACCCCTGATTTTAATACTGTTTCTGCTGGATCTGTCCTCAAGATCGGCTAGCTTGTCTTTAACAGCCGACAGTTCCGCCAAGGCCGAGTTGTGGGAGGTAAGTAGCTCGTTGTGACAAGAGACCAACTCCTGCACTTTATCCTCCAAGTTGTTGGTGCGGATGCCGATATCGGTCACTTCACCCGCAAGTTGAGTGATAGAAGACTGGGGATCGGTGGTGATATCCGTTCGTAGGGCCTGGAGCATTTGGTGAAGCGTGCGTAAGAGGTGCATCCGAGGCAAGGTCTGGCCCAGGAGCGGGGAGTGTGTAGCGGTGGATGTGGAGATCACACTGAGCTTCCCCTTTAACACGGGTTCAGGGGTGCGATTAGAGAAAAACTTAATAGGAGGTGCGAGGGCAGATATCTTGGATTTTTTAGGAGGCATCATGCCCATCCGAAGAGTATAATAATAAACAGCAATAAAAATGTCAGAAAGGTAGAAATTTGTGGTTCAGCTTCAGGCAAGAGGCGTTAGCGGTTCCATGGGTGCATAGGAGAGACGTCACACGGGCAGCATGGTGTGAAGGGGGGCAGCCGCTGGGCGTCTACACCATACCTGTGGTGGTCCAACCCTCGGGAGCTATATATATATTTTTGTTTTCAGCCCCAGAGGTACACTGTCTCAACCCCAAGGTAAGATGAGCCAGTTAATAAAAGGGCCGAGCAGGGGGACAGGTATAATACGGTTGGTGCGAGAAATCAGCACTTAGGCTGCTATGAGTTGGTGAATGTAAATATGCATGGCAACTGTGTGTTTAATTACAGGAGCAGGGGAGTATCAGCCCCTCCACATGAGCGTGCTACAGGTGAGGGACAACACTTAGTATCTTCTGCAGTCCCACACACAGCAGGGTCTCCACAGGACTGCAGCCCACTAACCCAGCACGGAGAGGAGGGGGGCCGCAGCTGGCCGGCAACAGCGGGAGACGTGCGCCGCTCCCGCACCGCTCAGTGTTCCGCCCGCAGCCATGAGCAGGCTCCTGAACAGGTGCGCGGGTAAGCAAGCGGGAAGGGCGACCCACCGGCTGCACGGGGCCGCCGCTGTCAGGGGCAGACAATCCGGACGTCAGCCGCCGAGACCCAGGGGGAACAGTTGCGGGTGCTGCCGCCTCACCGCTCGCAGGGACAGGTGGGTGGGGTTTCCTTCTCCCAAGCTCTGCCGCCGATCGGCCCGCACAGCTGGACTTCCGGTCAGGGGTAGAACACACTGCAGTCCCCGGCTACATGGGAGGGGGGAGACCACAACCTGCGGGGACCCTTAAAAGAGTCCCCCGGCTCCGCAACCCAGACCCCCCCGATCCCAGATGGTAGATGGAGGTAGCTGTAGTCGATGGAGGGATTAAGGACCCCCAAGAGCACCGTTAAACCAGGTAATAAAGCAGGGCTAGCAGGAGCTCTCAGGATTCACCTTCTCACAGCTCACAGGCTAGGCCACACCCCCTGTGCATGTCGTTTTTTCAATATACAACACCATGGTGGGTGAGAGGGCTCACCCAATTCCATCTTTAAGTACTTTTCATAATGAGAAGCATTTTTAGGGGGCATTGGAGATGGTCTTTTTTGCATAGACAAACTTTTTATGGGTTATTGCTCTAATACTTTTGTAATTTGCGACACATTTTTAACCAGAAAAGTAATCAATGTTAATACAATAGCCAAAGATTGAAATGAAAGAGAAACCAAGAAAATGAATAGTTGCAGCAGAGCTGCAAACTCCAAATCAGCCTATCCCTATCTTAAATTTTCTGAATTAAAATCATTTAAATTAATCAGAATCAATAAATCATATTATATTTTCTTAATCATTTAAATTAACTAATACAATGTTAATAGCCAAGGATTCTTGACAAGTGTTGAAGAGAAGCCGAGAAAATTAATAGTTGCAGCAGAGCTGCAAACTCCAAATAAGTCTATCCATATCTTACATTTTCTGAATCAAAATCATTTAAATTGATTAATTGGAATCAATCATCTTAAATTTTCTTAATCAATCACTTAAATTAATCAATCAATTAATCAATCCTTTACCTGCCTTCCACTACATACATCTACTCTACCTCCATTTCCCTGTACTGCCCTCGGGCCTCTGATCTAGTGCTTGATTAATGAAAACAATCTTGGTTCCTGTGGGGTCGTATAGTTTATTAAACTGCCATCCTATCTGCCACTGCTGTGTGGCAATGTTTCATAGATGTGCTATATTCTTTTAAGCTGCCATGTGTTTGTGCTGCTGCTCTGTTGAGCAGTTTAGCCAACAAGCCTTTGGACAATATTGGTGAAAAATATTGTGAGCTGTGAGGTGGTCAACGCTGACTGCAAATGACTGAAAATTAATGTTATTTACATTAATAATACTGTCGGAACAAAAACAGGCACAAATGGCATGATTTTAACTATTTTTAACAATTTTTACAAAAAAATACAGATTCAAAAGCAAAACCAAAACAAGCGAGGGTGGATTTGGAAAAATGAAAACCAATATGTGATAATAAAATAGATCCAAAGCCAAAACCAAAACAAGGTGGTTGGTGCACATCTTTGGGAAAAAGTAGGGATGAGAGGGTTCGGTTCCCTGAGAATCTAACCCCCCCCCCCCCCCCCCAAACATCATGTTCCGAGCCAGGATCCGAGTCTGGCTCGGGTTTTCATACTAGACTCGGAAACCAGAACGAGGCAAAATGTAATCATCCCGCTGTCAGATTCTCGCACGTTTTGGATTCCATATAAGGAGCCGCGCGTCGCCGCCAATTCACTCCAGTCCTGGAGAGTGTAGCAAGAGGACGTGTCTCCTCAGTGTCTGTGCGGGAAAGTGGTGTGGCTCGTGGGGTGGTGAACTGCTCTTTAGTGTCATTCCAGTGCTGTCTTGTGCTGCATCAGTCCAGTGGTGGTGTCTTGTGCTGCATCAGTCCAGTTACAGTGGTGGTGTCCTATGCTGCTATAAGTCCAGTGCTGCTGTATAAGTCCAGTCCAGTGCAGTGGTGCTGTCTTGTGCTGCATCAGTCCAGTGGTGGTGTCCCGTGCTGCCATAAGTCCAGTGGTGCTACTGTATAAGTCCACTCCAGTGGTGCTGTCTTGTGTTGCATGAGTCCAGTGGTGGTGTCTTGTGCTGCCATAAGTCCAGTGGTGCTGCTGTATAAGTCCAGACCAGTGGAGCTGTGTTGTGCTGCATCAGTCCAGTGGTGGTGTCCTGTGCTGTTATAAGTCCAGTCGTGCTAACATATAATTCCAGTCCAGTGGTGCTGCTGTATAAGTCCATTGGTGCTGCCGTATAAGTCCAGGGTTACTGCCGTATTAGTCCAGTCCAGTGGTACTGCCATATAAGTCCAGTCCAGTGGTGGTGCCATGTAAGTCCTGTAGTGCTGCCGTATAAGTCCATGGGTACTGCCATATAAGTCCAGTAGAGTGGTGCTGCAGTATAAGACCATGGGTACTGCCATATAAGTCCAGGGGTACTGCCATATAAGTCCAATCCAGTGGTACTGCCGTATAAGGCCAGTCCAGTGGTACTGCCGTATAAGTCCAGGGGTACTGCCGTAAAAGTCCAGTCCAGTGGTACTGCTATATAAGTCCAGTGGTGCTGCCGTTTAAGTCCACGGGTACTGCTGTATAAATCCAGGGGTTCTGCCATATAAGTCCAGTCCAGTGGTGCTGCCATATAAGTCCAGCAGTGCTGCCATAAAAGTCCAGGGGTAATGGTGTATAAGTCCAGTCCAGTGGTGCTGCCATATAAAAAAGAAAAGAAATGAGTACTGGCGCCGGCTGAAATTCAAAGATATATCAGACAACTGAATCAATAAGTAAAATGTAAATAATTACTTGTAATAAACTTTCTTGAAGGAGATTGTCCTACTCCTCAAGAATAAAAACAATTGCTATAGCACAATAGGAATTTTGTCACAAGTACCCTTCCAGACACAGTGTCCACAGTCCCTGGCTAGGACATAAATCCACAGTTGCCCACAAGTTCATTAGGTTGTAAGTACATTTTACCAGACTTGTTTCCGGATGGGGTCCCCTAGGTATCCTGTGCAAACTCGGACTCGTCCCCATCTGCTATTTGGTGTCTATTTGCACAGGATACCTAGGGGACCCCATCTGGAAACAAATCTGGTAAAATTTACTTACAACCTAATGAACTTGTGGGCAACTGTGTATTTATGTCCTAGCCAGGGACTGTGGCCACTGTGTCTGAAAGGGTACTTGTGACATTTTAAATTCCTATTGTGCTATAGCAATTGTTTTTATTCTTGAGGAGTAGGACAATCTCCTTCATGAAAGTTTATTAAAAGTAATTATTTACATTTTACTTATCGATTCAGTTGTCTGATATATCTTTGAATTTCAGCCGGCGCCAGTACTCATTTCTTTTCTTTTTCATATAACTAAGGGAACTGACCTTCCCTGTACAGGCTGCCATTGACAGTGCACTCTATTTATATCTTTTCTATTGTGCTGCCATATAAGTCTAGTCCAGTGGTACTGCCATATAAGTCCAGTCCAGTGGTGCTGCCGTTTAAGTCCAGGGGTACTGCCTTATAAGTCCAGTCCAGTAGTGCTGCCGTATAAGTCCAGTGGTGCTGCCATAAAAGTCCAGGGGTAATGCCTTATTAGTCCAGGGGTACCGGCGTATAAGTCCAGTCCAGTGATGCTGCCATATAAATCTAGTCCAGTGGTACTGCCGTATAAGTCCAGTCCAGTGGTGCTGCCGTATAAGTCCAGGTGTACTGCCGTAAAAGTCCAGTCCAGTGGTACTGCCATATAAGTCATGTAGTACTGCTGTATAAGTCCAGGGGTACTGCCGTATATGTCCATACCAGTGGTGCTGCCGTATAAGTCCAGTCCAGTGGTGCTGCCATATAAATCCAGGGGTACCGCCGTATAAGTCCAGGGATACTGCCGTATAAGTCCAGTCCAGTGGTGCTGCCATATTAGTCCAGGGGTACTGCCATATAAGTCCAGTCCAGTGATGCTGCCGTGTAAGTCCAGTGGTGCTGCCGTATAGGTCCAGGAGTACTGCCGTATAAATCCAGTCCAATGGTGCAGCCGAATAGGTCAAGGAGTACTGCCAAATAAGTCCAGGGGTACTGTCATATAAGTCCAGTCCAGTGGTACTGTCGTATAAATCCAGGGGTTCTTCCATATAAGTACAGGGGTACTGCCGTATAAGTCCAGGGGTACTGCCGTTTAAGTCCAGTCCAGTTGTGATGTCGTATAAGTCCAGTGGTATTGCCATATAAGTTATGGGGTACTGCCTTATAAGTCCAGTCCAGTGGTGCTGCCATTTACGTCCAGTGGTGCTGCCGTATAAGTCCAGGGGTACTGCCGTATAAGTCCAGTCCAGTGGTGCTGCCGTATAAGTCCAGGGGTACTGACATATAAGTCCACTTCAGTGGTACTGCCGTATAAGTCCAGTGGTGCTACCGTATAAGTCCAGGGGTACTGCCATATTAGTCCTGTCCAGTGGTACTGCCGTATAAGTCCAGTGGTGCTGCTGTATAAGTCATGGGGTACTGCTGTATAAGTCCAGTTCAGTGGTACTGCAGTATGTCAAGTGGTGCTGCCGTATAAGTCCAGGGGTACTGCCGTATAAGTTCAGTACCAGTAGCACTGCCGTATAAGTCCAGTCCAGGGGCACTTCCATATAAGTCCAGTCCAGTGGTGCTGCCGTATAAATACAGTCCAGTGGTGCTGCCGTATAAGTCATCGGTAACTGCCATATAAGTCTAGGGGTACTGCCATATAAGTCATGAAGTACTGCTGTATAAGTCCAGGGGTACTGCCATATAAGTCCAGTCCAGTGGTGCTGCCGTATTAGCCCAGTCCAGTGGTGCTGCCGCATAAGTCCAAGGGTACTGCTGTATAAGTCCAGTCCAGTGGTGTTGCCGTATAAGTCCAGTGGTGCTGTCGTAAAAGTCCAGGGGTACATCTGTATAAGGCCAGTTTAGTGGTACTGCCATCTGTAAAAGTCCAGTGGTGCTGCCATTTAAGTCCAGGGGTACTGCCATATAAATCCAATCCAGTGGTGCTTCCGTATAAGTCCTGGCTAACTGCTGTATAAGTCTAGGGTTACTGCCGTATAAGTCCAGTCCAGTAGTGCTGCCATATAAGTCCAGGAGTACTGCCGTATAAGTCCAGTCCAGTTGTGCTGCCATATAAGTCCAGGAGAACTGCCGTATAAGTCTAGAAGTACTGCCATATAAGTCAAGTCCAGTGGTACTGCCGTATAAGTCCAGTGGTGCTGCCATATAATTCCAGGGGTACTGCCGTATAAATCAAGTCCAGTGGTTCTACCGTAAAAGTCTAGTCCAGTGGTGCTGCCATAAAAATCCAAGGGAAGTGACGTATAAGTTAAGTCCAGTGGTGCTGCTGTATAAGTCCAGGGGAACTGCCGTATAAGTCCAGGGGAACTGCCATATAAGTCGAGTCCAGTGGTACTGCCGTATAAGTCCAGTGGTGCTGCCGTATAATTCTAGGGGTACTGCATCATAAGGCCAGTCCAGTGGTTCTGCCATATAAGTCCAGTGGTGCTGCCATATAAGTCCAGGTGTACTGCCGTATAAATCCAGAAGTACTGCCATATAAGTCCAGTCCAGTGGTACTGCTATATAAGTCCAGTGGTGCTGCCATATAAGTCCAGGGTTACGGTCATATAACTCCAGTCCAGTGATGCTGCCGTATAAGTCATGGGGTACTAGCGTATATTTCTAGGGGTACTACCGTATAAGTCCAGTCCAGTGGTACTGCCGTATAAGTCCAGGACTACTGCCATATAAGTCCAGGGGTACTGCCATATAAGTCCAGTCCAGTGGTACTGCCATATAAGTCATGGGGTGCTGCCATATAAGTCCAGGGGTACTACCGTATTAGTCCAGTCCAGTGGTGCTACCGTATAAGTCCAGGGGTACTGCCATAAAAGTCCAGTCCAGTGGCGCTGCAACATAAGTCCAGTGGTGCTGCCATATAGATCCAGGAGTACTGTCATATAAGTACAGCCCAGTGGTACTGACGTATAAGTCCAGTGATGCTGACGTATAAGTCTAGGGATACTGCCGTATATGTCCAAACCAGTGGTGCTGCCGAATAGGTCCAGGAGTACTGCCATATAAGTCCAGGGGTCGTGCCATATAAGTCCAGTCCAGTGGTACTGCCGTATAAGTCCAGGGGTGCTGCCATATAAGTCCAGGGGTACTACCGTATAAGTCCAGTCCAGTGGTGCGACCGTATAAGTCCAGAGGTACTGCCATAAAAAGTCCAGTCCACTGGTACTGCCGTATAAGTCTAGTGGTGCTGCCATATAAGTCCAGGGGTACTGTCATATAAGTCCAGTGCAGTGGTGCTGCAATATAAGTCCAGTGGTGCTGCCATATAGATCCAGGAGTACTGCCATATAAGTCCAGTCCGGTGGTACTGCCGTATAAGTCCAGTGATGCTGCCGTATAAGTCCAGAAGTACTGCCATATAAGTCCAGTCCGGTGGTACTGCCGTATAAGTCCAGTGATGCTGCCGTATAAGTCCAGGGGTACTGCCGTATATGTCCAATCCAGTGGTGCTGCCAAATAGGTCCAGGAGTACTGCCATATAAGTCCAGTGGTACTGCTATATAAGTCCAGTCCAGTGGTACTGCCGTATAAGTCCAGGAGTACTGCCATATAAGTCCAGGGGTACTGCCATATAAGTCCAGTCCAGTGGTACTGTCATATAAGTCCAGGGGTACTGCCATATAAGTTCAGGGGTACTTGCCATATAAGTCCAGTCCAGTTGTGCTGCCGTATAAGTCCAGTGGCATTGCCGTATAAGTCCAGAAGTACTGCCATATAAGTCCAGTCCGGTGGTACTGCCGTATAAGTCCAGGGGTACTGCCGTATATGTCCAATTCAGTGATGCTGCCGAATAGGTCCAGGAGTACTGCCATATAAGTCCAGGGGTACTGCCATATAAGTCCAGTCCAGTGGTACTGCCGTATAAGTCCAGGAGTACTGCCATATAAGTCTAGGGGTACTGCCATATAAGTCCAGTCCAGTGGTACTGCCGTATAAGTCCAGTCCAGTTGTGCTGCCGTATAAGTCCAGTGGTGTTGCCGTATAAGTCCAGGGGTACTGCCGTATAAGTCCAGTCCAGTGGTACTGTCGTATAAGTCCAGTGGTGCTGCTGTATAAGCCATGGGGTACTAGCGTATATGTCTAGGGGTACTACCGTATAAGTCCAGTCCAGTGGTATTGCCAAATAAGTCCAGTTCAGTGGTGCTGCCGTATAAGTACAGTGGTGCTGCTTTATAAGTCCAGAGGTAATGCTGTATAATTCCAGGGGTACTGCTGTATGAGTCCAGTCCAGTGGCACTGCCGTATAAGTCCAGTGGTGCTGCTGTATAAGTCCAGGGGTACTACTGTATAAGTTCTATCCTGTGGTGCTGCCGTATAAGTCCAGTGGTGCTGCCGTATAAGTCCAGGGGTACTGCATAATAAGTCCAAAGGTACTGCCGTATAAGTCCAGCGGTACTGCCCTATAAGTCCAGGGGTACTGCTGTATAAGTCAAGCGGTACTTCCGTATAATTCCAGGGTTACTGCCGTATCAGTCCAGGGGTACTGCCGTATAAATCCAGTCCAGTGGTGCTGCCGTATAAGTCCAGTGGTGCTGCCAAATAAGTCCAGTGGTGTTGCCGTATAAATCCTGTCCAGTGGTGCTGCCATGTAAGTCCAGCGATGTTGCCATATAAGTCAAGGGGTGCTGCTGTATAAGTCCAGGGGTACTACTGTATAAGTTCTGTCCTGTGGTGCTGCCGTATAAGTCCAGTGGTGCTGCCATATAAGTCATGGGGTACTGCCATATAAGTCAAGCGGTATTGCCGTATAATTACAGGGTTACTGCCGTATCAGTCATGGGGTACTGCTGTATAAATCCAGTCCAGTGGTGCTGCCGTATAAGTCCAGTGGTGTTGCCGTATAAATCCAGTCCAGTCGTGCTGCCATGTAAGTTCAGTGGTGCTGCCGTATAAGTCAAGGGGTACTGCCGTATAAGTACAGTGGTGCTGTCCTGTGCTGTACATTATTTTCTCCAGATAAAGGGGTTATTAATATTTAATCCAATTAATTTTTACAGGGTTTGCCCTGTGTGGTGTAAGTGTATGCTCTCCTTTGCCGTATATTGTTATATAACTCCAGAAAAATAATGGGGAACAAAAATTTGGAGGATAAAATAGGGAAATATTAAGAACCAATTCTTCCTACTGCTGCTGCTGTTGTTGCTGCTGGTAGTTGATCATCATCCCAGAGGGGAAGTCGAAAGACCACTTGTACTACTTCAACTAAGCAACTGACTGTCCAACAGTCCTTTGCGAGGAAGATGAAATATGAAAGTAGTTATCCTGTTGGAAAGCGGATAACTGAGGTCTTGACAGCTATGTTGGTGTTAGATGTGCGTCTGGTATCTGCCATTAGTGCAGTGGGATTTAGACAATTGATGGAGGTAGTGTGTTCCCGGTACCAAATCTCATCTACATTCCACTTCACTAGGAAAGCAATTCCCGGACTGTACAGGGACATTAGACTCTCCTGGGGATTTGTGATATCGGACTCTTCTGGGGATTTGTGATATCGGACAACGCCACCAATATTGTGCGTGCATTACATCTGGGAAAATTCCAGCACGTCCCATGTTTTGCACATACAATTAATTTGGTGGTGCAGAATTTTTTGAAAAATGACAGGGGCGTGCAGGAGATGCTGTCTGTGGCCCGAAAAATTGCGGGGCACTTTCGACATTCAGCCACTGCATGCCACTCCTAGATGGGCCAGGTATTTGTGCCGCCCACTTGGGTCACTGAGCTTAGTCATCCAGAGAACCTCAGTGCACCTCTTTTTCTTCTTTGCATTATGTGCTGTTTGGGGCCTACTTTTTAAAAGTGCCATCCTGTCTGACATTGCAGTGCCACTCCTAGATGGGCCAGGTGTTTGTGCCGCACACTTGTGTCGCTTAGCTTAGTCATCCAGCTACCTCATTGCACCTCTTTTTCTTCTTTGCATGATGTGCTGTTTGGGGCCTACTTTTTTAAGTGCCATCCTGTCTGCCACTGCAGTTCCACTCCTAGATGGGCCAGGTTTTTGTGCCGCCCACTTCTGTCGCTTAGCTTAGTCATCCAGTGACCACGGTGCAAATTTTTGGCCTAAAAACAATATTGTGAGTCAGAATAGACTAGAAATGAGTGGAAATGAATGTTATTGAGGTTAATAATACCGTAGGATCAAAATTACCCCCAAAATATGTGATTTTAGCTGTTTTTATGGGTTTTTTTTAAAATCATCCAGATCCAAAACCAAAACACGAAAGGGTGTTTTTGGCAAAACCAATCCAGATCCAAAACACGAGCGGGGATCCAGATCCAAAACCAAAACACAAAACACGAAAAAGTGCTCGCCGCACATCTCTAGAAAGGGAATAATAACAAATTGTATCAGTCCAACATAGACCGTAGTATCACATGAAATTCAGAAAGTCTCCAATGTTCATTGCCATTAGAGATCAGCAAATTAGGATGGGCTTCAAGAAAACCACTGTAACGCTGAGTGGATAATGTACAATTTAGACAGGAACTGAGGGAGAACTGAGACACTGGAGATACAGTATGCTTTGATCTCTACCGTCACAGGCAGTCCATATATCCAAAGCATCTTGTGTCTCAAAACTACATGTTTCATATACAGTATGACCCTCTTCAATCTGTAGTTGACAAACATATTTTTTGTTATAACATTCAATACACATGTGAAAATACTAGTGAGTGTATAGTAGGTGACCAAAATGGCGTGCAAGTTTCCATTTTGATTATATATTTGCTTGAATACTTTTATGCATTGTTCAGCCAGGGCCGGTGCAAGGTTTCTCAGCACCCAAGGCAAAACTTCTGACTACTGCCCCTTCCCCCTACCTGCCCTTCAGTTGAAAGGCATGCTGCTGCTCTCCCCCACCCCCGGTATGTTGCATAGCTGCTCACCTCCCCCCATCTCTCCAGTCTATGTGGGTGCCTGTTGCTCTCACCTCCCCAGTCTATGTGGGTGCCTGCTGCCCTCAGCGCCCCCTCCTCTGTTAAATGCCAACTCCCACCATCTGTGTGCATGCTGCTGCTTGTTCCCCCAGACTGTGTGCATGCCTGCTGCTCATCTCCGCCTCCCCCCCACACACACATACATACTGCTTCTCTTCCCCTCTTGCCTTATCAAATGCAGAGAGTGCACTGCGCAGCCACCTTACCTGCAGGCTGCGATGCAGAGTTGGGACTGAGCAGTCTGTGCAACAGGAGCTGTCAAAGTTACTGCCTGTGTCGGGTGGAGGCGGAGCTGGAGGCTGCAATACGGGAGCTTGGCAGTCGGCTAATGGAAGATACGAGTGCCGGGGGGATTGTGGCTGCTGTGAGAGGTAGGACCGTGCTTCCTTTTTCAGGCAGCTATAGCAGGCCGCCCCCTCAGGTCCCGGCGCCCCTAGGCAGCTGCCTAAAGCTGCCTAGTGGAAGCTCCGGCCCTGTGTTCAGCCTGATACACAGACAGGACTGGAAAGTTAAGTGTTGTTTAGGTTGCTGTGGTTAAACTGACAAACTTGTTTTCTAGTTCCTTTGCATTGCCCCTGCACCTGTTGGGTTTTTCTGCCTACAATTTAAAAGAACGTTAGTAACTATTGTTGAGCTAATAGAATGCTTAGATCAGATTTATACCCTTATATATATAAAATGGTAATCGGGTTTTGGGCTCTATACCTAGTCTGAACTGCCGCAGCACCATGTAGCTGTAACTTTACATGTCTAGCCTTGTCCAGCTCTGATAAACATCTGGGAGGATGGAGACTAGGTCACACCGGACCTGATGCATCGAGAGGGGCTATATGGCCCGTCTGTAGCCACAGTAGAAAAGAACATATCTGTTAACGGTCAGTTTCAGAAGGGCCTCATATGTACATATGCTAATATTGCTACATGCTGTTATTACTGTGTTTCTTTAATTTTAAATCTTTTATTTTTGTTGCTCTTGTTACTGGTATTTTAATCATCTTCATAAGTTTTATTTAGCAGCTTTTCAGTTTTATCATATTTTCTTTTTTTCTAGAGATGTGCACTTGAAATTTTTCGGGTTTTGTGTTTTGGTTTTGGGTTCGGTTCCGCGGCCGTGTTTTGGGTTCGACCGCGTTTTGGCAAAACCTCACCGAATTTTTTTTGTCGGATTCGGGTGTGTTTTGGATTCGGGTGTTTTTTTCAAAAAACACTAAAAAACAGCTTAAATCATAGAATTTGGGGGTCATTTTGATCCCAAAGTATTATTAACCTCAAAAACCATAATTTCCACTCATTTTCAGTCTATTCTGAATACCTCACACCTCACAATATTATTTTTAGTCCTAAAATTTGCACTGAGGTCGCTGGATGACTAAGCTAAGCGACCCTAGTGGCCGACACAAACACCGGGCCCATCTAGGAGTGGCACTGCAGTGTCACGCAGGATGGCCCTTCCAAAAAACACTCCCCAAACAGCACATGACGCAAAGAAAAAAAGAGGCGCAATGAGGTAGCTGTGTGAGTAAGATAAGCGACCCTAGTGGCCGACACAAACACCTGGCCCATCTAGGAGTGGCACTGCAGTGTCACGCAGGATGGCCCTTCCAAAAAACACTCCCCAAACGGCACATGACGCAAAGAAAAAAAGAGGCGCAATGAGGTAGCTGTGTGAGTAAGATAAGCGACCCTAGTGGCCGACACAAACACCGGGCCCATCTAGGAGTGGCACTGCAGTGTCACGCAGGATGGCCCTTCCAAAAAACACTCCCCAAACAGCACATGACGCAAAGAAAAAAAGAGGCGCAATGAGGTAGCTGTGTGAGTAACCTAAGCGACCCTAGTGGCCGACACAAACACCTGGCCCATCTAGGAGTGGCACTGCAGTGTCACGCAGGATGGCCCTTCCAAAAAACACTCCCCAAACAGCACATGACGCAAAGAAAAAAAGAGGCGCAATGAGGTAGCTGTGTGAGTAAGATAAGCGACCCTAGTGGCCGACACAAACACCGGGCCCATCTAGGAGTGGCACTGCAGTGTCACGCAGGATGGCCCTTCCAAAAAACACTCCCCAAACAGCACATGACGCAAAGAAAAAAAGAGGCGCAATGGGGTAGCTGTGTGAGTAAGATAAGCGACCCTAGTGGCCGACACAAACACCTGGCCCATCTAGGAGTGGCACTGCAGTGTCACGCAGGATGGCCCTTCCAAAAAACACTCCCCAAACAGCACATGACGCAAAGAAAAAAAGAGGCGCAATGAGGTAGCTGTGTGAGTAAGATAAGCGACCCTAGTGGCCGACACAAACACCGGGCCCATCTAGGAGTGGCACTGCAGTGTCACGCAGGATGGCCCTTCCAAAAAACACTCCCCAAACAGCACATGACGCAAAGAAAAAAAGAGGCGCAATGAGGTAGCTGTGTGAGTAAGATAAGCGACCCTAGTGGCCGACACAAACACCTGGCCCATCTAGGAGTGGCACTGCAGTGTCACGCAGGATGGCCCTTCCAAAAAACACTCCCCAAACAGCACATGACGCAAAGAAAAAAAGAGGCGCAATGAGGTAGCTGTGTGAGTAAGATAAGCGACCCTAGTGGCCGACACAAACACCTGGCCCATCTAGGAGTGGCACTGCAGTGTCACGCAGGATGGCCCTTCCAAAAAACACTCCCCAAACAGCACATGACGCAAAGAAAAAAAGAGACGCAATGAGGTAGCTGTGTGAGTAAGATAAGCGACCCTAGTGGCCGACACAAACACCGGGCCCATCTAGGAGTGGCACTGCAGTGTCACGCAGGATGGCCCTTCCAAAAAACACTCCCCAAACAGCACATGACGCAAAGAAAAAAAGAGGCGCAATGAGGTAGCTGTGTGAGTAAGATAAGCGACCCTAGTGGCCGACACAAACACCTGGCCCATCTAGGAGTGGCACTGCAGTGTCACGCAGGATGGCCCTTCCAAAAAACACTCCCCAAACAGCACATGACGCAAAGAAAAATTAAAGAAAAAAGAGGTGCAAGATGGAATTGTCCTTGGGCCCTCCCACCCACCCTTATGTTGTATAAACAGGACATGCACACTTTAACCAACCCATCATTTCAGTGACAGGGTCTGCCACACGACTGTGACTGAAATGACGGGTTGGTTTGGACCCCCACCAAAAAAGAAGCAATTAATCTCTCCTTGCACAAACTGGCTCTACAGAGGCAAGATGTCCACCTCATCATCATCCTCCGATATATCACCGTGTACATCCCCCTCCTCACAGATTATCAATTCGTCCCCACTGGAATCCACCATCTCAGCTCCCTGTGTACTTTGTGGAGGCAATTGCTGCTGGTCAATGTCTCCACGGAGGAATTGATTATAATTCATTTTAATGAACATCATCTTCTCCACATTTTCTGGAAGTAACCTCGTACGCCGATTGCTGACAAGGTGAGCGGCGGCACTAAACACTCTTTCGGAGTACACACTTGTGGGAGGGCAACTTAGGTAGAATAAAGCCAGTTTGTGCAAGGGCCTCCAAATTGCCTCTTTTTCCTGCCAGTATAAGTACGGACTGTGTGACGTGCCTACTTGGATGCGGTCACTCATATAATCCTCCACCATTCTTTCAATGGGGAGAGAATCATATGCAGTGACAGTAGACGACATGTCCGTAATCGTTGACAGGTCCTTCAGTCCGGACCAGATGTCAGCATCAGCAGTCGCTCCAGACTGCTCTGCATCACCGCCAGCGGGTGGGCTCGGAATTCTGAGCCTTTTCCTCGCACCCCCAGTTGCGGGAGAATGTGAAGGAGGAGATGTTGACAGGTCGCGTTCCGCTTGACTTGACAATTTTCTCACCAGCAGGTCTTTGAACCCCAGCAGACTTGTGTCTGCCGGAAAGAGAGATCCAAGGTAGGTTTTAAATCTAGGATCGAGCACGGTGGCCAAAATGTAGTGCTCTGATTTCAACAGATTGACCACCCGTGAATCCTTGTTAAGCGAATTAAGGGCTCCATCCACAAGTCCCACATGCCTAGCGGAATCGCTCCGTGTTAGCTCCTCCTTCAATGTCTCCAGCTTCTTCTGCAAAAGCCTGATGAGGGGAATGACCTGACTCAGGCTGGCAGTGTCTGAACTGACTTCACGTGTGGCAAGTTCAAAGGGCAGCAGAACCTTGCACAACGTTGAAATCATTCTCCACTGCGCTTGAGACAGGTGCATTCCACCTCCTATATCGTGCTGAATTGTATAGGCTTGAATGGCCTTTTGCTGCTCCTCCAACCTCTGAAGCATATATAGGGCTGAATTCCACCTCGTTACCACTTCTTGCTTCAGATGATGGCAGGGCAGGTTCAGGCGTTTTTGGTGTTGCTCCAGTCTTCTGTACGTGGTGCCTGTACGCCGAAAGTGTCCCGCAATTTTTCTGGCCACCGACAGCATCTCTTGCACGCCCCTGTCGTTTTTTTAAAAATTCTGCACCACCAAATTCAAGGTATGTGCAAAACATGGGACGTGCTGGAATTTGCCCAGATTTAATGCACACACAATATTGCTGGCGTTGTCCGATGCCACAAATCCACAGGAGAGTCCAATTGGGGTAAGCCATTCCGCGATGATCTTCCTCAGTTGCCGTAAGAGGTTTTCAGCTGTGTGCGTATTCTGGAAAGCGGTGATACAAAGCGTAGCCTGCCTAGGAAAGAGTTGGCGTTTGCGAGATGCTGCTACTGGTGCCGCCGCTGCTGTTCTTGCGGCGGGAGTCCATACATCTACCCAGTGGGCTGTCACAGTCATATAGTCCTGACCCTGCCCTGCTCCACTTGTCCACATGTCCGTGGTTAAGTGGACATTGGGTACAGCTGCATTTTTTAGGACACTGGTGACTCTTTTTCTGAGGTCTGTGTACATTTTCGGTATCGCCTGCCTAGAGAAATGGAACCTAGATGGTATTTGGTACCAGGGACACAGTACCTCCAACAAGTCTCTAGTTGGCTCTGCAGTAATGATGGATACCGGAACCACGTTTCTCACCACCCAGGATGCCAAGGCCTCAGTTATCCGCTTTGCAGCAGGATGACTGCTGTGATATTTCATCTTCCTCGCAAAGGACTGTTGGACAGTCAATTGCTTGGTGGAAGTAGTAAAAGTGGTC
This sequence comes from Pseudophryne corroboree, assembly GCF_028390025.1. Lineage (NCBI taxonomy): Eukaryota > Metazoa > Chordata > Amphibia > Anura > Myobatrachidae > Pseudophryne > Pseudophryne corroboree. The sequence continues at coordinate 649,303,050 of NC_086446.1, read as the reverse complement.
TTACGATTTCCCCTCTGGGATGACCATCGACTCCCAGCAGCAACAACAGCAGCGCCAGCAGCAGTAGGCGTTACACGCAAGGATGCATCGGAGGAATCCCAGGCAGGAGAGGAATCGTCAGAATTGCCAGTGACATGGCCTGCAGGACTATTGGCATTCCTGGGGAAGGAGGAAATTGACACTGAGGGAGTTGGTGGGGTGGTTTGCGTGAGCTTGGTTACAAGAGGAAGGGATTTACTGGTCAGTGGACTGCTTCCGCTGTCGCCCAAAGTTTTTGAACTTGTCACTGACTTATTATGAATGCGCTGCAGGTGACGTATAAGGGAGGATGTTCCGAGGTGGTTAACGTCCTTACCCCTACTTATTACAGCTTGACAAAGGCAACACACGGCTTGACAAATGTTGTCCGCATTTCTGTTGAAATACTTCCACACCGAAGAGCTGATTTTTTTGGTATTTTCACCAGGCATGTCAACGGCCATATTCCTCCCACGGACAACAGGTGTCTCCCCGGGTGCCTGACTTAAACAAACCACCTCACCATCAGAATCCTCCTTGTCAATTTCCTCCCCAGCGCCAGCAACACCCATATCCTCCTCATCCTGGTGTACTTCAACACTGACATCTTCAATCTGACTATCAGGAACTGGACTGCGGGTGCTCCTTCCAGCACTTGCAGGGGGCGTGCAAATGGTGGAAGGCGCATGCTCTTCACGTCCAGTGTTGGGAAGGTCAGGCATCGCAACCGACACAATTGGACTCTCCTTGTGGATTTGGGATTTCGAAAAACGCACAGTTCTTTGCGGTGCTTTTGCCAGCTTGAGTCTTTTCATTTTTCTAGCGAGAGGCTGAGTGCTTCCATCCTCATGTGAAGCTGAACCACTAGCCATAAACATAAGCCAGGGCCTCAGCCGTTCCTTGCCACTCCGTGTGGTAAATGGCATATTGGCAAGTTTACGCTTCTCCTCCGACAATTTTATTTTAGATTTTGGAGTCCTTTTTTTACTGATATTTGGTGTTTTGGATTTTACATGCTCTGTACTATGACATTGGGCATCGGCCTTGGCAGACGACGTTGCTGGCATTTCATCATCTCGGCCATGACTAGTGGCAGCAGCTTCAGCACGAGGTGGAAGTGGATCTTGATCTTTCCCTAATTTTGGAACCTCAACATTTTTGTTCTCCATATTTTAATAGGCACAACTAAAAGGCACCTCAGGTAAACAATGGAGATGGATGGATACTAGTATACTTATGGATGGACGAGCGACTGCCGACACAGAGGTAGCTACAGCCGTGGACTACCGTACTGTGTCTGCTGCTAATATAGACTGGATGATAATGAGATGAAATCAATATATATATATATATATATATATATAATATCACTAGTACTGCAGCCGGACAGGTATATATATTTATTATGTAATGACTGATGACGGACCTGCTGGACACTGTCAGCTCAGCAGCACCGCAGACTGCTACAGTAAGCTACTATAGTAGTATGTATAAAGAAGAAAAAAAAAACCACGGGTAGGTGGTATACAATTATGGATGGACGAGCGACTGCCGACACAGAGGTAGCTACAGCCGTGGACTACCGTACTGTGTCTGCTGCTAATATAGACTGGATGATAATGAGATGAAATCAATATATATATATATAATATCACACTAGTACTGCAGCCGGACAGGTAGATATATTTATTACGTAATGACTGATGACGGACCTGCTGGACACTGTCAGCTCAGCAGCACCGCAGACTGCTACAGTAAGCTACTATAGTAGTATGTATAAAGAAGAAAAAAAAAAACCACGGGTAGGTGGTATACAATTATGGATGGACGAGCGACTGCCGACACAGAGGTAGCTACAGCCGTGGACTACCGTACTGTGTCTGCTGCTAATATAGACTGGATGATAATGAGATGAAATCAATATATATATATATAATATCACACTAGTACTGCAGCCGGACAGGTCTATATATTTATTATTTAATGACTGATGATGGACCTGCTGGACACTGTCAGCTCAGCAGCACCGCAGACTGCTACAGTAAGCTACTATAGTAGTATGTATAAAGAAGAAAGAAAAGAAAAACCACGGGTAGGTGGTATACAATTATGGATGGACGAGCGACTGCCGACACAGAGGTAGCTACAGCCGTGGACTACCGTACTGTGTCTGCTGCTAATATAGACTGGATGATAATGAGATGAAATCAATATATATATATATAATATCACACTAGTACTGCAGCCGGACAGGTAGATATATTTATTATGTAATGACTGATGACGGACCTGCTGGACACTGTCAGCTCAGCAGCACCGCAGACTGCTACAGTAAGCTACTATAGTAGTATGTATAAAGAAGAAAGAAACAAAAAACCACGGGTAGGTGGTATACAATTATGGATGGACGAGCGACTGCCGACACAGAGGTAGCTACAGCCGTGGACTACCGTACTGTGTCTGCTGCTAATATAGACTGGATGATAATGAGATGAAATCAATATATATATATATAATATCACACTAGTACTGCAGCCGGACAGGTAGATATATTTATTATGTAATGACTGATGATGGACCTGCTGGACACTGTCAGCTCAGCAGCACCGCAGACTGCTACAGTAAGCTACTATAGTAGTATGTATAAAGAAGAAAGGAAAAAAAAAAACCACGGGTAGGTGGTATACAATTATGGATGGACGAGCGACTGCCGACACAGAGGTAGCTACAGCCGTGGACTACCGTACTGTGTCTGCTGCTAATATAGACTGGATGATAATGAGATGAAATCAATATATATATATATATAATATCACTAGTACTGCAGCCGGACAGGTATATATATTTATTATGTAATGACTGATGACGGACCTGCTGGACACTGTCAGCTCAGCAGCACCTCAGACTGCTACAGTAAGCTACTATAGTAGTATGTATAAAGAAGAAGAAAGAAAAAAAAAAACGGGTAGGTGGTATACAATATTATATATATATTATATACAATTATATATATATATATATATATATATATATTAAACTGGTGGTGATTATTAAACTGGTGGTCAGGTCACTGGTCACACTATCAGCAACTTGCAAGTAGTACTCCTAAGCAGACAATCACAATATATATTATACTGGTGGTCAGTGTGGTCACAATGGCAGTGTGGCACTCTGGCAGCAAAAGTGTGCACTGTACGTTATATGTACTCCTGAGTCCTGCACTCAGACTCTAACTGCTCCCCACTGTCAGTGTCTCCCCCACAAGTCAGATATACATTATACAGTCACACTATCTATCTATCACTTCAGCAAGTAGTAGTACTCCTCCTAATGCTCCCCAAAATTACTACTGTGTCTCTCTCTACTCTAGTCTCACTCTCTTCTCTATAAACGGAGAGGACGCCAGCCACGTCCTCTCCCTATGAATCTCAATGCACGTGTGAAAATGGCGGCGACGCGCGGCTCCTTATATAGAATCCGAGTCTCGCTATAGAATCCGAGCCTCGCGAGAATCCGACAGCGGGATTATGACGTTTGGGCGCGCTCGGGTTAACCGAGCAAGGCGGGAAGATCCGAGTCGCTCGGACCCGTGTAAAAAAACCTGAAGTTCGGGCGGGTTCGGATTCCGAGGAACCGAACCCGCTCATCTCTATTTTTTTCACAATAGTATTTATTGGATTTAAATTTTCAACAAACAGAAAAAAAAGAGATATATAAAGACATAAAAATAAGACATAAAGAAATGAAAAATAAAAACAAAAAGATATTAGGGGACACAGAATATAAAAAGGGGGGAGAGGGGGTAATTGCCAGAAAAGTCTTGCATCAGAGGGCCAAAACCCACATAAAAATAGAGACTATCAATTTCACTTATGATAAGTAAGGTAAGGTATCACATATGCCAACTAGTTCAGAAGTGACCACTTAAGATTCAGAATTAGGTGAAATCAGGACGCTAAAATCTATTGAAGCCCTATATATGGTAAAATGTCCCATTCGTTCCCTGAATTCTCCCCATCTAAACCATTTCATGTGACTAGATGAAGCCGCAGAACAGTAGTCACTTTCCGCTGTTTCATATAAATAGTTCTTATGGATTTTGTTTGTGATAACTGTAATGTTGGGGATCAGAGGGGATTTCCACATCTCACCAATAGAGGCCTTGACTGCTATCAGTCAGTATATGTCCCATAAGGTACCTGTCGCCTTGGGACATACTTCCCCGATAAAAAATGAAACAAAGCTGTCAATGGGTCTGCAGAAACAGCAAATCCTAATTCTTCACCAATTATACTAAATACCTCCCTCCAGAGCTGCTGTAAGACAGGCATGCCCAGAAGATATGATAAATATCTCCTATCGAACCACAATTCCTAAAGCAAAACTGGGATACTGATTGCCATAACTTATGTTGCCGCTCTGGAGCGAAGTAGGCCCTATGAATTAGTTTATAATACATCTCAGAACGATTAACAAATTTAGATATCTTAAAGCAAGTTTTAAAGATGACATCTCAATCTTCTTCATTCAGAACTTGAGAGAAGTCTTTAGCTTTATCATATTTTCAAGAAGAATGACCCTAGTTTCTGCAACATAGAAACTAATTTAATTTGCCCTGAAATTCTGTGAATGTCTGTTTGACATGTCTGACAATGTCTTTCATTAGTGTTGCTTTTGTAGGACTCTACGTAGCATAAGGCACTCCTTCACTTTCCATTGTTGATCATGTGCCTATAGATTGTAAGCTTGCGAGCAGGGCCTTCCTACCTCTATGACTGTTTGTTATTACCCAGTTTTGTTATATCATTGTTTTGTTATATCATTATTTCCGATTGTAAAGCGCAAAGGAATTTGCTGCGCTATATACGAAACTGTTAATAAATAAATAAATAAAATGTGCCTCGTTCTCAAGTAATGTATAAACTCATATACTAAGGGGTATATGCAATTGCGGTCGAATTCCCGAAATTGTCGAATTTCGGGAATTTTTCGCCAAAAAAAAAAAATCGTCAATGCAATTCAGTGCTTTCCGTCAAAAAAACGGACTTTCAAAATTCGACTTTTTGAAATTCGACTTTTGTCAAAATCGACTTTTCTGCAATGATACAAGTGCTGCAATTTGACCAAAGTGTATTCAATTCAAGTTTGGAAATTCGACAACAGTGCTTTTAGACAGTAAATTCGTCATTTTCAATCCGCCACACTTTGGAGGGTAAAACCAATAAAAAAAAATTAAAACATGTTTCTTTTGGTGTTTTTTTTTTGGTTATAGCATATCTATTTATATTAGAAGGGATTAGGTACTTGGTTTGTCTTTTTTGGAGGCACAAGTATTATTTATATATTTAAAAAAATATATATATTTTTTTTTTTAATAGCTGGAACGGTAAAATCAAGGGAAAAAATGGCGTGGGGTCCCCCCTCCAAAGCATAACCAGCCTCGGGCTCTTCGAGCTGGTCCTGGTTCTAAAAATGCTGGGAAAAATTTGACAGGGGATCGCCCGTATTTTTAAAACCAGCACTGGGCTCTGCGCCTGGTGCTGGCGCAAAAAATACGGGGGACAAAAAGAGTAGGGGTCCCCCGTATTTTTTACACCAGCATCGGGCTCCACTAGCTGGACAGATAATGCCACAGCCGGGGGTCATTTTTATACAGTGCCCTGCGGCCGTGGCATTAAATATCCAACTAGTCACCCCTGGCCGGGGTACCCTGGGGGAGTGGGGACCCCTTCAATCAAGGGATGTCCCCCCCCAGCCACCCAAGGGCCAGGGTGAAGCCCGAGGCTGTCCCCCCCATCCAAGGGCTGCGGATGGGAGGCTGATAGCCTTGAGAAAAATGTCAGAATATTGTTTTTTCCCGTAGTACTACAAGTCCCAGCAAGCCTCCCCCGCAAGCTGGTACTTGTAGAACCACAAGTACCAGCATGCGGGAGAAAAACGGGCCCGCTGGTACCTGTAGTACTACTGGGGGAAAAATACCCAAATAATAACAGGACACACACACCGTGACAAGTACAACTTTATTACATACTGCCGACACACACATACTTACCTATGTTGACACGCCGACTGCCACAGTCTCCGACGATCCGAGGGTACCTGTGAAAAAATTATACTCACCTTCCAGCGTCCAGAGATAAATCCACGTCCAGAGTATAATCCAGGTACTTGGCAAAATAACAAAACGCAAAAACCCGAGCCAGCGGACTGAAAGGGGTCCCATATTGACACATGAGACCCCTTTCCCCGAATGCAGAGACCTCTCCGTGACAGCTGTCACTGAAAGGTCTCTTCAGCCAATCAGCGAGTGCAACGTCCTTGCACTCTGCTGATTGGCTCTGCGCGTCTGAGCTCAGACAGTGCATCGCAAAGCCTCTCCATTATATTCAATGGTGGGAACCTTGCGGTTAGCGGTGGGGTCACCCGCCGGTCAGCGGCTGACCGCGGGTAACCCCCACGCTGATGGCAAAGTTCCCACCATTGAAAGTAATGGAGAGGCTTTGCGATGCGCTGTCACAGCACAGACAGCGCACAGCCAATCAGGTGAGCACCACGTAGTAGCGCTTCCTGATTGGCTGAAGGGACCTCAGTGACAGGAGTCACGTGGGGTCCCGGCACATTCGGGGAAAGGGCTCTCATGTGTCAATATGGGACCCCTTTCAGTCCGCTGGCACGGGTTTTTGCGTTTTGTTATTTTGCCAAGTACCTGGATTATACTCTGGACGTGGATTTATCTCTGGACGCTGGAAGGTGAGTATAATTTTTTCACAGGTACCCTCGGATCGTCGGAGACTGTGGCAGTCGGTGTGTCAACATAGGTAAGTATGTGTGTGTCGGCAGTATGTAATAAAGTTGTACTTGTCACGGTGTGTGTGTGTCCTGTTTTTATTTGGGTATTTTTTTTCCAGTAGTACTACAGGTACCAGCGGGCCCGTTTTTCTCCCGCATGCTGGTACTTGTGGTTCTCCAAGTACCAGCTTGCGGGGGAGGCTTGCTGGGACTTGTAGTACTACTGGAAAAAACAATATTCTGACATTTTTCTCAAGGCTATCAGCCTCCCATCCGCAGCCCTTGGATGGGGGGGGACAGCCTCGGGCTTCACCCCTGGCCCTTGGGTGGCTGAGGGGGGGACCCCTTGATTGAAGGGGTCCCCACTCCCCCAGGGTACCGCGGCCAGGGGTGACTAGTTGGATATTTAATGCCACGGCCGCAGGGCACTGTATAAAAGTTACCCCCGGCTGTGGCATTATCTGTCCAGCTAGTGGAGCCCGATGCTGGTGTAAAAAATACGGGGGACCCCTACTCTTTTTGTCCCCCGTATTTTTTGCACCAGCACCAGGTGCAGAGCCCGGTGCTGGTTTTAAAAATACGGGGGATCCCCTGTCAAATTTTTCCCCGCATTTTTAGAACCAGGACCAGCTCGAAGAGCCCGAGGCTGGTTATGCTTTTGAGGGGGGACCCCGCGCCATTTTTTTCCGGGTTTTTCCCGTTTTTTTAATTCGCTGCAAAATCCGGCAAATCGGCCGTTTTTCGCCCGCGGGAATGTCGAATCCGTTTTTCATTGAATATGGTGAATTCCGGCAGCCACCTGCCGGAATTCACCTGTCGAATTGTGTCGAATTAAAAAAAACGGCGATAATTTGCCGCGATTCGCCCGCAATTGCATATACCCCTATGTATTTATGTTACTCTCTTGATTTATGTGCCATACTATTCAAACTTTATGTTCTGCTTTATGTCTTTATGTTCTGCTTTTAAAAGGATAAAGTGCAACAGAAATATCCTTGTAAGATGAGATAATATATACTTATACCCCTTTCACATCTCCAATACCGGATCCCACTCGGGAATTGGAAACGGGTCCTTCCCAGGTGGGATCCGGCATTGGAGACTCTACTACCCCTTTCGCTGGCTTCCAGACCCGATAATCAGTAGCGGATCTTGCTACAGGCACACAGGATTTTTGCCCGGGGCGCCGCCTTATGGAGGGAGCCTCCGCCATCCGGAGGGCACCGCTGCCGTGGCAAGATCCGCTACTGGTGGTGCCCCCCGGAGCTGTGCTGTCACTGCTGTGTGGTGTGCAATGATGTCATCGCGCACCACACGGCATTTATGGGACCGGCACATAGATGGTAGGGGTCATAATTTACCTCTAGTGTCTATGCTGTGCTATGGGAGATCCGAGGAGGAGCGGCGCCGGCGGCCGGAGCGGTCGGGAATCAGTAGCGGGGATGGTGAGTATTAATTAATTTATTTTTGTTTTATTTATTTTTTGTAAGTGGCGCAACTCTACTGGGGGCACAAACAGGGGCACAACTCTACAGGGGGCACAAATGGGGGCACAACTCTACTGGGGGCACAAACTGGGACACAACTCTACAGGGGGCATAATTGACCATGCCCCTTTATGAAGCCACACCCCTATTTTTGCCCGGGGTGCCACAAGGGCTAGAACCGGCCCTGCCGGCAATATGCCCAGTCGGTTGCCATACCAGCGGTGGCGGAGGTGAAGATGGCGCTGTGAGATGAGCTCATCTCTGTGCCGCCTCTACCTATCTAGTAAACGGGTCCCGGGTCACATCGACCCGGGAATCCGTTTATGCAGCCACTGACCCGGTATTCAACCCGGGAATAACACTGCTTATAACCTGGGTTGAATTACTGGCTCAGGCAACCCAAGAATTCGGACTTGGCACTTTCACACCGCACACTGACCCTTGTGAAAGGGGTATCATATATACTGATAGAGCAATTATATTTGAATAGACAAGCGTTTCGATAGGTAAGATAATACAATTATACAATTATGCATGTAAGAAGAATGTGCTTGCATTACCACACTCATCATGTGACCAGATGTAATGATACACTGTACGCATTCACATACAGTACGTGAGTAACTCACTTTGTTCGTCAATGCTTAAACAACGTAATGTGATTGTGGTGTTTTTTACTAAACCGAAGGTCATAGGGTAACAATAATAAATATACAGATACAGCACAATGAGGTCCAGTGAAAATGCCATTCTCACCCACTACAAATATCTCCAATGGAATAAAAAAAAAAAATACCCTTTAAATATTTTTATTTTTAAGAGTGAGCAATAACTCTTAAATGAAGATTCTGTCAAGAGTTAACTACTGATTTATTAATAATAAATATTACTGTAAAGCTTATACTGGTGTTATGCATAGCCACGAATGGCCAATCTCACCCCCCACCTACCCAACCTCCTTCCACACAAAAAAAATCAAAGGAGCTTATCAGCTTTTCAAGAGAAGAGGTCTTGTTGTCCATACTGCATGATCACCATCCTGGATTACTAGAGTTTAGTTCTCCAGAAATCCAAATCCATCCAAATTTTGTGGATCCATCTAGAGCAGTGGTTCTCAAACTGTGTGCCATGGCACTCTGGGGTGCCACGTGGCTCTTGGAGGGGTGCCTCGGGTTAGTAGTCAAAGACCAAACCAAATTATTTATGGTCAAAGTGATAGGCAAAACCAGCGCTAGTAGCTGCTAATCATAAAACATGCAGACAAAAAGAAGCACAACTGTACACCACCACATAAGTGAACCTAAGGATGATAGGTAGGTAAAATTTACTTAATTTTATATTTTTTTGTTCCAAATATGTCAGTAATAAACTTTTATCCTAGGGGTGCCGTGGAACAAATGCTGATACTCTAGGGCGCCGTGATTCAAGAAAGTTTGGTCTAGAATATATTCATTGTCACCAGTGCCCCTGCCATGTAGTGTCCCACAGGGTTCTATAGTTTCTCACATGCTTTTTACAAAATACCCCTGGGTGAAATAAACATATGCCATGGCCTGGTCTACCACTGCTATGCAGATGATACACAACAGTGTCTGTCCTTTGCTCCAGACACTGATAAAGCAATAACAACCCTAAATGGCTGTCTAGCTGAGCTCCAGGAGTGGATGAGTGCTTGTGGACTGCAACTGACCCCTGACAAAACATAAGTCCTTTTGATAGGTCACAGGACAAGACTGCAACATAGCCAACCAACAGGACTTATGATTGGGGGTCAGAAAAACAAAAACACTGAACATGTGCAAATTCTTGGTTTTGTCCTGGATAGTGGCTTGACACTTATACATCAGGTATCAGCCACAATCAAATCCTCATTCTTTCACCTGAGGACAATAGCCAGTATCAAGCACTTCATTCCCTCAGAAGATCTGCCTAAAGTAATACATGCATTTGTACCATTTTGCCTAGGCTATTGCAATGCCCTCTTCCTTGGTCTACCATGGTATTAACCTACCAGCCCCATTCCAGCCATATAACACCCATTTTCTACTCCTTCGCTGGCTAAATGTTAGATGGCGAATTGCTTTCAAGATGGGCTTACTCACTTTCAAAGCCCTACATGACCAGGGCCAAGGCACTTGAAGCAGCTTCTGATTCCTTACTGTCCCACTCAACTACTGCAATATGTAGATGAAGAACTTTTAACAGTACATTGAAGGGCAGAAGCGAGATGAAATGGAAACCCATTGAGGTTTGAAATGCGTCAAGCTGCTGCTGTAAAGATTACCAACTGTGGACCCGAAGCTGTTTTCAGAGACTGGTTTCCCCATTTTAGCATGTGCATTGTTCCATCTATGAGGGTCACCTGCTTCTAATAACAAATCTCTTGATCTCCTTTGTGTGGTAGATATGCTTGTATATGTTTGTTTAAATGTGAGTGCGATTTATTAAATACTTTTTAATTGATTTAAAAAAAACTCATTTGCACAATTATTTGTCTCTCCAATTTTGGAGCATATGAAACTGAGGTTAACCCCTAAAAGCTAATCGTATGGAATAAGGATATCAATATTGTGGTCCTGGGATCTACTCACAATCAAGTGAGATACATGCCTGCTATTTCCATGTGAATGTGAATGTGATAAGTGATTCTTATTTGATTTGTTTCAAAAGTGTACAGTATATACAGGATTGCACCATTGTTCTTTTTCCTTTATTTTGGGTAACACCTTGACAACTACATTGAGGAATTTTGCTGGAAAAAGAGAAGTATTAAGGAGACATTGGATCGATCATCCAGATAACCAAAATAACTGACTTTTATTATAAGGGAAGCTTTTAAAATTACTACTCCTTAGTAGAGATGAGCGCCGGAAATTTTTCGGGTTTTGTGTTTTGATTTTGGGTTCGGTTCCGCGGCCGTGTTTTGGGTTCGACCGCGTTTTGGCAAAACCTCACCGAATTTTTTTTGTCGGATTCGGGTGTGTTTTGGATTCGGGTGTTTTTTTTTAAAAACACTAAAAAACAGCTTAAATCATAGAATTTGGGGGTCATTTTGATCCCAAAGTATTATTAACCTCAAAAACCATAATTTACACTCATTTTCAGTCTATTCTGAATACCTCACACCTCACAATATTATTTTTAGTCCTAAAATTTGCACCTAGGTCGCTGGATGACTAAGCTAAGCGACCCTAGTGGCCGACACAAACACCGGGCCCATCTAGGAGTGGCACTGCAGTGTCACGCAGGATGTCCCTTCCAAAAAACCCTCCCCAAACAGCACATGACGCAAAGAAAAAAAGAGGCGCAATGAGGTAGCTGTGTTAGTAAGATAAGCGACCCTAGTGGCCGACACAAACACCGGGCCCATCTAGGAGTGGCACTGCAGTGTCACGCAGGATGTCCCTTCCAAAAAACCCTCCCCAAACAGCACATGACGCAAAGAAAAAAAGAGGCGCAATGAGGTAGCTGTGTGAGTAAGATAAGCGACCCTAGTGGCCGACACAAACACCGGGCCCATCTAGGAGTGGCACTGCAGTGTCACGCAGGATGGCCCTTCCAAAAAACATTCCACAAACAGCACATGACGCAAAGAAAAATTAAAGAAAAAAGAGGTGCAAGATGGAATTGTCCTTGGGCCCTCCCACCCACCCTTATGTTGTATAAACAGGACATGCACACTTTAACCAACCCATCATTTCAGTGACAGGGTCTGCCACACGACTGTGACTGAAATGACGGGTTGGTTTGGACCCCCACCAAAAAAGAAGCAATTAATCTCTCCTTGCACAAACTGGCTCTACAGAGGCAAGATGTCCACCTCATCATCATCCTCCGATATATCACCGTGTACATCCCCCTCCTCACAGATTATCAATTCGTCCCCACTGGAATCCACCATCTCAGCTCCCTGTGTACTTTGTGGAGGCAATTGCTGCTGGTCAATGTCTCCACGGAGGAATTGATTATAATTCATTTTAATGAACATCATCTTCTCCACATTTTCTGGATGTAACCTCGTACGCCGATTGCTGACAAGGTGAGCGGCGGCACTAAACACTCTTTCGGAGTACACACTTGTGGGAGGACAACTTAGGTAGAATAAAGCCAGTTTGTGCAAGGGCCTCCAAATTGCCTCTTTTTCCTGCCAGTATAAGTACGGACTGTGTGACGTGCCTACTTGGATGCGGCACTCATATAATCCTCCACCATTCTATCAATGTTGAGAGAATCATATGCAGTGACAGTAGACGACATGTCCGTAATCATTGTCAGGTCCTTCAGTCCGGACCAGATGTCAGCATCAGCAGTCGCTCCAGACTGCCCTGCATCACCGCCAGCGGGTGGGCTCGGAATTCTGAGCCTTTTCCTCGCACCCCCAGTTGCGGGAGAATGTGAAGGAGGAGATGTTGACAGGTCGCGTTCCGCTTGACTTGACAATTTTCTCACCAGCAGGTCTTTCAACCCCAGCAGACTTGTGTCTGCCGGAAAGAGAGATCCAAGGTAGGCTTTAAATCTAGGATCGAGCACGGTGGCCAAAATGTAGTGCTCTGATTTCAACAGATTGACCACCCATGAATCCTTGTTAAGCGAATTAAGGGCTCCATCCACAAGTCCCACATGCCTAGCGGAATCGCTCCGTGTTAGCTCCTCCTTCAATGTCTCCAGCTTCTTCTGCAAAAGCCTGATGAGGGGAATGACCTGACTCAGGCTGGCAGTGTCTGAACTGACTTCACGTGTGGCAAGTTCAAAGGGCATCAGAACCTTGCACAACGTTGAAATCATTCTCCACTGCGCTTGAGACAGGTGCATTCCACCTCCTATATCGTGCTCAATTGTATAGGCTTGAATGGCCTTTTGCTGCTCCTCCAACCTCTGAAGCATATAGAGGGTTGAATTCCACCTCGTTACCACTTCTTGCTTCAGATGATGGCAGGGCAGGTTCAGAAGTTTTTGGTGGTGCTCCAGTCTTCTGTACGTGGTGCCTGTACGCCGAAAGTGTCCCGCAATTCTTCTGGCCACCGACAGCATCTCTTGCACGCCCCTGTCGTTTTTTAAATAATTCTGCACCACCAAATTCAAGGTATGTGCAAAACATGGGACGTGCTGGAATTTGCCCATATTTAATGCACACACAATATTGCTGGCGTTGTCCGATGCCACAAATCCACAGGAGAGTCCAATTGGGGTAAGCCATTCCGCGATGATCTTCCTCAGTTGCCGTAAGAGGTTTTCAGCTGTGTGCGTATTCTGGAAAGCGGTGATACAAAGCGTAGCCTGCCTAGGAAAGAGTTGGCGTTTGCGAGATGCTGCTACTGGTGCCGCCGCTGCTGTTCTTGCGGCGGGAGTCCATACATCTACCCAGTGGGCTGTCACAGTCTTATAGTCCTGACCCTGCCCTGCTCCACTTGTCCACATGTCCGTGGTTAAGTGGACATTGGGTACAGCTGCATTTTTTAGGACACTGGTGACTCTTTTTCTGAGGTCTGTGTACATTTTCGGTATCGCCTGCCTAGAGAAATGGAACCTAGATGGTATTTGGTACCGGGGACACAGTACCTCCAATAAGTCTCTAGTTGGCTCTGCAGTAATGATGGATACCGGAACCACGTTTCTCACCACCCAGGATGCCAAGGCCTCAGTTATCCGCTTTGCAGTAGGATGACTGCTGTGATATTTCATCTTCCTCGCAAAGGACTGTTGGACAGTCAATTGCTTGGTGGAAGTAGTAAAAGTGGTCTTACGACTTCCCCTCTGGGATGACCATCGACTCCCAGCAGCAACAACAGCAGCGCCAGCAGCAGTAGGCGTTACACGCAAGGATGCATCGGAGGAATCCCAGGCAGGAGAGGACTCGTCAGAATTGCCAGTGACATGGCCTGCAGGACTATTGGCATTCCTGGGGAAGGAGGAAATTGACACTGAGGGAGTTGGTGGGGTGGTTTGCGTGAGCTTGGTTACAAGAGGAAGGGATTTACTGGTCAGTGGACTGCTTCCGCTGTCACCCAAAGTTTTTGAACTTGTCACTGACTTATTATGAATGCGCTGCATGTGACGTATAAGGGAGGATGTTCCGAGGTGGTTAACGTCCTTACCCCTACTTATTACAGCTTGACAAAGGCAACACACGGCTTGACACCTGTTGTCTGCATTTCTGTTGAAATACTTCCACACCGAAGAGCTGATTTTTTTTGTATTTTCACCAGGCATGTCAGTGGCCATATTCCTCCCACGGACAACAGGTGTCTCCCCGGGTGCCTGACTTAAACAAACCACCTCACCATCAGAATCCTCCTGGTCAATTTCCTCCCCAGCGCCAGCAACACCCATATCCTCCTCATCCTGGTGTACTTCAACACTGACATCTTCAATCTGACTATCAGGAACTGGACTGCGGGTGCTCCTTCCAGCACTTGCAGGGGGCGTGCAAATGGTGGAAGGCGCATGCTCTTCACGTCCAGTGTTGGGAAGGTCAGGCATCGCAACCGACACAATTGGAGTCGGACTCTCCTTGTGGATTTGGGATTTCGAAGAACCCACAGTTCTTTGCGGTGCTACTGCTTTTGCCAGCTTGAGTCTTTTCATTTTTCTAGCGAGAGGCTGAGTGCTTCCATCCTCATGTGAAGCTGAACCACTAGCCATGAACATAGGCCAGGGCCTCAGCCGTTCCTTGCCACTCCGTGTGGTAAATGGCATATTGGCAAGTTTACGCTTCTCCTCCGACAATTTTATTTTAGGTTTTGGAGTCCTTTTTTTACTGATATTTGGTGTTTTGGATTTGACATGCTCTGTACTATGACATTGGGCATCGGCCTTGGCAGACGACGTTGCTGGCATTTCATTGTCTCGGCCATGACTAGTGGCAGCAGCTTCAGCACGAGGTGGAAGTGGATCTTGATCTTTCCCTAATTTTGGAACCTCAACATTTTTGTTCTCCATATTTTAATAGGCACAACTAAAAGGCACCTCAGGTAAACAATGGAGATGGATGGATACTAGTATACTTATGGATGGACTGCCGAGTGCCGACACAGAGGTAGCTACAGCCGTGGACTAACGTACTGTGTCTGCTGCTAATATAGACTGGATGATAATGATATGAAATCAATATATATATGTATGTATATATAATATCACTAGTACTGCAGCCGGACAGGTAGATAATATATTTATTAGGTAATGATGACTGATGACGGACCTGCTGGACACTGTCAGCTCAGCAGCACCGCAGACTGCTACAGTAAGCTACTATACTCTATAGTAGTATGTACAAAGAAGAAAGAAAAAAAAAACCACGGGTAGGTGGTATACAATTATGGATGGACTGCCGAGTGCCGACACAGAGGTAGCTACAGCCGTGGACTAACGTACTGTGTCTGCTGCTAATATAGACTGGATGATTGATAATGAGATGAAATCAATATATATATATGTATGTATATATAATATCACTAGTACTGCAGCCGGACAGGTAGATAATATATTTATTAGGTAATGATGACTGATGACGGACCTGCTGGACACTGTCAGCTCAGCAGCACCGCAGACTGCTACAGTAAGCTACTATACTATAGTAGTATGTACAAAGAAGAAAGAAAAGAAAAAAACACGGGTAGGTGGTATACAATTATGGATGGACTGCCGAGTGCCGACACAGAGGTAGCTACAGCCGTGGACTAACGTACTGTGTCTGCTGCTAATATAGACTGGATGATTGATAATGAGATGAAATCAATATATATATGTATGTATATATAATATCACTAGTACTGCAGCCGGACAGGTAGATAATATATTTATTAATGATGACTGATGACGGACCTGCTGGACACTGTCAGCTCAGCAGCACCGTAGACTGCTACAGTAAGCTACTATACTATAGTAGTATGTACAAAGAAGAAAGAAAAAAAAAACCACGGGTAGGTGGTATACAATTATGGATGGACTGCCGAGTGCCGACACAGAGGTAGCTACAGCCATGGACTAACGTACTGTGTCTGCTGCTAATATAGACTGGATGATTGATAATGAGATGAAATCAATATATATATGTATGTATATATAATATCACTAGTACTGCAGCCGGACAGGTAGATAATATATTTATTAGGTAATGATGACTGATGACGGACCTGCTGGACACTGTCAGCTCAGCAGCACCGCAGACTGCTACAGTAAGCTACTATACTCTATAGTAGTATGTACAAAGAAGAAAGAAAAAAAAAACCACGGGTAGGTGGTATACAATTATGGATGGACTGCCGAGTGCCGACACAGAGGTAGCTACAGCCGTGGACTACCGTACTGTGTCTGCTGCTAATATAGACTGGATGATAATGAGATGAAATCAATATATATATATATATGTATGTATATATAATATCACTAGTACTGCAGCCGGACAGGTAGATAATATATTTATTAGGTAATGATGACTGATGACGGACCTGCTGGACACTGTCAGCTCAGCAGCACCGCAGACTGCTACAGTAAGCTACTATACTATAGTAGTATGTACAAAGAAGAAAGAAAAAAAAAACCACGGGTAGGTGGTATACAATTATGGATGGACTGCCGAGTGCCGACACAGAGGTAGCTACAGCCGTGGACTAACGTACTGTGTCTGCTGCTAATATAGACTGGATGATTGATAATGAGATGAAATCAATATATATATATGTATGTATATATAATATCACTAGTACTGCAGCCGGACAGGTAGATAATATATTTATTAGGTAATGATGACTGATGACGGACCTGCTGGACACTGTCAGCTCAGCAGCACCGCAGACTGCTACAGTAAGCTACTATACTATAGTAGTATGTACAAAGAAGAAAGAAAAAAAAAACCACGGGTAGGTGGTATACAATTATGGATGGACTGCCGAGTGCCGACACAGAGGTAGCTACAGCCGTGGACTAACGTACTGTGTCTGCTGCTAATATAGACTGGATGATTGATAATGAGATGAAATCAATATATATATGTATGTATATATAATATCACTAGTACTGCAGCCGGACAGGTAGATAATATATTTATTAGGTAATGATGACTGATGACGGACCTGCTGGACACTGTCAGCTCAGCAGCACTGCAGACTGCTACAGTAAGCTACTATACTCTATAGTAGTATGTACAAAGAAGAAAGAAAAAAAAAAAACACGGGTAGGTGGTATACAATTATGGATGGACTGCCGAGTGCCGACACAGAGGTAGCTACAGCCGTGGACTAACGTACTGTGTCTGCTGCTAATATAGAGTCTAGACTGGATGATAAATTATTGATAATGAGATGAAATCAATATAATATCACTAGTACTGCAGCCGGACAGGTACTATATATATTTATTATGTAATGACTGATGACGGACCTGCTGGACACTGTCAGGTCAGCACAGCACCGCAGACTGCTACAGTAAGCTACTATAGTAGTATGTATAAAGAAGAATGAAAAAAAAAAAACCACGGGTAGGTGGTATACAATATTATATATATATATATATTATATACAATTATATATATATATATATATATATATATATATATATTAAACTGGTGGTGATTGATTATTAAACTGGTGGTCACTTCAGGTCACGTTGCAACTTGCAACTAGTACTCCGAGGCCTAAGCAGACAATCACAAAATATATTATTATACTGGTGGTCAGTGTGGTCACAACAATGGCAGTGTGGCACTGACTCTGGCAGCAAAAGTGTGCACTGTGACTGTACGTTATATGTACTCCTGAGTCCTGCTCTCAGACTCTAACTGCTCCCCACTGTCAGTGTCTCCCCCACAAGTCAGATAATACACTTACAGTCACACTATCTATTATCTAATCTAGTATAAATATCACTTCAGCAAGTAGTATAGTAGTATACAGTATAGTAGTACTCCTCCTAATAATGCTCCCCAAAATACTGTGTCTCTCTCTTCTCTAAACGGAGAGGACGCCAGCCACGTCCTCTCCCTATGACTCTCAATGCACGTGTGAAAATGGCGGCGACGCGCGGCTCCTTATATAGAATCCGAGTCTCGCGATAGAATCCGAGCCTCGCGAGAATCCGACAGCGTGATGATGACGTTCGGGCGCGCTCGGGTTAGCCGAGCAAGGCGGGAAGATCCGAGCCTGCTCGGACCCGTGTAAAAAACCTGAAGTTCGGGCGGGTTCGGATTCAGAGGAACCGAACCCGCTCATCTCTACTCCTTAGGGGAGTGGATTCACTTTGTCTATTATTTAC
Organism: Pseudophryne corroboree; assembly: GCF_028390025.1. Classification (NCBI taxonomy): domain Eukaryota; kingdom Metazoa; phylum Chordata; class Amphibia; order Anura; family Myobatrachidae; genus Pseudophryne; species Pseudophryne corroboree. The sequence goes on along the minus strand of NC_086446.1, from coordinate 649,284,508 downwards.
ATGTAACCTCACCCAGCGTCCATTGAAGTCTTTATTGTTTCTTTTTGTATATGCTCTAGAAGTTGGAAGTTGGGGTTACTTCTGAAAGGTTTTTGGCTGTTGGTGTAGGGTATTCATTTATCATCCACTACTCCGCTCCGTACAATTGTATAGTGTGCAAATTATAAATGTTACTTCAATGCTGATTGGTTGCCATGGGCAACTTCTCCACTGGTTCACTTCTCCATGCTTTTCACTGCTTCATAAATAGACACCTTTAGGAGAGAAGTGCTATATAAATATTATTATTATTATTATTATTATTATTATTATTATTATTATGCAAACCCAGATCCTGAGGAGATCCAATCCAAATCAAGTGCCAGTTCGGATCTTCCTGTTGTTTGGAATTCAGATTTTAAATACAAATTTTGTTTTTATTTAATCTATTTTTTATCAATGATTTTTGATTTTTTTATTGATTTTTAACCAAACCAAATCTGAATCAAAACACTTGATGGTGGTTTTGTCAAAACCAAAACACGATGATGAATTAATGAATTAGGACCAAAATCAAAACATGCACATATCTATGGATTACACTATATATGTTGTATTGGCCATACTGGTATAAGCTGGCACACCTGAATAAAAACTCCTATCTGGAGATATAGGTGTCCAATATAGAGTACACAGCTGTTAGAACTTAATTTAGACCAGACAGTGGTGCCCCATGGACCATAGTATGTTTACATTTCCAGATCAAAACCCTGTCCTACATCACGTAGACAGGGAAACAGTTATACCCCTTTTACACCGCCAGCTTCTAACACAGGTTATTGCACATGAGCGTACATAACCCATTATTCCAACTCGGGTAGCTTGCAGGGTTGAACATGGGTTCAACCTGGCTCGCTGTGCTGTTTAAACGGGAAGCCGGGTCATTGTGACCCGTTTCCCGTTCATACTGTATGGACGGGCAGCACTTGGGAGATTATGTGATCTCCAAGCACCGCCCCCGCCGCTTCACTGCTGGCGTCACCAACCCGGCAATATGTCGGGTTGGAAACTGCAGCAGCGAGGGTCCCGAGGTGGGTCGGGCCCAGGAAGCTCACGTGTCAGGCTCCCGGTTGCGACCCGCTAATTTAGGTCTAAAAGGGGTATTATTCATATATTGGTATAAGGCCCAGATAATACCTCCTCTTCCCACAAAATAGAGCTTAACCCAAAACCAAGGAGGACACACCTTTTCTATCCACTGCCAGGAGATAAGAATTTAGGCCTGGCATATTCCTTAACATATACAGGTTGAGTATCCCATATCCAAATATTCCGAAATACTGAATATTTTGAGTGAGAGTGAGATAGTGAAACCTTTGTTTTCTGATGGCTCAATGTACACAAACTTTGTTTAATACACAAGTTATTAAAAATATTGTATTAAATGACCTTCAGGCTGTGTGTATGAGGTGTATATGAAACATAAATGATTTGTGTGAATGTACACACACTTTGTTTAATGCACAAAGTTATTAAAAATATTGGCTAAACTTACCTTCAGGCTGTGTGTATAAGGTGTATATGAAACATAAATGCATTCTGTGCACAGACTTGGGTCCCATCACCATGATATCTCATTATGGTATGCAATTATTCTAAAATATGGAAAAATCCGATATCCAAAATACCTCTGGTCCCAAGCATTTTGGATAAGGGATACTCAACCTGTACTTACTTTGTATACAAATTTAAAGTTAAGCACACACACTACTGAGCCTCATTTTGACTTGTTTTAAGGACATTACATCAAAGTTGGATCAGCCTGGAGTGTGTTTTTCCACTTTAATTTTGAGGGTGACTCCAAATCCAGACCTCCATGGGTTAATAAATTTGATTTCCATTGATAATTTTTGTGTGATTTTGTTGTCAGCACATTCAACTATGTAAAGAACAAAGTATTTAATAAGAATATTTCATTCATTCAGATCTAGGATGTGTTATTTTAGTGTTCCCTTTATTTTTATGAGCAGTGTACATTAAAGTGCAATTGAATTTGCTGTGCAATATAATAAACTGTTAATAAATAAATAGATTTTTATTTATCTATGCACATGTATAAATATGTATATCTCTCCTCACTCCTCCACACACACCTGTGTCTGTTTCTCCCTCTCGCCGTCTTCCCACACATCCCACAGTCTGTCTCTCCCCAATTACTCCATGCTGCATTCTCAGTTCCCCCACCCTAAAGCCCTGTATCCCCTCACCAATCCACTCTTGTACTGCACTGCCCAGTATCCAGGCTCGAAAACCACGCAGCAGGTACCCTGTGGCCCTCACACCCCACCAGAAGAGGCTGGGTATCCAGGCCAATGGAGCTGCTGTCATGTTCCGTAACTGCCTGCAACACAGCTGGACCCAGAAGAGCGGGCACATGCTCACACCACACAGCCACTGTGTGTAAGAGGCTACTGTCACTCTGAGGCTACGCCCATACCGCCTATAGTTCGCTGCCCTATTTTGGTAAGATGGCTCGCATCCTTGCCGGTCACTAAGTGGCATATCCTTAGGGCCCCTTTGATCCTTGGGGTCCGGTACAGGTGTCCCCTTTGACCCCCCCCCCCCCCATCGCCGGCCCTGAGTCACACAGCTGATTCTCAGACTTACAGTATCTAGGTCTAGGGAAACAGCATCAAACCAAAATTCTCCCGTTTCAAAGCATTGTTATAAAGTGCTAATAAAAAAACCACATAAAAAAACCAGTGCTCCTAACCACTGCAGCAGAGATGAGAATCTGTAGATGACACTCAACACCTTAAACAACAATTCTGTGGCTCCCATTCAAGCGCTATGAGTTGTATCCTCAGAATGACATAGGGCAACCATTCACAATGTACAGCTATTACTAGAGATGTGCACCGGACATTTTTCGGGTTTTGTGTTTTGGTTTTGGATTCGGTTCCGCGGCCGTGTTTTGGATTCGGACGCGTTTTGGCAAAACCTCACCGAAAATTTTTTGTCGGATTCGGGTGTGTTTTGGATTCGGGTGTTTTTTACAAAAAACCCTAAAAAACAGCTTAAATCATAGAATTTGGCGGTCATTTTGATCCCATAGTTTTATTAACCTCAATAACCATAATTTCCACTCATTTCCAGCCTATTCTGAACACCTCACACCTCACAATATTATTTTTAGTCCTAAAATTTGCACTGAGGTCGCTGGATGGCTAAGCTAAGCAACACAAGTGGCCGACACAAACACCTGGCCCATCTAGGAGTGGCACTGCAGTGTCAGGCAGGATGGCACTTCAAAAAAATAGTCCTCAAACACCACATGATGCAAAGAAAAAAAGAGGCGCACCAAGGTCGCTGTGTGACTAAGCTAAGCGACACAAGTGGCCGACACAAACACCTGGCCCATCTAGTAGTGGCACTGCAGTGTCAGGCAGGATGGCACTTCAAAAAAATTGTCCCCAAACAGCACATGATGCACAGAAAAAAAGAGGCGCACCAAGGTCGCTGTGTGACTAAGCTAAGTGACACAAGTGGCCGACACAAACACCTGGCCCATCTAGGAGTGGCACTGCAGTGTCAGGCAGGATGGCACTTCAAAAAAATTGTCCCCAAACAGCACATGATGCAAAGAAAAATTAAAGAAAAAAGAGGTGCAAGATGGAATTGTCCTTGGGCCCTCCCACCCACCCTTATGTTGTATATAAACAGGACATGCACACTTTAACGAACCCATCATTTCAGCGACAGGGTCTGCCACACGACTGTGACTGAAATGACTGGTTGGTTTGGGCCCCCACCAAAAAAAGAAGCAATCAATCTCTCCTTGCACAAACTGGCTCTACAGAGGCAAGATGTCCACCTCATCATCATCCTCCGATTCCTCACCCCTTTCACTGTGTACATCCCCCTCCTCACAGATTATTAATTCGTCCCCACTGGAATCCACCATCTCAGGTCCCTGTGTACTTTGTGGAGGCAATTGCTGCTGGTGAATGTCTCCACGGAGGAATTGATTATAATTCATTTTGATGAACATAATCGTCTCCACATTTTCTGGAAGTAACCTCGTACGCCGATTGCTGACAAGGTGAGCGGCTGCACTAAACACTCTTTCGGAGTACACACTGGAGGGAGGGCAACTTAGGTAGAATAAAGCCAGTTTGTGCAAGGGCCTCCAAATTGCCTCTTTTTCCTGCCAGTATACGTACGGACTGTCTGACGTGCCTACTTGGATGCGGTCACTAATATAATCCTCCACCATTCTTTCAATGGTGAGAGAATCATATGCAGTGACAGTAGACGACATGTCAGTAATCGTTGGCAGGTCCTTCAGTCCGGACCAGATGTCAGCACTCACTCCAGACTGCTCTGCATCACTGCCAGCGGGTGGGCTCAGAATTCTTAGCCTTTTCCTCGCACCCCCAGTTGCGGGAGAATGTGAAGGAGGAGATGTTGACGGGTCACGTTCCGCTTGACTTGACAATTTTCTCACCAACAGGTCTTTGAACCTCTGCAGACTTGTGTCTGCCGGAAAGAGATACAACGTAGGTTTTAAATCTAGCATCGAGCACTGTGGCCAAAATGTAGTGCTCTGATTTCAACAGATTGACCACCCGTGAATCCTGGTTAAGCGAATTAAGGGCTCCATCCACAAGTCCCACATGCCTAGCGGAATCGCTCTGTTTTAGCTCCTCCTTCAATGTCTCCAGCTTCTTCTGCAAAAGCCTGATGAGGGGAATGACCTGACTCAGGCTGGCATTGTCTGAACTGACTTCACGTGTGGCAAGTTCAAAGGGTTGCAGAACCTTGCACAACGTTGAAATCATTCTCCACTGCGCTTGAGTCAGGTGCATTCCCCCTCCTTTGCCTATATCGTGGGCAGATGTATAGGCTTGAATGGCCTTTTGCTGCTCCTCCATCCTCTGAAGCATATAGAGGGTTGAATTCCACCTCGTTACCACCTCTTGCTTCAGATGATGGCAGGGCAGGTTTAGGAATGTTTGGTGGTGCTCCAGTCTTCTGTACGCGGTGGCTGAATGCCGAAAGTAGCCCGCAATTCTTCGGGCCACCGACAGCATCTCTTGCACGCCCCTGTCGTTTTTTAAATAATTCTGCACCACCAAATTCAATGTATGTGCAAAACATGGGACGTGCTGGAATTTGCCCAGATGTAATGCACGCACAATATTGCTGGCGTTCGACAGCATCTCTTGCACGCCCCTGTCGTTTTTTAAATAATTCTGCACCACCAAATTCAATGTATGTGCAAAACATGGGACGTGCTGGAATTTGCCCAGATGTAATGCACGCACAATATTGCTGGCGTTGTCCAATGTCACAAATCCCCAGGAGAGTCCAATTGGGGTAAGCCATTCTGCGATGAACTTCCTCAGTTCCCATAAGAGGTTGTCAGCTGTGTGCCTCTTATGGAAAGCGGTGATACAAAGCGTAGCCTGCCTAGGAACGAGTTGGCGTTTGCGAGATGCTGCTACTGGTGCCGCCGCTGCTGTTCTTGCTGCGGGAGGCAATACATCTACCCAGTGGGCTGTCACAGTCATATAGTCCTGAGTCTGCCCTGCTCCACTTGTCCACATGTCCGTGGTTAAGTGGACATTGGGTACAACTGCATTTTTTAGGACACTGGTGAGTCTTTTTCTGAGGTCTGTGTACATTTTCGGTATCGCCTGCCTAGAGAAATGGAACCTAGGTGGTATTTGGTACCGGGGACACAGTACCTCAATCAAGTCTCTAGTTGGCTCTGAATTAACGGTGGATACCGGAACCACGTTTCTCACCACCCAGGCTGCCAAGACCTGAGTTATCTGCTTTGCAGCAGGATGACTGCTGTGATATTTCATCTTCCTCGCAAAGGACTGTTGGACAGTCAATTGCTTACTGGAAGTAGTACAAGTGGTCTTCCGACTTCCCCTCTGGGATGACGATCGACTCCCAGCAGCTACAACAGCAGCGCCAGCAGCAGTAGGCGTTACACTCAAGGATACATCGGAGGAATCCGAGGCAGGAGAGGACTCGTCAGACTTGCCAGTGACATGGCCTGCAGGACTATTGGCTTTCCTGGGTAAGGAGGAAATTGACACTGAGGGAGTTGATGGTGTGGTTTGCAGGAGCTTGGTTACAAGAGGAAGGGATTTAGTGGTCAGTGGACTGCTTCCGCTGTCACCCAAAGTTTTTGAACTTGTCACTGACTTATGATGAATGCGCTGCAGGTGAGGTATAAGGGAGGATGTTCCGAGGTGGTTAACGTCCTTACCCCTACTTATTACAGCTTGACAAAGGCAACACACGGCTTGACACCTGTTGTCCGCATTTGTGTTGAAATAATTCCACACCGAAGAGCTGATTTTTTTTGTATTTTGACCAGGCATGTCAACGGCCATATTCGTCCCACGGACAACAGGTGTCTCCCCGGGTGCCTGACTTAAACAAACCACCTCACCATCAGAATCCTCCTTGTCAATTTCCTCCCCAGCGCCAGCAACACCCATATCCTCATCCTGGTGTACTTCAACAGTGACATATTCAATTTGACTATCAGGAACTGGACTGCGGTGCTCCATCCAGCACTTGTAGGGGGCGTGCAAATGGTGGAAGGCGCAAGCTCTTCCCGTCCAGTGTTGGGAAGGTCAGGCATCGCAACCGACACAATTGGACTCTCCTTGGGTATTTGTGATTTAGAAGAACGCATGTGCTTTTGCCAGCTTAAGTCTTTTCATTTTTCTAGCGAGAGGATGAGTGCTTCCATCCTCATGTGAATCTGAACCACTAGCCATGAACATAGGCCAGGGCCTCAGCCGTTCCTTGCCACTCCGTGTCGTAAATGGCATATTGGCAAGTTTACGCTTCTCCTCAGACGCTTTTAATTTTGATTTTTGGGTCATTTTACTGAACTTTTGTTTTTTGGATTTTACATGCTCTCTACTATGACATTGGGCATCGGCCTTGGCAGACGACGTTGATGGCATTTCATCGTCTCGGCCATGACTAGTGGCAGCAGCTTCAGCACGAGGTGGAAGTGGATCTTGATCTTTCCCTATTTTAACCTCCACATTTTTGTTCTCCATTTTTTAATGTGTGGAATTATATGCCAGTATCAATAGCAATGGCCTACTACTATATATACTGCGCACAACTGAAATGCACCACAGGTATGGATGGATAGTATACTTGACGACACAGAGGTAGGTAGAGCAGTGGCCTTCCGTACCATACTGCTATATATACTGGTGGTCACTGTGTCAGCAAACTGCAAAACTAAAATGCACCACAGGTATAGAATGTAGATGGATAGTATACTTAATGACGACACAGAGGTAGGTACAGCAGTGGCCTTCCGTACCGTACTGCTATTATATATAGTATACTCGTGGTCACTGTGTCAGCAAACTGCAAAACTAAAATGCACCACAGGTATAGAATGTAGATGGATAGTATACTTAATGACGACACAGAGGTAGGTACAGCAGTGGCCTACTGTACCGTAATGCTATATATTATATACTGGTGGTCACTGGTCAGCAAAACTCTGCACTGTACTCCTCCTATATAATATTATACTGGTGGTCCCCAGTCCCCACAATAAAGCAGCACACTGAGTACAGATATGGAGTGTTTTTCAGGCAGACAACGTATACTGGTGGTCACTGTCAGCAAAACTCTGCACTGTACTCCTGCTATATAATACAGCTGCTCCCCAGTCCCCACAATTAAGCAGTGTGAGCACAGATATATGCAGCACACAGCACAGATATGGAGCGTTTTTTTTCAGGCAGAGAACGGATAACTGGTGGTCACTGATCAGCAAAACTCTGCACTGTACTCCTCCTATATTATACAGCTGCTCCCCAGCCCTCCCCACAATTAAGCAATAGTGCACAGCACAATCAAGTTCAACAATAACGGAGAGGACGCCAGCCACGTCCTCTACCTAACATTTCCAATGCACGAGTGAAAATGGCGGCGACGCGCGGCTGCTTATATAGAATCCGAATCTCGCGAGAATCCGACAGCGGGATGATGACGTTGGGGCGCGCTCGGGTTAACCGAGCCATACGGGAGAATCCGAGTATGGCTCGGACCCGTGTAAAAAGGGTGAAGTTCGGGGGGGTTCGGTTTACGAGAAACCGAACCCGCTCATCACTAGCTATTACACCTTTGTTCAGTGGTGCAAGTAGAAAAATGTGTTATGGGTGTGTCCAAATGCCACATGGGGCGTGACCAATGAAAATGGGGGCATGATACATGTATGAGGGGAGGGGCAGAGACACATGAACCCCAACAGTGCCAGATACACGTTGCCCCACAGTGCCAGATATATATTGCCCCACAGTGCCAGATATACATTGCCTCACTGTGCCAGATACACAAATGCCCCCAGAGTGCCAGATATACATTGCCTCACAGTGCCAGATACACATTGCCCCACAGTGCCAGATACACAAATGCACCCAGAGTGCCAGATATACATTGCCTCACAGTGCCAGATACACATTGCCCCACAGTGCCAGATACACAAATGCCCCCACTGTGTCAGATATACATTGCCCCCAGTGCCAGATATGCCCCCAGTTCCAGATACAGAAATGCTCCCATGCCAGATACACATGTCCCCCCAGTGCCAGTATGCCCTCAGTGTCAGATATGCCCCCAGTTCCAGATACACATGTCCCCGCAGTGCCAGATATGGCCACAGCACCAGATACACATGTCCCCGCAGTGCCAGATATGCCCCAGTGCCAGATACACATGATGTCCCCCTATTGCCAGATAGGCCCCCAGTGCCAGATACACATGTCCCCCCTGTTAAAGTCAAAAAATATTGCAGTACACACATCACGTACAAACCACACACAGATGGCCTCTGCGCGTGTACTGTTCTGCCGTGCGTTCACATATCCGCAATTTGCGTATGGTCGCTACCGCGGTCGTGCGCATCAGTGCGTGGTATGGGTATTTACGGTAGAGTTTGTGAACGCATGGAGAGCTATCAAAACACATTACATATTTAATCCAAATAGTGCACAAAGTACACATAGTCCCCCTGCACCACATATGAAATTAACAACAGTTTAAGTGGTTTCAGAACAAAGGGATTCACCTTTACAGAATAGGAGGGGACAGAACAAGGTCATAAGGTGGTGTTTGGTATCCAGCTGTAGGGTATTTTAAGGGTAACATTCCGGTGTTGGTTTGAGGAAGATCGCATGTTCCTGCGGATAGTTATGTGCAGAAGCAGAATATAGATATAAACTGTATTTACTGTACATTATGTATGCGGCGGGAATCCAGAGGAGACCACCCACAAGAGCAGTTGGGAAAGACATCGCCTACCTATTCAAACCGACCTATGACCTCTCCTGTACTGTAAAAGTGCATTCCTGTGTCCAATGGACAAAGGGATTACAGTATCTATTGTATTGCTTTTGGAAGAAGTGTATAAAGAGAGCCTGCTTCTGGCCTGGCAAATCACAAGACTCACAAAGTTATCTATTTGATGACCGAGGACCGGGCCGGGAAGCGCAAGCGAATCTACTCAAGTATGTACCATTGAATGTAGCCATTTACTCTGTTATATTGTATTGTATTATTTGTATTGTAACCCCCTTTCAGCAATAATCCACTGTGGTGTCGGAACCCAGCGGTTAAATCACAATTGGTGTCGTGTCTTCATTGCCCTGCTAAGGTTTAAAGTGTTTTATCATTGCATTGCATTACTGTAAAGGTTTAAAGTGTATCTCTGGGTGTGTGCGCGCTGTGTGTACTTTGTAACCCCAGCGCGGCATTTGTACGCTAAGTCCGTACAGTGATACGGGACTCCGTACGCAAACAGTGTATAAAGTACGGAGCGTGTGTACTAAGTTTAGTGGCCGCAGCGGTTCCATGGTAAAGTGTATTCTAAGTGTGTATAAGGTATAGCTTTCTTTCCTGTAAGATAATCGACATTCTCACCCCATTGCCAGATATGCCCTCATTGCCAGGTATACATGCCCCCCCAGTGCCAGATACACATGTCCCCCCATTGCCAGATATGCCCCCAGTGCCAGATATCCCCCAGTGCCAGATATGCCCACAGTGCCAGATACACATGTCCCCGCAGTGCCAGATATGCCCCCAGTGCCAGATACACATGTCCCCCCATTGCCAGATATGCCCCTAGTGCCAGATATCCCCCTGTGCCAGATACACATGTCCCCCATTGCCAGATATGCCCCCAGTGCCAGATATCCCCCAGTGCCAGATACACATGTCCCCCCATTGCCAGATATGCCCCCAGTGCCAGATATGCCTCCAGTGCCAGATACACATGTCCTTCCATTGCCAGATATGCCCCCAGTGCCAGATATGCCCCAAGTGCCAGGTATGCATGCCCCCCAGTGCCAGATACACATGTCCTCCCATTGCCAGATATGCCCCCATTGCCAGATATGCCCCCAGTGGCAGGTGTACATGAAGCTCCCTCCCCTCCCCTGCTGCTCACCGCTGCTGCTCACCGTTGCTGCTGGCGCTGCTTTCCTGTGTGTGTGAGGGGAGGAGAGCGCAGCCTGCGCCTCTCCTTAACCTCAGTGTCCAGCGGGTGCGGGCGGCTCAGTTCAATTCAGCGCCGATCCGTGAGCCAACCAAAGCTCGCGGTCCGGCAGCCTTGGCTGCCGGTCCGCGAGCTCTGATTGGCTCACGGGCAGCGCTGAATTAAACAAAGACACTGAGGGGCAGGATTGCGCAGGCTGCGCTCTCCTCCCCTCACATCAGCGGCGGTGCGGCGGTGAGCGGAGGGGTGCGGCGGAGAGCAGCAGAGGGAGGGAGGGATCGGGAGTGGCGGCCCGTCGGTGTGGGTACGGCGTACCCACGGCTAAATTCTTAAGGGTACCCACCCGTACCCGCACACTTGCACCGCTGCCTTTGTTATAGTCACACCAAACAGCCCCTCTTGGCACACAAGGTCGTGTGAGAATCTTCTAGCGTCAGATGTCTTTTTTGCCTCTTTTTTGCCAAAAATGCGCCTTAGTCACAACCCAAAAATTCCTTGATGCTATTAAAGGGAATACAAAGTCCTCAGTATGTAGCATTATAATAGATATGAATAATTTTAAATAAATAAGTCATGAGCCACTAGTTACTAAATGTTGATTCTGGGACACAATTCAACCACAATATTCTCTATCCAATAGAACAGCGCTAATAGCAATATATATATATATATATATATATATATATATATATATATATAAAATTATTATTATTATTTATTTATTTATTTATATGGCGCCACAAGGGTTCCACAGCGCCCAATTACAGAGTACATAAACAAATAATCAAAACATGAAAACAGCAATTTACAGTTGAAGACAATATAGGACAAGTACAGGCAAGGTAAATAAACATATATACATCTGTAGTCAGATAAAAAAATATCCTTTATATAAAAACATCAATTATATAGTAATCCTTCACATTAATCTTGATAAATTGATTTCATATAAATATTTATGAGGCTCTGACATATTTCGCTCTCAGGTGGTCATTCCGAGTTGATCGCTCGCTGCCGATTTTCGGAGCGTAGTGATCAGGTGAAAAACAGCATTTCTGCGCATGCGTATGCCCCGCAATGCGCACGCGCATCTTACGGGTACAAAGCCCTTTGTGGTTGTGCTCAGATTTTCTTTGCACTGGCGGCCGCTAGAAGATTGACAGAAAGGGGGCGTTACTAGGTGTCAACTGACCATTTTCAGGGAGTGTTTTCAAAAACGCAAGCGAGTTCGAAAAAAACGCAGGCGCGGCTGGGCGGGTGTATGACATCAAATCCGTACACAAATAGGCTGAAGTGATCGCAAGCGCTGAATAGGTTCAGAGCTACTCAGAAACTGCATAAACTCTTTTTGCAGAGCTCAGCTGCACATGCGTTCGCACTTCTGCTAAGCTAAGATACACTCCCCAGTGGGCGGCGGAATAGCGTTTGCACGGCTGCTAAAACTAGCTAGTGAGCGATCAACTCGGAATGACCCCCCTCAATCCGAAGGAATAATCTGTTTTATATAATCTCTTACATATATATTATTATGATTGGATACTGTGTCCCTTTATCTTCATGAGAGAAGCTTTAAATATCAGTCATCATTTCCTTTTGACACAAGGGACAGGGTCTAATGGCGTCCGAGATCGCCGGATGGTGCGGAATGTTTTTTTAAAGGGGCAATCACTTACAAGGCATGGTTTTGTCTTGTGATTGCCCCTTAAAAAAAAGTCATAGATCGGCTGGCATTCAACACCTCCGGCGATCTCGGACGCTATTAGATTCCGTTCTAAGGATGGATTTTTGTTATGATTTAATACACTATAGGTGGTAGTGACTTATTGCCACACCGAAGGTATTCAATCAGACATGAATACCCCGCTCATGGAGCTGCAAGGTAAAGTCCACCTTAAAACCCACAAAATTGGGTCTCGCATGGGGGAAAAAAATACTATTGATTCCACAGTTTACACAGAATCAGTGGGTTTCAACGTTTAAATCACGATTTTTCTGCGTGGGAAAAAAGGCTTTGTAATTGAATAGCCTTTCCCCGCGCTGCAGGGATTTTTGACGTCATTTAGTCGCAGGGTAAGCTCCGCTGCTAACTGAATACCATTGTATGTATGTTTTTTTTTATGTATTTGATTTTTCATGTATTTTATGAATGGTTGTCTTACAGCATATCATTGTGATGACACAACCCAAAGCATTTGAAGGTGAATCCACTATATCAGGGGTGGGGAACCTCCAGCCCGCAGGCCATATACGGCCTGCAAAGCCGTTTGTTCCAGCCCACCTGCTTGTTTTGTCAGCGAGACACGCCGCCGCTCAGTCCGGCGGCGGCGTGTCTCAGCTGTTAGGGCAGGGAGGGAGGAGAGCGCAGTTACTATGTCCAGCAGCAGTGGGTAGGTTCTCAAACCAGCCGCCGGTTTGTGAACAAATCAGAGCTCGCTGACCGGCAGCCAATCAGGAGCCACCGCTGCCGGTCCGCGAGCTCTGATTGGCTTACAAACCGGCGGCAAACCTGACATAGCCACGCTCTCCTCCCTGCCCTGACCAGACAGCAGAGACACGCCGCCGCTGCCGTCGGACGGAGTTGCAGCAGCGATGAGCGGTCTGGCACTGTGGGGGCATTTGTATATCTGGCATTGTGGGGGCATTTGTATATGGCACTGTGGGGGTATTTGCATATCTGGAACTGTGGGGGCATTTGTGTATCTGGCACTGTGGGGGCTTTTGTATATCTGGCACTGTGGGGTCATTTGTGTACCTGGCACTGTGGGGGCATTTGTACATCTGGCACTGTGGGGGCATTTGTATATCTGGCACTGTGGGGGCATTTATGTATCCGTCATTGTGGGGGCATTTGGGTATCTGGCACTGCACTATTGGGGCATATGTGTATCACGTCCCATTTTAATTGCCCACACCCATTTTTTGGCACTCGCACTCAGTACCTCTAAGGGGCATAACTACTGGGGGGCAGGGTAATTTTTAAGTTGATCATTTTTGTATGACACCCGAAGGATTTTATAAATATCCAAATGGCCCTTGGTAGAAAAAAGGTTCCCCACCCCTGCTCTATATAGAGACAACATAGATAACCTGTGGTTTTCTAACTGGCGTGGAACTATTAGTACTAACCATGCCTTGCTACAATTAAAAATTAACTTAGACAGCATCCATTTCCACCGGCTGTCTTACTCCCCTTTTAGAATGTAAACTTTTCCTCATGTGCTCTTACTATAGTATCATCTACGCCATACTCACTACAAAGGCATCTAACGCTAGGTTTCTGCCATCCTGATGCTTATTTGAGCATTATGACCAATGACGCAGCTATGTTCATAAACCATGCATACCCTCCAACTGTACCTTTTTAGCAGGTACAGCACCTTTTTTTTATGGTCTGTACTGATTTTTGGCTCTCCAAACTTCCATTGAAAGTATAGGAAAAGGGAAGTGACCATGCCCACTTTACCCATGATCACGCCCCCTTTCCTAATTTGTACCGATTTTTATATGTAAAATGTTGGAGGGTATGACCATGTACTTGTCTTGCATTATCATGTACTGTAAGTAGAAATGTGCGGCTGGCACTTTTTGTGTTTTGTGTTTTGGTTTTGGTTCTAATTCCACTTTCGTGTTTTGGTTTTGGCTTGGTTTTGCCAAAACCACCCTTTCATGTTTTGATTTTGGCTTTGGATCTGGATTATTTTTGAAAAAAACATAAAAACAGCTAAAAATCACAGAATTTGGGGGTAATTTTGCTCCTACGGTATTATTAACCTCAATAACAATCATTTCCACTCATTTCCAGTCTATTCTGAACACCTCACGCCTCACAATATTGTTTTTAGGCCAAAAGGTTGCACCGAGGTTGCTGGGTGACTAAGCTAAGCGACACAAGTGGACAACACAAACACCTGGCCCATCTAGGAGTGGCACTGCAGTGTCAGACAGGAGGGCAGATATAAATAAAAAAAGGCCCCAAACAGCACATCATGCAAAGAAGAAAAAGAATTGCAATGAGGTAGTTGTATGACTAAGCCAAGCGACACAAACAATTTGCCCATCTAGGAGTGGCACTGCAGTGGCAGACAGGATGGCAAATATAAAAAAAGGTCCCTAATAGCACATGATGCAAAGAAGAAAAAAAGGTGCACTGAAGTTGCTGTATGACTAAGCTAAGCGAGACAACCACCTGGTCCATCTAGCAGTGTCACGCAGTGGCTGAATGTCGAAAGTGGGCAGCAATTGTTCGGTCCACTGACAGCAGCTCCAGTCATTTTTAAAAAAAATCTGCAATTGGTGGACTTATACGGCAGTACCCAGGACTAATACAGCAGTACCCCTGGACTCATACGGCAGTGTCAGACAGGATGGCACATTTCAAAAACTAAGCCCCAAACAGCGCCTCATGCAAAGATGTCGAAGAGGTGCAATGAGGAAGCTGTATGATTAAGCCAAGTGACACAAACAATTCCAACTGGAATTATACGTCCAACTCACTGGAATTAATTGGCAAAATCACTGGAATTATACGTCCAAATCACTGGAATTAATTGCCAAAACCACTGTAATTAATAATTATACATCCAATCACTGGAATTATTTGGCAAAATCACTGTAATTAATAATTATACGTCCAAATCACTGGAATTAATTGGCAAAATCACTGTAATTATATGTCCAAATCACTGGAATTAATTGGCAAAATCACTGTAATTAATAATTATATGTCCAAATCACTGGAATTAAATGGCAAAATCTCGCTATAGCCTGCCTAATGAAGTGGAATCTAGATGGGATTTGGTACCGGGGACACATTACCCCCATCAATTGTCTAAATCCCACTGCACTAATGGTGGATACCGGACACACGTCTAACACCAACATAAGTGTCAAGGCCTCAGTTATGAGGGCCTCCATCATCATGTAAAGTTGAACCACTAGTCATGAACATAGGCCAGGGCCTCAGACGTTCCTTGCCACTCCGTGTCGTAAATGGCATATTGGCAAGTTTACGTTTCTTCTCAGACCATTTAAATTTATTTTTTGGGGTCTTTTTACTGAACTTTGGCTTTTTGGATTTTACATGCCATCTACTATCACAATGGGCATCGTTGATGGCATTTCATTGTCTATGTCATGGCTAGTGGCAGCAGCTTCAGCAGTAGGAGGAAGTGGTTCTTGATCTTTCCCTATTTTATCCTCCAAATTTTTGTTCTCCATTATTTTTCTGGAGTTATATAACACAATATGTGGCACAAGAGAGCGTACCCCTACACCTCACAGGGCAAACACTAAAAATGATTTGGATTAAATATTAACAACTCCTTTATTTGGAGCAAATAATATACAGCACAGGACAGCACCACTGAATTTATATGGCAGCACCACTGAACTGGATTTATACGGAATTATATGGATTTATATTAGAGATGAGCGGGTTCGGTTTCTTTGAATCCGAACCCGCACGAACTTCACTTTTTTTTTCACGGGTCCGAGCGACTCGGATCTTCCCGCCTTGCTCGGTTAACCCGAGCGCGCCCGAACGTCATCATGACGCTGTCGGATTCTCGCGAGACTCGGATTCTATATAAGGAGCCGCGCGTCGCCGCCATTTTCACACGTGCATTGAGATTGATAGGGAGAGGACGTGGCTGGCGTCCTCTCCATTAGAATAGATTAGAAGAGAGAGAGAGAGAGAGAGATTGTGCAGACAGAGTTTACCACAGTGACCAGTGCAGTTGTTGTTAAGTTAACTTTTATTTAATATATCCGTTCTCTGCTATATCCGTTCTCTGCCTGAAAAAAACGATACACAGCAGTCACACAGTGTGACTCAGTCTGTGTGCACTCAGCTCAGCCCAGTGTGCTGCACATCAATGTATAAAAGCTTATAATAATTGTGGGGGAGACTGGGGAGCACTGCAGGTTGTTATAGCAGGAGCCAGGAGTACATAATATTATATTAATTTAAAATTAAACAGTGCACACTTTTGCTGCAGGAGTGCCACTGCCAGTGTGACTAGTGGTGACCAGTGCCTGACCACCAGTATAGTAGTATATTGTTGTATACTATCTCTTTATCAACCAGTCTATATTAGCAGCAGACACAGTACAGTGCGGTAGTTCACGGCTGTGGCTACCTCTGTGTCGGCAGTCGGCACTCGGCAGGCAGTCCGTCCATCCATAATTGTATAATTATATACCACCTAACCGTGGTATTTTTTTTTCTTTCTTTATACCGTCGTCATAGTCATACTAGTTGTTACGAGCATACTACTATCTCTTTATCAACCAGTGTACAGTGCGGTAGTTCACGGCTGTGGCTACCTCTGTGTCGGCCGTCGGCAGGCAGTCCGTCCATCCATAATTGTATTATTATAATATATACCACCTAACCGTGGTTTTTTTTTCATTCTTTATACCGTCATAGTGTCATACTAGTTGTTACGAGTATACTACTATCTCTTTATCAACCAGTGTACAGTGCGGTAGTTCACGGCTGTGGCTACCTCTGTGTCGGCAGTCGGCAGGCAGTCCGTCCATCCATAATTGTATTATAATATATACCACCTAACCGTGGTTTTTTTTTCATTCTTTATACCGTCATAGTGTCATACTAGTTGTTACGAGTATACTACTATCTCTTTATCAACCAGTGTACAGTGCGGTAGTTCACGGCTGTGGCTACCTCTGTGTCGGCAGTCGGCAGGCAGTCCGTCCATCCATAATTGTATTATAATATATACCACCTAACCGTGGTTTTTTTTTCATTCTTTATACCGTCATAGTCAGTCATACTAGTTGTTACGAGTATACTACTATCTCTTTATCAACCAGTGTACAGTGCGGTAGTTCACGGCTGTGGCTACCTCTGTGTCGGCACTCGGCAGGCAGTCCGTCCATCCATAATTGTATTATAATATATACCACCTAACCGTGGTTTTTTTTTCATTCTTTATACCGTCATAGTCAGTCATACTAGTTGTTACGAGTATACTACTATCTCTTTATCAACCAGTGTACAGTGCGGTAGTTCACGGCTGTGGCTACCTCTGTGTCGGAACTCGGCAGGCAGTCCGTCCATCCATAATTGTATTATTATAATATATACCACCTAACCGTGGTTTTTTTTTCATTCTTTATACCGTCATAGTCAGTCATACTAGTTGTTACGAGTATACTACTATCTCTTTATCAACCAGTGTACAGTGCGGTAGTTCACGGCTGTGGCTACCTCTGTGTCGGCAGTCGGCAGGCAGTCCGTCCATCCATAATTGTATTATAATATATACCACCTAACCGTGGTTTTTTTTTCATTCTTTATACCGTCATAGTCAGTCATACTAGTTGTTACGAGTATACTACTATCTCTTTATCAACCAGTGTACAGTGCGGTAGTTCACGGCTGTGGCTACCTCTGTGTCGGAACTCGGCAGGCAGTCCGTCCATCCATAATTGTATTACAATATATACCACCTAACCGTGGTTTTTTTTTCATTCTTTAAAATAAAGCCTTCATTATTTTATGAATCAGGAGGGTTTTTTGGAAGGGACATCCTGCGTGACACTGCAGTGCCACTCCTAGATGGGCCCGGTGTTTGTGTCGGCCACTAGGGTCGCTAATCTTACTCACACAGCTACCTCATTGCGCCTCTTTTTTTCTTTGCGTCATGTGCTGTTTGGGGAGGGTTTTTTGGAAGGGACATCCTGCGTGACACTGCAGTGCCACTCCTAGATGTGCCCGGTGTTTGTGTCGGCCACTAGGGTCGCTAATCTTACTCACACAGTCAGCTACCTCATTGCGCCTCTTTTTTTCTTTGCGTCATGTGCTGTTTGGGGAGGGTTTTTTGGAAGGGCCATCCTGCGTGACACTGCAGTGCCACTCCTAGATGGGCCCGGTGTTTGTGTCGGCCACTAGGGTCGCTAATCTTACTCACACAGCTACCTCATTGCGCCTCTTTTTTTCTTTGCGTCATGTGCTGTTTGGGGAGGGTTTTTTGGAAGGGACATCCTGCGTGACACTGCAGTGCCACTCCTAGATGGGCCCGGTGTTTGTGTCGGCCACTAGGGTCGCTTATCTTACTCACACAGCGACCTCGGTGCAAATTTTAGGACTAAAAATAATATTGTGAGGTGTGAGGTATTCAGAATAGACTGAAAATGAGTGTAAATTATGGTTTTTGAGGTTAATAATACTTTGGGATCAAAATGACCCCCAAATTCTATGATTTAAGCTGTTTTTTAGTGTTTTTGGAAAAAAACACCCGAATCCAAAACACACCCGAATCCGACAAAAATAATTCGGTGAGGTTTTGCCAAAACGCGTTCGAACCCAAAACACGGCCGCGGAACCGAACCCAAAACCAAAACACAAAACCCGAAAAATTTCAGGCGCTCATCTCTAATTTATATGGAATTATATGGCAGGATAACTGGAACTATATGGCAGTATCGCGGGAATTATATGGCAGTATCACAGGAATTATATGCCAGTATTTTGAGAATTATATGGCAGTATCACAGGAATTATACGCCGATATCACGGGAATTATATGGCAGTATCACAGGAATTATACGCCAGTGTCACGGGAATGATATGGCAGTATCACAGGAATTATACGCCAGTATTCTGAGAATTATACGGCAATATCAAAGGAATTATATGCCCATATCACGGGAATTATATGGCGGTAACACTGGATATATGGCAGCAGAGGACACCACCACTGTGACTGGTCACTGGACTGATGCTGCACAAGTCACTTCCCCTGGTCTAATGCAGAACAACACAGCACCACTGAAAGGGACTTATACAGCTACACTGGATATATGGCAGCAGAGGACACCACCACTGTGACTGGTCACTGGACTGATGCTGCACAAGACACTACCCCTGGTCTGATGCAAGACAACACAGCAAAAGTGCAAGGGACTTATACAGCAGCCAGCAGCACTGGGGACATATAGCAGCAGAGGACACCAACACTGTGACTGGCTGGACTGATGCAGCATAAGACACTGACTACACTGGACTGGACTAAGCAGCACTAGACTCGCCACCCCACTTTCCCACTGAGGATGGAGACACATCCTCTCACTACACTCTCCGAGACTGGAGTGAAAATGGCCGCAACGCACAGCTCCTTATATGGAATCCAAATCCCGCGAGAATCCGACAGCGGGATGATGACGTTTTGCCTCGTTCGGGTTTCCGAGTTAGGCTGGAAAATCCGAGCCTGGCTCGGAACCAGACTCAAATTGTGAAGTTTGGTTCGGTTCTCTGAGAACCGAACCCGCTCAACTCTAACTGTAAGTAACTCTTTTTTTGTGACTTACAGTACACAACAATGAAAGACAACCCTTGTGGCACCATATAAATAAATGATGTTGATAATAATAATAATAATAATTATTATTATTATTATTATTATTATTATTAATAAAGAAGTCCATTACCAAGAAATGGAAACTAGAAGCAGATGAGTTGTTGATGAACCACAGAAGTACAAATCCACAAAGCTGATACTCTTTTCATAATTCCCTTAATTTTATGGGGAAGTACAGGGGTTTCCAGAGGCGTCTCCAGGTGTGGTGACACCTGGTGCGCACTCACTACTTTTCCCCCCGCGCCGTAGATGCGGCTGTCCAAAAAGGCGCATGGTCTAATAAAAAGGGGGCATGGCTTCGCTGGATCCCTGTTACGTCACTCCGGGGTGGGTGTCCAGCATCTCCGGAGATGCTGGCTGCCCTCAGAGAATAGGCTGGTGTAGTGCTGACTGTTCATGTGTGACAGGATCTGAGTGCTGCAGCAGAATATCACTCTGCCTGCAGCACCCGGCTCCTGTCACTGTAGAAGAGCCAGCACTTTGGTGTCACCCCTTCTGAGGACAGCCCCGCACCTGGGTTGTGTCACCACTGGGGATTTCTAGGCTAGTTGGGGTTTCTAGTAGAGATGAGCGGGTTCGGTTTCTCTGAATCCGAACCCGCCCGAACTTCATGTTTTTTTACACGGGTCCGAGCGACTCGGATCTTCCCGCCTTGCTCGGTTAACCCGAGCGCGCCCGAACGTCATCATCACGCTGTCGGATTCTCGCGAGGCTCGGATTCTATCGCGAGACTCGGATTCTATATAAGGAGCCGCGCGTCGCGGCCATTTTCACACGTGCATTGAGATTGATAGGGAGAGGACGTGGCTGGCGTCCTCTCCGTTTAGAAATTAAAATAGATAGGAGAGTGAGAGTGAGACACTTCATTTACTTACTGGAGCTTAGGAGGAGTTATACTAGTGACTGATGACCAGTGACCTGACCACCAGTGCAGTTTTATTATTATTATTATTATTATTATCCTTTATTTATATGGCGCCACAAGGGTTCCGCAGCGCCCGATTACAGAGTACAAATGCACATAAAAAATAGGAAAACAGTGACTTACAGTTGAATACAATATAGGACAAGTACAGGGCAGCTAAGCATAACTACACCAGTAAACATAGAGATAAGTTCCAGGTGGTCAAAAAACTGTGGGATCTGGGCGGTTGAGGATTATTAAAGTAAGAAAAGTATAAGCACATGAGGGAAGAGGGCCCTACTCGTGAGAGCTTACATTCTAAGGGGAGGGGTAGACAGACAGGGATGACACAGATGGGGTACATAGAGAGCGTGGAACAGAGGGTTATGTTGAGATTTGGCTACGTTTGGTAAAGAAATGGGTCTTAAGAGCCCGTTTGAAGTTTTGTAGAGAGGTGGAGAGTCTGAGGGGGAGAGGTAAAGAATTCCAGAGAAATGGAGCAGCACGTGAAAAATCTTGGAGATAGGAGTGGGAGGAAGTAATCAGAAGACAGGAGAGACGGCGTGCATTAGCAGAGCGAAGAGGACGGGTGGGAGAGTAAAGGGAGATAAGGTCAGAGATGTAGATGGGAGAGGAGTGGGTGAGTGCTTTGTAAGTGAGTGTGAGAAGTTTGAATTGGATTCTGAAAGGGAAGGGAAGCCAGTGGAGGGCCTGTAGGAGGGGGGAGGTAGACGTAGTGCGTTTGGTGAGGAAGATGAGCCGGGCAGCAGCATTGAGGATAGATTGGAGTGGAGAGAGGTGATTGTCAGGGAGGCCAGTTAAGAGGAGATTACAGTAGTCCAGTCTGGAAATAATCAGTGAGTGAATAATGATCTTAGTGGCATCCTGTGTGAGAAAAGGTCTGATTCTAGAAATGTTTTGGAGATGAAAATGACAGGTTTGTGAGAGGTGCTGAATGTGTGGTTTGAAGGAGAGGGAGGAGTCAAGGATTACGCCAAGACAGCGTACTTGGGGGCTAGGGGAGATAGTTGTGCCATCAATGGATAATGAGATTGTGGGAGGTGAGGCTGTGCGGGAGGGTGGGAAGATGATCAGCTCAGTCTTAGACATGTTGAGTTTAAGAAAGCGCTGAGACATCCAGGAAGAGATAGCAGAAAGACAGTTTGAGGTACGAGTGAGGAGAGCCGTGGAGAGATCAGGGGAGGAGAGGTAGATTTGAGTGTCATCAGCATAGAGGTGATATTGGAAGTTAAAAGAACTAATGAGTTCACCTAAAGAGGACGTATAGAGAGAGAAAAGGAGAGGACCAAGAACAGAGCCTTGGGGGACACCAACAGTTAGTGGAAGTGGGGGGGAGGTAGCATCATGAGAGGAGACAGAGAAGGAACGATCAGAGAGGTAGGAGGACAGCCAGGAGAGGGCAGTATCACGCAGACCAAGAGAGTGAAGGATTTGCAGAAGGAGAGGATGGTCCACAGTGTCAAAAGCAGCAGAGAGGTCAAGAAGAATAAGCAGAGAGTAGTGGCCCTTAGATTTGGCTGCATGGAGGTCATTGCAGACTTTTGTGAGGGCAGTTTCAGTGGAGTGGAGAGAACGGAAACCAGACTGGAATGGGTCAAGCAGTGAGTGAGAGGAAAGAAAGGCAGTGAGGCGATTATAGACAATACGCTCAAGAAGTTTGGAGGCAAAGGGGAGGAGAGAGATGGGTCGATAGTTGGAGAGAGTGTTAGGATCAAGGGTAGGTTTTTTAAGAATAGGGGAGACAAGAGCATGCTTGAAGGCAGAGGGGACAGTGCCTGATGAAAGGGAGAGATTGAGAAGGTGGGCAAGATGGGAACAGGCAGAAGGGGAGAGGTAACGGAGGAGGTGGGAGGGGATAGGGTCGAGCGGGGAGGTTGTGGGGGGGGAGGAACGGATGAGGGCCATGACTTCCTCGCCAGATACATGGGAGAAAGATGTCAGAGTTGGTAAGAGGGAAGGGGAGGGGTGGCAAGGGATGGGTGGTGGCTGGTTGCTGGTCTGGTGGGAAGTGATATCCTGACGTATGGAGTCAATCTTGGATGTGAAATAAGTGGCAAAGTCAAGAGCAGACAATGAGGAAGGGAGAGGAGGTGGTGGTGGGCAGAGGAGGGAGTTAACAGTGGCAAAGAGGCGCCGGGGGTTGGAAGACTGTGTAGAAATGAGGATTTTGAAGTATGATTGTTTAGCAAGGGAAAGGGCAGTACTGAAGGATGAGAGCATGAATTTGAAATGGAGGAAGTCTGCTTTAGAGCGTGATTTCCTCCACTGTCGCTCGGCAGTACGTGAGCATTTTTGTAGGTATCTGGTGCATTTGGTGTGCCAGGGTTGAGGTGTTGATCTGCGAGGGTGAATAGTGGTTGGCGGAGCAACAGAGTCAAGGGCAGAAGTAAGAGATGCATTGTATAGGGATGTGGCTTGTTCAAGGCATGTGAGAGAGAGAAGAGGAGAGAGAAGGGAGTCAAACAGGGAGGACAGGGATGAGGTGTCAATAGCCTCAATGTTACGCTTCGTGATGGTAGCCTTAGGAGGGAGAGATGGGGAAGCAGAGATAGATAAGTTGAAAGAGAGCAAATGGTGGTCAGAGAGGGGAAAAGGGGAATTGGAGAAATCAGAAATATCACAGCGGTGAGTGAAAACCAGATCCAGTGAGCTCCCGTTCACATGGGAGGGTGAGGTGGTCCACTGGGAGAGACCAAGTGAAGAGGTGAGGTTAAGGAGTTTAGAGGCAGGTGATTTTGTGGGGTTATCGATAGGGATGTTGAAATCACCTAGAATAATGGAGGGAATGTCAGAAGAGAGGAAGTGAGGTAGCCAGGAAGCAAAGTTGTCAAGGAATTTGGAGGAAATGCCAGGTGGACGGTAAATTACAGCAACTCGAAGATTAGTTGGTTGGTAGAGGCGTAATGCATGGACCTCAAATGTAGAGAATGTAAGAGAAGGTTCTGGAGGTATAAGTTGGTATGTGTAGCTTGAGGGTAAAAGGATCCCAACACCACCCCCATGGCGACCCCCGGGTCGGGGTGTGTGTGAGAATGTGAGGCCCCCAGCAGAGAGAGCAGCAGGAGAAGTGGTGTCATGAGGAGTAATCCAGGTTTCTGTAATGGCCAGGAGGTGCAGGGAGTTGGAAATGAAAAGGTCATGAGTGGGGGTCAGTTTGTTGCAAATAGATCGGGCATTCCAGAGTGCACAAGATAGGGGGTATGAGTTTGTGGGAGAGATGTGAATGAGATTATCAGGATTGCTGTAGCGTTGAGGTAGGAGTAATTTGGAAGGAGAAGATAAAGAGGGTGTGATGATGGTGCTGGGGCCTTGGCTAGGAAGGGAGACTGCATGCGTGAAACAGGGAGGGAGTGCAGTTTGATACTGGTGGAGGAGAGGTGAGGAGACAGGCAGAGGAGGGAAAGAGTAGGGTTGAGCGGTGGGGTATAAGTGGTGTGAAGGGGCAGAAGTGAATTGCAATGGGGAAACAGAAGAGGGGTAGGGAGGCAGACAGAGGAGAGGAGGGAGGATGAGATGTAGGAGACTGTGAGAGAGGGATAGAGGTGGTAACAGGGGACAGAATAAAGGAATAGAAGGACAATGAGTAAGGGGGGTTGCCAGCCTGGCCATAGTGTGGATGGTGTGTAAACTGGTAGTGTAATGAGAATAGGGGGAGGAGTGGTGGCTGTATGAGAGAGCAGTGAAGTTTGCAGAAAGAAATACGATTTGCAAGTAATTAAAATGATGTTAATATCTACAGATTACCAGTAAATCAAATATTTGTTGATGTTAGATGGAAAATTATACAGTGTTGGCAAACCACAAGTCAGTGTTATTTCATCAAATATGCTTCTCAATTAAACATTTGTTTTCCAGGTATTTGCAGGGTCAGAGTAAAAGTTGTATTGCAGGTTTTTTGCAGAAAGTGAATGTTTAGTGTCCGGGTAAGTGAGGTTTGGAGAATAATAGGTGTGTACATACATTTGTAGCTGCAGTCCAAGGTTTGGTGGATTGTGTTGATTTGCTTTTGTTTGGAGTTTCCATGCAGTTTCCGTCCAGTTAAAGTCCAGTATAAGTGCCAGACGAATCCCTTAGAGATTTTCTCCCTTTGAGATCTTTCTCCACACAATGATTCAGCTACGCTAAAATCAGCTAAACTACACACCAATATAAAGCCCAAACATGTGTATGTAAGCACATTGATTGATTGGACCCTCCCCTAGCCCATCACCCATTTGGGGCAATAAAACTTAAACAAACAAATAATGTGTAGGGATGAAACCATTACACATTCCCCAAATAACTACAAATAAAACTTGGATAAATCTGCTAATATTTAATACACTAGTGACTAGACATACCTATGGCTAAGCATTCAGGATATTCCTATGTGATAATTAGCAGACTCGGTACAGCTTGCTGGGTATTGTTGTTCCACTAGACATACCTATGGCTAAGCATTCAGGATATTCCTATGTGATAATTAGCAGACTCGGTACAGCTTGCTGGGTATTGTTGTTCCACTAGACATACCTGGTAAGAGAACAATGAGATATGAGGTTACTTCATAGTTCAAGCAAATTGATCACAAAAGAAGTCCAGTATAAGTGCCAGACGAATCCCTTAGAGATTTTCTCCCTTTGAGATCTTTCTCCACACAATGATTCAGCTACGCTAAAATCAGCTAAACTACACACCAATATAAAGCCCAAACATGTGTATGTAAGCACATTGATTGATTGGACCCTCCCCTAGCCCATCACCCATTTGGGGCAATAAAACTTAAACAAACAAATAATGTGTAGGGATGAAACCATTACACATTCCCCAAATAACTACAAATAAAACTTGGATAAATCTGCTAATATTTAATACACTAGTGACTAGACATACCTATGGCTAAGCATTCAGGATATTCCTATGTGATAATTAGCAGACTCGGTACAGCTTGCTGGGTATTGTTGTTCCACTAGACATACCTATGGCTAAGCATTCAGGATATTCCTATGTGATAATTAGCAGACTCGGTACAGCTTGATGGGTATTGTTGTTCCACTAGACATACCTGGTAAGAGAACAATGAGATATGAGGTTACTTCATAGTTCAAGCAAATTGATCACAAAAGAAGTCCAGTATAAGTGCCAGACGAATCCCTTAGAGATTTTCTCCCTTTGAGATCTTTCTCCACACAATGATTCAGCTACGCTAAAATCAGCTAAACTACACACCAATATAAAGCCCAAACATGTGTATGTAAGCACATTGATTGATTGGACCCTCCCCTAGCCCATCACCCATTTGGGGCAATAAAACTTAAACAAACAAATAATGTGTAGGGATGAAACCATTACACATTCCCCAAATAACTACAAATAAAACTTGGATAAATCTGCTAATATTTAATACACTAGTGACTAGACATACCTATGGCTAAGCATTCAGGATATTCCTATGTGATAATTAGCAGACTCGGTACAGCTTGCTGGGTATTGTTGTTCCACTAGACATACCTATGGCTAAGCATTCAGGATATTCCTATGTGATAATTAGCAGACTCGGTACAGCTTGCTGGGTATTGTTGTTCCACTAGACATACCTATGGCTAAGCATTCAGGATATTCCTATGTGATAATTAGCAGACTCGGTACAGCTTGCTGGGTATTGTTGTTCCACTAGACATACCTATGGCTAAGCATTCAGGATATTCCTATGTGATAATTAGCAGACTCGGTACAGCTTGCTGGGTATTGTTGTTCCACTAGACATACCTATGGCTAAGCATTCAGGATATTCCTATGTGATAATTAGCAGACTCGGTACAGCTTGCTGGGTATTGTTGTTCCACTAGACATACCTATGGCTAAGCATTCAGGATATTCCTATGTGATAATTAGCAGACTCGGTACAGCTTGCTGGGTATTGTTGTTCCACTAGACATACCTATGGCTAAGCATTCAGGATATTCCTATGTGATAATTAGCAGACTCGGTACAGCTTGCTGGGTATTGTTGTTCCACTAGACATACCTATGGCTAAGCATTCAGGATATTCCTATGTGATAATTAGCAGACTCGGTACAGCTTGCTGGGTATTGTTGTTCCACTAGACATACCTGGTAAGAGAACAATGAGATATGAGGTTACTTCATAGTTCAAGCAAATTGATCACAAAAGAAGTCCAGTATAAGTGCCAGACGAATCCCTTAGAGATTTTCTCCCTTTGAGATCTTTCTCCACACAATGATTCAGCTACGCTAAAATCAGCTAAACTACACACCAATATAAAGCCCAAACATGTGTATGTAAGCACATTGATTGATTGGACCCTCCCCTAGCCCATCACCCATTTGGGGCAATAAAACTTAAACAAACAAATAATGTGTAGGGATGAAACCATTACACATTCCCCAAATAACTACAAATAAAACTTGGATAAATCTGCT
Source organism: Pseudophryne corroboree (assembly GCF_028390025.1). NCBI lineage: Eukaryota > Metazoa > Chordata > Amphibia > Anura > Myobatrachidae > Pseudophryne > Pseudophryne corroboree. Next base: position 649,257,241 of record NC_086446.1, on the reverse strand, counting down.
AATATTTAATACACTAGTGACTAGACATACCTATGGCTAAGCATTCAGGATATTCCTATGTGATAATTAGCAGACTCGGTACAGCTTGCTGGGTATTGTTGTTCCACTAGACATACCTATGGCTAAGCATTCAGGATATTCCTATGTGATAATTAGCAGACTCGGTACAGCTTGCTGGGTATTGTTGTTCCACTAGACATACCTATGGCTAAGCATTCAGGATATTCCTATGTGATAATTAGCAGACTCGGTACAGCTTGCTGGGTATTGTTGTTCCACTAGACATACCTATGGCTAAGCATTCAGGATATTCCTATGTGATAATTAGCAGACTCGGTACAGCTTGCTGGGTATTGTTGTTCCACTAGACATACCTATGGCTAAGCATTCAGGATATTCCTATGTGATAATTAGCAGACTCGGTACAGCTTGCTGGGTATTGTTGTTCCACTAGACATACCTATGGCTAAGCATTCAGGATATTCCTATGTGATAATTAGCAGACTCGGTACAGCTTGCTGGGTATTGTTGTTCCACTAGACATACCTATGGCTAAGCATTCAGGATATTCCTATGTGATAATTAGCAGACTCGGTACAGCTTGCTGGGTATTGTTGTTCCACTAGACATACCTATGGCTAAGCATTCAGGATATTCCTATGTGATAATTAGCAGACTCGGTACAGCTTGCTGGGTATTGTTGTTCCACTAGACATACCTGGTAAGAGAACAATGAGATATGAGGTTACTTCATAGTTCAAGCAAATTGATCACAAAAGAAGTCCAGTATAAGTGCCAGACGAATCCCTTAGAGATTTTCTCCCTTTGAGATCTTTCTCCACACAATGATTCAGCTACGCTAAAATCAGCTAAACTACACACCAATATAAAGCCCAAACATGTGTATGTAAGCACATTGATTGATTGGACCCTCCCCTAGCCCATCACCCATTTGGGGCAATAAAACTTAAACAAACAAATAATGTGTAGGGATGAAACCATTACACATTCCCCAAATAACTACAAATAAAACTTGGATAAATCTGCTAATATTTAATACACTAGTGACTAGACATACCTATGGCTAAGCATTCAGGATATTCCTATGTGATAATTAGCAGACTCGGTACAGCTTGCTGGGTATTGTTGTTCCACTAGACATACCTATGGCTAAGCATTCAGGATATTCCTATGTGATAATTAGCAGACTCGGTACAGCTTGCTGGGTATTGTTGTTCCACTAGACATACCTATGGCTAAGCATTCAGGATATTCCTATGTGATAATTAGCAGACTCGGTACAGCTTGCTGGGTATTGTTGTTCCACTAGACATACCTATGGCTAAGCATTCAGGATATTCCTATGTGATAATTAGCAGACTCGGTACAGCTTGCTGGGTATTGTTGTTCCACTAGACATACCTATGGCTAAGCATTCAGGATATTCCTATGTGATAATTAGCAGACTCGGTACAGCTTGCTGGGTATTGTTGTTCCACTAGACATACCTATGGCTAAGCATTCAGGATATTCCTATGTGATAATTAGCAGACTCGGTACAGCTTGCTGGGTATTGTTGTTCCACTAGACATACCTATGGCTAAGCATTCAGGATATTCCTATGTGATAATTAGCAGACTCGGTACAGCTTGCTGGGTATTGTTGTTCCACTAGACATACCTATGGCTAAGCATTCAGGATATTCCTATGTGATAATTAGCAGACTCGGTACAGCTTGCTGGGTATTGTTGTTCCACTAGACATACCTATGGCTAAGCATTCAGGATATTCCTATGTGATAATTAGCAGACTCGGTACAGCTTGCTGGGTATTGTTGTTCCACTAGACATACCTATGGCTAAGCATTCAGGATATTCCTATGTGATAATTAGCAGACTCGGTACAGCTTGCTGGGTATTGTTGTTCCACTAGACATACCTATGGCTAAGCATTCAGGATATTCCTATGTGATAATTAGCAGACTCGGTACAGCTTGCTGGGTATTGTTGTTCCACTAGACATACCTATGGCTAAGCATTCAGGATATTCCTATGTGATAATTAGCAGACTCGGTACAGCTTGCTGGGTATTGTTGTTCCACTAGACATACCTATGGCTAAGCATTCAGGATATTCCTATGTGATAATTAGCAGACTCGGTACAGCTTGCTGGGTATTGTTGTTCCACTAGACATACCTATGGCTAAGCATTCAGGATATTCCTATGTGATAATTAGCAGACTCGGTACAGCTTGCTGGGTATTGTTGTTCCACTAGACATACCTATGGCTAAGCATTCAGGATATTCCTATGTGATAATTAGCAGACTCGGTACAGCTTGCTGGGTATTGTTGTTCCACTAGACATACCTGGTAAGAGAACAATGAGATATGAGGTTACTTCATAGTTCAAGCAAATTGATCACAAAAGAAGTCCAGTATAAGTGCCAGACGAATCCCTTAGAGATTTTCTCCCTTTGAGATCTTTCTCCACACAATGATTCAGCTACGCTAAAATCAGCTAAACTACACACCAATATAAAGCCCAAACATGTGTATGTAAGCACATTGATTGATTGGACCCTCCCCTAGCCCATCACCCATTTGGGGCAATAAAACTTAAACAAACAAATAATGTGTAGGGATGAAACCATTACACATTCCCCAAATAACTACAAATAAAACTTGGATAAATCTGCTAATATTTAATACACTAGTGACTAGACATACCTATGGCTAAGCATTCAGGATATTCCTATGTGATAATTAGCAGACTCGGTACAGCTTGCTGGGTATTGTTGTTCCACTAGACATACCTATGGCTAAGCATTCAGGATATTCCTATGTGATAATTAGCAGACTCGGTACAGCTTGCTGGGTATTGTTGTTCCACTAGACATACCTATGGCTAAGCATTCAGGATATTCCTATGTGATAATTAGCAGACTCGGTACAGCTTGCTGGGTATTGTTGTTCCACTAGACATACCTATGGCTAAGCATTCAGGATATTCCTATGTGATAATTAGCAGACTCGGTACAGCTTGCTGGGTATTGTTGTTCCACTAGACATACCTATGGCTAAGCATTCAGGATATTCCTATGTGATAATTAGCAGACTCGGTACAGCTTGCTGGGTATTGTTGTTCCACTAGACATACCTATGGCTAAGCATTCAGGATATTCCTATGTGATAATTAGCAGACTCGGTACAGCTTGCTGGGTATTGTTGTTCCACTAGACATACCTATGGCTAAGCATTCAGGATATTCCTATGTGATAATTAGCAGACTCGGTACAGCTTGCTGGGTATTGTTGTTCCACTAGACATACCTATGGCTAAGCATTCAGGATATTCCTATGTGATAATTAGCAGACTCGGTACAGCTTGCTGGGTATTGTTGTTCCACTAGACATACCTATGGCTAAGCATTCAGGATATTCCTATGTGATAATTAGCAGACTCGGTACAGCTTGCTGGGTATTGTTGTTCCACTAGACATACCTATGGCTAAGCATTCAGGATATTCCTATGTGATAATTAGCAGACTCGGTACAGCTTGCTGGGTATTGTTGTTCCACTAGACATACCTGGTAAGAGAACAATGAGATATGAGGTTACTTCATAGTTCAAGCAAATTGATCACAAAAGAAGTCCAGTATAAGTGCCAGACGAATCCCTTAGAGATTTTCTCCCTTTGAGATCTTTCTCCACACAATGATTCAGCTACGCTAAAATCAGCTAAACTACACACCAATATAAAGCCCAAACATGTGTATGTAAGCACATTGATTGATTGGACCCTCCCCTAGCCCATCACCCATTTGGGGCAATAAAACTTAAACAAACAAATAATGTGTAGGGATGAAACCATTACACATTCCCCAAATAACTACAAATAAAACTTGGATAAATCTGCTAATATTTAATACACTAGTGACTAGACATACCTATGGCTAAGCATTCAGGATATTCCTATGTGATAATTAGCAGACTCGGTACAGCTTGCTGGGTATTGTTGTTCCACTAGACATACCTATGGCTAAGCATTCAGGATATTCCTATGTGATAATTAGCAGACTCGGTACAGCTTGCTGGGTATTGTTGTTCCACTAGACATACCTATGGCTAAGCATTCAGGATATTCCTATGTGATAATTAGCAGACTCGGTACAGCTTGCTGGGTATTGTTGTTCCACTAGACATACCTATGGCTAAGCATTCAGGATATTCCTATGTGATAATTAGCAGACTCGGTACAGCTTGCTGGGTATTGTTGTTCCACTAGACATACCTATGGCTAAGCATTCAGGATATTCCTATGTGATAATTAGCAGACTCGGTACAGCTTGCTGGGTATTGTTGTTCCACTAGACATACCTATGGCTAAGCATTCAGGATATTCCTATGTGATAATTAGCAGACTCGGTACAGCTTGCTGGGTATTGTTGTTCCACTAGACATACCTATGGCTAAGCATTCAGGATATTCCTATGTGATAATTAGCAGACTCGGTACAGCTTGCTGGGTATTGTTGTTCCACTAGACATACCTATGGCTAAGCATTCAGGATATTCCTATGTGATAATTAGCAGACTCGGTACAGCTTGCTGGGTATTGTTGTTCCACTAGACATACCTGGTAAGAGAACAATGAGATATGAGGTTACTTCATAGTTCAAGCAAATTGATCACAAAAGAAGTCCAGTATAAGTGCCAGACGAATCCCTTAGAGATTTTCTCCCTTTGAGATCTTTCTCCACACAATGATTCAGCTACGCTAAAATCAGCTAAACTACACACCAATATAAAGCCCAAACATGTGTATGTAAGCACATTGATTGATTGGACCCTCCCCTAGCCCATCACCCATTTGGGGCAATAAAACTTAAACAAACAAATAATGTGTAGGGATGAAACCATTACACATTCCCCAAATAACTACAAATAAAACTTGGATAAATCTGCTAATATTTAATACACTAGTGACTAGACATACCTATGGCTAAGCATTCAGGATATTCCTATGTGATAATTAGCAGACTCGGTACAGCTTGCTGGGTATTGTTGTTCCACTAGACATACCTATGGCTAAGCATTCAGGATATTCCTATGTGATAATTAGCAGACTCGGTACAGCTTGCTGGGTATTGTTGTTCCACTAGACATACCTATGGCTAAGCATTCAGGATATTCCTATGTGATAATTAGCAGACTCGGTACAGCTTGCTGGGTATTGTTGTTCCACTAGACATACCTATGGCTAAGCATTCAGGATATTCCTATGTGATAATTAGCAGACTCGGTACAGCTTGCTGGGTATTGTTGTTCCACTAGACATACCTATGGCTAAGCATTCAGGATATTCCTATGTGATAATTAGCAGACTCGGTACAGCTTGCTGGGTATTGTTGTTCCACTAGACATACCTATGGCTAAGCATTCAGGATATTCCTATGTGATAATTAGCAGACTCGGTACAGCTTGCTGGGTATTGTTGTTCCACTAGACATACCTATGGCTAAGCATTCAGGATATTCCTATGTGATAATTAGCAGACTCGGTACAGCTTGCTGGGTATTGTTGTTCCACTAGACATACCTATGGCTAAGCATTCAGGATATTCCTATGTGATAATTAGCAGACTCGGTACAGCTTGCTGGGTATTGTTGTTCCACTAGACATACCTGGTAAGAGAACAATGAGATATGAGGTTACTTCATAGTTCAAGCAAATTGATCACAAAAGAAGTCCAGTATAAGTGCCAGACGAATCCCTTAGAGATTTTCTCCCTTTGAGATCTTTCTCCACACAATGATTCAGCTACGCTAAAATCAGCTAAACTACACACCAATATAAAGCCCAAACATGTGTATGTAAGCACATTGATTGATTGGACCCTCCCCTAGCCCATCACCCATTTGGGGCAATAAAACTTAAACAAACAAATAATGTGTAGGGATGAAACCATTACACATTCCCCAAATAACTACAAATAAAACTTGGATAAATCTGCTAATATTTAATACACTAGTGACTAGACATACCTATGGCTAAGCATTCAGGATATTCCTATGTGATAATTAGCAGACTCGGTACAGCTTGCTGGGTATTGTTGTTCCACTAGACATACCTATGGCTAAGCATTCAGGATATTCCTATGTGATAATTAGCAGACTCGGTACAGCTTGCTGGGTATTGTTGTTCCACTAGACATACCTATGGCTAAGCATTCAGGATATTCCTATGTGATAATTAGCAGACTCGGTACAGCTTGCTGGGTATTGTTGTTCCACTAGACATACCTATGGCTAAGCATTCAGGATATTCCTATGTGATAATTAGCAGACTCGGTACAGCTTGCTGGGTATTGTTGTTCCACTAGACATACCTATGGCTAAGCATTCAGGATATTCCTATGTGATAATTAGCAGACTCGGTACAGCTTGCTGGGTATTGTTGTTCCACTAGACATACCTATGGCTAAGCATTCAGGATATTCCTATGTGATAATTAGCAGACTCGGTACAGCTTGCTGGGTATTGTTGTTCCACTAGACATACCTATGGCTAAGCATTCAGGATATTCCTATGTGATAATTAGCAGACTCGGTACAGCTTGCTGGGTATTGTTGTTCCACTAGACATACCTATGGCTAAGCATTCAGGATATTCCTATGTGATAATTAGCAGACTCGGTACAGCTTGCTGGGTATTGTTGTTCCACTAGACATACCTATGGCTAAGCATTCAGGATATTCCTATGTGATAATTAGCAGACTCGGTACAGCTTGCTGGGTATTGTTGTTCCACTAGACATACCTATGGCTAAGCATTCAGGATATTCCTATGTGATAATTAGCAGACTCGGTACAGCTTGCTGGGTATTGTTGTTCCACTAGACATACCTATGGCTAAGCATTCAGGATATTCCTATGTGATAATTAGCAGACTCGGTACAGCTTGCTGGGTATTGTTGTTCCACTAGACATACCTATGGCTAAGCATTCAGGATATTCCTATGTGATAATTAGCAGACTCGGTACAGCTTGCTGGGTATTGTTGTTCCACTAGACATACCTATGGCTAAGCATTCAGGATATTCCTATGTGATAATTAGCAGACTCGGTACAGCTTGCTGGGTATTGTTGTTCCACTAGACATACCTATGGCTAAGCATTCAGGATATTCCTATGTGATAATTAGCAGACTCGGTACAGCTTGCTGGGTATTGTTGTTCCACTAGACATACCTATGGCTAAGCATTCAGGATATTCCTATGTGATAATTAGCAGACTCGGTACAGCTTGCTGGGTATTGTTGTTCCACTAGACATACCTATGGCTAAGCATTCAGGATATTCCTATGTGATAATTAGCAGACTCGGTACAGCTTGCTGGGTATTGTTGTTCCACTAGACATACCTATGGCTAAGCATTCAGGATATTCCTATGTGATAATTAGCAGACTCGGTACAGCTTGCTGGGTATTGTTGTTCCACTAGACATACCTATGGCTAAGCATTCAGGATATTCCTATGTGATAATTAGCAGACTCGGTACAGCTTGCTGGGTATTGTTGTTCCACTAGACATACCTATGGCTAAGCATTCAGGATATTCCTATGTGATAATTAGCAGACTCGGTACAGCTTGCTGGGTATTGTTGTTCCACTAGACATACCTATGGCTAAGCATTCAGGATATTCCTATGTGATAATTAGCAGACTCGGTACAGCTTGCTGGGTATTGTTGTTCCACTAGACATACCTATGGCTAAGCATTCAGGATATTCCTATGTGATAATTAGCAGACTCGGTACAGCTTGCTGGGTATTGTTGTTCCACTAGACATACCTATGGCTAAGCATTCAGGATATTCCTATGTGATAATTAGCAGACTCGGTACAGCTTGCTGGGTATTGTTGTTCCACTAGACATACCTATGGCTAAGCATTCAGGATATTCCTATGTGATAATTAGCAGACTCGGTACAGCTTGCTGGGTATTGTTGTTCCACTAGACATACCTATGGCTAAGCATTCAGGATATTCCTATGTGATAATTAGCAGACTCGGTACAGCTTGCTGGGTATTGTTGTTCCACTAGACATACCTGGTAAGAGAACAATGAGATATGAGGTTACTTCATAGTTCAAGCAAATTGATCACAAAAGAAGTCCAGTATAAGTGCCAGACGAATCCCTTAGAGATTTTCTCCCTTTGAGATCTTTCTCCACACAATGATTCAGCTACGCTAAAATCAGCTAAAATTTATTATTATTTAATAATCCGTTCTGTTCTTGTTCTCTGCCTGAAAAAAACGATACACAGTGACTCAGTCACACTCACATACCATATCTGTGCTCAGCCCAGTGTGCTGCATCATCTATGTATAATATCTGACTGTGCTCACACAGCTTAATTGTGGGGGAGACTGGGGAGCAGTTATAGGTTATAGCAGGAGCCAGGAGTACATATTAAACAGTGCACACTTTTGCTGCCAGAGTGCCACTGCCAGTGTGACTGACCACTGACCACTGTGACCAGTGACCTGACCACACTGACCACCAGTATAGTATATTGTGATTGAATGTCTGCCTGAAAAAGTACACTCGTCGTGTGACTTGTGTGGTGTTTTTTTATTCTATAAAAATTAAAAAACTCATTCTGCTGACAGACAGTGTCCAGCAGGTCCGTCATTATATAATATATACCTGTCCGGCTGCAGTAGTGATATATATATATTTTTTATATCATTATTTATCATCCAGTCTATACTAGCAGCAGACACAGTACGGTAGTTCACGGCTGTAGCTACCTCTGTGTCGGCACTCGGCAGTCCATCCATAATTGTATACCACCTACCCGTGGTTTTTTTTTTCTTTCTTCTTTATACATACTACATCTCATTATCATCCAGTCTATATTAGCAGCAGACACAGTACAGTACGGTAGTCCATGGCTGTAGCTACCTCTGTGTCGGCACTCGGCAGTCCATCCATAATTGTATACCACCTACCCGTGGTTTTTTTTTTCTTTCTTCTTTATACATACTACATCTCATTATCAACCAGTCTATATTAGCAGCAGACACAGTACAGTACGGTAGTCCACGGCTGTAGCTACCTCTGTGTCGGCACTCGGCAGTCCATCCATAATTGTATACCACCTACCCGTGGTTTTTTTTTTCTTTCTTCTTTATACATACTACATCTCATTATCAACCAGTCTATATTAGCAGCAGACACAGTACGGTAGTTCACGGCTGTAGCTACCTCTGTGTCGGCACTCGGCAGTCCATCCATAATTGTATACCACCTACCCGTGGTTTTTTTTTTCTTTCTTCTTTATACATACTACATCTCATTATCATCCAGTCTATATTAGCAGCAGACACAGTACAGTACGGTAGTCAACGGCTGTAGCTACCTCTGTGTCGGCACTCGGCAGTCCATCCATAATTGTATACCACCTACCCGTGTTTTTTTTTTCTTTCTTCTTTATACATACTACATCTCATTATCATCCAGTCTATATTAGCAGCAGACACAGTACAGTACGGTAGTCCACGGCTGTAGCTACCTCTGTGTCGGCACTCGGCAGTCCATCCATAATTGTATACCATCTACCCGTGGTTTTTTTTTCTTTCTTCTTTATACATACTACATCTCATTATCATCCAGTCTATATTAGCAGCAGACACAGTACAGTACGGTAGTCCACAGCTGTAGCTATCTCTGTGTCGGCACTCGGCAGTCCATCCATAATTGTATACCACCTACCCGTGGTTTTTTTTTTCTTTCTTCTTTATACATACTACATCTCATTATCAACCAGTCTATATTAGCAGCAGACACAGTACAGTACGGTAGTCCACGGCTGTAGCTACCTCTGTGTCGGCACTCGGCAGTCCATCCATAATTGTATACCACCTACCCGTGGTTTTTTTTTCTTTCTTCTTTATACATACTACATCTCATTATCATCCAGTCTATATTAGCAGCAGACACAGTACAGTACGGTAGTCCACGGCTGTAGCTACCTCTGTGTCGGCACTCGGCAGTCCATCCATAATTGTATACCACCTACCCGTGGTTTTTTTTTTTCTTTCATCTTTATACATACTACATCTCATTATCAACCAGTCTATATTAGCAGCAGACACAGTACAGTACGGTAGTCCACGGCTGTAGCTACCTCTGTGTCGGCACTCGGCAGTCCATCCATAATTGTATACCACCTAGTCCTTCCCGTGGTTTTTTTTTTCTTTCTTCTTTATACATACTACATCTCATTATCATCCAGTCTATATTAGCAGCAGACACAGTACAGTACGGTAGTCCACGGCTGTAGCTACCTCTGTGTCGGCACTCGGCAGTCCATCCATAATTGTATACCACCTACCCGTGGTTTTTTTTTCTTTCTTCTTTATACATACTACATCTCATTATCAACCAGTCTATATTAGCAGCAGACACAGTACAGTACGGTAGTCCACGGCTGTAGCTACCTCTGTGTCGGCACTCGGCAGTCCATCCATAATTGTATACTAGTATCCATCCATCTCCATTGTTTACCTGAGGTGCCTTTTAGTTGTGCCTATTAAAATATGGAGAACAAAAATGTTGAGGTTCCAAAATTAGGGAAAGATCAAGATCCACTTCCACCTCGTGCTGAAGCTGCTGCCACTAGTCATGGCCGAGACGATGAAATGCCAGCAACGTCGTCTGCCAAGGCCGATGCCCAATGTCATAGTACAGAGCATGTCAAATCCAAAACACCAAATATCAGTAAAAAAAGGACTCCAAAACCTAAAATAAAATTGTCAGAGGAGAAGCGTAAACTTGCCAATATGCCATTTACCACACGGAGTGGCAAGGAACGGCTGAGGCCCTGGCCTATGTTCATGGCTAGTGGTTCAGCTTCACATGAGGATGGAAGCACTCAGCCTCTCGCTAGAAAACTGAAAAGACTCAAGCTGGCAAAAGCACCGCAAAGAACTGTGCGTTCTTCGAAATCCCAAATCCACAAGGAGAGTCCAATTGTGTCGGTTGCGATGCCTGACCTTCCCAACACTGGAGGTGAAGAGCATGCGCCTTCCACCATTTGCACGCCCCCTGCAAGTGCTGGAAGGAGCACCCGCAGTCCAGTTCCTGATAGTCAGATTGAAGATGTCAGTGTTGAAGTACACCAGGATGAGGAGGATATGGGTGTTGCTGGCGCTGGGGAGGAAATTGACCAGGAGGATTCTGATGATGAGGTGGTTTGTTTAAGTCAGGCACCCGGGGAGACACCTGTTGTCCGTGGGAGGAATATGGCCGTTGACATGCCTGGTGAAAATACCAAAAAAATCAGCTCTTCAGTGTGGAGGTATTTCAACAGAAAAGCGGACAACAGGTGTCAAGCCGTGTGTTGCCTTTGTCAAGCTGTAATAAGTAGGGGTAAGGACGTTAACCACCTCGGAACATCCTCCCTTATACGTCACCTGCAGCGCATTCATAATAAGTCAGTGACAAGTTCAAAAACTTTGGGCGACAGCGGAAGCAGTCCACTGACCAATAAATCCCTTCCTCTTGTAACCAAGCTCACGCAAACCACCCCACCAACTCCCTCAGTGTCAATTTCCTCCTTCCCCAGGAATGCCAATAGTCCTGCAGGCCATGTCACTGGCAATTCTGACGAGTCCTCTCCTGCCTGGGATTCCTCCGATGCATCCTTGCGTGTAACGCCTACTGCTGCTGGCGCTGCTGTTGTTGCTGCTGGGAGTCGATGGTCATCCCAGAGGGGAAGTCGTAAGCCCACTTGTACTACTTCCAGTAAGCAATTGACTGTCCAACAGTCCTTTGCGAGGAAGATGAAATATCACAGCAGTCATCCTGCTGCAAAGCGGATAACTGAGGCCTTGACAACTATGTTGGTGTTAGACGTGCGTCCGGTATCCGCCGTTAGTTCACAGGGAACTAGACAATTTATTGAGGCAGTGTGCCCCCGTTACCAAATACCATCTAGGTTCCACTTCTCTAGGCAGGCGATACCGAGAATGTACACGGACGTCAGAAAAAGACTCACCAGTGTCCTAAAAAATGCAGTTGTACCCAATGTCCACTTAACCACGGACATGTGGACAAGTGGAGCAGGGCAGGGTCAGGACTATATGACTGTGACAGCCCACTGGGTAGATGTATGGACTCCCGCCGCAAGAACAGCAGCGGCGGCACCAGTAGCAGCATCTCGCAAACGCCAACTCTTTCCTAGGCAGGCTACGCTTTGTATCACCGCTTTCCAGAATACGCACACAGCTGAAAACCTCTTACGGCAACTGAGGAAGATCATCGCGGAATGGCTTACCCCAATTGGACTCTCCTGTGGATTTGTGGCATCGGTCAACGCCAGCAATATTGTGTGTGCATTAAATATGGGCAAATTCCAGCACGTCCCATGTTTTGCACATACCTTGAATTTGGTGGTGCAGAATTTTTTAAAAAACGACAGGGGCGTGCAAGAGATGCTGTCGGTGGCCAGAAGAATTGCGGGACACTTTCGGCGTACAGGCACCACGTACAGAAGACTGGAGCACCACCAAAAACTACTGAACCTGCCCTGCCATCATCTGAAGCAAGAAGTGGTAACGAGGTGGAATTCAACCCTCTATATGCTTCAGAGGTTGGAGGAGCAGCAAAAGGCCATTCAAGCCTATACAATTGAGCACGATATAGGAGGTGGAATGCACCTGTCTCAAGCGCAGTGGAGAATGATTTCAAAGTTGTGCAAGGTTCTGATGCCCTTTGAACTTGCCACACGTGAAGTCAGTTCAGACACTGCCAGCCTGAGTCAGGTCATTCCCCTCATCAGGCTTTTGCAGAAGAAGCTGGAGACATTGAAGGAGGAGCTAACACGGAGCGATTCCGCTAGGCATGTGGGACTTGTGGATGGAGCCCTTAATTCGCTTAACAAGGATTCACGGGTGGTCAATCTGTTGAAATCAGAGCACTACATTTTGGCCACCGTGCTCGATCCTAGATTTAAAGCCTACCTTGGATCTCTCTTTCCGGCAGACACAAGTCTGCTGGGGTTGAAAGACCTGCTGGTGAGAAAATTGTCAAGTCAAGCGGAACGCGACCTGTCAACATCTCCTCCTTCACATTCTCCCGCAACTGGGGGTGCGAGGAAAAGGCTCAGAATTCCGAGCCCACCCGCTGGCGGTGATGCAGGGCAGTCTGGAGCGACTGCTGATGCTGACATCTGGTCCGGACTGAAGGACCTGACAACGATTACGGACATGTCGTCTACTGTCACTGCATATGATTCTCTCAACATTGAAAGAATGGTGGAGGATTATATGAGTGACCGCATCCAGGTAGGCACGTCACACAGTCCGTACTTATACTGGCAGGAAAAAGAGGCAATTTGGAGGCCCTTGCACAAACTGGCTTTATTCTACCTAAGTTGCCCTCCCACAAGTGTGTACTCCGAAAGAGTGTTTAGTGCCGCCGCTCACCTTGTCAGCAATCGGCGTACGAGGTTACATCCAGAAAATGTGGAGAAGATGATGTTCATTAAAATGAATTATAATCAATTCCTCCGTGGAGACATTGACCAGCAGCAATTGCCTCCACAAAGTACACAGGGAGCTGAGATGGTGGATTCCAGTGGGGACGAATTGATAATCTGTGAGGAGGGGGATGTACACGGTGATATATCGGAGGATGATGATGAGGTGGACATCTTGCCTCTGTAGAGCCAGTTTGTGCAAGGAGAGATTAATTGCTTCTTTTTTGGTGGGGGTCCAAACCATCCCGTCATTTCAGTCACAGTCGTGTGGCAGACCCTGTCACTGAAATGATGGGTTGGTTAAAGTGTGCATGTCCTGTTTATACAACATAAGGGTGGGTGGGAGGGCCCAAGGACAATTCCATCTTGCACCTCTTTTTTCTTTAATTTTTCTTTGCGTCATGTGCTGTTTGGGGAGGGTTTTTTGGAAGGGACATCCTGCGTGACACTGCAGTGACACTCCTAGATGGGCCCGGTGTTTGTGTCGGCCACTAGGGTCGCTTATCTTACTCACACAGCTACCTCATTGCGCCTCTTTTTTTCTTTGCGTCATGTGCTGTTTGGGGAGGGTTTTTTGGAAGGGACATCCTGCGTGACACTGCAGTGACACTCCTAGATGGGCCCGGTGTTTGTGTCGGCCACTAGGGTCGCTTATCTTACTCACACAGCTACCTCATTGCGCCTCTTTTTTTCTTTGCGTCATGTGCTGTTTGGGGAGGGTTTTTTGGAAGGGACATCCTGCGTGACACTGCAGTGCCACTCCTAGATGGGCCCGGTGTTTGTGTCAGCCACTAGGGTCGCTTATCTTACTCACACAGCTACCTCATTGCGCCTCTTTTTTTCTTTGCGTCATGTGCTGTTTGGGGAGGGTTTTTTGGAAGGGACATCCTGCGTGACACTGCAGTGCCACTCCTAGATGGGCCCGGTGTTTGTGTCGGCCACTAGGGTCGCTTATCTTACTCACACAGCTACCTCATTGCGCCTCTTTTTTTCTTTGCGTCATGTGCTGTTTGGGGAGGGTTTTTTGGAAGGGACATCCTGCGTGACACTGCAGTGCCACTCCTAGATGGGCCCGGTGTTTGTGTCGGCCACTAGGGTCGCTTATCTTACTCACACAGCTACCTCATTGCGCCTCTTTTTTTCTTTGCGTCATGTGCTGTTTGGTGAGGGTTTTTTGGAAGGGACATCCTGCGTGACACTGCAGTGACACTCCTAGATGGGCCCGGTGTTTGTGTCGGCCACTAGGGTCGCTTATCTTACTCACACAGCTACCTCATTGCGCCTCTTTTTTTCTTTGCGTCATGTGCTGTTTGGGGAGGGTTTTTTGGAAGGGACATCCTGCGTGACACTGCAGTGCCACTCCTAGATGGGCCAGGTGTTTGTGTCGGCCACTAGGGTCGCTTAGCTTAGTCATCCAGCGACCTCGGTGCAAATTTTAGGACTAAAAATAATAGTGTGAGGTATTCAGAATAGACTGAAAATGAGTGGAAATGATGGTTTTTGAGGTTAATAATACTTTGGGATCAAAATGACCCCCAAATTCTATGATTTAAGCTGTTTTTTAGGTTTTTTGGAAAAAAACACCCGAATCCAAAACACACCCGAATCCGACAAAAAAAATTCGGTTAGGTTTTGCCAAAACGCGGTCGAACCCAAAACACGGCCGCGGAACCGAACCCAAAACCAAAACACAAAACCCGAAAAATTTCCGGCGCTCATCTCTAGTTTCTAGGCTAGTTCTACAAGGGTGCAGGGGCCAATTAGGATTATTTCTTACTGCATACATATTAGGCACATTTGAAAATGCATATTACAGGGGTGACTCTGTCTATGATTTTAATACAGCACACTTTGCACCTTTTAGTGGTACTTCTGTGGTAAAGCCTGTATTAGTCATGCAATCACAAAGAATACATTCAAACTTCCTGAAACTTTAATAAGTTGGACGTTTCAGTTTCCCCATCTGTATTTTCAGGTATTTTTGCAAACTTGCAAAGCTAAGCACAGATTAATTTTCCAGGGGCAGCTCCAGGGAGCGTGAAATTGGAGTGGATCTTGAAATGCGCTAGTACAAGTAGTTACACTTGCACACATAGAGCAGCCCGGGGAGGGGGAGTGCACTTCAGTTCGTAAATAACATTTAAAGTGAGTTGTCAAATTTTCTTATTTTCCTTTTGAGCACAGATATAAAAAGTGACTGAGGTTTATGAAGGAAATTTGTTTACGGAGAACAAATATTAAATTTAGCATCTTCTATATAAATGATTATCTGTTTCCCACAAATGTGATTATCTACATTCTTCTTCTTTTGACCCAGAGTTGAACTCTCCTCTTCTATCTACGTTAAGCTGTGCCAATTGTTTCACAGTATTTTTGAGCTAAGCTTTTTGCCTAATATTTACATAAGTGCATTAATTACTCAGTTATCTTGTAAGTGTAAACTGTGTTAATTCAGTGCAGACTCAGCAGCTATAAATGTATAGGTGACCATTCATTTGCATGGTAACACTAAGCACAGAAGAAATCTCTAACTTGGCAGTCTGTGTTTAGTTTCAGAGGCCTTTTAAAAATAGGTAAACTATAAAGTATTGCACAAAATGATCTGTTCAGGGGTATTAAGGTTTCTGTCTATAGTTTGCGTTGTTGCAGAGTCTATATAGAATTTACTCACAAGGCAAGATAAGCCAATGTCTATAACGAGAACTGTGGGGCTACAAGACTGTGGCCGATTTGTGCTACCTAGCTATTTGTATTGTTCTTTATGCTGTCTAGTAACTAAATATTTATATTCTGCACCCTGTGTAGAGTGGTTATTTGCATCTGCCTCATTTGGCAACAAGACAAATTCAGCCCTTGCACACTGGTTTTTATGAGATTTAGAGGTTTGCACTTTTTTATTATTTTGGGGTTTACACCCCATAGATTACAAGTGAATTCACATTTGTTAGCTCCCATATTGCTTGCCAGGGCAAAAAGAAATTTGTCCCACCAAAACACATTATCCCACTGTTAAGCACCTTGGACACTAGCTTAATGCTAGCTTAACTAGAGGGCTATTCAGACCTGATCACTTCTCTGCGAATTTGCAGAGGTCTGCGATCAGATACCTGCCGCCCAGACAGAGTGAAAACCCGCCCCGTGCAAGTCTGCGTACGGCTTGCTAAAATTTCGGCGTTCACCGGTCAGCTGCAATTCTGTCCGCAACTCATTCACCATGTAATGATTTTTGCAGTCTTTGCGTAGTCCAGGACTTACTCCCACAGTGTGGTAGAATCAGGCTGATCAGGGAAAGAGCTGACGTCACACACTCTCACTGAAAACGTTTGCCCACACCTGCGTTTTTCCTGACACTCCCAGAAAATGGGCAGTTACCATCCCTAAACGCATCCCCAAAAGGCGCTGGATTTTTTTTATGTTTGGGCTTGCACATGCGTACTCAGGGGGTCATTCCGAGTTGTTCGCTCGTTGCCGATTTTCGCTATGCTGTGATTTGTTGCTAATTGCACAGGCGCAAGGCACGCAGGGCGCATGCGCTTAGTTATTTAACTAAAAGCTTAGCAGTTTTGCTGTGGATCCTGCGGCGCTTTTCAGTCGCACTGCTGATCGGTGAATGATTGACAGGAAAGGGGCGTTTCTGGGTGGTAACTGAGCGTTTTCCGGGAGTGTGCTAAAAAACGCAGTCGTGTCAGGGAAAAATGTGGGAGTGTCTGGAGAAACTGGGGAGTGGCTGGCCGAACGCAGGGCGTGTTTGTGACGTCAAACCAGGAACTAAACGGACTGAGCTGATCGCAATCTGTGAGTAGGTCTGGAGCTACTCAGAAACTGCAAATAATTATTTATTAGCAGTTCTGCTAATCTTTCGTTCGCTATTCTGCTAAGCTACGTTACACTCCCAGAGGGCGGCGGCCTAGCGTGTGCAATGCTGCTAAAAGCAGCTAGCGAGCGAACAACTCGGAATGAGGGCCTCAGTCCATACGCATGCGCAGTCAATCGATAATCGTCCGATTTGTGAATTCGCACAACAGCAATCTGAATAACCCCCTAGATGCTCTACAGTAAGTTACTGTGAATGCATGGTCCAATCATATAGTCTAGCTGCCAGACAGCAATCCAAAGATCCCACTCTGGAGATGCTGTACAGTTACCAGTAATGAAACAAACAGTGGGGTTTTCCCCAGCACACCAATGGGTATCAGTAACAAGATTTGACCACTACATGGGAATAGAAAATTCAGAAATGTTAGTTACATATATTTGCAAAGATATGATTAAGCATCCAATTGCGCTTAGGTTCTGCCAGGGTGCCGCAACCTTTGGGAATATTGCAGCAAAGGCCAAATTCCCTTGCAGGAATCCTTGGTGAATACCAGTAACCCATTAGACACCACACTCCTTAGTTGTTCCTAGTATGCGAAAACATTCAATCCAGTCTACTCCTGTGAGTCCTGACATATTAATTCTGAATTCTTAATTGGTTGCATTTTGCAAATGTAAATTGTGGTATAACTTATAGGAGATGTACCAAGTCTTGGAGAATAATAACGTAGAGAGAGAGATAAATAACCAACCAATCAATCAGCTCCTATCTCTCAATTTTCAAACACAGCCTGTAACATGTCAGTTAGGAGCTGACTGGATGTTACATAATCTCTCTGCACTTTATCACTCTCAAAGGCTTAGTTAGTACATCTCCCCCATAGACAGTTTCCAGAGTGTATTGGAAAAGGCATCAGCCTCTAAAAATACCCAGGGGGAAATTTAGTAAGAATTGCCCCTAACCACTGGAACAAAAAGAGCACATTTACCAACAAGTGTTTTCACTTGGGTATTTGTCTTCCTATGGTGTATTTAGTCGCATTGTGGCATTTGTGCTCGTGGTGTGTGTTGATATCGGTGCTTTGTGGGAAGTCTTTTCATAAGTCACATTTGAATGCGCTATATTTCGCAATAGAATGCCTCAGAAGACACATGCCAACACAAGTCACAGTACAGTGAGAAAGTCCCCAAATACATTCCATCCTGCTGGTTCCTCTGTTCTTTCTGGCTCCTAGGCCCTATCAGTCACCTGGTACAGGACACAGGAAATCACGGCCTGCATCTAGGCTCCTCCGTTGCCTGCCTGTGCCATGGCTGAGTACATAAAGTGAGTGCTGCAGATGAGTGGGTGGGCTTTTATTAGCATTTTGATTGGTTTAGTGTTAATTACAATGGATTTCATATGTTGCTTTTTTGGTTTTGTGAAATTATTGTGCGATTTTTGTGGTGCTTCTGATATGTCTTCGGCAAAAATATGGTTGTTCAATGTGAGCACGCTCAAAAAATCAGTGCATTTATTTAGTGCATTGAGGTATGAGTGTGGAGTGCTTTGTTACTATTTTTGTGTGAAGTGGGGCGATTTGACAAAAAATGTCAAAAATGGGGCTATTTGACAAAACATGATTCTTAGTAAATTTTAGATTTCCAATGACACCAATATTATTTGGACGATGTTTGTACCGATGGTGAATTGCGGCGATTTGGAGTACAAAGGGGGGCATTCCGAGTTGATCGCACGTAGCAATTTCTCTAACGTCCTAAGTGGATGCTGGGGACTCCGTAAGGACCATGGGGAATAGCGGCTCCGCAGGAGACTGGGCACATCTAAAGAAAGCTTTAGGACTATCTGGTGTGCACTGGCTCCTCCCCCTATGACCCTCCTCCAAGCCTCAGTTAGATCTTTGTGCCCGAACGAGAAGGGTGCACACTAGGGGCTCTCATGAGCTTCTTAGTGAAAGTTTTAGTTTAGGTTTTTTATTTTCAGTGAGACCTGCTGGCAACAGGCTCACTGCATCGAGGGACTAAGGGGAGAAGAAGCGAACTCACCTGCGTGCAGAGTGGATTGGGCTTCTTAGGCTACTGGACATTAGCTCCAGAGGGACGATCACAGGCCCAGCCATGGATGGGTCCCAGAGCCGCGCCGCCGGCCCCCTTACAGAGCCAGAAGACAGAAGAGGTCCGGAAAATCGGCGGCAGAAGACATCCTGTCTTCACCAAGGTAGCGCACAGCACTGCAGCTGTGCGCCATTGCTCCTCAGCACACTTCACACTTCGGTCACTGAGGGTGCAGGGCGCTAGGGGGGGGCGCCCTGAGCAGCAATAAAAACACCTTGGCTGGCGAAAATACATCACATATAGCCCCCAGGGCTATATGGATGAATTTTAACCCCTGCCAGAATCCATAAAAAAGCAGGAGAAAAGTCCGCGAAAAAGGGGCGGAGCCTATCTCCTCAGCACACTGGCGCCATTTTCCCTCACAGCTCCGTTGGAGGGAAGCTCCCCTGGCTCTCCCCTGCAGTCACTACACTACAGAAAGGGTTAAAAAAGAGAGGGGGGCACTAATTAGGCGCAGTATTAACAATACAGCAGCTATAAGGGGAAAAACACTTATATAAGGTTATCCCTGTATATATATATATAGCGCTTTGGTGTGTGCTGGCAAACTCTCCCTCTGTCTCCCCAAGGGCTAGTGGGGTCCTGTCCTCTATCAGAGCATTCCCTGTGTGTGTGCTGTATGTCGGTACGTTTGTGTCGACATGTATGAGGAGAAAAATGATGTGGAGACGGAGCAGATTGCCTGTAATAGTGATGTCACCCCCTAGGGGGTCGACACCTGAGTGGATGAACTGTTGGAAGGAATTACGTGACAGTGTCAGCTCTGTATAAAAGACAGTGGTTGACATGAGACAGCCGGCTACTCAGCTTGTGCCTGTCCAGACGTCTCATAGGCCGTCAGGGGCTCTAAAGCGCCCGTTACCTCAGATGGCAGATATAGACGCCGACACGGATACTGACTCCAGTGTCGACGGTGAAGAGACAAATGTGACTTCCAGTAGGGCCACACGTTACATGATTGAGGCAATGAAAAATGTTTTACACATTTCTGATAATACGAGTACCACCAAAAAGGGGTATTATGTTCGGTGAGGAAAAACTACCTGTAGTTTTCCTGAATCTGAGAAATTAAATGAGGTGTGTGATGATGCGTGGTTTTCCCCCGATAACAACTGATAATTTCTAAAATGTTATTGGCATTATATCCTTTCCCGCCAGAGGATAGGGTGCGTTGGGAAACACCCCCTAGGGTGGATAAAGCGCTCACACGCTTGTAAGGGCTCTACCCTCTCCTGAGATGGCCGCCCTTAAGGATCCTGCTGATAGAAAGCAGGAGGGTATCCTAAAATGTATTTACACACATACTGGTGTTATACTGCGACCAGCAATCGCCTCAGCCTGGATGTGCAGTGCTGGGTTGGCGTGGTCGGATTCCCTGACTGAAAATATTGATACCCTAGATAGGGACAGTATATTTTTGCCTATAGAGCATTTAAAAGATGCATTTCTATATATGCGTGATGCACAGCGGAATATTTGCCGACTGGCATCAAGTCTAAGTGCGTTGTCCATTTCTACCAGTAGAGGGTTATGGACACGTCAGTGGTCAGGTGATGCGTATTCCAAACGGCATTTGGAAGTATTGCCTTAATAAGGGGAGGAGTTATTTGGGGTCGGTCTTTCAGACCTGGTGGCCACGGCAACAGCTGGGAAATCCACGTTTGTACCCCAGGTCGCCTCTCAACATGAGAAGACGCCATATTATCAGGCGCAGTCTTTTCGTGGACAAGCGGGCAAAATGTACCTCATTTCTGCCCCGTGACAGAGGGAGAGGAAAAAGGCTGCAGAAATCAGCCAGTTCCCAGGAACAGAAATCCTCTCCCGCCTCTGCCAAGCCCTCAGTATGACGCTGGGGCTTTACAAGCAGAATCAGGCACGGTGGGGGGCCCGTCTCAATGAATTTCAGCACGCAGTGGGCTCACTCGCAAGTAGACCCCTGGATCCTTCAGGTGATATCTCAGGGGTACAAATTAGAATTCGAGACGTCTCCCCCTCGCCGTTTTCCTAAAGTCGGCTTTACCGATGTCTCCTTCTGACAGGGAGACAGTTTTGGAAGCCATTCACAAGCTGTATTCCCAGCAGGTGATAATCAAGGTACCCCTCCTGCAACAGGGAACGGGGTATTATTCCACACTGTTGTGGTACCGAAGCCGGACGGCTCGGTGAGACCGATTCTAAATCTAAAATCTTTGAACACTTACATACAGAGGTTCAAATTCAAGATTGAGTCACTCAGAGCAGTGATTGCGAACCTGGCAGAAGGGGACTACATGATGTCTCGGGACATCAAGGATGCTTACCTTCATGTCAAAATTTACCCTTCTCACCAAGGGTACCTCAGGTTTATGGTACAGAACTGTCACTATCAGTTCAGACGCTGCCGTATGGATGGTCCACGGCACCCCGGGTCTTTACCAAGGTAATGGCCGAAATGATGATATTCCTTCGAAGGAAGGGAATTTTAGTTATCCCTTACTTGGACGATTCCCTGATAAGGGTAAGATCCAGGGAACAGTTGGAGGTCGGTGTAGCACTATCTCAGGTAGTGTTGCGGCAGCACGATTGGATTCTCAATATTCCAAAATCGCAGCTGGTTCCGACGACTTGTCTTCTGTTCCTAGGGATGATCCTGGACACAGTCCAGAAAAAGGTGTTTCTCCCGGAGGGGAAAGCCAGGGAGTTATCCGAGCTAGTCAGGAACCTCCTAAAACCGAGCCAAGTCTCAGTGCATCAATGCACAAGGGTTCTGGGTAAAATGGTGGCTTCCTACGAAGCAATCCCATTCGGCAGATTCCACGCAAGAACTTTCCAGTGGGACCTGCTGGACAAATGGTCCGGGTCGCATCTTCAGATGCATCAGCGGATAACCCTGTCACCAAGGACAAGGGTGTCCCTCCTGTGGTGGTTGCAGAGTGCTCATCTTCTAGAGGGCCGCAGATTCGGCATTCAGGACTGGGTCCTGGTGACCACGGATGCCAGCCTGCGAGGCTGGGGAGCAGTCACACAGGGAAGGAATATCCAGGGCTTATGGTCAAGCCTGGAGACATCACTTCACATAAATATCCTGAAGCTAAGGGCCATTTACAATGCTCTAAGCTTAGCAAGACCTCTGCTTCAAGGTCAGCCGGTGTTGATCCAGTCGGACAACATCACGGCAGTCACCCACGTAAACAGACAGGGTGGCACAAGAAGCAGGAGGGCAATGGCAGAAGCTGCAAGGATTCTTCGCTGGGCGGAAAATCATGTGATAGCACTGTCAGCAGTATTCATTCCGGGAGTGGACAACTGGGAAGCAGACTTCCTCAGCACGACCTCCACCCGGGAGAGTGGGGACTTCACCCAGAAGTCTTCCACATGATTATAAACCGTTGGCAAAAACTCGACAGGTATTGCGCCAGGTCAAGGGACCCTCAGGCAATAGCTGTAGACGCTCTGGTAACACCGTGGGTGTACCAGTCAGTGTATGTGTTCCCTCCTCTGCCTCTCATACCCAAGGTACTGAGATTGATAAGATGGAGAGGAGTAAGCACTATATTCGTGTCTCCGGATTGGCCAAGAAGGACTTGGTAACCGGAACTTCAAGAGATGCTCACGGAGGATCCGTGGCCTCTACCTCTAAGAAGGGACCTGCTCCAACAAGGACCCTGTCTGTTCCAAGACTTACCGCGGCTGCGTTTGACGGCATGGCGGTTGAACGCCGGATCCTGAAGGAAAAAAGGCATTCCGGATGAAGTCATCCCTATCCTGATCAAAGCCAGGAAGGATGTAACCGCAAAACATTATCACCGCATTTGGCGAAAATATGTTGCGTGGTGCGAGGCCAGTAAGGCCCGACGGAGGAAATTCAACTGGGTCGATTCCTACATTTCCTGCAAACAGGAGTGTCTATGGGCCTGAAATTGGGGTCCATTAAGGTTCAAATTTCGGCCCTGTCAATTTTCTTCCAAAAAGAACTAGCTTCAGTCCCTGAAGTTCAGACGTTTGTAAAAGGGGTACTGCATATACAGCCTTCTTTTGTGCCTCCAGTGGCACTTTGGGATCTCAATGTAGTTTTTTGGGTTCCAAAAGTCACATTGGTTTGAACCACTTAAATCTGTGGAGTTAAAATATCTCACATGGAAAGTGGTCATGCTGTTGGCCCTGGCCTGGGCCAGGCGCGTGTCAGAATTGTCGGCTTTATCCTGTAAAAGCCCTTATCTGATTTTCCATTCGGACAGGGCGGAATTGAGGACTCGTCCTCAGTTTCTCCCTAAGGTGTTTTCAGCGTTTCACCTGAACCAACCTATTGTGGTGCCTGCGGCTACTAGGGACTTGGAGGACTCCAAGTTGCTAGACGTTGTCAGGGCCCTGAAAATATATGTTTCCAGGACGGCTGGAGTCAGAAAATCTGACTCGCTGTTTATCCTGTATGCACCCAACAAGCTGGGTGCTCCTGCTTCTAAGCAGACTATTGCTCGTTGGATTTGTAGTACAATTCAGCTTGCACATTCTGTGGCAGGCCTGCCACAGCCAAAAATCTGTAAATGCCCACTCCACAAGGAAGGTGGGCTCATCTTGGGCGGCTGCCCGAGGGGTCTCGGCTTTACAACTTTGCCGAGCAGCTACTTGGTCAGGAGCAAATACGTTTGTAAAATTCTACAAAATTGATACCCTGGCTGAGGAGGACCTGGAATTCTCTCAATTGGTGCTGCTGAGTCATCCGCACTCTCCCGCCCGTTTGGGAGCTTTGGTATAATCCCCATGGTCCTTACGGAGTCCCCAGCATCCACTTAGGACGTTAGAGAAAATAAGAATTTACTTACCGATAATTCTATTTCTCGTAGTCCGTAGTGGATGCTGGGCGCCCATCCCAAGTGCGGATTGTCTGCAATACTGGTACATAGTTATTGTTACCAAAAAATCGGGTTATTGCTGTAGTGAGCCATCTTTTCTAGAGGCTCCTCTGTTATCATGCTGTTAACTGGGTTCAGATCACAAGTTGTACGGTGTGATTGGTGTGGCTGGTATGAGTCTTACCCGGGATTCAAAATCCTTCCTTATTGTGTACGCTCGTCCGGGCACAGTATCCTAACTGAGGCTTGGAGGAGGGTCATAGGGGGAGGAGCCAGTGCACACCAGATAGTCCTAAAGCTTTCTTTAGATGTGCCCAGTCTCCTGCGGAGCCGCTATTCCCCATGGTCCTTACGGAGTCCCCAGCATCCACTACGGACTACGAGAAATAGAATTATCGGTAAGTAAATTCTTATTTTTTTGCTGCTTGTGTGATCAACTAGACTTAGCCTATGGCGGAGTGTATTTCTGCATAGCAGGGCTGCGAGCACTTGTGCAGCCCTGCTATGCAAAAAAAGTTTCCTGTAAAAGAAGACCAGGGTGGAGTTACTTACCCTGTGCGATCGATCCAGCGATGCAGGTCCCGGAATTGACGTCAGACATCCGCCCTCCAAACGCCTGGACACGCCTGCGTTGGACTCACCACTCCCCAAAAACAGTGAGTTGCCGCCCGGATTCGCCTTCCTCCTGTCAATCTACTTGCAGTCGCCGCTGCGACCGCTTTCTTCGCTAGTGGCGTCGCTGCCTGGCAACGGCCGTCGCTGGACAACGACGTGCCTGCGCAATGTGGCCACCGCGCATGCTCAGTTCTGACCCGATCACACAGCTGCGAAGAAGTGCAGCGTGCGATCAGGTCGTAATGACCCCCAAAGTTGCATTTGACATGGAACTCCCATGTGAATTAATCCTTAGTAAATTAGAAAACCGCAAACTCACATCTTTTTTGCAAGAAAACCCTGCAATTTGACCAAAATCGACCTTCAGTAAATTAACCCCCCCCCCACACACACACACCACCACCACCACCACCACCACCATCCTCCTCCCCCAGCTTTCAATATGGCTCACCTATCTGGAGAATCACCTAATAAGAGCAATTGTTTAGCCAACATGTTGGTCTTGCACTACATAATACTTCTCCTGGTTTCTCCCAAACCACGTGAGTCACTGGGCAATTGAACACTCTACCGAAGAAATTTATCAAGCCTTCTAAAGAGAAAAATGCAGAAGATGCCAATAGCAACTAATCATCTTCTATCATCATACTGTCTTCTGTCATACTTTGGACAAACTGTCCAAAGTTTCGTGAGACAGTCCTGTTTTTTGGGGACTTTCATGCAGTCCCATCTGCGGGCTGCAGTGTCCCACGGTGGGGGGGGGAGCAGTTGGGAGGTTCCTGTCACTCGCTGCCAGCAGTGAATAGATGCTGTGCGTCTATTCACGGGAAACAGAGCGTCTGGGGGCATGGCAGCAGTTCACAGAGCACTGGCAATGCCCCCACAGTGACGAAAAACTGGGACGCAGCTTGCGATCGCGGCACTCTAGCAAAGCCATGCACTCTTTTCTGTGGGCCACACCCCCTTTCGGCCGTGGCCAGAGAGTCCCGCTTTCCTGTTTACCGATGTTGAGAGGTATGTGTTATAGAAGGTGCTAGATAAATAACAGATAGAACCCCAATGGTAACTATGGGCAGCTTCTCAGCTATTCTCTTTAGAAGGTTTGATAAATAACAGTGACACATATTCAGTCAGATTTGGAGTAGGTAGGTGTGTTCCTACTTCGTTGCTAAATGGATCATCCTTATACATAGGAATTATACATTTAAGAGGTGGTATAACCTGAATGCCTACAAACGATACATAAATCTATAGAATACTGTACCTGTGAGGCAAGTATACCTGTTAGGCGACTGCAATAGAAAAATGTCCTACTAAAGTAACCTGAAATCTGCAGGTATAGCTATAATTATACTACAGCTCATTAAAAAAATATCAAAGTTTCATACAATTAGAAAGAGGCAGGTTAGTAGCATTGAAGGGGTATTTTATAGAAAGGGTGCCCGGGCAGCCAGTCCTTCTAAAGATACTGGTCATGTCCATGGGGGATTTGCTATATCCCATGTATCGTGAGCAATACACACTATTAAATAACATTTGCGGGATATTGCCCCAAAACACATATTTTCGGAGGATACCCACAAAATGAACTATCCTCCGAATGTACCATGGAGGGACCACAGCTGATAGCTCCATAATTGCAGCAGTCCCTCCATTTCTAACAGCAGCCTCAGCCCCCTAGGGTTCTATGGGGACTGCAAAGCTATCAGATTTCCCTTGCTCCGGAAAGAAAAGCATTCCAGAGTTTGACTGAGGCAGCTAAAGCCATCTGAAGATGGCGTTAGACAAATTTTGCCAATTGTAGCCTATGGACTAAACTTACCAGAAGAGAGTTCCTCTAGAGCCCTCCGATGCATTGGCTGCAGCACATATGTGGTCAGTAGACCGCACATGCACAGTAGTGCACCGGAGTCCAGATAGAGAAGTGAGAAGGCCGCTGATGCACTCTGAACATATTGAAGGGACAGGCTACCTGTCCCTGCAAGTAACGTTTAGAACATTCAGGCAGTGTATAATTTGTTATTGCCGCCAATAGCAAAGATAAGAAACTACAATTATTGGAAATAAACCCAATCATTGATAAATATGCCCCTATACCCCTATCCTTAAATCACATATGTTGGAAGGTATGTACTGGGAAACATTTATGAGGGCTTTGTTGAAGATTAGTTGAGACCATAACAACCAAATTCTAAATGTCATTTTTCTAGTGCAGTTTATAAAATAAAATCAGACACATAGAGGGACATGTATTAAGCACTGATAAAAGTGGAGAAGTGAGCCAGTGGAGAAGTTGCCCTGGGCAACCAATGAGCTGCTCTGTATTCTTTTATAGTATGCAAATTATAAATGTTACGCCAATGTTGATTGGTTGACATGCATTTTCTTGTTAGTAAGAGGGTGGGGGGTGGACAGGAAAAAAAATAGTGGGGGAGAGGGGGGTTGGGTAAATAAGGCAATCACTGCTACAAAACATGACATAAAGATGTATGTGTGGATTGGAACAAAAAAAAAAGAAATACGGTAATAAATTCAGTGGATGCAACTATTGGTTACAGGGGCATGGTCTACAAAAACAGAGGTACCAGGGACTCCACACACCATGGAATGTATCACTGTGTCGTGGCGCAAGGCTGTGATGTATTCCATATATTCCATGGAGGCAACATACCATATGCGGTGGGTTGTATCTAGAGATGAGCGGGTTCGGTTTCTCTGAATCCGAACCCGCCAGAACTTCATGTTTTTTTTCACGGGTCCGAGCGACTCGGATCTTCCCGCCTTGCTCGGTTAACCCGAGCGCGCCCGAACGTCATCATGACGCTGTCGGATTCTCGCGAGGCTCGGATTCTATCGCGAGACTCGGATTCTATATAAGGAGCCGCGCGTCGCCGCCATTTTCACACGTGCATTGAGATTGATAGGGAGAGGACGTGGCTG
Organism: Pseudophryne corroboree; assembly: GCF_028390025.1. Lineage (NCBI taxonomy): Eukaryota > Metazoa > Chordata > Amphibia > Anura > Myobatrachidae > Pseudophryne > Pseudophryne corroboree. Next base: position 649,229,377 of record NC_086446.1, on the reverse strand, counting down.
GCGTCCTCTCCATTTAGATTATAAGAGACTGAGAGAGATTTACTGGAGCTGACTAGGAGGAGTACTGTTACTGTAGAAGTGTAGAGACTGAGTGGAGAGAGTTTACTAGTGAGGACAGTGCAGTTTACTTTATAATCCGTTCTCTGCCTGAAAAAAGCGATACACAGCACACAGTGACTCAGTCACATACCATATCTGTGTGCACTGCTCAGGCTCAGGCAGGTGTGCTGCATCATCTATTATCTATATATAATATTATATATATATCTGTCTGACTGCTCAGCTCACACAGCTTATAATTGTGGGGGAGACTGGGGAGCACTACTGCAGTGCCAGTTATAGGTTATAGCAGGAGCCAGGAGTACATAATATATTATATAGTGAGTGACCACCAGACACACAGTGCAGTTTATTTAATATATCCGTTCTCTGCCTGAAAAAAGCGATACACACAGTGACTCAGTCAGTCACATACCATATCTGTGTGCACTGCTCAGGCTCAGGCCAGTGTGCTGCATCATCTATTATCTATATATAATATTATATATATCTGTCTGACTGCTCAGCTCACACAGCTTATAATTGTGGGGGAGACTGGGGAGCACTACTGCAGTGCCAGTTATAGGTTATAGCAGGAGCCAGGAGTACATAATATATTATATAGTGAGTGACCACCAGACACACAGTGCAGTTTATTTAATATATCCGTTCTCTGCCTGAAAAAAGCGATACACACAGTGACTCAGTCAGTCACATACATACCATATCTGTGTGCACTGCTCAGGCTCAGGCCAGTGTGCTGCATCATCTATTATCTATATATAATATTATATATATCTGTCTGACTGCTCAGCTCACACAGCTTATAATTGTGGGGGAGACTGGGGAGCACTACTGCAGTGCCAGTTATAGGTTATAGCAGGAGCCAGGAGTACATAATATATTATATAGTGAGTGACCACCAGACACACAGTGCAGTTTATTTAATATATCCGTTCTCTGCCTGAAAAAAGCGATACACACAGTGACTCAGTCAGTCACATACCATATCTGTGTGCACTGCTCAGGCTCAGGCCAGTGTGCTGCATCATCTATATATATTATATATCTGTCTGACTGCTCAGCTCACACAGCTTATAATTGTGGGGGAGACTGGGGAGCACTACTGCAGTGCCAGTTATAGGTTATAGCAGGAGCCAGGAGTACATATTATATTAAAATTAAACAGTGCACACTTTTGCTGCAGGAGTGCCACTGCCAGTGTGACTGACCAGTGACCTGACCACACTGACCACCAGTATAGTTAGTAGTATACTTATATTGTGATTGCCTGAAAAAGTTAAACACTCGTCGTGTGACTTCACTTGTGTGTTTTGTTTTTTTTTTATTCTATAAAAATAAAACTCATTCTGCTGACAGACAGTGTCCAGCAGGTCCGTCATTATATAATATATAATATATACCTGTCCGGCTGCAGTAGTGATATATATATATTTTTTATATCATTTATCATCCAGTCGCAGCAGACACAGTACGGTAGTTCACGGCTGTGGCTACCTCTGTGTCTCTGCACTCGGCAGGCAGTCCGTCCATAATTGTAATACCACCTAACCGTGGATTTTTTTCATTCTTCTTTATACATACATAGTTACATAGACATCTTCTCTTTATCAACCAGTCTATATTAGCTGCAGACACAGTACAGTACGGTAGTTCACGGCTGTGGCTACCTCTGTGTCTGCAGTCGGCAGGCAGTCCATAATTGTATACTAGTATCCATCTCCATTGTTTACCTGAGGTGCCTTTTAGTTGTGCCTATTAAAATATGGAGAACAAAAATGTTGAGGTTCCAAAATTAGGGAAAGATCAAGATCCACTTCCACCTCGTGCTGAAGCTGCTGCCACTAGTCATGGCCGAGACGATGAAATGCCAGCAACGTCGTCTGCCAAGGCCGATGCCCAATGTCATAGTACAGAGCATGTCAAATCCAAAACACCAAATATCAGAAAAAAAAGGACTCCAAAACCTAAAATAAAATTGTCGGAGGAGAAGCGTAAACTTGCCAATATGCCATTTACCACACGGAGTGGCAAGGAACGGCTGAGGCCCTGGCCTATGTTCATGGCTAGTGGTTCAGCTTCACATGAGGATGGAAGCACTCAGCCTCTCGCTAGAAAAATGAAAAGACTCAAGCTGGCAAAAGCAGCACAGCAAAGAACTGTGCATTCTTCGAAATCCCAAATCCACAAGGAGAGTCCAATTGTGTCGGTTGCGATGCCTGACCTTCCCAACACTGGACGTGAAGAGCATGCGCCTTCCACCATTTGCACGCCCCCTGCAAGTGCTGGAAGGAGCACCCGCAGTCCAGTTCCTGATAGTCAGATTGAAGATGTCAGTGTTGAAGTACTGTACACCAGGATGAGGAGGATATGGGTGTTGCTGGCGCTGGGGAGGAAATTGACCAGGAGGATTCTGATGGTGAGGTGGTTTGTTTAAGTCAGGCACCCGGGGAGACACCTGTTGTCCGTGGGAGGAATATGGCCGTTGACATGCCAGGTGAAAATACCAAAAAAATCAGCTCTTCGGTGTGGAGGTATTTCACCAGAAATGCGGACAACAGGTGTCAAGCCGTGTGTTCCCTTTGTCAAGCTGTAATAAGTAGGGGTAAGGACGTTAACCACCTCGGAACATCCTCCCTTATACGTCACCTGCAGCGCATTCATAATAAGTCAGTGACAAGTTCAAAAACTTTGGGTGACAGCGGAAGCAGTCCACTGACCAGTAAATCCCTTCCTCTTGTAACCAAGCTCACGCAAACCACCCCACCAACTCCCTCAGTGTCAATTTCCTCCTTCCCCAGGAATGCCAATAGTCCTGCAGGCCATGTCACTGGCAATTCTGACGAGTCCTCTCCTGCCTGGGATTCCTACGATGCATCCTTGCGTGTAACGCCTACTGCTGCTGGCGCTGCTGTTGTTGCCGCTGGGAGTCGATGGTCATCCCAGAGGGGAAGTCGTAAGCCCACTTGTACTACTTCCAGTAAGCAATTGACTGTTCAACAGTCCTTTGCGAGGAAGATGAAATATCACAGCAGTCATCCTACTGCAAAGCGGATAACTGAGGCCTTGACAACTATGTTGGTGTTAGACGTGCGTCCGGTATCCGCCGTTAGTTCACAGGGAACTAGACAATTTATTGAGGCAGTGTGCCCCCGTTACCAAATACCATCTAGGTTCCACTTCTCTAGGCAGGCGATACCGAGAATGTACACGGACGTCAGAAAAAGACTCACCAGTGTCCTAAAAAATGCAGTTGTACCCAATGTCCACTTAACCACGGACATGTGGACAAGTGGAGCAGGGCAGGGTCAGGACTATATGACTGTGACAGCCCACTGGGTAGATGTATGGACTCCCGCCGCAAGAACAGCAGCGGCGGCACCAGTAGCAGCATCTCGCAAACGCCAACTCTTTCCTAGGCAGGCTACGCTTTGTATCACCGCTTTCCAGAATACGCACACAGCTGAAAACCTCTTACGGCAACTGAGGAAGATCATCGCGGAATGGCTTACCCCAATTGGACTCTCCTGTGGATTTGTGGCATCGGACAACGCCAGCAATATTGTGTGTGCATTAAATATGGGCAAATTCCAGCACGTCCCATGTTTTGCACATACCTTGAATTTGGTGGTGCAGAATTTTTTAAAAAACGACAGGGGCGTGCAAGAGATGCTGTCGGTGGCCAGAAGAATTGCGGGACACTTTCGGCGTACAGGCACCACGTACAGAAGACTGGAGCACCACCAAAAACTACTGAACCTGCCCTGCCATCATCTGAAGCAAGAAGTGGTAACGAGGTGGAATTCAACCCTCTATATGCTTCAGAGGTTGGAGGAGCAGCAAAAGGCCATTCAAGCCTATACAATTGAGCACGATATAGGAGGTGGAATGCACCTGTCTCAAGTGCAGTGGAGAATGATTTCAACGTTGTGCAAGGTTCTGATGCCCTTTGAACTTGCCACACGTGAAGTCAGTTCAGACACTGCCAGCCTGAGTCAGGTCATTCCCCTCATCAGGCTTTTGCAGAAGAAGCTGGAGGCATTGAAGAAGGAGCTAAAAGGGAGCGATTCCGCTAGGCATGTGGGACTTGTGGATGCAGCCCTTAATTCGCTTAACAAGGATTCACGGGTGGTCAATCTGTTGAAATCAGAGCACTACATTTTGGCCACCGTGCTCGATCCTAGATTTAAAGCCTACCTTGGATCTCTCTTTCCGGCAGACACAAGTCTGCTGGGGTTGAAAGACCTGCTGGTGAGAAAATTGTCAAGTCAAGCGGAACGCGACCTGTCAACATCTCCTCCTTCACATTCTCCCGCAACTGGGGGTGCGAGGAAAAGGCTCAGAATTCCGAGCCCACCCGCTGGCGGTGATGCAGGGCAGTCTGGAGCGACTGCTGATGCTGACATCTGGTCCGGACTGAAGGACCTGACAACGATTACGGACATGTCGTCTACTGTCACTGCATATGATTCTCTCAACATTGATAGAATGGTGGAGGATTATATGAGTGACCGCATCCAAGTAGGCACGTCACACAGTCCGTACTTATACTGGCAGGAAAAAGAGGCAATTTGGAGGCCCTTGCACAAACTGGCTTTATTCTACCTAAGTTGCCCTCCCAAAAGTGTGTACTCCGAAAGAGTGTTTAGTGCCGCCGCTCACCTTGTCAGCAATCGGCGTACGAGGTTACATCCAGAAAATGTGGAGAAGATGATGTTCATTAAAATGAATTATAATCAATTCCTCCGCGGAGACATTGACCAGCAGCAATTGCCTCCACAAAGTACACAGGGAGCTGAGATGGTGGATTCCAGTGGGGACGAATTGATAATCTGTGAGGAGGGGGATGTACACGGTGATATATCGGAGGGTGAAGATGAGGTGGACATCTTGCCTCTGTAGAGCCAGTTTGTGCAAGGAGAGATTAATTGCTTCTTTTTTGGGGGGGGTCCAAACCAACCCGTCATATCAGTCACAGTCGTGTGGCAGACCCTGTCACTGAAATGATGGGTTGGTTAAAGTGTGCATGTCCTGTTTTGTTTATACAACATAAGGGTGGGTGGGAGGGCCCAAGGACAATTCCATCTTGCACCTCTTTTTTCTTTTCTTTTTCTTTGCATCATGTGCTGATTGGGGAGGGTTTTTTGGAAGGGACATCCTGCGTGACACTGCAGTGCCACTCCTAGATGGGCCCGGTGTTTGTGTCGGCCACTAGGGTCGCTAATCTTACTCACACAGTCAGCTACCTCATTGCGCCTCTTTTTTTCTTTGCGTCATGTGCTGTTTGGGGAGGGTTTTTTGGAAGGGACATCCTGCGTGACACTGCAGTGCCACTCCTAGATGGGCCCGGTGTTTGTGTCGGCCACTAGGGTCGCTAATCTTACTCACACAGCTACCTCATTGCGCCTCTTTTTTTCTTTGCGTCATGTGCTGTTTGGGGAGGGTTTTTTGGAAGGGACATCCTGCGTGACACTGCAGTGCCACTCCTAGATGGGCCCGGTGTTTGTGTCGGCCACTAGGGTCGCTAATCTTACTCACACAGTCAGCTACCTCATTGCGCCTCTTTTTTTCTTTGCGTCATGTGCTGTTTGGGGAGGGTTTTTTGGAAGGGACATCCTGCGTGACACTGCAGTGCCACTCCTAGATGGGCCCGGTGTTTGTGTCGGCCACTAGGGTCGCTAATCTTACTCACACAGCTACCTCATTGCGCCTCTTTTTTTCTTTGAGTCATGTGCTGTTTGGGGAGGGTTTTTTGGAAGGGACATCCTGCGTGACACTGCAGTGCCACTCCTAGATGGGCCCGGTGTTTGTGTCGGCCACTAGGGTCGCTAATCTTACTCACACAGCTACCTCATTGCGCCTCTTTTTTTCTTTGCGTCATGTGCTGTTTGGGGAGGGTTTTTTGGAAGGGCCATCCTGCGTGACACTGCAGTGCCACTCCTAGATGGGCCCGGTGTTTGTGTCGGCCACTAGGGTCGCTAATCTTACTCACACAGCTACCTCATTGCGCCTCTTTTTTTCTTTGCGTCATGTGCTGTTTGGGGAGGGTTTTTTGGAAGGGACATCCTGCGTGACACTGCAGTGCCACTCCTAGATGGGCCCGGTGTTTGTGTCGGCCACTAGGGTCGCTTATCTTACTCACACAGCGACCTCGGTGCAAATTTTAGGACTAAAAATAATATTGTGAGGTGTGAGGTATTCAGAATAGACTGAAAATGAGTGTAAATTTATGGTTTTTGAGGTTAATAATACTTTGGGATCAAAATGACCCCCAAATTCTATGATTTAAGCTGTTTTTTTGTGTTTTTTGAAAAAAACACCCGAATCCAAAACACACCCGAATCCGACAAAAAAAATTCGGTGAGGTTTTGCCAAAACGCGTTCGAACCCAAAACACGGCCGCGGAACCGAACCCAAAACCAAAACACAAAACCCGAAAAATTTCAGGCGCTCATCTCTATGACCAGTATGCAGCAATTAAAAATTTTGCTGCATTAAATATCAGGCTACAGCTTTTATTCAAAGGTTTAGAGGTCTCTGACAGTGGCTTACATAATAAAGTATATACGAGGTCATTGGGAGGAGAAAGATCAGTCATAGGGAGAGGATCAAAAGTAGCAGTAAAAACAATACAATACAAGATGACACAATACAAAAAGCAACTAAGTAAGATACAACTGGAACGAAAGAAAACTTTCCAAGAAGACAAGGAGACAGGATGTAGGGAGGGTCATGCTCACAAAAGCTAGCATTCAAGAGGAACAGGGAAGCAACTGAAGATGATGGAGGTGGAGAGGAAGATGAGGGACAGGCTGAGCAAGAGCAGGGGCTAATTTAATATGGGCAAGGAAAAAAAACAGAGAAGATGCGTGGGAAAGAAGCAAGTGGAGCCACAAGGGAAAAGTTTATAATACTGTGTGGTAGGCAAACATGAAAAGATGAGGTTTGGGGGAACACTTGAAAGGTTGGGCAAAATCCTGAAGGCAGGAGTGTGAGGTGGTAACAGGTGTTGATAAGAAGCAACGGCCTTGACAAAATGGAGTGAGCTAGAGGTGGATTACATTACTTATTGGCTGTCATTAATGTTGGAAGGGGAAGTGTAAAATAGGTCTTTATAGGTAAGGGTAATGGGCCCTACACACTCGGCGATCTGCCGCCGAGCTGCCGACGGCGGATACGGCCGACGGGCGACCCGGCAGCGGGGGGGAGGTGACGGGGGGAGTGAAGTTTCTTCACTCCCCCCGTCACCCGACTCCATAGCAGTGCATGATAATATGGACAATCTCGTCCATATTGGCCTGCATGCATAAGTGACTGGGCACCAACGATAACAAGCGCGGGGCCGCGCATCATTAATCGTTGGTGCCTACACACTGCACGATATGAACGAGTTCTCGTTCATTAATGAACGAGAACGTTCATATCGTGCAGTGAGATCTGTAAGTGTGTAGGGCCCATAAGTAGTATAAATTGTATTATAGAGGTACTGGGAAGCCAGTGGTGGAATTTAAAATGAAACATCAGTTCCTAATAAATTGATTGAAATGCTGCATACGCATGAGTGTTTGTGCAAGCCACAAGATGGCTGCCATATTGTCCGTAGGTGACATCATATTTTTCTGTTATTGTGCACTATTGTAGGCTTTACACAGTAAGATGCTTTGTTAAAATGCAAACATAAAGACATGTTTGTTCATTCCAAGTATTTACAGGCCAGTTTACCAGGTTACAAACAATGTCTCATATTCATTGTGGTTTCCCCAGTGGCACACACATGGACCCAGTAATAGACTGTAATGTGGGGCTTGTCTTCTTTCATACTAGTAGATTAGATCAAGTCACACAATAAATCCATCAAAGTTTGGATTAAGTACTGTTTACAGATTAAGTTTGTTGATTTGCTAGATGAAAATATCCTTTGTTCACTGCCAATTATTGTGAAGATTTTTACTACACTGTAGTATTGTATTGCAAAAAATGCAGTGTGAAATTTTATCAAATTTCCAGCATTGATAAAGCAATTTTTAAATTCAATCTCTTGGCCCAAGAGGTTTGCACTGACAATCTGTCAATTTGGGGACATACCAGACAAGCTGTTATACCTGCAAGTATTAGAGAGCTGGTTGGGGTTACCAAACTTTTCTCTAAATTGGAAGTTTTGCCTCATTTAGCGCCCTACTTTTAACAGTAATGTATAGGATTAGATTTACTAAAGCTTTTAATAACTAAAAATAGTGGTGTTGCCAGTAGAAACTAGAGATGAGCGCCGGAAATTTTTCGGGTTTTGTGTTTTGGTTTTGGGTTCGGTTCCGCGGCCGTGTTTTGGGTTCGACCGCGTTTTGGCAAAACCTCACCGAATTTTTTTTGTCGGATTCGGGTGTGTTTTGGATTCGGGTGTTTTTTTCCAAAAAACCTAAAAAACAGCTTAAATCATAGAATTTGGGGGTCATTTTGATCCCAAAGTATTATTAACCTCAAAAACCATAAAAAAAACCTAAAATTTGCACCGAGGTCGCTGGTAGAGATGAGCGGGTTCGGTTTCTTTGAATCCGAACCCGCACGAACTTCACTTTTTTTTTCACGAGTCCGAGCGACTCGGATCTTCCCGCCTTGCTCGGTTAACCCGAGCGCGCCCGAACGTCATCATGACGCTGTCGGATTCTCGCGAGACTCGGATTCTATATAAGGAGCCGCGCGTCGCCGCCATTTTCACACGTGCATTGAGATTGATAGGGAGAGGACGTGGCTGGCGTCCTCTCCATTAGAATAGATTAGAAGAGAGAGAGAGAGATTGTGCAGACAGAGTTTACCACAGTGACCAGTGCAGTTGTTGTTAAGTTAACTTTTATTTAATATATCCGTTCTCTGCTATATCCGTTCTCTGCCTGAAAAAAACGATACACAGCAGTCACACAGTGTGACTCAGTCTGTGTGCACTCAGCTCAGCCCAGTGTGCTGCACATCAATGTATAAAAGCTTATAATAATTGTGGGGGAGACTGGGGAGCACTGCAGGTTGTTATAGCAGGAGCCAGGAGTACATAATATTATATTAATTTAAAATTAAACAGTGCACACTTTTGCTGCAGGAGTGCCACTGCCAGTGTGACTAGTGGTGACCAGTGCCTGACCACCAGTATAGTAGTATATTGTTGTATACTATCTCTTTATCAACCAGTCTATATTAGCAGCAGACACAGTACAGTGCGGTAGTTCACGGCTGTGGCTACCTCTGTGTCGGCAGTCGGCACTCGGCAGGCAGTCCGTCCATCCATAATTGTATAATTATATACCACCTAACCGTGGTATTTTTTTTTCTTTCTTTATACCGTCGTCATAGTCATACTAGTTGTTACGAGTATACTACTATCTCTTTATCAACCAGTGTACAGTGCGGTAGTTCACGGCTGTGGCTACCTCTGTGTCGGCAGTCGGCAGGCAGTCCGTCCATCCATAATTGTATTATTATAATATATACCACCTAACCGTGGTTTTTTTTTCATTCTTTATACCGTCATAGTGTCATACTAGTTGTTACGAGTATACTACTATCTCTTTATCAACCAGTGTACAGTGCGGTAGTTCACGGCTGTGGCTACCTCTGTGTCGGCAGTCGGCAGGCAGTCCGTCCATCCATAATTGTATTATAATATATACCACCTAACCGTGGTTTTTTTTTCATTCTTTATACCGTCATAGTGTCATACTAGTTGTTACGAGTATACTACTATCTCTTTATCAACCAGTGTACAGTGCGGTAGTTCACGGCTGTGGCTACCTCTGTGTCGGCAGTCGGCAGGCAGTCCGTCCATCCATAATTGTATTATAATATATACCACCTAACCGTGGTTTTTTTTTCATTCTTTATACCGTCATAGTCAGTCATACTAGTTGTTACGAGTATACTACTATCTCTTTATCAACCAGTGTACAGAGCGGTAGTTCACGGCTGTGGCTACCTCTGTGTCGGCACTCGGCAGGCAGTCCGTCCATCCATAATTGTATTATAATATATACCACCTAACCGTGGTTTTTTTTTCATTCTTTATACCGTCATAGTCAGTCATACTAGTTGTTACGAGTATACTACTATCTCTTTATCAACCAGTGTACAGTGCGGTAGTTCACGGCTGTGGCTACCTCTGTGTCGGCACTCGGCAGCCCGTCCATAATTGTATATACCAGTGACCTAACCGTGGTTTTTTTTTCTTTCTTTATACATACATACTAGTTACGAGTATACTATCTCTTTATCAACCAGTCTATATATTAGCAGCAGACACAGTACAGTGCGGTAGTTCACGGCTGTGGCTACCTCTGTGTCGGCACTCGGCAGCCCGTCCATAATTGTATATACCACCTAACCGTGGTTTTTTTTTCTTTCTTTATACATACATACTAGTTACGAGTATACTATCTCTTTATCAACCAGTCTATATATTAGCAGCAGACACAGTACAGTGCGGTAGTTCACGGCTGTGGCTACCTCTGTGTCGGCACTCGGCAGCCCGTCCATAATTGTATATACCAGTGACCTAACCGTGGTTTTTTTTTCTTTCTTTATACATACATACTAGTTACGAGTATACTATCTCTTTATCAACCAGTCTATATATTAGCAGCAGACACAGTACAGTGCGGTAGTTCACGGCTGTGGCTACCTCTGTGTCGGCACTCGGCAGCCCGTCCATAATTGTATATACCAGTGACCTAACCGTGGTTTTTTTTTCTTTCTTTATACATACATACTAGTTACGAGTATACTATCTCTTTATCAACCAGTCTATATATTAGCAGCAGACACAGTACAGTGCGGTAGTTCACGGCTGTGGCTACCTCTGTGTCGGCACTCGGCAGCCCGTCCATAATTGTATATACCACCTAACCGTGGTTTTTTTTTCTTTCTTTATACATACATACTAGTTACGAGTATACTATCTCTTTATCAACCAGTCTATATATTAGCAGCAGACACAGTACAGTGCGGTAGTTCACGGCTGTGGCTACCTCTGTGTCGGCACTCGGCAGCCCGTCCATAATTGTATACTAGTATCCAATCCATCCATCTCCATTGTTTACCTGAGGTGCCTTTTAGTTGTGCCTATTAAAATATGGAGAACAAAAATGCCACTCCTAGATGGGCCCGGTGTTTGTGTCGGCCACTAGGGTCGCTAATCTTACTCACACAGCTACCTCATTGCGCCTCTTTTTTTCTTTGCGTCATGTGCTGTTTGGGGAGGGTTTTTTGGAAGGGACATCCTGCGTGACACTGCAGTGCCACTCCTAGATGGGCCCGGTGTTTGTGTCGGCCACTAGGGTCGCTTATCTTACTCACACAGCGACCTCGGTGCAAATTTTAGGACTAAAAATAATATTGTGAGGTGTGAGGTATTCAGAATAGACTGAAAATGAGTGTAAATTATGGTTTTTGAGGTTAATAATACTTTGGGATCAAAATGACCCCCAAATTCTATGATTTAAGCTGTTTTTTAGTGTTTTTGGAAAAAAACACCCGAATCCAAAACACACCCGAATCCGACAAAAATAATTCGGTGAGGTTTTGCCAAAACGCGTTCGAACCCAAAACACGGCCGCGGAACCGAACCCAAAACCAAAACACAAAACCCGAAAAATTTCAGGCGCTCATCTCTAGTCGCTGGATGACTAAGCTAAGCGACCCTAGTGGCCGACACAAACACCTGGCCCATCTAGGAGTGTCACTGCAGTGTCACGCAGGATGGCCCTTCCAAAAAACACTCCCCAAACAGCACATGACGCAAAGAAAAAAAGAGGCGCAATGAGGTAGCTGTGTGAGTAAGATAAGCGACCCTAGTGGCCGACACAAACACCGGGCCCATCTAGGAGTGGCACTGCAGTGTCACGCAGGATGGCCCTTCCAAAAAACACTCCCCAAACAGCACATGACGCAAAGAAAAAAAGAGGCGCAATGAGGTAGCTGTGTGAGTAAGATAAGCGACCCTAGTGGCCGACACAAACACCGGGCCCATCTAGGAGTGGCACTGCAGTGTCACGCAGGATGGCCCTTCCAAAAAACACTCCCCAAACAGCACATGACGCAAAGAAAAAAAGAGGCGCAATGAGGTAGCTGTGTGAGTAAGATTAGCGACCCTAGTGGCCGACACAAACACCGGGCCCATCTAGGAGTGGCACTGCAGTGTCACGCAGGATGGCCCTTCCAAAAAACACTCCCCAAACAGCACATGACGCAAAGAAAAAAAGAGGCGCAATGAGGTAGCTGTGTGAGTAAGATAAGCGACCCTAGTGGCCGACACAAACACCGGGCCCATATAGGAGTGGCACTGCAGTGTCACGCAGGATGGCCCTTCCAAAAAACACTCCCCAAACAGCACATGACGCAAAGAAAAAAAGAGGCGCAATGAGGTAGCTGTGTGAGTAAGATAAGCGACCCTAGTGGCCGACACAAACACCGGGCCCATCTAGGAGTGGCACTGCAGTGTCACGCAGGATGGCCCTTCCAAAAAACACTCCCCAAACAGCACATGACGCAAAGAAAAAAAGAGGCGCAATGAGGTAGCTGTGTGAGTAAGATAAGCGACCCTAGTGGCCGACACAAACACCGGGCCCATCTAGGAGTGGCACTGCAGTGTCACGCAGGATGGCCCTTCCAAAAAACACTCCACAAACAGCACATGACGCAAAGAAAAATTAAAGAAAAAAGAGGTGCAAGATGGAATTGTCCTTGGGCCCTCCCACCCACCCTTATGTTGTATAAACAGGACATGCACACTTTAACCAACCCATCATTTCAGTGACAGGGTCTGCCACACGACTGTGACTGAAATGACGGGATGGTTTGGACCCCCACCAAAAAAGAAGCAATTAATCTCTCCTTGCACAAACTGGCTCTACAGAGGCAAGATGTCCACCTCATCATCATCCTCCGATATATCACAGTGTACATCCCCCTCCTCACAGATTATCAATTCGTCCCCACTGGAATCCACCATCTCAGCTCCCTGTGTACTTTGTGGAGGCAATTGCTGCTGGTCAATGTCTCCACGGAGGAATTGATTATAATTCATTTTAATGAACATCATCTTCTCCACATTTTCTGGATGTAACCTCGTACGCCGATTGCTGACAAGGTGAGCGGCGGCACTAAACACTCTTTCGGAGTACACACTTGTGGGAGGGCAACTTAGGTAGAATAAAGCCAGTTTGTGCAAGGGCCTCCAAATTGCCTCTTTTTCCTGCCAGTATAAGTACGGACTGTGTGACGTGCCTACTTGGATGCGGTCACTCATATAATCCTCCACCATTCTTTCAATGGGGAGAGAATCATATGCAGTGACAGTAGACGACATGTCCGTAATCGTTGTCAGGTCCTTCACCGGACCAGATGTCAGCATCAGCAGTCGCTCCAGACTGCCCTGCATCACCGCCAGCGGGTGGGCTCGGAATTCTGAGCCTTTTCCTCGCACCCCCAGTTGCGGGAGAATGTGAAGGAGGAGATGTTGACAGGTCGCGTTCCGCTTGACTTGACAATTTTGTCACCAGCAGGTCTTTGAACCCCAGCAGACTTGTGTCTGCCGGTAAGAGAGATCCAAGGTAGGTTTTAAAACTAGGATCGAGCACGGTGGCCAAAATGTAGTGCTCTGATTTCAACAGATTGACCACCCGTGAATCCTTGTTAAGCGAATTAAGGGCTCCATCCACAAGTCCCACATGCCTAGCGGAATCGCTCCCTTTTAGCTCCTCCTTCAATGCCTCCAGCTTCTTCTGCAAAAGCCTGATGAGGGGAATGACCTGACTCAGGCTGGCAGTTCAAAGGGCATCAGAACCTTGCACAACGTTGAAATCATTCTCCACTGCGCTTGAGACAGGTGCATTCCACCTCCTATATCGTGCTCAATTGTATAGGCTTGAATGGCCTTTTGCTGCTCCTCCAACCTCTGAAGCATATAGAGGGTTGAATTCCACCTCGTTACCACTTCTTGCTTCAGATGATGGCAGGGGAGGTTCAGTTGTTTTTGGTGGTGCTCCAGTCTTCTGTACGTGGTGCCTGTACGCCGAAAGTGTCCCGCAATTCTTCTGGCCACCGACAGCATCTCTTGCACGCCCCTGTCGTTTTTTAAAAAATTCTGCACCACCAAATTCAAGGTATGTGCAAAACATGGGACGTGCTGGAATTTGCCCATATTTAATGCACACACAATATTGCTGGCGTTGTCCGATGCCACATATCCACAGGAGAGTCCAATTGGGGTAAGCCATTCCGCGATGATCTTCCTCAGTTGCCGTAAGAGGTTTTCAGCTGTGTGCGTATTCTGGAAACCGGTGATACAAAGCGTAGCCTGCCTAGGAAAGAGTTGGCGTTTGCGAGATGCTGCTACTGGTGCCGCCGCTGCTGTTCTTGCGGCGGGAGTCCATACATCTACCCAGTGGGCTGTCACAGTCATATAGTCCTGACCCTGCCCTGCTCCACTTGTCCACATGTCCGTGGTTAAGTGGACATTGGGTACAGCTGCATTTTTTAGGACACTGGTGACTCTTTTTCTGAGGTCTGTGTACATTTTCGGTATCGCCTGCCTAGAGAAATGGAACCTAGATGGTATTTGGTACCGGGGACACAGTACCTCCAACAAGTCTCTAGTTGGCTCTGCAGTAATGATGGATACCGGAACCACGTTTCTCACCACCCAGGATGCCAAGGCCTCAGTTATCCGCTTTGCAGTAGGATGACTGCTGTGATATTTCATCTTCCTCGCAAAGGACTGTTGGACAGTCAATTGCTTGGTGGAAGTAGTAAAAGTGGTCTTACGACTTCCCCTCTGGGATGACCATCGACTCCCAGCAGCAACAACAGCAGCGCCAGCAGCAGTAGGCGTTACACGCAAGGATGCATCGGAGGAATCCCAGGCAGGAGAGGAATCGTCAGAATTGCCAGTGACATGGCCTGCAGGACTATTGGCATTCCTGGGGAAGGAGGAAATTGACACTGAGGGAGTTGGTGGGGTGGTTTGCGTGAGCTTGGTTACAAGAGGAAGGTATTTACTGGTCAGTGGACTGCTTCCGCTGTCACCCAAAGTTTTTGAACTTGTCACTGACTTATTATGAATGCGCTGCAGGTGACGTATAAGGGAGGATGTTCCGAGGTGGTTAACGTCCTTACCCCTACTTATTACAGCTTGACAAAGGCAACACACGGCTTGACACCTGTTGTCCGCATTTCTGTTGAAATACTTCCACACCGAAGAGCTGATTTTTTTGGTATTTTCACCAGGCATGTCAACGGCCATATTCCTCCCACGGACAACAGGTGTCTCCCCGGGTGCCTGACTTAAACAAACCACCTCACCATCAGAATCCTCCTAGTCAATTTTCTCCCCAGCGCCAGCAACACCCATATCCTCCTCATCCTGGTGTACTTCAACACTGACATCTTCAATCTGACTATCAGGAACTGGACTGCGGGTGCTCCTTCCAGCACTTGCAGGGGGCGTGCAAATGGTGGAAGGCGCATGCTCTTCACGTCCAGTGTTGGGAAGGTCAGGCATCGCAACCGACACAATTGGAGTCGGACTCTCCTTGTGGATTTGGGATTTCGAAGAACGCACAGTTCTTTGCGGTGCTACTGCTTTTGCCAGCTTGAGTCTTTTCATTTTTCTAGCAAGAGGCTGAGTGCTTCCATCCTCATGTGAAGCTGAACCACTAGCCATGAACATAGGCCAGGGCCTCAGCCGTTCCTTGCCACTCCGTGTGGTAAATGGCATATTGGCAAGTTTACGCTTCTCCTCCGACAATTTTATTTTAGGTTTTGGAGTCCTTTTTTTACTGATATTTGGTGTTTTGGATTTGACATGCTCTGTACTATGACATTGGGCATCGGCCTTGGCAGACGACGTTGCTGGCATTTCATCGTCTCGGCCATGACTAGTGGCAGCAGCTTCAGCACGAGGTGGTAGTGGATCTTGATCTTTCCCTAATTTTGGAACCTCAACATTTTTGTTCTCCATATTTTAATAGGCACAACTAAAAGGCACCTCAGGTAAACAATGGAGATGGATGGATACTAGTATACTTATGGATGGACTGCCGAGTGCCGACACAGAGGTAGCTACAGCCGTGGACTACCGTACTGTGTCTGCTGCTAATATAGACTGGATGATAATGATATGAAATCAATATATATATGTATATATAATATCACTAGTACTGCAGCCGGACAGGTAGATATATATTTATTAGGTAATGATGACTGATGACGGACCTGCTGGACACTGTCAGCTCAGCAGCACCGCAGACTGCTACAGTAAGCTACTATAGTAGTATGTATCAAGAAGAAAGAAAAAAAAAACCACGGGTAGGTGGTATACAATTATGGATGGACTGCCGAGTGCCGACACAGAGGTAGCTACAGCCGTGGACTACCGTACTGTGTCTGCTGCTAATATAGACTGGATGATAATGATATGAAATCAATATATATATGTATATATAATATCACTAGTACTGCAGCCGGACAGGTAGATATATATTTATTAGGTAATGATGACTGATGACGGACCTGCTGGACACTGTCAGCTCAGCAGCACCGCAGACTGCTACAGTAAGCTACTATAGTAGTATGTATCAAGAAGAAAGAAAAAAAAAACCACGGGTAGGTGGTATACAATTATGGATGGACTGCCGAGTGCCGACACAGAGGTAGCTACAGCCGTGGACTAACGTACTGTGTCTGCTGCTAATATAGACTGGATGATAATGATATGAAATCAATATATATATGTATATATAATATCACTAGTACTGCAGCCGGACAGGTAGATATATATTTATTAGGTAATGATGACTGATGACGGACCTGCTGGACACTGTCAGCTCAGCAGCACCGCAGACTGCTACAGTAAGCTACTATAGTAGTATGTATCAAGAAGAAAGAAAAAAAAAAACCACGGGTAGGTGGTATACAATTATGGATGGACTGCCGAGTGCCGACACAGAGGTAGCTACAGCCGTGGACTAACGTACTGTGTCTGCTGCTAATATAGACTGGATGATAATGATATGAAATCAATATATATATGTATATATAATATCACTAGTACTGTAGCCGGACAGGTAGATATATATTTATTAGGTAATGATGACTGATGACGGACCTGCTGGACACTGTCAGCTCAGCAGCACCGCAGACTGCTACAGTAAGCTACTTTGGTAGTATGTATCAAGAAGAAAGAAAAAAAAAACCACGGGTAGGTGGTATACAATTATGGATGGACTGCCGAGTGCCGACACAGAGGTAGCTACAGCCGTGGACTAACGTACTGTGTCTGCTGCTAATATAGACTGGATGATAATGATATGAAATCAATATATATATGTATATATAATATCACTAGTACTGCAGCCGGACAGGTAGATATATATTTATTAGGTAATGATGACTGATGACGGACCTGCTGGACACTGTCAGCTCAGCAGCACCGCAGACTGCTACAGTAAGCTACTATAGTAGTATGTATCAAGAAGAAAGAAAAAAAAAACCACGGGTAGGTGGTATACAATTATGGATGGACTGCCGAGTGCCGACACAGAGGTAGCTACAGCCGTGGACTACCGTACTGTGTCTGCTGCTAATATAGACTGGATGATAATGATATGAAATCAATATATATATGTATATATAATATCACTAGTACTGCAGCCGGACAGGTAGATATATATTTATTAGGTAATGATGACTGATGACGGACCTGCTGGACACTGTCAGCTCAGCAGCACCGCAGACTGCTACAGTAAGCTACTATAGTAGTATGTATCAAGAAGAAAGAAAAAAAAAACCACGGGTAGGTGGTATACAATTATGGATGGACTGCCGAGTGCCGACACAGAGGTAGCTACAGCCGTGGACTAACGTACTGTGGCCCTCATTCCGAGTCGTTCGCTCGGTATTTTTCATCGCATCGCAGTGAAATTCCGCTTAGTGCGCATGCGCAATATTCGCACTGCGACTGCGCCAAGTATCTTTGCTATGAAGATAGTATTTTTACTCACGGCTTTTTCATCGCTCCGGCGATCGTAATGTGATTGACAGGAAATGGGTGTTACTGGGCGGAAACAGGCCGTTTTATGGGAGTGTGGCTGAAAACGCTACCGTTTCCGGAAAAAACGCAGGAGTGGCCGGAGAAACGGGGGAGTGGTTGGGCGAACGCTGGGTGTGTTTGTGACGTCAAACCAGGAACGACAAGCACTGAACTGATCGCACAGGCAGAGTAAGTCTGGAGCTACTCTAAAACTGCTAAGTAGTTTGTGAGCGCAATATTGCGAATACATCGGTCGCAATTTTAAGATGCTAAGATACACTCCCAGTAGGCGGCGGCTTAGCGTGTGTAACTCTGCTAAATTCGCCTTGCGACCGATCAACTCGGAATGAGGGCCTGTGTCTGCTGCTAATATAGACTGGATGATAATGATATGAAATCAATATATATATGTATATATAATTTCACTAGTACTGCAGCCGGACAGGTATATATATTTATTATGTAATGACTGATGACGGACCTGCTGGACACTGTCAGCTCAGCAGCACCGCAGACTGCTACAGTAAGCTACTATAGTAGTATGTATAAAGAAGAAAGAAAAAAAAAAAAAAAACACGGGTAGGTGGTATACAATTATAATATTATATATATATTAATTATATACAATTATATATATATATATATATATATTAATTAAACTGGTGGTGATTATTAAACTGGTGGTCAGGTCACTGGTCACACTATCAGCAACTTGCAAGTAGTACTCCTAAGCATACAATCACAATATATATTATACTGGTGTGGCACTCTGGCAGCAAAAGTGTGCACTGTACGTTATATGTAGTATGTACTCCTGAGTCCTGAGTCCTGCTCTCAGACTCTAACTGCTCCCCACTGTCAGTGTCTCCCCCACAAGTCAGATAATACAATACAGTCACACTATCTATCACTTCACTTCAGCAAGTACTAGTAGTACTCCTCCTAATGCTCCCCAAAATTACTACTGTGTCTCTCTCTAGTGAGACTGTCTCACTCTCTTCTCGAATCTCTATAAACGGAGAGGACGCCAGCCACGTCCTCTCCCTATGAATCTCAATGCACGTGTGAAAAATGGCGGCGACGCGCGGCTCCTTATATAGAATCCGAGCCTCGCGAGAATCCGACAGCGTGATGATGACGTTCGGGCGCGCTCGGGTTAACCGAGCAAGGCGGGAGGATCCGAGCCTGCTCGGCCCCGTGTAAAAAACCCTGAAGTTCGGGCGGGTTCGGATTCCGAGGAACCGAACCCGCTCATCTCTAGTACTAGAAACCAAACAAATTCTACCTAACATTTTCTTAGCACAGCCTAGAACACTGTATCTAGACTCAGAGATGTAGCCAGAATTTTGTGTACCCCATAGCATAATTTTGAAAGGGCCCCTACCACAATATATATAGCAAGACACCTCTCTCTGCAGCAGGTTTTCTTTTTATGAACCATAGTAGTTCACAATATGCCACATTGTAGTGCTGCCAGTACACATTATGGCACAGTGCCTCCAAATCACATTATGTTGTCCCCACTTCCTATTATACCTCCAGTTTATATTATGCCACATTGTGTGGCCTCAGTTCATATATTGCTACATTGTAGTGCTTCAAGTTCATATTATGCCACACTTTAGTGTTCACTGTTCATACTCTTCAACATTACAGTTCCTCCAGTCCATATTATTTAATATTACAGGTCTTAGTTCCGATTATGCCAGATTACAGTACACCTTTACCATTATAGCATCCACCGCAAACACCACTCACTGAAAATGGAATATCACCTCATTTAAGGCAGGCAATGAGTCGGACACAATTGCTTAGCAGGCACTTCCAGGAACTTGGTAGACAACTGTATGTCCTGCTTCTGAGCCCGCTAAACCTCTGGGCCCCATAGCAATGGCATACCTAGCACCCACTATAGCTACACCCATGTCCACAGTCTAATTTGTTGCTTTAAGCAACACATACACAGTTTAGTAACTAAGAGGTCTGTTTACTAAGCATTGGATGGAGATAAAGTACCAGCCAACCAGCTCCTGTCAAATTTCAAACCTAGCCTGTGATATGTTAGGAGCTGATTGGCTGGTACTTTATCTCCATCCACTTTATCTCCATCACAAGCTTAGTAAATAGACCCCTATACTCCTTAGACTGTATTCACTAAACAATTTACATACCCCTACTAAAGTACTGGGTCAACCTTAATTTCAAACAATTTAGAATTTAAAGAGGTCTTATGAACTTTGTGTCCACTATACAGCAACATCCCGGAGGTCTTTGCTACTAAATAACCACCCTTCCCCCTGCCCCACATGCACACACACACACACATACACACCAAAAAAATTCTGGGGGATTTATACAAAAAGGTCCATACATGTTTTTTCTTTCCTCTATCTGATAGGATGGGATAGTATTGGTGTGGCCTTTATTGTGCAAGCTTCAAGTAATTTTGTTGTGTGGACTACTACTTAAGATGGTTTTGACCATATGGGCACAATGTATGTTAAATACTCACAGACATACGCAATTAGTTCTTTTGTGGCTGTGACAAGTGTAGCCCCAGAGTTATACTGAATATACAGTTCTTAATATGAAAATCTGCATTTAGTTCTGTGTACGAAGTGCAAGTGTAACGAAAGTGCAAGTGTAACGACAGCCAACTTGTGTTCAATTCTGCATCTGTGCCAGTCTATGTACTACAGATAAGAGGGAGCCATTTTGGTTTCATTTTTATAACTAGTGCACGGTATTAATTGTGGCACTCCTGGTAGTATTATTACCCATTCTGTATATATTATTACATTTTAGTAATCCCAATAAATAAAGGCAACATACTCAGATAGATAAGAGGTAATTGCTTTTGCTACTGGTGCTCTCTTAAATGAAAAAGGAGTACATAGTTTTGAGTGAGCATTAACTAGCATTGTTTTCAGTGCCCATGTGTACAGTAAATGTCCACGTCAAAACTAGGGGTGTTTGAGCAGTACGTTTCCCAGGTCAGAGGGCCCTGGTGGCAGCACCATTGCATTTGGCTTTATGGGTGCCTGGAATATCCTTCGGATGCTCTGGGCATGTACTCTACAGCTTCAAAGCCACTCAGAGCCTCATAAGGAAGCTCCAGGCAGTGCTGTACTTCCTGTGCCGGCGGCACTGGCCCATTAGTGTGACATCATGACATCACATGTATGGGCAAAATCACCCTACTCCAGCACTGCCTTATAGAGTCCCTACTTGCTACTTATTAGCAAGGCATGAATAGTATACACATTCAGTGCCAGATTCAGAGATGGACCATAAATGCACATCAGCTGTGTCTCAAAACGCAGCTGCTGGGTGAAAATATGTAAAAGCAGCAGGCGGCGGGGGGGGGGGGGCTTGACACAGCATGGGGTAGGCAGCCTCCTGCCAGAACTCCTGCTAATATCCTGCTCTTTCTCCTGTTTCCCTGGTGGTCGGTGGCTGAAAATTTCTGCAAGACTGCAGTACCCCCTCTGCTCCTCCAGTGTGAATTTGGGGATTCTCAGTGCCAGGAGTCCTAACTTCCCAGTTGGTGAAGTCTGTGACTGGATCCTGAGGCACACTCTGCTCTCAGTGTGGTTGTTGCAGCAGCTCTATCCTCACTCCTGCCTTCTGCTGTATCTGGTGATTGGGTCTCTTCAGTGGTCGGGCGAATGGTTCTGAAAGCGGGTGATCTTCAGTTAGCCGGCTGTTGGGATCCCGGCGCACAGTATACCGGCGCCGGAATCCCGATACCTGGCATATCGACACCTTTTCTCCCTCTTGGGGGTTCACAACCCCCGTAGAGGGAGAATAGATAGCGTGGCGCACGTAGCGCGCCACCGAGCCCGCAGTGTGGCAAGCGCAGCAAGCCCGCAAGAGGCTCATTTGCGCTCGCCCAGCTGTCGGTATGCCGGCGGTCAGGATTCCGGCGCCGGTATGATGGCCTCCGGGAGAACGGCTGCCGGCATACCATACTACACCCCTGAAAGCTGCTGGGGCCAGTGTGCTCTGCAGAGGTTTTGGTGGCGGTATCCTGTGGATTTCTGTGACCTGTCTCCAGCTTTGTCATGATGTGTGAATTCTACCACAACTCTGTAGCTGGTGAGCAGGATGGCTTTGCTTCTATGTGCTTTTCATCCTGATTCAGTGCAGCAGCTCTCAGGGCCCTTTAGTGAGACTTTATCTGCATCACTTACTATTACACTACAGCAGGTGCTTACTGTGGTGGGTTCTTTTGAGCAATGAATTACTAATAGACTGGAGGAGCTGAGGGATGACCTTACGCATATTCCCCGTGAACTACGGCTGGTGATGGCGCATGTGGATCCTCCGGCGGCCTTTGTTTCTTTAGTGGTGATTGCACGGACCCCCGTGAAGATTCAATCTGCAGTCACACAGAGTCAGTTATCCGATGAAGAGGAAGAATAGCGACGTAACATCCTCCAGTTTGTTGGCAGTCCACAAGACGGCTTTTCGCTCTAATATTTATTTGGAACAGTGGCTTGGTGTAACCCGGGGGTGGAGGTTTCTGTCCCTAATCTGGTTTTCTTCAGCTGCTCCTTGTTCCTATACGTTTATTTTGACAAAGCTGTGTGTGACAGCTGATGGCCCAATTTATCCTTCTGCCAACTCTCGAGAGACTGTCATTTGGCTGGATTACTTTTATCCAGGGTGGAATCATCCTCCGGACTGATTTTGCTCACCTTGGGACTGGGAACCATTTCACTGGCTGCTGAGACCCTTACTGTGCTCTGTTCTGTATACTGATTTTCGGTATCTACTGCGTAATTTCACATTGTTTGTACATCCTTTCAAAGATTCAGTTGTGTTATACTGCTATTCTTGTGCTCATTCTACCTAGCTATTTGCATATAACCAATTATTTTCCAGGAGAATTCTGCTCTAATGTTTAAGGCCATTTATTTAGTGTTATTGTCACTCACATAGATATTAGTCTGTTTTCCGTTTCAGTGTATCTAAACATATGTGCATATTTTACTATTTTACCGGAGCAGCTTGCCATATTTAGTTTGTGGTCATTTATTTTAATGCCACAGCCACTTCTATTTATATTATGTCTGTTCTTTACACTCAGTTATCTTGATATTTTCATAATACTTTACTATTCTATGGGTATACCCTGCTCTATTTAGTTTATAGCCATTTATTTAGTTGCCCCTGTCATTTACAGTATATCGTGTGCTTATCCTGTAGCTACAGTTTAGTTGTTCTGCTATTCTCGTGCGCATTATAGCTAAATATTTGTGTGCAACACTTGGTTCCGAGAGAATCCTGTTCTAACTTGTGTATGGCCCTTTTTTTAGTGTTACATCAGTATTAATGGCCTAAGGGGGTCATTCCGACCCATTTGCACGCTGTGGTTCATCGCAGTGGTGCGAACGGGTCGGAACTGCGCATGCACGGTGGCCGCATTACGCAGGCGCATCATTGCCCGGTGACAGCAGCAGTGGCCGGTCAGCAACGCCGCGTAAAAATTAACGGGTCGCAGCGGCGACTGCAAGAAGATTGACAGGAGGAAGGCGTTCCGGGGCGTCAACTTTTCTGGGCATGGAGATCCGAACGCAGGCGTGTCCAGTCGTTTGGAGGGCGGATGTCTGACGTCAATTCTGGGACCTTCATCGCTGGATCCATCGCACAGGGTAAGTAACTGCAGGGCTAGTCTTGTTTTACACAAAACCTTTTTAGCATAGCAGGGCTGCACAAGCGATCGCAGCCCTGCTATGCTAAAATACATTCCCCCACAGGCTGATCGCAGCAAAGAGTTGCTACGTGTGATCAACTCGGAATGACCCCCTAATTCAGAGTTGATCACAGCAGCAAATTTGTTAGCAGTTGGGCAAAACCATGGTCATTCCGAGTTGATCGCTCGCTGCCGATTTTCGCAGCGCAGCGATCAGAAAAAATAAATGTCAAAATTGCGCATGCGTATGGGCTGCAGTGCGCACGCACAATGTACTTTCACACAAAATTATGTAGTTTTACACAAGGTCTAGCGACTCTTTTCCGTCGCTTTGTTGATCGGTGTGTGATTGACAGGAAGTGGGTGTTTCTGGGTGGTAACTGACCGTTTTCCGGGAGTGTGCTAAAAAATGCAGGCGTGCCAGGATAAAACTCAGGCGTGCCTGGGGAAACGGGGGAGTGGCTGGCCGAATGCAGGGCGTGTTTGTGACGTCAAAGCAGGAACTAAACAGACTGAAGTGATCGCAAGGAAGGAGTAGGTCTACAGCCACTCAGAAACTGCTTGAAAAAATGTCAGCACTGTTCTGCTAACCTTTCGTTCGCACTTCTGCTAAGCTTATATACACTACCAGAGGGCGGCGGCTTAGCGTTTGCACTGCTGCTAAAAGCAGCTAGCGAGCGATCAACTCGGAATGAGGGCCTATGTGCACTGCAGAGGGGGCAGATATAACATTTGCAGAGAGAGCTAAATTTGGGTGGGTTATTTGGTTTCTGTGCAGGGTAAATACTGGCTGCTTTACTTTTACACTGCAATTTAGATTTCAGTTTGAACACACCCCACCCAAATCTAACTCTCTCTGCACATGTTATACCTGCCCCCAGGGGTGTCAGAACATTTATAGGTTGGGGCGGCAAGATACATTTTCTATTTGGCGCCCCTGGGGGCGGAGCCACCAGGGAGGAGGAGGCAATACTATGGGGACGAAAAGGAGGCAGCACCACGGTGGGGTATAGGCCACACCATGTAGATGGTGGCCGGGAATCCCACTGACGGAGGTGCTGCGATGGGGAAAGGAGGCGCCTGGGACTGCAGTATTGCACCAGCAAGCACCATTGTGTAGGTGAGGCGGGCACCCGGGACCTCCGGGGAGCAGTGGGGGTATGGAAAAGTGAAGGCGGTAACTATGCTCTGGAAAAGGGGCCTGGTCACTCAAAAGGGGACGTACCCTTCAGTGTAGTTTACCACACCATATACCCCTTATACACATTATGCTTAACAATAGTAGTACCCCATATACTGTCTAGTACTGGTGCACCTTTCACATTATAGCACACAGTATGAGCCGAAATTCACATTATAGCCAATGGTATGAGCCGAAATTTACATTATACCACATAGAATGAGCCGGAATTTACATTATAGCACACAGAATGAGCCGGAATTTACAATTATAGCACACGGTATGAGGCGAAATTCACATTATAGCACAATGATTGAGCCGAAATTCACATTGTAGCACACAGAATGAGCCGAAATACACATTATAGTACACAGAATGAGCCGAAAATTCACATTATAGCACACAGCATGAGCCGAAATTCACATTGTTGCACATAGAATGAGCCGAAATTCACATTGTAGCACACAGAATGAGCCGAAAATTCACATTATAGCACACAGTATGAGCCGAAATTCAGGGAGAGTAACAGAGGGTCAGGGAAAGGGACATATGGACAGGGAGAGGGACAAGGAGAGTGACAGCAGGGACATAGGGAGAGAGAAAGGCAGCAGGGTAAAATTACCTATTGAGCAGCGGCGGTGCGGAGGAGGCTGTGGTCTGCGGTGGATGAGGAGGCTGTGGTCAGCGCGGGGCAAAGGAGGCTGTGGGCATTGGCGATGATGCGGAGGAGGAGTCTGTGGGAGTTGGCGGAGGTGCAGAGGAGACTGGGGACGGCTGCAATGCAGCAGAGGAGGAGACAGAGGGCAGAGGTCTCTATATAAAACCTTGTCTCTGTGCCGCGCTCCTGGACTATATCCTGATGAAATGGTGTAGACCATGAAATGTTGATAACGCTGAAACTGGTGTCTGAGTGATGTTTTATTATCCAGGAGTGCGGCACAGAGATAAGGTTGTAGGAAGCTAACACTATCGCGTATGGCAGTGCGGGCACCCGGAGCAGTTTATATACCTATTAGGAGAGCCGGTAAACAAAAAAACAAAAATTATATATATATATATATATATATATATATATATATAATATTTATTTTAATGTTATGTACATACAGGATATGGACCCCTGGACCCCCCTTACAAATCCTACATTTGCCATTGGAGAGGGGGGGAGAGAGGGAGTGGGAGCAGGCCGGATAGCCTCTTACCTGTGACAACCCAGCCACAGGTCTCTGCAATGCAGAGACAGCAGGCACTTCTCTCCATTAGGCCACGCCCCCTAATCACCCGCGAATCGCGGCACTTCTCTGGCGGCCCTGGTAAGGGGTGGGACGGGCAGCGCTGTTGAACTGAGCCTGGGAGCAGGAGGGGCTGAACACAGCCATATCCTGCTGCTGCTCAGTCCCTGCACGGAGCGGAGGTTGTGATGTGCGGTCTTTCAGCTGACCGCACATCGCTCCTCCTGAATATTGGCGGCGCCTCTCATATTTTGGGGGGGCGAGCTGCCCCCTTGCCCCCCCAGTTCCGATGCCACTGTCTGCCCCACTTGCAGTGCACATGGTTTTGCCCAACTGCTAACAAATTTGCTGCTGCGCTCAACTCTGAATTACCCCCAGGTCTATTTTCCGGCTCCTTGGGGTAAATTTACTAAGGTGGGAGATTTTTAGAACAGGTGATGTTGCCCATAGCAACCAATCAGATTATATCTATTATCTTCTAGAAGCAGCTAGACAAATGTTAAGTAGAATCTGATTGGTTGCTATGGGCAACATCACCAGTTCTAAAAAACTCCCACCTTAGTAAATTTACCCCCTTGTATCTATGAATGTGTGCACTCTTTACCATTTTGTGGGAGAAGTTTGCCATATTTAGTCTGTGGTAGCTTGTGTTAGTTCCACAGCCATTTATACTTATATTCTGTCTTTAAGCTCAGTTATCTCCATATTTGCATACTACTTTACTATTCTGTGGGTGTAACCTGCTCCACTTAGTTTATGGCCATTTATTTTAGCCGCCCCTGTCAATTGTACAATATACTTATCCTGTGTTATGGGGTTAGGGGGTGGAGGGATGTTAGGGAATTAGGTGTAGTGATGTTAGGGATGGGGTTCTTATGGGGATCCAGGTATGCCTAGTTTGGGGTTAGGTTATACAGGGTGGGGAGTTCTTGGGAGGTTTGCTTTGGGCATCTTTATTTTATTTTGTGTATTTGAGTGGTTTGTAGGTTAGGGTATGTGGGGTGGGAGGGGATGTGAGGCTTTTTGTTTTGATATTCAATGGATGTGAGTTTTTTTATATTTTCATTTATGGTACAGTATGTCACCTATGCCCCATTATAAATCTGGCTCTCTCACGTGTACACCTGAATGGCACCTTTGGGTGGCAATTAAGTTACCATGCTTGATGTATGTCATTGTTTGTAATAAATCTGTATGTCATTGTTTGTAATAAATCCTGCTATATTTACATTTCTCATGTCCGATGGCTTGGTGGCTGATCTTTATTTTGCCATTTATACACTGTTTATGCCCTCCCGTATTATTCCTCATATTTGCCTTACAATTCATATGCCTGTTTAATGTCTGGGTGTGACTCTTTAAATCTGCAATAAAAATGACACAATTAAAAAATAAAATAAAAAAAAAAGCAGCAGGCAGCGTCTGTAGTAGAAAGACACCCAGTGCATGCTTTTGCGATCTGCTGCTGCATCCAAAGACACAGCATCGGATCATCTGCATGAACATCAGTCATCTGAGTGACCCTCAGGTTACTTAGGATGGGCGTGTATTTCACAGTTCAGGGGCAGTGAAGATGCATCCAAGGGGCACGACCAGAAAATGAGGCAGGCCAGACACCGTTTTCTGTAACGCTGACCATCGCTTCTCCTGCCACGCCCCAAAACGGCTGCAACATGTCAATCATGTTGTGAGTTAGGTTGCTCTGTGACTGTCACCGCAGACAGATGTCTACACATGCCCAGTACAAACAGCGGAGATGTATGTAAACCATCAGATTTGCCTACATCTCAGTATCAGGCCCTTGATGCGTTATATCTATGTGATAGGACATTGCACATTGTAGACAGACTCAGACATTGCAATCGTTCCAATACATCTGTAAAAAAAACTATTATCAGTTTTGCTCTGGCAATTCCACTGGGGTAGCTTGCACCATCATACTTGCCAACTCTCCCTGTTTGTCAAGCAGACTCCCTGACATAGTAGCAATCTCCCTGATTCCATCTTACCCCATTATGTAGCTGGTATATTCTTGGGATAAAACAGAAATCAGAGATATATACATTCAAATGGGATCAGCAGTGTTATTTCCCTGCATTTGTTATAAGTAGAGATGAGCGGGTTCGGTTCTCCGAGATCCGAACGCCCCCGAACTTCACCCATTTTACACGGTTCCGAGGCAGCCTCGGATCTTCACGCCTTGCTCGGTTAACCCGAACACGCCCGAACGTCATCATCCCGCTGTCGGATTCTCGCGAGATTCGTATTCTATATAAAGAGACGCGCGTCGCTGCCATTTTCACTCGTGCATTGGAGATTGAATGGAGAGGACGTGGCTGCGTTCTCTCCCTGAAAAGCTCCGTAATCTGTGCTCAGTGTGCTGCAAATATCTGTGCTCAGTGCAGTGGTGGATTTAGCGGGGGGCGATTAGGGCGAACGCCGCCCCTACACATACCGGCACCGGGATGGAGGCCGGGTCCCGCCGCGGTGTTGGGAACGGGGTGGAGAGCGGTGCAGCGCGGCGGGGGAAGGGGAAAGAGAGAGCGTCCTGACGCGCATACAGGGAGGAGGGGGCGTGGTCAGAGAAGGGACGACAGAGGCAGCAGTGTACACAATCACTGTAGCCTGTCCCCGCCGGCCTCTGTTCTGACCATGCCCCCTCCTCCCTGTACGCGCGTCAGGACGCTCTCTCTCTCTTCTTCCCCCACCGCGCTGCACCGCTCTCCACTCCGTTCCCAACACCGCGACGGTCAGGTGGGTTGGCGATATAAGTAGAGTACAGTTTATAGGCACCGCTCGGTCACTCTCCTGGATCAGTAACGTGCAGCATCTTCCTGTTATGATGTTTTTAATTGGATTTCATTGAATTTAAAAAAATTTCAATTTAGGAAAAACTCAATTTGCTCTGCGCCTCTCTGTTCATATACCTGAATCTGTAATTGCTGCATTGCTGCAGGCTTCCTTCTCTTCATCACCAGAAAACCTTTTTAGCTAATTAGGTTGCACACTGGCTTATAGAACGTCTTTCCCGCAGCGCAGCATCTGAAGGTAGCGCCTTCCAAACCTGATTATCTCAGACGTTCATTAAACTGCCCCAGGGCCGGCTATCAGGCGAGGTCGCCGTCCCAGGGAGCAGATCTGAGGATGGCGACATATCTGTGCTGCAAATGTGTAAATGAGTTAGTATCCGGCACCCGGATTATTGGGAAGATGAAGTGTGGTGCGTCAGTACAGAAGAAAATAAGAGTAATAGGAAAATATTTCTATTTAGAAATTTTTATCAAGCCTTGGAGAGTAATAAGTAGCACGGTCATAAAGTGCCAACCAATCAGCTCCTAACTGTCATGTTACAGGCTGTGTTTGAAAAATGACAGTTAGGAGCTGGTTGGCTGGTACTCATGCTGCTGCGGAGTCGGACTCCAAAATACGAGTAGGTGTCAATGTATGCCATGTCTCCTCCACTCCAAGCTAAAGTGTGTGTGTGTGTGTGTGTGTGTGTGTGTGTGTGTGTGTGTGTGTGTGTGTGTGTGTGTGTGTGTGTGTGTGTGTGTGTGTGTGTGTGTGTGTGTGTGTGTGTGTGTGTGTGTGTGTGTGTGTGTGTGTGTGTGTGTGTGTGTCATATCTTCCACCCCCTTCTCCTCCTAACTAAAGCGTCTGTGTTCCATGTCTCCCCCCTCTTCTCCTAACTAAAGTGTATGATATGTCTCCCCTCCTAGCTAAAGTGTGTGTGTGCCACGTCTCCCTCCCTCCCCCGTTTTTTCCTCGCTGCCCCAGTGTAAGTAAATAAGGGGGTAGGATTCCCCTTGCCCCCAGTGCCTGCATTATTTTGGCTCATTCAGTGTACTGTAATGTGAATTTCGGCTCATTCAGTGTGGTATAATGTGAATTTTGGCTCATTCTGCGAGCTATAATGTGAATTTCGGCTCATTCGGTGTGCTATAATGTGAATTTCAGCTCATACAGTGTGCTATAATGTAAATTTCGGCTCATTCAGTGTGCTATAATGTGAATTTCAGCTCATTCAGTGTGCTATAATGTGAATTCCGGCTCATACTGTGTGCTACAATGTGAATTTCAGCTCATACAGTGTGCTACAAGGTGAATTTCGGCTCATTCAGTATGCTATAATGTGAATTTCGGCTCATTCAGTGTGCTATACTGTGAATTCCGGCTCATACTGTGTGCTACAATGTGAATTTCAGCTCATACAGTGTGCTATAATGTGAATTTCCGCTCATTCAGTGTGCTACAATGTGAATTTCAGCTCATACTGTGTGCTATAATGTGAATTTCGGCTCATTCAGTGTGCTACAAGGTGAATTTCGGCTCATTCAGTGTGCTATAATGTAAATTTCGGCTCATTCAGTGTGCTATAATGTGAATTCCGGCTCATACTGTGTGCTACAATGTGAATTTCAGCTCATACAGTGTGCTATAATGTGAATTTCCGCTCATTCAGTGTGATACAATGTGAATTTCAGCTCATACTGTGTGCTATAATGTGAATTTCGGCTCATTCAGTGTGCTACAATGTGAATTCCGGCTCATACTGTGTGCTACAATGTAAATTTCAGCTCATACAGTGTGCTATAATGTGAATTTCCACTCATTCAGTGTGCTACAATGTGAATTTCAGCTCATACTGTGTGCTATAATGTGAATTTCGGCTCATTCAGTGTGCTACAAGGTGAATTTCGGCTCATTCAGTGTGCTATAATGTGAATTTCGACTCATTCAGTGTGCTATAATGTGAATTCCGGCTCATACTGTGTGCTACAATGTGAATTTCAGCTCATACAGTGTGCTATAATGTGAATTTCAGCTCATACTGTGTGCTATAATGTGAATTTCGGCTCATTCAGTGTGCTATAATGTGAATTTCGGCTCATTCTGTGTGATATAATGTGAATTTCGGCTCATTCATTGTGCTATAATGTGAATTTCGGCTCATTTTGTGTGCTATAGAAACATAGAATTTGTCAGCAGATAAGAACCACTTGGCCCATCTAGTCTGCCCCTTTTTTTTTTACATTATTTTTATCTCAAACCTTATTTGATCCTTATTTCTTTGTAAGGAGATCCTTATGTCTATCCCATGCATGTTTAAATTGCCCTACTGTCTTAGCCTCTACCACCCCTGATGGAAGGAATGGTGATTCGCCAGTCTGTATCACCAGTGCGCAGGGTTCTCTCCACTAACTGGCAACATTTTATTAGTAATGGCAACAATAGGAAATTTTAGAAGCGAACGGGAAGGGCATTACTAAGTGGGAGGGACTATGATTAGGGGGAGGAGTCATAATTCTTTGACCGCCCCCCCCCTAAAAGTTAAGTCTAGATCCGCCACTGGCTCAGTGTGCTGCAAATATCTGTGCTCAATGTGCTGAAAATATCTACGTTCTCTGCCTGAAAACGCTCCATATCTGTGCTCAGTGTGCTGCAAATATCTGTGCTCAGTGTGCTGCATTGTGGGGACTGGGTACCACCAGTATATAATTATACTTATAGTAGTACAGTACAGTAGGCCATTGCTGTATCTTGCAGCTTTGTGTCACTGCAAGTATCCATTCCATATCTGTGCAGCATTTTTGTGAGCAGTATATATAGTATTACAGTGCAGCATTTTGGTGACCCAACAGTATATAGTTGTGTACAGTAGGCCATTGCTGTATCTTGCAGCTCTGTGTCACTGCAAGTATCCATTCCATATCTGTGCAGCATTTTTGTGAGCAGTATATATAGTTTTACAGTGCAGCATTTTGGTGACCCAACAGTATATAGTTGTGTACAGTAGACCATTGCTGTATCTTGCAGCTCTGTGTTACTGCAAGTATCCATTCCATATCTGTGCAGCATTTTTGTGAGCAGTATATAGTAGGACAGTGCAGCATTTTGGTGACCAGCAGTATACATATATAGTACAGTACAGTAGGCCATTGCTCTATCTTGCAGCTCTGTGTCACTTCTAGTATCCTGATCAGTGCTCAATATCTGCTGCATTGTTGTGACCAGTATGTATACTGTAATGTGCGACTTGTGTTATACACCTGGTGATTATACATCCTGTAATCTGTACTGAGCGATGTGTGAGATACACCTGGGGATTATATACCCAATATACTGTACTGTGTGATGTGTGAGATACACCTGGGGATTATACACCCTATATTATTATTATTATTATCCCTTATTTCTATGGCGCCACAAGGGTTCTGCAGTGCCCAATTACAGAGTACATAAATAATCAAACAGGAAAACAGCAACTTACAGTTGATGACAGTATAGGACAAGTACACTAAATACACATAGTTACATCAGCAGATGACACTGGAATAAGTATCAGGTGGCAGAAGACTGCTGGATGTGGTACAGTTGAAGATTATTAAAGTAAGACAAATGATAAGCACATGAGGGAAGAGGGCCCTGCTCGTGAGAGTTTACAATCTAAAGGGGAGGGGTAGACAGACATGGGTGACACAGATGGGGTACATAGAGAATGTGGAACAGAGGGTTAGGATGACATTTGGCTGGGTTTGGTGAAGAAGTGGACCCCCAGAAGGCACAAGTCAATACTTAACATTGCAACATTTTACTGGGCTATGCAGGAGAAAATTAAAAATAGGAGAAAATAAAAAAATAAAAAAAGAATCAATAACTTCTACCGCTTTCAAAAAGGTCAATGGAAGCTGAAATAATGGACAACTACCTCATGGAAGCCAGATACAGTATACCAAACAGTACTTAGCAGAGTTAGGAATGATTGCTTATGAAATACAGTAACATTTTGTCATAATATTTCAGAAACTGCATGGCTGGTCTCTTGCACTCTTTTGCTCTAATACACCACCTGCTTTAGGATTTATATTCAAAAACATTATGTCTCCATAATCCCAAAAACGTCAGTCTTATTGGAAAGTGGTTTGTTCCTTTGTAAGGGAAAGAGAACAAACGTTCTCAAACAATGGTTTCTCAATTTCTTTTTCCTCTGGGAAGGGATTGTGGATTCGCAGGAACATCTGAGCATTTCTGTAATCAGAAAGCAGCGACTTTCTACAAATGTTTACGAATAATTCCAGTGATTTTGTCATTTTCTTCCAGTGATTTGGACCAATAATACCATTGATTAGAACCAATAATTCCAGTGATTTTGACATTTTCTTCCAGTGATTTGGACCAATACTACCATTGAGTAGAACGAATAATTCCAGTGATTTTGTCATTTTCTTCCAGTGATTTGGACCAATAACACCATTGATTAGAACGAATAATTCCAGTGATTTTGTCATTTTCTTCCAGTGATTTGGACCAATAATACCATTGATTAGAACGAATAATTCCAGTGATTTTGTCATTTTCTTCCAGTGATTTGGACCAATAATACCATTGATTAGAACGAATAATTCCTGTGATATTGAGGTGTTTGTGTCGCTTAGCTTAGCCGTCCAGCGACCACAGTGCACCTCTTTTTCTCTTTTCTTTGCATCATGTGCTGTTTGGGGCCAATTTTTTGAAGTGCCATCCTGTCTGACACTGCAGTGCCACTCCTAGAGAGGACAGGTGTTTGTGCCGCTCACTTGGGTTGCTTTGCTTAGTCATCCAGCGACCTCGGTGCAAATTTTAGGACTAAAAATAGTATTGTGAGGTGTGAGGTGTTCAGAATAGACTGGAAATGAGTGGAAATTGTGGTTATTGAGGTTAATAATACTATAGGATCAAAATGACCCCAACATTATTTGAAAAAAAACACCCGAATCCAAAACACACCCGAATCCGACAAAAAAAATTTCAGGGAGGTTTTGCCAAAACGCGTCCGAATCCAAAACACGGCCGCGGAACCGAATCCAAAACCAAAACACAAAACCCGAAAAATTTCCAGTGCACATCTCTAGTTATAAGGCACAATTAACGGGGCAGATGTATCAAGCCTGGAGAAGTGATAAAGCAGTGATAAATGCAAGGTGATAACGCATCAGCCAATCAGCTCCTAACTGTCAATTTACATATTGGAGCTGATTGGCTGGTGATTATTGACCTTACATTTATCACTGCTTTATCACTTCTCCAGGCTTAATACATCTGCTACATGCGTTTTTAAATAAGGTTTCTTGAGGCCACTTATATAGAACCACTTGTAAAACACAATACACAAGCAAACCCTGAAAAGTATCAGTGTCTTTTTATCTAAAGGGTAGATCTTGTTAACTGCTTTGGGGCTCATTTACATTTGGATGTAAGTCATTTTCATGACACGACTCTCCGATATAGCCATACACGTCCGCTCTGGTAGGTGTTACTGTTACAATCTACCTGAAATCCTTTTTCAGAAGTAGGCAAGTATGCAATATACACATGCAAAAATGAAAATATGTAGATATTGCTTGTTACGTGCATCTGCAATACATAACTTCAGAATGTATGCCGATTTTGAGAAAAGTAAAGAATGTAGCACATCAACAGGCAAACTACAAGCATAGGCAAGAACACTTTGCTAGAATGTGTAGAATGTGTGCATGTTTATTAAGTCACATGTCCTTGATCAGCACCCACAGTGAATAACTAACTAGTCACAAACTAACTAAACTGGATGGAGGTGATTTGTCCAAGCAAATTATATAATTCTATCTGCTATTATAAGACTTGCAAACACTGTCACTTCATAATACACTTGCATATTTACCATGCATGGGTGCCAGAGACACTATTGAATATTCCTATTAGAGTCAGGTCCACATTTAAATTTGTCCCACGCTCCTCCCAGGCCAAATATGGGGACCCTACCAACAGAGACGTTTTTAGACTAAGTAGATCCCATGGTGAAAAAGTCCCTTTGGCTCCCTGCTTTAAAAAAAAATAAAAAAAATCTATTCTATTTCTTTTTGTATGTACTAAATAAAATACACCTTACCTATATGGTGGTTTCTCTGAACAGGAAATTGGTCCTTCCTAGGCAGACAGTGTCTTCAGTCTGTATTCACTATTCATCTAAGAGACCACATGGTCAGGGAGATGCCTCTTTTGGTAGGAATATGACCGATATCATCATACATTAGAAGTTCAATAATGCCCGCCTGTGTCAACTCCTACCCACTGTGTCTCTCCAGC
The DNA here is from genome assembly GCF_028390025.1 of Pseudophryne corroboree. Lineage (NCBI taxonomy): Eukaryota > Metazoa > Chordata > Amphibia > Anura > Myobatrachidae > Pseudophryne > Pseudophryne corroboree. The sequence continues at coordinate 649,194,038 of NC_086446.1, read as the reverse complement.
CTACTGCTCCATGTCACTCAAGCCTCATCTCACTGCAGCCTCATGTCTCTCTAGCCCCCTGCCACTCCAGCCTCCTGCCCCCTGTCCACTTCATCCTCCTGTCTTTCTAGCCTCCTGCCCCTGTCACTTCAACCTACTGTGTTTCCAAACTCCTCCCCTGTCACTCCAGACTCCTGTTTTTCCAGTCTCCTAACCCCAGGCACTCCAGCCTCCTGACCCCTGTCATTCCATCCTCCTGTATCACCTCAAAAGCTAACTCCCTCCCGGTTCCTTCCAATTGACCTTATTTTTGGACAACCTGCATGCTCCTTTTCATGTTTCTCTTCCTTTCAGCGGCTCGCGGCTCCACATGTAAGAGGCGGTGGTGTGCCACGAATGCACAGACAGCATATGTCAGAGTAGGAATGGCCATCGACCATCGATGATTCAAAATCATTGATGGTCTGTGCCCGATGTCGCATACTTTTACCATCGATGGGGGAGAACCAGATGGTTTCCCTCCATTGATGGCTAGGCCTAAACGAATATTATTATTTTTTTTACAAGATGCCAGGACACGGAGCATAGCTCCGCCCCTGATACCCACAAAGCCCTGCCCCTGATCTGTGATTGGCCCACGGGTCTTTCACAGAAATAAGAGGGATGGCCATCGATGAGAGAAACCATTGATGGTCTCCCATAGCATAGTTAGTGAACATCGATGGCCACTCTCAGTTTCACCATCAATGGCAACCATCGATGGCGAACACACCGATGGCCATCCCTATGTCAGAGGTACTGCTTAGCGGCTGTTGGCTGACAGTAAACAGAGGCAGTGCGGAGCACGTCTCTAACAGGCTTGAAGGCGGGGTGACTGCAGCTGCACCCCCAGGCCACTGCACCCTGCGTGATACCCCTGCTAGGCTAGCCTCCCCCTTGAGCCAAACCTGCTTACCAATGAACATACTGTACATACACACATGCTCCAGTTATGTCCATGCTCTATATCCCATAATGTTTTGTATCAGCAATTTTTAGTCATCATGAATCAGCTAAAATAAAGATAGATATAAAACAAGAAAAATATACTAAACAATACAGTGGCAGCAGGAATTTAAGAAACACTCAATGTGTCCTTTCTGGCCTGGTGAAGAAATGGGCCCAGTCTATGGTGTTCTTTTTTTACAATAGCTAAAATCTTTTTTGTGATCTATATAGGAGATGTATATGTTGTATGGTGCCATGCCAATAAAATGCATCAAGATAAACACAAAAGAAATTAAATTCTCCATCAGCTGCTGTAAAGTATATGAAAATTATTATTTCCTAAAGACTTCATCTTTGAATCCTGTGTTTGCCCTAGATAACTAATGTCTAGGTCTTAGCATGCATATCGCATCATGTGTACCATCTGGACAGCTAAAAGGTACAGTGTTTAGCATGCCAAAAAATGTATTTGAATAATGTCTGCATTTTGTTTTTTAGAGTTTTCTTTTATAAAGATTCCCATACGCTTACACTTTTTTTTCATTTTGCTTTTTATTTTGTAGTGCATGCTATGTTTTCAGATTTTACTTACTTGTGTAATATCCAATTACATATGCTCTCTGCATTAGAATTTACTGTGATATGCGTCACTGAGAACAGGTGTGGAATTAGTAGGGTGACCATAATATACCTTTAATCTGGGACACATATGATTTACACAGGTCCTGTGGCTGGCTAAAACCAGGTGAAATTCAGGCTAGAGTTTAGCCATCCACAGAACTTGTGTAAATCGTAGGTGTCCCAGATTAAAGGGATATTATGGTCACCCTAGATTTAGTCTTGACAACTGGATTCCTATATTGGTCACTTCCTGTTTCTTTTGCTTGGGGGTCATTGGGGCAGATGTATTAACCTGGAGATGGCATAAGCCAATCAGCTCCTAAGTGTTAATTTACATATTGGAGCTGATTGGCTGGTGCATTTATCATCTTGCTATTATCACTGGTTTATCACTTCCTTATGCCTTATCCGGGTTAATACATCTGCCCCATTGTGTGGCATTGTGCAGTTGGTCTTGATTCGCCCCACATTTTGCATTAGCCACTTGCATCTCCCCCTCAGGAAACTCTCCCAAAAAGGACGGAAAAATAGTGAGTAAGTAAGCATAAAGGACCCATAGTAGTGGCAGGTGAAAGGAAAAGGGTTGGGTCCTAGTTGGCAGACCTTCACCAGCCCTGTACCCAAGGGACAGCTATCTTTGGTTTGCTATATTTTCAATGCATTCAATGCAACGCTAATGTGAGTGTAGGTGTAGTGAATGTGTTTTATTTATTGATTGATTAATACATTATACTTAATATAAACAACTAACTTTCTTTTAAATAGCTTTGCTTTTTAAAAGGGATTTTGCAGCTAGACAGCAAATTTTGGGAGGTTTGCTCATCACTAACAATCAATTTTCATCTGGCTCAGCTGGGAACTAATGCATATTGACTCAAGTGTGTAGATCTTCTGAAGCACTGGGCCACTCCTAATTCCCCACCCCCACAAAACCCTAAAGAAAGGCCACAGAAACCGTGCACTTTGGCGCACGGTGCAAAGCTCCAAGTGTAATTCATTCTTACACATAGGCTCACATATTTCAACAAATATTCTGTCTGCTAGGGTTGGTGGATACTCCCCTTGAATTGGTATAGTTGGAACTTGGAGGCTATAGTAAAAATAATAACAAGGTAATAAAGGTCATCACATGGGTTCAGTAAGGGTGATATACTGTGACACTGGTGAGATATACTGTAACACTGGTAACCCGCTAGAAAGTTTCTGCCTGTTTTTTCGGGTTCAGCATGAAATACCGGCGTCCGGGTACCCCAGCCGTCAGTATACCGCCAGCGGGATCCCGGCCACCAGTATGCCGTCAGCAGGGCGAGAGCTAGAAAGCCCTTTGCGGGTTCATTCGCTGCGGGCACTGTGGCTCGCTGCACTTGCCACAGGTTATATTTTCCCTCTGTGGCTGTCGTGGACACCCACAGAAGGAGAAAAGCCTGTGGCGCTGGTATTCCGGTTGGGGCATTTCACCGCTAGTTGGGATTCCAGCGTTGGCATTGTAACCTTCAGGATCCTGACTAACGGTATTGTAACCGCTTCCCATCTTATCTTCTAACTGTATTCAACAGTACTGGAAAAGGGTAAACCTATATGCATCTAAAATGTCATAACTTGTTTATAGGAAGTAGTACTGTATTATGTACCTCTGAACAGTTATCCTTTACACGGCAGAAAAATATTGGCTATACTACTGTGCAGAGTATAACATAGTGTTCCTTACAAAGTAACAGCCTGCCCAAGGCCATAAGAGATGGTAGAGGTTCCAGATTTATAAACAAACAGAAACAGTGTTTTAATTTAAAAAAAAAAAACAATGGGTTTTTATTTTGTTATGTTATTTTACGTTACCAGCATATTTGTGTCTCTACAATTCAGTGAAGCCAAATTGAGTACTTAAAAAAAAGTTACCTTTAGATCAACCGTATTCCCATACATTGAAAAATATGCACCTATGGGGGGGGGTATCCCTTTAGCTGCAAAAGTTCCGAAGGTGCGAAAAATGGGTGTTTTTCGCTGTTTTTTTTTAAATCGCCCTATCCAATAAGTTCCCGCAAAAAACACCCGTTTGTCATGTGAAAATACATAGGTCCCACGAAAAGCCACGTACCTATGTATTTTCGCTGCATTTATCGTGGGTCTAGAGGGGCACTTATTACGGATTAGCATAATCCCCATTAAGTGTTGGCATCAGCGATAAGCTCTGGTTTATCGGGGCTAATTGGATAGCCCTCTGCGAACCAATTAGCTATGGTAAATTACCGCAGCAAGTGTATACCCCCCCCCCCCCCACCCCCATGTCTCGCAGCTGAGCAAGCGATATTTGTTTCATTGTGCATTCACTATTTTGTAATAGTCCTAGACCAGTTTTAAGGCTGTTAATAAATAGCATCTTGCATTTTGTTTGCCTGTTTTCCAGAATTATACTGTATATCACTTGCCCAATTATTATACACATTGTATTAGAAGAATAAATACTGTTATTCCAAAGACTGGTGAAACATTCATTTTGATTGTGACAAAGCATTATGAAATCTTAGTAAAGCATTCTTGCTTTCTTGCTGCTCTGCAGGGAAGTAGTTATGTCACAATACCGACACCTCCATCCTGCCCCCTGGAAATCCGACTAACAGGGACTGTTCCCACTCGTGGGTGTCCATGACACCCATAGAGAGGGAATAGAACTTGTGGCCCGCAAGGAGCTTCATTGCGCTTGCCCCCCACCGGCATTCTGCGGCCAGGATCCCGGCATTGGGATGCTGACCACTGGGATCCCGGCCACCGGTGAAACAGACGCAACCCGCTCTGTTTTATAATAATTTCTTTGCCCAGAGAAGTTTTATAACAATGTGTCAGCGTATTGCCATGTTTTCCTGTGTTTTCAAAATTCAAATTTGAAGCAAGTAAGGGACAGTGGGCCTGATTCAATATGGTTGGAGGTGCGGCTGGACCTGCACTGTACTGTGCATGTGCAGTACAGGTCCTATGTCACTGGACACAATACGAATACCTGTGTCTGTGATTGACAATCTGCAGCCGTTTGGGGGTGGTGATACCTTCCGTTTCCCAAAACGGAGGCGTGTCGTCTACACTTTGGTGGAGTAATGAGGCCAGGATCTCTGTTGGAAGACAGAGATTTCCCGGCCTCTTTGTAGGAACTGCAGTGACCGGCTTTAGCAACCCTATGGGTCATGCAGCAGTCGATGGTGCCGCAGGTGATCCAATGCTGCGTCCTAGGATGCAGCATGGATCACTAATGCATGCAGGAGGTGTCTACTTATATCTTATAATACAGACCTCTCCTGCTGCATTAACATATTAGTGCATCGCAGATTGCACCTCCAACCACGTCTGAATCAAGCCCAGTGTGTGTCCAGTGCTAGAAACAGCTGCCGCAAACATGTTGGGTGCAGTTCAGTCCAACATGACACATTTCACCTGACACACTGGTTTGACAGTAATTCCGCTATTTTACAATAATATATTAAAGGATTTCCATTACTGAGCTGAATAATATGCATTAAATAACTGAAGGGTTTATATTTATCTAAATATGTCCATCTTGCTCTGTCTCACTCCTCTGGTAGCAGGTAGCACTGTCTCACTGCTCTGCAGCAGATTGCGCTGTCTCAATCCTCTGCAGCAGGTTGCGCTGTCTCAATCCTCTGCAGCAGGTTGCTCTGTCTCACTCCTCTGCAGCAGGTTGCGCTGTCTCACTCCTCTGCAGCAGGTTGCCCTGTCTCACTCCTCTGCAGCAGGTTGCTCTGTCTCACTCCTCTGCAGCAGGTTGCTCTGTCTCACTCCTCTGCAGCAGGTTGCGCTGTCTCAATCCTCTGCAGCAGGTTGCTCTGTCTCACTCCTCTGCAGCACGTTGCTCTGTCTCACTCCTCTGCAGCAGGTTGCTCTGTCTCACTCCTCTGTAGCAGGTTGCTCTGTCTCACTGCTCTGCAGCAGGTTGCTCCACCTCATTCCTCTGCAGCAAGTTGCTCTGTCTCACTCCCCTGCAACAAGTTGCTCCATCTCACTCCTCTGTAGTAGGTAGCGCTGTCTCACTGCTCTGCAGCAGGTCGCACTGTCTCAATCCTCTGCAGCAGGTTACTCCGTCTCACTACTTTGCAGCAGGTTACTCTGTCTCACTCCTCTGTAGCAGGTTGCTCCGTCTCACTCCTCTACAGCAGGTTGCTCTGTCTCACTACTCTGCAGCAGGTTGCTCCATCTCACTCATCTGCCGCAGGTTGCTCCGTCTCACTCATCTGCCGCAGGTTACTCCGTCTCACTCATCTGCAGCAGGTTTCTCCATCTCACTCCTCTGCAGCAGGTTGCTCCGTCTCACTCCTCTGCAGCAGGTTGCTCTGTCTCACTCCTCTGCAGCAGGTTGCTCTGCCTCACTCCTCTGCAGCAGGTTGCTTTGCCTCACTCCTCGGCAGCAGGTTTCTCTGTTGCACTCCTTTGCAGCAGGTTGCTCTGTCTCACTCCTTTGCAGCAGGTTGCTCCGTCTCACTCCTCTGCAGCAGGTTGCTCCGTCTCACTCCTCTGCAGCAGGTTGCTCCGTCTCACTCCTCTGCAGCAGGTTGCTCCGTCTCACTCCTCTGCAGCAAGTTGATCTGTCTCACTCCTCTGCAGCAGGTTGCTCCGTCTCACTCTTCTGCAGCAGGTTGCACTGTCTCAATCTTCTGCAGCAGGTTGCTCTGTCTCAGTTCTCTGCAGCAGGTTGCTCCATCTCACTCCTCTGCAGCAAGTTGCTCGGTCTCACTCCTCTGCAGCATGCTGCTCCATCTACCTCTTCTGCAGAAGGGTACTCTATCTCACTCCCCTGAAGCAAGTTGATCTCTGTCTCACTCATCTGCAGCAGGTTACTTCATCTCACTCCTCTTCAGCAGGTTGCTCTGTCTCACTCATCTACAGCAGGTTACTCCATCTCACTCCTCTGCAGCAGGTTGCTCTGTCTCACTCCTCTGCAGCAGGTTGCTCTGCCTCACTCCTCTGCAGCAGGTTGCTTTGCCTCACTCCTCTGCAGCAGGTTGCTCTGTCTCACTCCTTTGCAGCAGGTTGCTCCGTCTCACTCCTCTGCAGCAGGTTGCTCCGTCTCACTCCTCTGCAGCAGGTTGCTCCGTCTCACTCCTCTGCAGCAGGTTGCTCCGTCTCACTCCTCTGCAGCAAGTTGCTCCGTCTCACTCCTCTGCAGCAAGTTGCTCTGTCTCACTCCTCTGCAGCAGGTTGCTCCGTCTCACTCTTCTGCAGCAGGTTGCACTGTCTCAATCTTCTGCAGCAGGTTGCTCTGTCTCAGTTCTCTGTAGCAGGTTGCTCCGTCTCACTCCTCTGCAGCAAGTTGCTCGGTCTCACTCCTCTGCAGCATGCTGCTCCATCTACCTCTTCTGCAGAAGGTTACTCTATCTCACTCCCCTGAAGCAAGTTGATCTGTCTCACTCATCTGCAGCAGGTTACTCCATCTCACTCCTCTTCAGCAGGTTGCTCTGTCTCACTCATCTACAGCAGGTTACTCCATCTCACTCCTCTGCAGCAGGTTGCTCTGTCTCACTCCTCTGCAGCAGGTTGCTCTGCCTGACTCCCATGCAGCAGGTTGCTCTGTCTTACTCCTCTGCAGCAGGTTGCTCTGTATCACTCCTCTGCAGCAGGTTGCTCTTTCTCACTCCTCTGCAGAAAGTTGCTCTGTCTCACTCATCTGCAGCAGGTTACTCCATCTCACTCCTCTGCAGCAGGTTGCTCTGTCTCACTCCTCTGCAGCAGGTTGCTCTGTCTCACTCCTCTGCAGCAGGTTTCTCTGTCTCACTCTCCTGCAGCAGGTTGCTTTAGCTCACTCCTCTGAGCAGGTGGCTCTGTCTCAGTTCTCTGCAGCAGATTGCTCTGACGCAGGTGTCTAACTACAAACAAAGAAGACTGTGACTGACCGACAGGTAGGGAAAATAGTAATACTAGGATGGTTTATTCCTAAACAGTCAGTGATATTGTCAGAGTAACTCAGTATAAACGTTATAACCTGTAGTAAAACCTTATAGGATACTGCTGTAAATGTGTGGCAGAAGTTATTATCATCTGTAATGGAGAGCAAAGGTACTTTTGTTTCTAACAGAGCTGCAGTGAAAATTTGGGCCCATTTCTAAAATATATTGTCAATAGATTTTCTGGTGTTGTTACCTTACCAGTAGCTATAGTTATAAGGAAAACAAAACATTTTCTTTGAATAACAAAGCAGTTTTTCTTTTATGCTGCATCTGCCGTTAGCATCTTTAGATGATGATAGTGTAGAAAATCAGCTTATAGTACCTCCACTGTCCACCGTAAACATGTGGTAACTCTTTTCCCCATACAATGCATGCTGAAGCTATTTACCGTAGATATACCCATAAAATAGTGCCCACCTACTGTAAGACCGCTATAGTACCGTCACCACCAGTTGCCCTCCATGAGATCCCCTGCAATGGCCACCACCACCAATACCCAGCTATTGTCTTTGCAGGCTGTGTTGACTGATAATTAGTGAGAATATCTAATTCAAAAACTGTTCCTTTCCATTTTCCAACTGCATTAATCCAGCCGAAATAACTGATGTTAAAAATACAAACCGAAAATAGTAAGTGCGGGAAGAGAAAACAGACTATAGTGTATTTGCAGGTTTCTGCTTTCACGTGTGTGACTGGGGAACGTGGGTGGTGTGATTGTGTTTTTTTGTGAGACTTACCTTACACAGTATGTCTGGCAGACCGCTGTATTGTCTTCTAAAAATCTTTTATTTATGCTAACCTCCACATTCACCCACAACACAATAACCTCAGTGTCAGACTGCGTCCATCATTCACTGGGTATCTCACTGTTGTGGCCATTGCTGACCCCCTGGGCATATGCAGGAGCTCCGTTCCGTTCCTTATATTGCATGTTATGGCCGCAACTCTATTATGTTATATACTATTGCTATTGCAGTCATGATTTGAGGCACTGGCCAGGGAAGAGGTTTCCAGGCAACTGGAAACCAACTCTGCGTTTGCATATGATACTTACAGGAACATGAGTGCTTCTGGCAATTGCCAAACTTGCCAGATATCCTGTACAGGCCTGTAATAACATATAACATTATAATGTACAGTATCTTACTATAACAAATATTTTATTGTGAAATATCCATTTTTACAATTGTGCTTCAGGTTGGGTACGGAATACAATTAGAGAGGGTGCCGGAGGTCAGAACACCGACACCAGCATCCCAACTGCCAAAATCCCGACAGGTGGCTGCATCTAAAATAACCCAACCCTACTCCTAACCCTTCCCTCCCGCAGTCTAACCCTAAACCTTCCCTGCAGGATAACCCTAATGCTGGCCACACATTAGTACGACCAGCATCCGATCCATTTCCTCATTAGATTTCCCTTCAATCCCTCTGGGAGTTTTATGTGCATACAATGAAGCATACAATCTATCAATCGATTGTGTGTCTCACAAAAAGCATGTGATCACCTGGAAGGAAATGCCACTCAACAATGATGCTGATCATATACGATGCATTGTATGTGCATAAAACAAGGTACGATGTGCACATGATTACGATGGATAATATGGGCTGCACGGGTAGCAGTTGATTTACCAACGGACACAATACCGATGGTCATAATTCCGACAGCCACTGACCGACAGTCAAAATACCAACACGATCAAAATACCGACATTCATTATGCTGTCATATTCAAAGCTGTGTCCGTCGGTAAATCATACTGAACCCGGCTGCACATATGATCTGAGGATGCGACATTCGACCCACAGAAAACGAGTACAATGTGCACACAATGCATCATAGATTCATACGCGATATCGCATAGGTGTATGGCCAGCATAGCCCTCCTCTCTCGCAGTCTAACCCTAAGTCTCCCCTGCAGCCTAACCCTAACCCTCCCCTCCCGCAGTCTAACATTAAAGGCCCATATAGACGGGAGAGATGTGTGCTGAGCGAACCGCTCAGCACATATCTCTCCTGCCACTCAGCACAGCGCGATGTGTGCTCAGCGATGCGGGGGAGGACGGGGGGCCGCTCACTTCACCCAGCGGGTGAAATGAGTGATGTGCTAGATTGGCCTACATGCAGGCCAATCTAGCACTGGCGATAGCGATGTGCAGGGCCGCGCATCGCTATCGCTGAGAGGGGTACACACAGAGTGATCTGTGCTTAAAATCTAAGCAATCTAGTCGGATTGCTTAGATTTTAAGCATGGATCTCTCCGTGAGTACCCCCCTTAAGCCTCCCCTGCAGCCTAACCTTAACCCTCCTCTTCTGCAACCTAACCCTCCCTCTCGCAGCCTAACCCTAAACCTCTCCCCACAGCCTAACCCACCCTCCGCAGCCTAACCCTTAGCCTCTGCCAGCAGCCTACCCTAACCCTCCCCTCTTGCAGCCTAACTCTAACCCTCCCCACCCACAGCCTAACCCTAACCCATCACCCTCCCCCTAACCCTCACCCTGCAGCCTAACCCTAACCCACTGCTCCCAAAGCCAAACCCTAACCCACCCCTCCCGCAGCCTAACCATAACCATCTCCTCCCGCAGCCTAACCCTAACCCTCCCCTCCCAGAGCCTAACCGTAACCCTCCCCACCCACAGCCTAACCCTAACCCATTATCCTCACCCTAACCCTCCGCTTGCAGCCTAATCCTAACCCACCACTCCCACAGCCTAACTCTAACCCTCTCCTGTAGCCTAACCCTAACCCACCCCTTCCACAGCCTAACCCTAACCTTCCTCCGCAGTCTAACCTTTCCCCCCCAGCAGTTTAACCTTAATCTTCCCTAGCATACCTACGTTCTAGGTTTATTCAATATCATATTAAAAACAATAGTACACATTGTATGTTTGTTTTTTTTCCATATAATAATGACTGGACACTAATTACATCAACTGAGAACATTCGTTGAACAACTGAGGATCACCATACTGAATTCCCTCAAGGGATGTATACGTTATATTTATTTGATGTTTATATTGATCCATCTGGATAGCCTGTAAAAAAAAAAAAAACGGTGAAACATCGGAAAAAAGGCAAAACGGACGTTTTTCGGTCCCGATGTTTTACCGGGGATAATTGGACATCCCCCTTAATCTACCTAAACTATGATTGATCACTTTGTAAACAGACGATAGATAGATAGATAGATAGATAGATAGATAGATAGATAGATAGATAGATATAAATTTACTAAGGTGTGAGTTTTTTAGAACTGGAGATGTTGTTCATAGCAACCAATCAGATTCTACTTAACTTTTATCTAGCTGCTTCTAGAAGATAATAGATAGAATCTGATTGGTTACTATGGGTAACATTACCAGTTCTAAAAAAAACTCCTACTTTAGTAAATTTACCAAGGTACTTTAGGATTTCTTCGCAAAAAGATTGAGAGTCACGGAACGTTTGGGGGAGGTTACAGGGACTGGCGGCAAAAATGCAGGTGTGTTGTGTCTCAGTTACTGCTGCCATTCTTCGCGACCATAGCAGTATATCATATGGGCAATTATGCAAGGATCTGCGGCCACCGTTGCGTGTGCGTAGGCAGATGTTGAGATTTGTGAGGCCGCCGGTGAGCATCTCAATCCATTTCCAGGTGGCTACAGCATTTGCATATTTCACACATCATCTATACATGGGATTGCGAGTGACCTATTTAAAGAAGTTATGGTGGACATTCCCTTCAGAAACGAGAGGAGGAGAGAATATGTTAGTGAACTGTAAAGAGAATGGCCTTGGGTACATCTTAGACTTCATGAACATAGGAGATAATTTCTGACACAGGCCATTAAAGGAAAATGCCACACAGACTGATTGTCAGGGGTTTCTCTGGCACCTACTTTGCCCGGTTTGTTCTTTGGATCTCCAGAGCAAAGAGAGTTCTCAAAGCAAGTAAGACTACCTGTGTATGCAGGATCTCAGAAGATTCAGGTTTTGCCACTAAGTTTAGACCCGATAAACTCAGACACATTGAGTGGACTCGTGGAGTCTCAGTTAACAGAACAGGCCATGGTCCACTGATATAAAATACAAAGAAATAGCCATGCACATTAAAGTGGTGTTTTAGGTAAACAAAATCTTATTGAGAAAAGTATTAATCATTAATTATTGATTTTGTAAAGTCACAAGTGTATGCCCAGTTCGGAAAGTACTTGTTTCCCTAATTTTAACACTAACCTCTCTAGTGTGCTGCACTGGAGAAAAGGCAGCTTGCGCCCACAAAAAGAAGGGTATTATATTATGATCACAAGTTTTATGGAAAAATTGGCATGGTCTAGTCATATGGAGCCATATGGGCCACACCTAAAGTGTCTCGATTTCCAATAATTATTAGCAGGAGATGTATCATAGCATCACACTAGTGCTTTTTAGAAGGACCTCAAGGTTCAGAATATTGGGCTTAATTCAGACCTGAAATTTGCAGAGGTCTGCGATCAGATAGTCGCCGCCTAGACAGAATGAAAACCCACCCCGCGCAAGTGTGCGAATGCATGAGTACACCATGCGAAAACTTTGCTAGACAGTGGACAGCTGCAAATACGTTCGCAACTCACTCACCATCAAATGATTTTTCCAGTCTGTCCAGTCTGTGCGTAGCCCAGGACTTGCTCCTACAGTGCAATAGAATCAGGCTGTTCATGGATGGAGCTGATGTTACACACCCACCCTGAAAACGCTTGGGAATGCCTGTGTTTTTCCTGACATTCCCAGAAAACGGCCAGTGACCACCCCCAAACGTCTGCTTCCTGTCAATCACCTTGCATACACCTAGCGATCAAAACTTTCGTACCATTCTGTCGCTATTTGGCGTCACGCCTACACATTTCAATGCATACTCATGCAAAGTCATTCGATAATCGGTCTTTGTGCAAATTCATACAACAGCGATCAGGGGCAATATTTACTAATATTCGTGTTTGAGTCGGTTTGTGTAGTGTTTAAACTCGTTTTGTATCGGGTGCATTTTCATGCAACTTTTTGAATCCATGGGGGTAATTCCAAGTTGATCGCAGCAGGATTTTTTTTTTAGCAGTTTTGCAAAACCATGTGCACTGCAGGGGAGGCAGATATAACATGTGCAGAGAGAGTTAGATTTGGGTGTGGCGTGTTCAATCTGCAGTCTAATTTGCAGTGTAAAAATAAAGCAGCCTGTATTTACCCTGCACAGAAATAAAATAACCCACCCAAATCTAACTCTCTCTGCACATGTTATATCTGCCTCCCCTGCAGTGCACATGGTTTTGCCCAACTGCTAAAAAAAATCCTGCTGCGATCAACTTGGAATTACCCCCCATATACGCAAAGTTACGAAGCAGTCGACTTTATGGTTTTCGTGTTTTCCGATGTCGATGCCAGTCGGGGTTTTTTGGCACATTTACGGCCGTCATTGTCGTTTGCGTACGTGTTTTTGTTGGATTTGCTGTTTTTTTTCCTAAGTTAAACGCGGCAGGGTTTCTTTTTCCCGCGGCCGCATTTTCACTTTCAGTTTCGATTTTCATCCCCGTTCGTGATTGGTTGTGTTTCAGATGGTAGGAGTGTCTGTGCGCAACCATATAAATACGCCCCAAACCGTCCGCACCTCGTGGGTTTAGTTAGTGGTGAGGAGGAGGGAGGTTGTGCTGTGGAGATAGGTGAATTTGTGGTTTGAAGAGGAGTGTTGGTAGCGATTTCTGAGTGTGGTATTGTGTTTGAAAGTCGTCTTGTCATTCTTGTTGTCTTGTATTTTGTGGTTTTGTCTCATTTTTAGTCCAAGTTATTTTTCTTTATAGTCCCTTGTCAGTGTGTGTGTGTGTGTGTGTGTGTGTGTGTGTGTGTGTGTGTGTGTGTGTGTGTGTGTGTGTGTGTGTGTGTGTTGTGTAGTGGTAGTGGAGGAGTGTGTTGTTTGTCTTTTTTTTTCCTGTGTTAACTGTTTAGACACACAATTATGTGTGACTCAGAGGTGGAGGGTGTGAGTGAGGGGGAGGAGGTCGGTCAGGTGGAGGAGGTGAGTGTTAGTGAGGTTAGTGAGGTGGAGGAGGTGGGTGAGGTTGCTGCAGCAGCCTCAAGTGATAGTGACAGTCAGAGTGCTCCGCAGCCACGCACCACTACTAAGACTGGGCGGAATGTTAAGTTTAGTTTTGCTGAAAATGTGGCATTGGTGCGTGAGCTGATGAAGTATCAGAGGCAGCTATTTGGCCCTGAGTCCGCCAAGGTGCCAACACGGAGGAAGACGGTGTTGTGGTCGAAAGTAGTTGCTGCTGTCAATAGTGAGGGGGTGGTCAAGCGGACGGAGGACACATGCCGCAAACGGTACTATGACATAAAGCGACGTGTCAAGTCCAAAATGGCCAAGGAGGCCAAGTCGGCTCGGCAAACCGGTGGTGGCCAGCCCTATATTGCAAGTTATCTGGAGTATGAGGAGCCCATGCGGAGTGTAATACCTCCTGAAGTTGTCTCTGCAACCCATGTCCGGGATTCAGATAGGCCAAGGAAGAATGGTGAGCATGTGTATTTGCTTTTTTTTTTTTAATGTTTTATTTTGTAATCTGTGTCATGTGACGTTGCATATTACTCCCATCTTCAAGTGTGTGTCAGCAAATACATTGTTTTGGGTCATGTGTTAGCTAAAAGCCAATGTAACATCTTACTTTATTGTATGTCATGTGTTTTTCAGACAGATATTTAGCATGTGTAGTTTGGACTTGGTGTGTCTCTGATTTGTCCTGCAATAATGTTTTCCTTTTTGGCGTTTTTTACGTTAAAAATTATGACTATTTTTTATATATAAGTGATCCATGTTTATTTTAATAAAAAAAGTCGTTGTCATGTTAGAGGCTGGAGTACTGGAAAGTGGTTTGTAAACCACTTACATGTGTAATGTCATCTTTAGAGAATGTTATGTTTTTTGGGGGGGGTTTTTAATGAAATTTTTTTTTGCTTGTATTTGTACCGTGCCACCATACTGCATTTTTTTTAATCAAAAAATTTGCTGCATTTTTTTGTTTGTTTATATAGTGGTAATGTGTCTTTGGAGTGCCACATCACAGAGCAAATTAGATATTGCATCTGTAATATTTTTAAAAACAATACAAAATGAAGTTGTGTGGTTTTTTTTAAATAAAAAAACCTTTCCTTGAACTTGTGGGCTATGTCAGTGTCCTGTACATGTTTGCCTGTCTTGATGTTGCCATAGTGCATATGTGTTTTGGGGGGGGTTTTTGTAAAATTTTTGTATTTTGGTCCTTATGTTTGTTTGAATTAAAAACCAAGCATTTCTAAATGTAAAAATGTTTATAAGCATAATGGGTGGATGTATACACAATAGCATGATTTATGAATATATCATTTTATACAGTGTCTGAAAAAAGCAGTACTACTCGTCGGCCAGTAAATCCTAACACATCTGATGATGATGACGCTGCGGAAGCAGGTAAAGTGTCCATTGTAGTATAGGGTATGCTTGTAAAGGAATGGCCATAACAAAATTGCACTTTCATTAAAAGGTCCATCAAAAGAAGTATGGAGCAGCAGATGTGGCTCTTCTGTAAGACATCACCACAAGAAACCTGTGGCCGAAAAGTAAGCAAGGTCGTCTGTCCCGGCACAAACACAGCAGGCTACCCCGCCACGAAGATTATCGTCCCTATGTTCTGTCCCCCCACTCCAAATTTAGGACACACCTCCAAGACGTCATCCACACTCCCCTCATCTTGATTGTGAGTATCAAACTGAAAAAAAGTGTAAAATGTCAGAACATAATCATAATCAGTCATAACCGCATTAAGTCAAAACACATCCAAAACAAAAATACTTACCGCAGTAAGTAAAAGCTGAAATGGAATCCAAACTAAATGGCCTTGTCCACATCCAGTAAACATATGTATGTCCACTTGAGTCATACAGTATGACATTGGGTATAAGATGCTGCAACAAAAAAGCATGTTGATTTGTTTGTAAAAAGTAAGTTTGTTTTTCAAAAAATCTCATGTGTGCTTGAGGTAACATTGCAAAATACATACAAAAACATTACTATGTTTGTTTGAACAAAGCTATAAGGTAACACATTATGAATTACAATGTTTTTTTTATGGTGGAGTATGTGTGAGCTACAATAAAACTAAAGTGTTTGCTTTCACAATTAAGTAACCAGACACATTTGCCACAAACAGGCATATGTATGTATTTAAGCTATGAGTGATGATGTTGCTAGGCAGAATAGTTGAAAGCAACAGTGAATGACATGTGTTCCATGTGTAGTGATTTTTTATCATTTCACAAACATATGGATAGCTAACGGAGATATGTTTAACATTTCAGCTTCGAGTCCTGGGAACAGCATCCCTCCGCAACAACACCAACACAGTGACATGGAGGAGACAAACATCTTAGAAATGCAGCCATTAATGCAAGGAATGAGCCCCCCAGCACCTGTGAGTACACCACCACAGCAAAGCACACCACCACCACAACACAGCCCAACAACACCAGGAACACAAGGCCCTGATCAGGTGTTTTGGACTATTTGGGCTAGACAGCAGGCCACTAATGAAGATTGCCTGCGTAAGCAGACACAAATGTTTGCAAGCCTACCATCTCACCTAAGAAGAATCTCAAGAAATCTGAGTCGACAAAATGAGCAAACAACCAGAATAGGCAATACCATGGAACTCATGCGTACAGACATTACACAGGTCATGGGCAACTTACAGCGCATAATGGAAGAACAGCACAGACTAATGGAAGAACAGCACAGACTAATGGAAGAACAGCACAGTTATATGAGCATTTTTCAAAACAGTCAAAAGATTAATGAAAGTTTATTCAGAATAGTAGACAATCAAAATGCTGCTACACGTGAACTCAATGCCACCCTTACTAACCTGAATGAAACACTCAGATGCATGCACCAACAGCAAACAACCAGCAGTTCTGGTACGACTACTCCAAATATCACGCCAGTCTCATCACCACCAAGACAGTCCACCAGAGCACGCCAACATGACAGTGCTAAAGGCAAAGGGCAGGACAAGCAGCCACCAAAAAAAACTTAAAAAAACAAGTTAGACATTTGTGATAAGTAACTCAAAATAGTTAGCAAGTGTTTTTGATGCTTTACAAAATATCACACTTAGCTCCTTGACCCTTTTTTTAACATACATGTTAGCAGGAAGTAAACTGAGCACTTGATTTTTTTCAAATCATTACTCTTTCTAGATTCCAATCATTCTTTTTGCCTGCAGATACAATAATTGCCAGCCAGGCAGAATGTCTTTAGCAGGAAGTAAACTGACCACTTGATTTTTTTCTAATCATTACTCTTTCTAGATTCCAATCATTCTCTTTGCCTGCAGACAATCCAAATTACAATGTTAGTGATACATATCTTAGCTATCTTATCTATACAACATTACAAGATGAACACAATTGAGTGGCGTAAAAAGCTTGTAATATGTTGCCTTTGTTTTGTTTGAAAAACATTGTCCAAATGAATGTCAGTATTGTTGGGACATGTTTGTGTGTGTTAAAAATTATTAAGCAGGGACGCAGCACTGAACAGACATGCAGTGCAGGAGCTCTTGCACCTTCAGAGACAAAACCCCATTAAAAACTCCCTACTGCACATTAAATCACCCTGCCTGACTTTGCCCACGGCTGTGGACAGCACCCTGGGCGAGGGGAACCAGCCGGGAGGCCGCTGCACGGCTCCCAAGATTGCGGCCTACTACAACAACCGAGACCAGGGCCTCGAGTTTACGGCCGACCCGATTTCGAGCTCCAGGCCTGAATCGCGGCCGGAACGGGTCCCGTAGTGCCGCCCTCCGCCGCTTGTCTTGCTCCACATTGTCCCCCAGCATACCCCAGACCCCCGGGCACCCACAGGACGAGGTCCCAACACTCCCAGCCCGCAGGAGCTGAAATTACAGTGCACTCTCCTCACCTGTGCACCAGCCGGCGGCCATCTTGGGACCCCATGCTGCTAATCCCTGAGCCTCCCCAGTATAGTGCCGAGCACCCTGCTGAGAGTCTGGATGAGAAGTGGGAGCCAGGGACATAGACACACTCGGCCCACACCCGCTGGTGCCATTAATAAATACAGGGAACCCAAGCCACCAATGTACCAGGGACCTGGGACTGGAAGCCGGAGACGCCATCTTGAATGCTGGCAAAATAGCCAGTGCTGCAGTTTTGCCTCTGTTCCACCCCTTTCCTGCAAAATATACCAGCACCTCCGTGCCTCCACATATGAGGCAGCAGCGGGATACTCTCACTCCCTGATGTTTAATTCTGCCTGCACGAGGGAAAGTTGGACATACTTATAAGAACAGCTCGCCCGGTCATTATATTGCGCCTTGAGACAGCAGGGGTGATACCTCAACAACCCTGCCGCCATCTGCTGTGCCCTGAGGTTGCGGACTCACCGATGTGGATACCTAGCTCCTGCTACCTCACCTCGAGCCCTTTGACATATACATCACGTTGCTGTGGGGTTCTGGAGAGTCACACTGTGACACCTCTGACACATTGTTTCTTGCAAATTTTCTCCGCAACGCCCTGACATGCCTGCTATCCTCATAGCGATGTAACTTTCCAATGTCTCCCCTACGCTGATGTGACCCTCATTTAACTACTCTCTGCGCCCCACATTGTTTCTACTCTACATATCTATTTCTGGAGGCCTCATATGGAAAAGTTTCTGGTGTCCACTCCAATGTCCTCGACTGGCCTTGCTTCAGGCGCACGTGAGGACACATCCCACAGAAATTCTTCTGATTCTGATTGCTCCACCACCCGATCTCGATCCCAAAGAAAACGTACTAACACTACGACTACTAAACAGCCTAAAATGAAACCCACTGACATTGCTGCGGTTCTTGGACCTCTCCTAGACGAAAAACTGGCGGGCATTAAAGAAGCCATTGATTTCACCTTAGCCCAGCTGACTCAACACAGTGGCCGTTTAGATGAAGTTGAGCAGAGGGTTTCAACGTTGGAGGATGATCTACAGGCCGCACAGTCTACTATAAAGACCCAGACCACAGAAATTAAAGGCCTCACTGAAAAACTCGACGATTTAGAGAATCGGAGCCATCGAAACAACCTGAGGGTGGTGGGCATCCCGGAGTCGGTGAGGGGCCATGCGCTGCTAGACCTTCTATCCACCTGGCTGCCTGAAAAGCTGGGTATGGACCTTCAGGGCTCGCCATTGGCCATTGAAAGGGCACACAGTGTTCGGGATATGATATAGGCATGCTATCTGCGCATGCTGGAGGCTCCGCCTCCCATTGTTTCATGTTTGTTAGTTTGATGCTTTTACCTGTTTGTTTGTCTGTTTGTTCTGCCTGCTGGGATGGTGTGTCCCGATCCTCCATAGGTTGGCCCCTCCTTGCTCACTGGGACGGGGGGGGGCACCGTTTCACCTATACGATTTTGATATTCTATTTTCCATCTACGGGGGTGGGATAGCATGGCTGACCATGCTGTTTCTCAAACCTCAACCCCGGTGACAACCCCACTTTTGGATTTTAATATAGTTTCTTGGAATGTGGAGGGTCTCAATAGCCCCATTAAACGCAAGAAGGTGGCTGCCCATCTCTCTCGCTTATCCCCTCAAGTAGTGTTCCTACAAGAAACACACTGGGTGCATAATTCCCCTATGTCATTGAGAGCCTCCACATTCCATTTGGGGAATGCGTATCTGCTCCTTACACCAATAAAACCAGAGATGTTGCCATCCTCTTTCATAGGAATCTTCGATTCTCCATCCTTAAAAAATATATCGACCCTGAGGGCAGATTTATCCTCTTAGATGTCTCTATTGACAATGTGATATATACCTTTTTGAATTTATATGCACCTACTGGATCTAACAATCTCTTTTTTGCAGATATCCTTCAGAGAGTTTTATCCTGGGGCGGCCAAAACTTAATCCTAGGGGGAGATTTCAACACGGTCGTTGATCCATCCATGGACAGGTCGGGGGTGAGTACCAAAAGACCCGGACCCTCTTCTACTCTGCTTTCCTCTCTCTGTTCTCAAATTACCCTACTAGACCCTTGGCGCATACATCATCCCCTTCAACGAGATTACTCTTTTTATTCACACCCACACTCTACTCATTCTCGCATTGACTATCTATTTTTATCTAAACACCTCTTTTTTAAAGTCACCCACACCTCAATTAAGGACATCATTATTTCGGACCACGCCCCCATAACCTTGTCCCTACATTTGTCCCTGCCCCAGAACATATCTAAATGTTGGAGATTCCCAGCATATCTCATGCACTCAGAGGATTTCTTATTACATCTTAAACACACCTGGCATAATTATACTACTGATAACCTGGATCAAGAATCTAACACTCCACTTTTTTGGGGGGCCTCTAAGGCAGTCCTTCGAGGCCATATTATTTCCTATGTTAATTCTAAGCGTAAGAAATTTAACACAAAATTGCAGGAACTTAGTGCGGCTCTTACACTTGCCTATCGCACCTACAAACAAAGCGATAGCCCTACTCATAGAGAAACGTACCTCATGGCAAAACAAATTTATGATACCTTTCTCACTGAACAGGCCCAGATCAGCTACGACTACGGCAGGAACAGGTTTCATAGGTGGGGGAATAAGTCCGGTAAACTCTTGGCCAACTTGGTTAGGGGGCCCCGAAACAGAACGTGGGTTGACTCGTTGCACAGCTCTGGAGATGTTCTTTCTGACCCCACTGACATCTGCTCGGCTTTTATGCATTTCTATAAGTCCTTATATACTGCCGACAGTGATAACGCAACTGATGGTCAATTATTCCTAGATGAGGCGCAGTTACCGAGGCTGGAGTTGGAGGAGAGGGACTCGTTGGATGCTCCCATAACTGATGATGAGGTGCGGGCCACCATTAAGTCCCTCCCCAATGGAAAGAGCCCTGGCCCTGACGGTTTCAGTGCCGAATTCTATAAGATGCTAGATACCGATATACTCCCTATATTAACACGATTATATAATCATATCCTAACAACAGGGGAGACTCCCCTTCGTTTTAACGAAGCCAAGCTTATAGTGCTCGCGAAACCTGGTAAAGATCCTACCCAGGTAGGGTCATACCGCCCCATTTCACTCCTCAATCAAGACTTTAAAATCTTGACTAAAATCATAGCTAATAGGTTGCAAGCCTACCTACCCCGTCTTATCTCACCCGCACAGATGGGATTTGTTAAGGGTAGACAATCCACACGGGGAGTGCGGGCGGCCCTAACTGCGATATCTTACACCCGCTTCAGTCAGGCCAAAAATAATATCATTATAAATTTAGACGCGGAGAAGGCATTTGATAAAATTGCCTGGCCTCACCTGTCTCGAGTACTCGCCCACCAAGGATTTGGCGCAGCGTTTTGCAACTTGATACAGACCTTATATACTTACCCAGTGGCGCAGGTCTTGGTCAACAATGTGGCATCTCCATCCTTCGCGTTGGAAAGAGGCACTAGGCAAGGATGCCCTTTATCTCCCCTCCTTTTTGATTTAGCACTGGAACCCCTTATACGCCATATTCTGTTACACAAGAACTATAGGGGCATTGCTGTGGGTACACAGGAATTAAAAGTGGTGGCATTCGCGGATGACCTCCTCCTTTTTATGTCAGACCCTCACCGCACGATCCCGCAGCTAATTGCCATGATTGATCGTTTTTCCTCTTTTGCAGGGTTTTCCATTAATTATGGTAAGTCGGAGGCGCTAGCCATATATGGACAGGCGAGACTGGGTTGGGGAACCACCTTTCCCTTTAAATGGGAAAATACACATATTATCTATCTATCCCTGCTCATCCCTGCCACCTATATAGGCTTAATATCACTCCGGTCCTACATAGGATTAGAACCGAACTTGGCCTTTGGCAATCCCTCCCCCTTAATCTGCTAGGGAGATGCAACCTGTTTAAGATGGCAAGCTTCCCAAAGCTCCTCTATGTTTTACAGATGACCCCTTTACTATTATCTAAGTCAGATTTATCTACTCTGAATACCTCTATCTCCAGATACATCTGGGCTGGTAAACGCCCAAGGATCAGCATGAAAAAATTATCCCAGACGGTACCTAGAGGGGGAATCAACTTACCTGATATTAAACAGTACAATCTTGCGTGCCTCCTCCGCATTGCTATGGATTGGCTTGGAGACAATAATTTCTACACGGATTCCAGTCTAGATTCTCAACTTTGCGCTCCCTTGTCCCTTAGCTATCTTCTCCATGCCAGGCCCTCCAAATTGGCCTCACATGTCACCACTAATTTGTTACTACTTCCCATAATACAGGCGTGGAAAATGGCGAGGAAATCTCTCAAACTTCAATATCTATACTCACTTTCACTGCCCCTTATCGGCAACCTGGAGTTTCAGGAGGGGGAGGCTCTACAGCCCTTCACTGCCTGGCATTCTCTTGGTATCCGCAACCTGCGCAGCTTGCTTAACTCCTCTCGCGTCCCGCTGTCTTTCGCAGAGGCACGAGAGAAATACGGCCTGCCTCCTCACCACGAGTTTGCCTATTTCCAGGCAATGCACTATCTTAAAACTGTACTATCTAAATTGACAGGGGCCGACTTTCTTAACTCTCTAGACACACTACTCCAATCAGCCTGCTACTCTATATCAACCATTTATACACGTATTCGTCTTGAACTTATCCCAGACACGGACCTTCCAGAGCTGTCCCAATGGTCCTCCCACATTTCAACGGTTACCCCTGACTCCCTCTTAAGTCATTTCCAACTGACCCTAAGGCTTATTCCTGCAAGCTCCTACCAAGAAATGGCCTATAAAATGCTTCATAGGGCATACATCTCACCTAAACGCCGATTTTTAATGGGCATCTCAGAAGACACTAAATGCACTAAATGCCTAATGGAAGGGGACGATCTCTTCCATTGCTTCTGGGACTGCGCTTTGGTATCACAGTTTTGGCATGAGGTACATCATTATGGAACTACGTCCTTAGGCATATCCTTTAGTTGCACTGTTTCCTGGGCACTGTTCGGATGTTTGACTGACCAAACAGACATCCCTAGGTCTAACAAAAAACTGCTTATGATATTATCAGCGGCTGGCAGGAAAGCAATCTTACAACAGTGGATCCACAACATACCTCCTAATCTCTCGATGGTGACCTCTAGATTATTCTTTTTATTCACCATGGACTGGCTGGAGGCCTCTATTCATAAAGAAAGGCTCACCCCTGCCCTGTTCCAATGTTGGGACACCTACATTTTGACACTTCCTTTACACACTAAACAAGCCATTGACAAATGCTTTCAATCCACCTCATGGTATCTCCTCCACACTATAGACCACCCTAACCCATTGATCGTTTGACCTACCCTCTCCCCCTCTCTCTGGACCCCTCCTCCACTCCCTTCTACATTCTGTTGTCTACCGGGTTGATTGGAAATATAGACCCCCGACTTGGGAGATTGTTCTGTGGGTGGACCAACGGCGCGTGACCCATGGCAGGCATTACATGTTAGTTTATTTTCTTATGTTTTAGGTATTATGCTTATGTCTAGGAATTTTTAAGATAATATGTCTTTGCTGGTGGAGAACCGATATTTGATCCATCCTTTCTCATCTTTAGTTTTCACCGCTTTGGTAATTAAAACACATTATAAATTCCCTGATACAACTAGCTATACACACATTCCCTTTCTTGGAAGGGTATAAAGGTTTTATGTAAGGAAAAGTTTGAAAATATGTTTTGATCTCTACCTGGTATTATATGAGACTGAATAATCTGTGAATCCTTGTCTATTGTCAGGATGACTTTGTATATGGCATATTATGTTATACAATGCTAACTATATATTCTATGTCTCGAAATGCTACATATCTACTCTGTACGGTATGAGATTATAATAAAAATAGTTTGAAAAAAAATAAAAAATTATTAAGCATGTTTTTACACATGGGGGGTCATTCCGAGTTGTTCGCTCGGTAATTTTCCTCGCATCGCAGCAATTTTCCGCTTATTGCGCATGCGCAATGTTCGCACTGCGACTGCGCCAAGTAAATTTGCTATGCAGTTAGGAATTTTACTCATGGCATTACGAGGTTTTTTCTTCGTTCTGGTGATCGTAATGTGATTGACAGGAAGTGGGTGTTTCTGGGCGGAAACTGGCCGTTTTATGGGAGTGTGTGAAAAAACGCTACCGTTTCTGGGAAAAATGCGGGAGTGGCTGGAGAAACAGAGGAGTGTCTGGGCGAACGCTGGGTGTGTTTGTGACGTCAAACCAGGAACGACAAACACTGAACTGATCGCACTGGAAGAGTAAGTCTCGAGCTACTCAGAAACTACACAGAGAAGTCTTTTCGCAATTTTGAGAACCTTTCGTTCGCAATTTTGATAAGCTAAGATTCACTCCCAGTAGGCGGCGGCTTAGCGTGTGCAAAGCTGCTAAAAGCAGCTTGCGAGCGAACAACTCGGAATGAGGGCCATGATGCTGAAACAAACAAATATGTACTTTTACACAAAAAAAAGAACTGTGTATAATAATGTATATGTGTGGCAAACTGTGTATTTACTTACACATCATCAAGTTTACAGCATCAAACATTAGGAAATAAATTATTCCTGATTACAGTAAGTTTGTGAGTCTTAAATATGATGGTGCATCACACCTAGGGACACATGTATTCCTCAAGGCTAACATATTATATGTTGAGGAGTGTTTTTTGGGAACACAGGTTCTCAAACTCGGCCATCAGGAACCCACACAGTGCATGTTTTGCAGGTCTACTCACAGAATCACAAGTGACATAATTAGCTCCACCTGTGAACCTTTTAACATATGTCTGTGAGTAATTCATACACCTGTGCTTCTACTGGGTTACGAGAAAAACATGCACTGTGTGTGGTCCTGAGGGCCGAGTTTGTGAACCTGTGCATTAGGACATTACACACAATGATAAAGTGAAATACTAAATGGATGATGTGGGCTTGTAAGAAATTAGCACTGCAAGATTTCGAACACTTATCCAGACTTAATGCATGCCACTCATAATCTGTTGTTTTGATACTAAAAATACACACAATACACATGCGACATTTGTTTATCATATAGCGAGGGTATGTTTGTATGTGTCAAGGAGACAGACACATTCAGAGTAATGGATTTTGTAAAAAAAACAAAACATCTATTTATGAAGACACAACAAATGAAATTAGCAAACCAAGCTTACCTTAGAAATAGCGATTGATGATCTGTTGCCTAACCTGCCTCCCTACATCAGTACTCCAAGTATCACCAGATGTCTCTAATTCCTCTGCTTGCTGGCTGCTTTCTTCCTCCTCCTCCTCCTCCTCCTCAACATGTGGCAGATGTTGTTGCAAACACATGTTATGAAGAAAGCAGCAGCAGAACACAATTTGAGTCACCTTGGAGGGACTATACAACAAAAGGCCACCAGACTTATCCAGACACCGAAACCTAGATTTCAGCACACCAAAACATCTTTCTATCACATTCCGCGTGGACTTATGTGCATTATTGTAATTGTGTTCAGCAGGGGTATCAGGTCGGGACAATGGAGTTAGAAGCCAAGAGAAACAGCCATATCCTCCATCACCTAACAGACAGATATAGTAATGTGATTCATGTTAAGATACAGCAACACATAAGTAACACACTGTGGGGCAGATGTATTAACCTGTAGAAGGCATAAGGAAGTGAAAAACCAGTGATATGTGCAAGGTAATAAAGGCAGCAGACAATCTGTTCCTAAATGTTAAATTACATATTGGAGCAGATTGGCTGGTGCCTTTATCACCTTGCACAGATCACTGGTTTCTCACTTCCTTATGCCTTCTACAGGTTAACACATCTGCACCTGTATTTGGACAAAGTATACGCAGGCCTACACATATCAAATTACATACCCAGCAGCCATCCATCTGGCATTTGTCCGTCCTCAAACTTATCAAAGAGGGATGACTGACTGAGGATGAAGGAGTCATGGCAGCCCCGAGGGTAACCAGCAAAAACACTCATTATTTTGAGATTTGCATCACAAACCACCTGCACATTTGTGGAGTGTTCAAAATGGCGGTTTGTATATGTACTGCCTGCCCCTAGGTGGTCTCAGCTGAATGTGTGTGCAATCTATGGCTCCAAGCACATTGGGCATACCAGCCAGCTCATAGAAATCTACCCTGACGGCATGCCACTGAGACTCCTGGGTAGGGAAGCAGATTGAGGCCTCGATGTGGGGCTGCAAAACAGCCAAAACCTGTGTGAACATTTTAAAGAACAATAAACTTGAGATTTTAGGACAGAACTGGCCACCGAGAAATTAAAACAAACACAAAACAGAAGAGGTTGTTAGGTATATATCACCTGTGTTAAGATTCTGGAAAATGAGGGCTGTGAGATTCCTATGACATCCCCAGACACAGCCTGAAAGCTGCCAGTAGCCATAAAGTGCAACACAGCCAGGAGTTTGTGCAGGCCCGAGACAGGGCGAGAGCGTGCTGTCTCAGGGTCTAGGCCCAGTTTGACAAGGTCATACAGACGAAAAATGTTGTTACGATTTAGACGGAACATCTGTATGACCTTATCATCGGACAATGCATTCAAGTTTAAACGCCCCCTAAAAAAACGAGGCCTGTGCAGCCTCCGCGGAACCTGGACAACCTGCTGACCATGTTCAGTTTCTTGGCCCTGGGTACTTACAGGCTGATGTCTGAGTCTGAGGAATCCCACAGCACACAAAAGATCACTGGCCCACAGTCCTGCTGCCATTTCTGAGTGTAGGTGTATTGAAATGGGACTAACATCCTTTTATAGGCATCCTAATTCAGGTGTGAGTGATTTTTTATTTGCAACACATGTAAACACGACTGAAAAAAGCAGGTCTATTTTTTTGCCGCTTTTTTTAACGAATCGCAAAAAAATATGACCGCATTTGAGCCCTCAGAGACTAACACCCAAATACGAATGAATAGTGAATTCCCGTATTCTATGAAATAACAGCCGCGTTTGACCGATGGTCTATTCATTCGTATTTCGGGACGTTGTCATTCAAACCATTACGAATAGACCAGACACTGCCGAGATTGGTGCTTAGTGAATTCCCGGATTGGGCCTTAGAAAAAAAAACACAAGTCGACCAAACTCGGATTTTTAGTAAATACTGGCCCAGGTCTGAATTAGGCCCATAGTTCAGTACTACCAGTACTACAGCCCACAAAACGTTCAGTGTGAGCAGATAGACCACAGTGGTATGATCATTTAATGGAATGTTCATCTAGAGTCGTGTAGTAATTTAGAAAAGGTTGTAGTTGATTGACGCCTAGGTATATTTTCCAGTTTAAAATGCCATTTTACCAGGCCAACAAATGGTATGTTAGCAAAGTATGTTAACAATTAATTTATAGCAAACAATTATGTAACTTGTTAAATCATCCTTGAAATCTTATAAAATGTTTTATTTTAAAATAAAACAAGGATTGAATAATGCAGTATTGCCAATATCATGCCAGTCTTGGCATACTGTTCTGCTGTAGCTGGTTTAGCAAACTAAAATTGTAGCCTAGTGTGTGTCTATGTGTGTGAGCATGTGCATGATAAAATGGTTAAATGAACTGGTAACTAACTTCACTTCAAACTTCACTCCTAATATGCGTTTTAGTAATTAGAATTGTTATATTTATAATTTGTCCGACATTCACTCTAACCTGTAATATAACTTGACAGGGTGTCCTCACATCAGCAGAAGCAGCATATAGTTACCCATAAGTGGAGCACTCCTGTCCATAACAAAATACAGTACGCTTGCTTAATTATCAATGTTTCAGTGTAATGGCTATCCTGAAGGCAGTGTAGCCATTACACTGAAACATTGATAATTAAGCGTGTATTTTGTTATGAAAGGCAGCGCCACACTTATGGAAATCTATAATTGTTTTATTTATTTATTTATAAAGAACTGTACACTGAAAGGATATGAGCAGCCCTCCCAACCATCCCCTCCTGTCGGGCACTGTACTGTCACCCCACCGGTGAGCTGCAGTTGCAAAGGAGAGCAATGGCAAATCGCACAACCAAATAAATATGGCCATTAAATGAGATGTGGAGAACAACTCACACTTAATGTAGTGGAACATTAATAGTAGCTGGCGTTAGGAAAAGTGTGCATGCAAGCTTGGTTGCTCTTGCGGAATGTCCGGGAGATACCGCCCACTTTGCCAGAAAAATGGGCAATCTGGGGGCATTATAACACAATTCATGGTGATATGCCAGAGGAGAGAGATACAATAGGGAGGTTGGGAGGATTAACACAGGACGGGTTCCATGTGCAGTCTCCGTGCTGGCCCCCTCCTTTCTACAACACAGCAGACTCTGGCATTGTCCCAGCCCCAGTGTCAGCATTGTGCCAGAGTCTACTGTGCATGCGAGGGTCTCCGGAAACATGTCGCCCGCTTGTTCCCGCGACTAATCCTTACTATAAATGCATGCATGCAGAGCCGGATTTAGACTTCATGGGGTCCTAGGCAACATGCCGGTTTGGGGCCCCCCTCCCTCAAACAATCCATGGCACTATATTTTCGTTTGTGATTCATGCCCCTTAAGTTATTTTGAACTTTTCCTGCTTATAGTAATGCCCCTTACATACTATGGCATACACCGTAATGTCCCTTACACATTACTGTATGTACTACACTGCAATTTCCCTTATACATTGTGCCACACACCGTAATGCCCCTTACATATTATGTACTACACTGCAATTTCCCTTATACATTGTGCCACACACCGTAATGCCCCTTACATATTATGTACTACACTGCAATTTCCCTTATACATTGTGCCACACACCATAATGCCCCTTACACATTATGGCACACTGTAATGCCCCTTACACATTATGCCACACACCATAATGCCCCTTACATGTTATCAGACCCTAAGTAAATAAAAAAAAAAGATGGATCCATAATAAATAATTTGGAAAATAACATTTAGTGTAGGTGTGTGTGTGTGTGTGTGTGTGTGTGTGTGTGTGTGTGTGTGTGTGTGTGTGTGTGTGAATATATATATATATATATATATTTCTCTGATGTCCTAGTGGATGCTGGGGACTCCGTCAGGACCAAGGGGGATATAGCGGCTCCGCAGGAGACAGGGCACAATAATAAAAGCTTTAGGATCAGGTGGTGTGCACTGGCTCCTCCCCCTATGACCCTCCTCCAAGCCTCAGTTAGATTTTTGTGCCCGACGAGAAGGGTGCAATCTAGGTGGCTCTCCTGAGCTGCTTAGAATAAAAGTTTAAGTTAGGTTTTTTATTTTCAGTGAGTCCTGCTGGCAACAGGCTCACTGCTACGAGGGACTTAGGGGAGAGAAGAAAACTCACCTGCGTGCAGGATGGATTTGCTTCTTAGGCTACTGGACACCATTAGCTCCAGAGGGAGTCGGAACACAGGTCTCACCCTGGGGTTCGTCCCGGAGCCGTGCCGCCGACCCCCCTTGCAGATGCCGAAGTTGAAGAGGTCCAGAGGTCCAGAAACAGGCGGCAGAAGACTTTCAGTCTTCATAAGGTAGCGCACAGCACTGCAGCTGTGCGCCATTGTTGTCAGCACACTTCACCAACAGTCACCAACTGTCACTGAGGGTGCAGGGCGCTGGGGGGGCGCCCTGGGCAGCAATGTATAATACCTTTTTATGGCTAAAATACATCACATATAGCCCTTGAGGCTATATGGATGTATTTAACCCCTGCCAGATCTCACAAACTCCGGGAGAAGAGCCCGCCGAAAAGGGGGCGGGGCCTATTCTCCTCAGCACACGGCGCCATTTTCCTGCTCAGCTCTGCTGTGAGGAAGGCTCCCAGGCTCTCCCCTGCACTGCACTACAGAAACAGGGTTAAAACAGAGAGGGGGGGCACTTATTTGGCGATATGATTACATATATAAAAATGCTATAAGGGAAAACACTTGTATAAGGGGTTGTCCCTGTATAATTATAGCGTTTTTGGTGTGTGCTGGCAAACTCTCCCTCTGTCTCCCCAAAGGGCTAGTGGGGTCCTGTCCTCTGTCAGAGCATTCCCTGTGTGTGCGCTGTGTGTCGGTACGTGTGTGTCGACATGTAGGAGGACGATGTTGGTGAGGAGGCGGAGCAAATTGCCTGTATTGGTGATGTCACTCTCTAGGGAGTCGACACTGGAATGGATGGCTTATTTAGGAATTACGTGATAATGTCAACACGCTGTAAGGTCGGTTGACGACATGAGACGGCCGGCAAACAAATTAGTACCTGTCCAGGCGTCTCAGACACCGTCAGGGGCTTGTAAAAACGCCCATTTACCTCAGTCGGTCGACACAGACACAGACACGGACACTGACTCCAGTGTCGACGGTGAAGAAACAAACGTATTTTCCTTTAGGGCCACACGTTTCATGTTAAGGGCAATGAAGGAGGTGTTACATATTTCTGATACTACAAGTACCACAAATAAGGGTATTATGTAGGGTGTGAATAAACTACTTGTAGTTTTTCCTGAATCAGATAAATTAAATGAAGTGTGTGATGATACGTGGGTTTCCTCCGATAGAAAATTATTGGCGGTATACCCTTTCCCGCCAGAAGTTAGGGCGAGTTGGGAAACACACCTTAGGGTGAATAAGGCGCTCACACGCTTATAAAAACAAGTGGCGTTACCGTCTCCAGATACGGCAGCCCTCAAGGAGCCAGCGGATAGGAAGCTGAAAAATATCCTAAAAGTATATACACATATACTGGTGTTATACTACAACCAGCAATCGCCTCAGCCTGGATGTGCAGCGCTGAGGGGGCTTGGTCGGATTTCCTGACTGAAAATATTGATACCCTTGACAGGGACAAGATTTTATTGACTATAGAGCATTTTAAGGATGCATTTCTATATATGCGAGATGCGCAGAGGGATATTTGCATTCTGGCATCAAGAGTAAATGTGATGTCCATATCTGCCAGACGACAGTGGTCAGGTGATGCAGATTCCAGACGGCACATGGAAGTATTGCCGTATAAAGGGGCGGTCCATCGGACCTGGTGGCCATGGCAACAGCTGAAAAATCCACCTTTTGTTACCCCAAGTCACATCTCAGCAGAAAAGGACACAGTCTTTTCAGTCTCAGTCCTTTCGTCCCCATAAGGGCAGGCGGGCAAAAGGGCCAGTCATATCTGCCCAGGGGTAGAGGAAAGGGAAGAAGACTGCAGCAGGCAGCCCATTCCCAGGAACAGAAGCCCTCCACAGCTTCTGCCAAGTCCGCAGCATGACGCTGGGGCCGTACAAGCGGACTCAGGTGCGGTAGGGGGTCATCTCAAGAGTTTCAGCACGCAGTGGGCTCACTCACAAGTGGACTCCTGGATCCTACACGTAGTATCCCAGGTGTACATTGGAAATTCGAGACGTCTCCCCCTCACAAGTTCCTGAAGTCTGCTTTACCAACATCTCCCTCCGACAGGGAGGCAGTATTGGGAACAATTCACAGGCTGTATTCCCAGCAGGTGATAATCAAAGTACCCCTTCTACAACAAGGGAAGGGGTATTATTCCACACTATATTGTGGTACTGAAGCCAGACGGCTAGGTGAGATCTGAAATATTTGAACACTTACATACAAGCGTTCAAATCAAGATGGAGTCACTCAGAGCAGTGATAGCGAACCAGGAAGAAGGGGACGATATGGTGTCACTGGATATCAGGGACGCTTACCTACATGTCCAAATTTGCCCTTCTCACCAAGGGTACCTCAGGTTCGTGGTACAAAACTGTCACTATCAGTTTCAGATGCTGCCATTTGGATTGTCCACGGCACCCCGGGTCTTTACCAAGGTAATGGCCGAAATGATGATTCTTCTTAAAAGAAATATGGACGCTTTCCTGATAAGGGCAAGGTCCAGAGAACAGTTGGAGGTCGGAGTAGCACTATCTTAAGTAGTTCTACGACAGCACGAGTGGATTCTAAATATTCCAAAATCGCAGTTTTTTCCGACGACACGTCTACTGTTCCTAGGGATGATTCTGGACACAGTCCAGAAAAGGATGTTTTCTCCCGGAGAAGAAAGCCAGGGAGTTATCCGAGCTAGTCAGGAACCTCCTAAAACCAGGAAAAGTATCAGTGCATCATTGCACAAGGATCCTGTGAAAAATGGTGGTTTCTTACAAAGCGATCCCATTCGGTAGATTTCACACAAGAAACTTTACGTGGGATCTGCTGGAAAAATGGTCCGGATCGCATCTTCAGATGCATCAGCGGATAACCCTGTCTCCAAGGACAAGGGTGTTTCTTCTGCGGTGGCTGCAGAGTGCTCATCTATGAAAGGGCCGCAGATTCGGCATTCAGGACTGGGTCCTGGTGACCACGGATGCCAGCCTGAGTGGCTGGGGAGCAGTCACACAAGGAAAAAATTTCCAGAGAGTGTGATCGAGTCTGGAGACTTCTCTCCACATAAATATACTGGAGCTAAGGGCAATTTACAATGCTCTAAGCTTAGCAAGACCTCTGCTTCAAGGTCAGCCGGTATTGATCCAGTGGGACAACATCACGGCAGTCGCCCACGTAAACAGACAGGGCGGCACAAGAAGCAGGAGGGAAATGGCAGAAACTGCAAGGATTCTTCGCTGGGCGAAAAATCATGTGATAACACTCTCAGCAGTGTTCATTCCGGGAGTGGAAAACTGGGAAGCAGACTTCCTCAGCAGGCATGACCTCCACCCGGGAGAGTGGGGACTTCATCGGGAAGTCTTCCACATGATTGTAAACCGTTGTGAAAAACCAAAGGTGGACATGATGGCGTCCCGCCTGAAAAAAAAAACTAGATATTGCGCCAGGTCAAGGGACCCTCAGGCAATAGCGGTGGACGCTCTGGTAACACTGTGGATGTACCAGTCAGAGTATGTGTTCCCTCCTATGCCTCTCATACAAAAAGTACTGAGAATCATAAGAGGGAGATGAGTAAGAATGATACTCGTGGTTCCGGATTGGCCAAGAAGGACTTGGTACCCGAAACTTCAAGAGATGTTCACGGAAGACCCGTGGCCTCTACCTTTAAGAAAGGACCTGCTCCAGCAGGGGCCTTGTCTGTTCCAAGACTTACCGCGGCCGCGTTTGACGGCATGGCGGTTGAACGCCGGATCCTGAAAGGGCATTCCAGATGAAGTCATCCCTACCCTGGTCGAAGACAGGAAGGATGTAACCGCAAAACATTTTCACCGCATTTGGCGAAGATATGTTGCGTGGTGTGAGGCCAAGAAGGCCCCTACAGAGGAATTCCAACTGGGTCGTTTCCTACATTTCCTGAAAACAGGACTGTCTATGGGCCTAAAATTAGGGTCCATTAAGGTTCAAATTTCGGCCCTGTCGAATTTCTTCCAGAAAGAACTGGCTTTAGTGCCTGACGTTCAGATGTTTGTAAAAGGGGTACTGCATATACAGCCTCCTTTTGTGCCCCAGTGGCACCTTGGGATCTCAATGTTGTTTTGAGTTTCCTAAAGTCACATTGGTTTGAACCACTCACCACTGTGGACTTAAAATATCTCACATGGAAGGTGACGATGCTATTAGCCCTGGCTTCAGCCAGGCGTGTGTCAGAATTGGCGGCTTTATCATATATAAAGCCCTTACTTAATTTTTCATTCTGACAGGGCAGAATTGAGGACTCGTCCTCAATTTCTCCTTAAGGTGTTTTCTGTTTTTCACATGAACCAACCTATTATGGTACCTGCGGGTACTAGGGACTTGGAGGACTCCAAGTTACTTGACGTTGTCAGGGCCCTGAAAAATATGTTTCCAGGAAGGCTGGAGTCAGAAAATCTGACTCGCTGTTTAGCCTGTATGCACCCAACAAGATGGATGCTCCTGCTTCTAAGCAGACGATTGCTCGCTGGATTTGTAATACAATTCAGTTTACACATTCTGTGGCAGGCCTGCCACAGCCAAAATCGGTAAAAGCCCATTCCAAAAGGAAGGGGGCTCATCTTGGGCGACTGCCCGAGGGGTCTCGGCTTTACAACTTTGCCGAGCAGTTACTTGGTCAGGGGAAAACACGTTTGCTAAATTCTACAAATTTGATACCCTGGCTGAGGAGGACATGGAGTTCTCTCATTCGGTGCTGCAGGGTCATCCGCACTCTCCCGCCCGTTTGGGAGCTTTGGTATAATCCCCATGGTCCTGACGGAGTCCCCAGCATCCACTAGGACGTCAGAGAAAATAAGATTTTACTTACCGATAAATCTATTTCTCGTAGTCCGTAGTGGATGCTGGGCGCCCATCCCAAGTGCGGATTGTCTGCAATACTTGTACATAGTTATTGTTACAAAAATCGGGTTATTCTTGTTGTGAGCCATCTTTTCAGAGGCTCCTTCGTTGTTATCATACTGTTAACTGGGTTCAGATCACAGGTTGTACGGTGTGATTGGTGTGGCTGGTATGAGTCTTACCCGGGATTCAATATCCTTCCTTATTATGCACGCTCGTCCGGGCACAGTATCCTAACTGAGGCTTGGAGGAGGGTCATAGGGGGAGGAGCCAGTGCACACCACCTGATCCTAAAGCTTTTATTATTGTGCCCTGTCTCCTGCGGAGCCGCTATATCCCCCTTGGTCCTGACGGAGTCCCCAGCATCCACTACGGACTACGAGAAATAGATTTATCGGTAAGTAAAATCTTATTATATATATATACACACACAGACAGACAGATAGATTGGTAGATAGTCTGATTTTTATTGAGGAAGGATCTGACTTTATCAATATACTTTGGATGGATTTGGCTATTACCCTCTTCCCAAAACTCACAACATTACAGCATTACAAAAAAGCATATCCACGCAATAATTAACTGTACAATCATAGTGTATATGTAACTATTATATACAGTGAGTGTATATGTATGTATATTAGAGATGAGCGGGTTCGGTTCGTTGAGATCCGAACCCCCCCGAACTTCACCTATTTAACACTGTTCCGAGGCAGCCTCGGATCTTCCCGCCTTGCTCGGTTAACCCGAGCGCGCCCGAATGTCATCATCCCGCTGTCGTATTCTCGCGAGATTCGTATTGCATATAAAGAGCCGCGCGTCGCCGCCATTTTCACTCGTGCATTGGAGATGATAGCGAGAGGACGTGGCTACGTTCGCTCAGTTTCTGTGTTCAGTGTGCTGCAAATATCTGTGCTCAGTGTGCTGCAAATATCTGTGCTTAGTGGGATGCAAATATCTACGTTCTCTGCCTGAAAACGTTCCATATCTGTGCTGCATTGTAGTATGTAGTAGGAGGACAGTGCAGAATTTTGCTGACCACCAGTATATATATATAGCAGTACGGTACAGTAGTCCATTGCTCTACCTCTGTGTCGTCAAGTATACTATCCATCCATATCTGTGCTGCATTGTAGTTGTGTGCAGTATATAGTAGGAGGACAGTGCAGAATTTTGCTGACCACCAGTATATATATATATATAGCAGTATGGTACAGTAGTCCATTGCTCTACCTCTGTGTCGTCAAGTATACTATCCATCCATATCTGTGCTGCATTGTAGTTGTGCGCAGTATATAGTAGGAGGACAGTGCAGAATTTTGCTGACCACCAGTATATATATATATAGCAGTATGGTACAGTAGTCCATTGCTCTACCTCTGTGTCGTCAAGTATACTATCCATCCATATCTGTGCTGCATTGTAGTTGTGCGCAGTATATAGTAGGAGGACAGTGCAGAATTTTGCTGACCACCAGTATATATATATATATATATATATATATATATATATAGCAGTACGGTACAGTAGTCCATTGCTCTACCTCTGTGTCGTCAAGTATACTATCCATCCATATCTGTGCTGCATTGTAGTTGTGCGCAGTATATAGTAGGAGGAAAGGGCAGAATTTTGCTGACCACCAGTATATATATATAGCAGTACGGTACAGTAGTCCATTGCTCTACCTCTGTGTCGTCAAGTATACTATCCATCCATATCTGTGCTGCATTGTAGTTGTATGCAGTATATAGTAGGAGGACAGTGCAGAATTTTGCTGACCACCAGTATATATATATATATATATATATATATATAGCAGTATGGTACAGTAGTCCATTCCTCTACCTCTGTGTCGTCAAGTATACTACCCATCCATATCTGTGCTGCATTGTAGTTGTGCGCAGTATATATTAGGAGGACAGTGCAGAATTTTGCTGACCACCAGTATATATATATATATATATATATATATATATAGCAGTACGGTACAGTAGTCCATTGCTCTACCTCTGTGTCGTCAAGTATACTATCCATCCATATCTGTGCTGCATTGTAGTTGTGCGCAGTATATAGTAGGAGGACAGTGCAGAATTTTGCTGACCACCAGTGTATATATATATATATATATATATATATATAGCAGTACGGTACAGTAGTCCATTGCTCTATCTACCTATGTGTCGTCAAGTATAGTATCCATCCATATCTGTGCTGCATTGTAGTTGTGCGCAGTATATATTAGGAGGACAGTGCAGAATTTTGCTGACCACCAGTATATATATATATATATATATATATATATATATATATTTATCTATGCATCATGTGCTGTTTGGGGACTATTTTTTTAAGTGCCATCCTGTCTGACACTGCAGTGCCACTCCTAGATGGGCCAGGTGTTTGTGTCGGCCACTTGGGTCGCTTAGCTTAGCCATCCAGCGACCTCGGTGCAAATTTTAGGACTAAAAATAATATTGTGAGGTGTGAGGTGTTCAGAATAGACTGGAAATGAGTGGAAATTATGGTTATTGAGGTTAATAATACTATGGGATCAAAATTACCCCCAAATTCTATGATTTAAGCTGTTTTTGAGGGGAGGTCATGCAGGCACGTGGAGGCCACACACACTACTGAGCCTCATTTTGACTTGTTTTAAGGACATTACATCAAAGTTGGATCAGCCTGTAGTGTGTTTTTCCACTTTAATTTTGAGGGTGACTCCAAATCCAGACCTCCATGGGTTAATAAATTTGATTTCCATTGATCATTTCTGTGTGATTTTGTTGTCAGCACATTCAACTATGTAAAGAACAAAGTATTTAATAAGAATATTTCATTCATTCAGATCTAGGATGTGTTATTTTAGTGTTCCCTTTATTTTTTTGAGCAGTGTATATACATACATACATACATACATACATACATCACTGAGGGAAGAGGCACAGGGTGGGTGGTGAGGGCAGGGACACTGAGGGGGAGTCACAGGGTGGGTGATGTCAGGGACACTGAGGGGGAGTCACAGGGTGGGTGATGTCAGGGACACTGAGGGGGAGTCACAGGGTGGGTGATGTCAGGGACACTGATGGGGAGTCACAGGGTGGGTGATGTCAGGGACACTGAGGGGGAGTCACAGGGTGGGTGATGTCAGGGACACTGAGGGGGAGTCACAGGGTGGGTGATGTCAGGGACACTGAGGGGGAACACAGTGAAATAACATATTTAACAGACCAGGGACCCACGAAGATGGCTGTCAGTCGGGAGCAAGCAGCCTGGGCACATCGTCATAATTCCCAAGCAGCGGGTAAGCTCCCCCTGCTGGCAGCTGGAGGAAAATGCTTCTCGCTGACATCTGCATTTCAGGGATGGATTTCGGGGCCCCTAGGGAGCCGCCGGGGCCTAAGCGACCGCTTAGTTTCCTAGCGGTAAATCCGCCTCTGCATGCATAGCGACTGGTGATTTTTGCTACACCTGCAGCACTGATGCAGAACTCCGAAAAGGTAAGTAATTAAACATGGGTGCAGTGTGTGCGGTCTGGGCCCCCCTGGACCCATCGCAAACACTGCACCCATTATAGATATACCAAAGATGAGGAGTAACTCTGAGTGGGATGCATGCGCTGCAGCTTTGCCATCTGACTGCAGCTGCTTGCTTACTACATTATGGTACAGTAATACAAGAATCCGCCTGACTATGCTAAAAATCTGTGAGTGCATGTGTATCCTCTCCCACACACTCTTCATACGTCCTCCCCAGTCACCATTGATATCAGATCGAACACTAGCCTCATGCTGGGTGCATAAGATATATCTCAAACAGACACCTCATCTCCATCCACTCCATGCAAACAAGCACTGAAGTCGGTGACATGCCCACAATGCTCCCATGATACTCTTATTAGTCCCATGTGATCGCATGGACGCCTCCCAGTTACCACCCAGGAAGGCCCATTTCACGGGTAGTGTGGTCCGTCGAAAGACAGATGAATCCATATGCACTAGTGAACTCCGTTCATGGCTTTAAGTCTGATTCGGCACATGCACTTCTTTCTTTGGTGCATGTGCAGCATGCTGAAATAAGCAGGAAACGTCTACATTGCCACTTGCCACCCAGAATCAGCCTAAGTGTTGGCAAGCAGGGACTAATGTAAGGCAGAAGTACTATCAGCTACCCAATAATAAAGCAGTTACTTGAGACAAGCATTACTGTGTGGCCTGTCGTGGTGTGGTATGGGTGGAATGAGGAGACAAAATGGAAAGTAGAGATATGAAAGATTAATATGTCATTGCAGAAGTCTAGGACAGCTGCTGGGAACCATGACCTCCCTTCACTATTTCTAATAACCCAACCTTCTTCCTGCTTTGGTTATGGACAAGTCTTTCACTTTTGTGGTGCACAGGCAAGGATCTGGTCACATGGTTGACTTTCATAATGTCGACTTGACAATGTCAACACTAAAATTTGCATGCACTATGTCAACATCAGTATGTTGACTTGTTCACAGTGTAGGCATCTGAAATGTTTCCTTGTGTCAATGTACAGAGGATGTCGACAGTTAGGGTTAAGTGCCACCAGGAGGGTTAGGCTGCACGGGAGGGTGGGTTAGAGTTAGGCACTAGGGGGAGGGTTAATGTTAGGGGTAGAGATTAGAATTAGGTATACACAGAATACTGACATGTCAGACACCAGCGCCGAACTGCACATCATATGACCAACAGGACCAGTAAGAAGAACCTGGTGCCACTGCAGCTATGGGGACCAGCCAGGGTTGGACTGGCCCACAGGGCACAGGGGAAACCACCGGTGGGCCCCACTGCCTAGGGACCCTCTTCCTCTGGGGATCAGGTTTCAGACTGTGCACTAATTTAATTATATATTATACATACAGTATGTGACATTATACTGCTCAGGACTATGGTGTATTTTCGACAGTGCATTGCTGTTATTAATCTGGTACATTATTGTAAGGTACCCAGACCATGCACTATCTAATCTTAGCCAAGCATCTGTGGTGACCAGCCACATCCCCTCTGAAGACAAAAGCATGGGCACCTACCCTTGCATTTCCTCCGGTGGGTCCTTCATGCCTCAGTCCGACACTGGGACCAGGTAAGTGGCCACCAAGGACATTAGCTCAACATTCTATCATGTTGACATGTCATCCGTTTAGACATGATGAATGTCTACATTCTCATGTCAACCTGATGCATGTCAACATGGAAACTGTTGACCTATAATACCACACCAGCATGGGCACTCTTGTGGTTATCCGCCAGCTCAGTGTAGCCGTGCGCGCACACACACACACACACACACACACAATACATATCCCTGTGGGATGTAGTTATGTGACCGGCGGTCAGGAGACCACCGGTCACATTACCAACGGCTACATCCAGCATGGGGCTTGTTGCGCTCGCCCCTCCCTCCTCCCGCCGGCATTCCCCCACCAGGATTACGCGGTCGGTATGCTGACGCCGGGATCCCCAGAGCTGGTAACGCATACCCAACCCATCCCAGCCCTGTTTTTAGGGTTGAGTTTCATTTTTAATGCATAGGGTATGATCTACGGATTTGGGAAATAGCCATAGAATCTCAATACTTGCCTCGATGTCAGTCTCCTCGGTTAGGCCCTTAAATTAGCAGATAAACCCTGGCTACTACATTGAGATTCATCAAAGTAAAAAAGTTGTAAATATGCTATAATAGGTGAACATTAACTTTGCCCTCCCGCCATTGTCTGTAGGATTAAAATGTATGCAGTGAAGTGCTGAGAATGAGAAACTGGTTTAAGATTAATGTGTTGTAAACACAAGTGAGCAGGCTCTGGCACATAATCTGTGTATATATATTTTGGCTTAGCTCTGATAAGGTTTGTATGCAGTGTAAATATAAAACATGTTTGCAATATGTCATTTTGTGAAATTTGCCCCAATTCAAAAGTTCAAACTAATAAAATAAATGTAATGCTAAATTGTCACTTAAATAAAGCAGGGTTTTACATTTTATTATTCCAGTATTAACACCAAGGTAACAACATTGGTCAGAAAATAAATAATATGTATTACCATTCTGCAGACCAGTTGTTCCCAAACTTAGTGCCATGGCACTCTGGGGTGCCTTGGGACACTTGCAGGAGTGCCCTGGGTTGGTGGTCTAGGACAGAATCAAATTATTTATGGTCAGTGTAATAGGCAAAAGCAGTGCCGGTAGCTATCATAAACTATGTGGACAAATAGAAGCGAATCTTGTCCCTCACCACATAACTGAGCCAAAAGATGACATATAAACACAATTTACTTAATTTCATATTTTTTTCTGAATGTCTCATTGAGAAAACTTTAGCCTGGGGTGACATGAAAAAAATTCTAATACTGTGGGGACCATGATTCAAAAAATTTGGGAACCGTAGTTCTAGATCAGTGGTTCCCAAAAGTACCCCCAACAGTTCATGTTTTCCAGGTCTCCTCACAGGATTGCAAGTAAAATAATTAGCTCTACCTGTGGGTCTTTTAAAATGTGTCAGTGAGTAATTAATACACCTGTTCAACTGCTAGGTGACCTGGAACACATGAACTGTTGGGGGTACTTGGGGACCGAGGTTGGGAACCACTGTTGTAGACTATGAACTTTAACAGATGGATATCTGGAGCTGGATGTAGTGACACATGAGTTTGTCGGCCATACGGGATGCCGGCCAAACTCGAACATTTTTTTAAAGGGACAATCACTTTCAAGGCATGGTTTTACCATGTAAGTGATTGCCCAAAAAAAAGTCCAGCCAGCATCCTGCACGAACACTCCTGAAATCCCACTATTAGCGCCAGGATCTCCATGTGGGTATAGAGGGGGGATCATACCTACCAAAGAGTTCAGCAATGGAAAAGGAGTCTGATACTCACCATTTATATAGATCCTGACTTCCATCCTACTGCTTGCTTGTTTACTAGGTATATAAAAGAGTTGGCATTGATTTGCCAGCAGTCAGAATACAGACCGCAGTATCCCGATGATTTGGATCCCGAAATGGGAAGGTAAGTATAATTAAATTTCCGCCCCTGTCCCACTAACCCTCCCTTTCTGTAGCATAACCCTAACACCCCCCTATTAACCCTAACCCTCCTCGATGATGCCTAAACCTAACCCTCCCCTTCCCGCAGCCTAAACCTAACCCTACCTGGGGGGTGCCTAACCTTAACCCCCATCCCCACAGCCTAAACCTACCCCCCCCCCTTGGTGCAGCCTAACCCTCCCCCCACAGCCTGAATCTACCTCCGCTGCTGCGGCTTACCTCTCTGGCGCAGCGGTGTCTGCTCGTTCGGGATCCTGGCTGTCAGGATTCCAAATTGTGTTGGGATTCCGGCATAGGGTTTCTGACTGCTGGGATCCCAAGACACACCTGTGTTTACCCAACCACTCCCCGTTCCCACCCCCAAACACTGTCTTCTTGTCACTCACTTTGTGCCTAATTCCTTGTTGCAACCGCAATCACAATTCACTCGCTGCACATGCACACTTCGGCTCATACACATGCGCAGTCAGAAAACATTGACCGATGTGCGTATCCTAGTCGCTTTGCGACCACACCTGAATGAGCCTCACGGTGCACTACTGAGCAACAGATTTTGCAAGCCCTGCAACACCCACTTTGCATTTCTGAACAATGCACCTGTGGATCTAATCTCTGCACCATCGATGCATCATCGGTTGCAACATCAACTCCCCAAGGAGCCCTGCCTGGTGCATAGCGTCCCTGATAACTATTTTCAATATGTGACCACTGTGGCTGCAGTGAATGTCAAGAATTGGCTAAGACACCTCCTCTTTTTGTGAAGGCTCTAGGTCATCTCCCAGTTTCCACCCTGTTACACTCATCGCACACTTTACACTCATCGCACACTTTAGTTCATGCGTGCACTGTAAGGGATTAATAGACTTTTCGTACATGCACAGTAGTCAGGGCGCTGACTCCTAATGGCGGCCGGTAGCCGGCCGCAATTTTAAATCAGCCGCCAGTTCGTCACCCAATCAGCGCTCGCGGACCGACAGCGGCAGCTGCTGCCGGACCACAAGCTTTGACTGTTTGACGGACCAGTGGCTGATTTCAGGCAGGGAGCCTGCGAAGACGGGACTGAGGGGCAGGAGAGGCGTACGCTGTGCTCTCCTCCCCTCACACAGAAGCAGCGGCGCAGCGGGAGCAGGAGGAGAGGCCAGCAGCGGTGAGCAGAGCTACAGGGGGCACATGTATCTGGCAGTCTGGGTGCATGTGTATCTAGCACTCTGGGGGTACGTATATCTGACACTCTGGGGGCACGTGTATCTGGCACTCTGGGGGCACGTGTATCTGGCACCCTGGGGGGCACGTGTATCTGGCACCCTGGGGGCACGTGTATCTGGCACCCTGGGGGCACGTGTATCTGGCACCCTGGGGGCACGTGCATCTGGCACCCTGGGGGCACGTGCATCTGGCACTCTGGGGGCACGTGTATCTGGCACTCTGGGGGCACGTGTATCTGGCACTCTGGGGGCACGTGTATCTGGCACTCTGGGGGCATGTTATGTGTATCTGGCACTCTGAGGGCACGTGTATCTGGCACTCTGGGGGCACGTGTATCTGGCACTCTGGGGGCACGTGTATCTGGCACTCTGGGGGCACGTGCATCTGGCACTCTGGGGGCACGTGCATCTGGCACTCTGGGGGCACGTGTATAAGGCACCCTGGGGGCACGTGTATCTGGCACTCTGGGGGCACGTGTATCTGGCACTCTGGGGGCACGTGTATCTAGCACTCTGGGGGCACGTGTATCTGGCACTCTGGGGGCACGTGTATCTGGCACTCTGGGGGCACGTGTATCTGGCACTCTGGGGGCACGTGTATCTGGCACTCTGGGGGCACGTGTATCTGGCACTCTGGGGACACGTGTATCTGGCACTCTGGGGGCACGTGTATCTGGCACTCTGGGGGCACGTGTGTCTGGCACTCTGGGGGCACGTGTATCTGGCACTCTGGGGGCATGTTATGTGTATCTGGCACTCTGAGGGCACGTGTATCTGGCACCCTGGGGGCACGTGTATCTGGCACCCTGGGGGCACGTGTATTTGGCACCCTGGGGGCACGTGTATCTGGCACCCTGGGGGCACGTGTATCTGGCACTCTGGGGGCACGTGTATCTGGCACTCTGGGGGCATGTTATGTGTATCTGGCACTCTGAGGGCACGTGTATCTGGCACTCTGGGGGCACGTGTATCTGGCACTCTGGGGGCACGTGTATCTGGCACTCTGGGGGCACGTGTATCTGGCACTCTGGGGGCACGTGTATCTGGCACTCTGGGGGCACGTGTATCTGGCACTCTGGGGGCACGTGTATCTGGCACTCTGGGGGCACGTGTATCTGGCACTCTGGGGGCACGTGTATCTGGCACTCTGGGGGCACGTGTATCTGGCACTCTGGGGGCACGTGTATCTTGCACTCTGGTGGCATGTTATGTGTATCTGGCACTCTGAGGGCACGTGTATCTGGCATTCTGGGGGGCATGTGTATCTGGCACTCTGGGGGCACGTGTATCTGGCATTCTGGGGGGCACGTGTATCTGGCACTGTGGGGGGCACATGTATCTGGCACTCTGGAGGCACATGTATCTGGCACTGTGGTGGGCATGTGTATCTGGCACTCTGGGGGCACGTGTACCTGGCATTTGGAGGGGGGGAGCTCTTTGAAATTTTCTCGCTCAGGGTGCTAGTAGGCCTGGAGCAGGCCCTAATAGTAGTAGCAATAAATCTGTGCAAACATTGGTACTGCGTGCACCATATCAAAATTTTGTACAGGGCCTGGTATGCCAGTCCATCCTACTAAGGGCTCCGTTCTGTTTGTCTGAGCATGCGCGATGGCTGAAGTATGTGCTTTAAAGCGGCTCTTGAGCCTTGCCTCCACAGATGCCCTGAAGACCGGAGTGCTCATTTTCAGGTGGAAAAGTAAGCAAACAGGGCTTTGACTGCAGAATACTGGATTATGGGTGTGCAGATATATGTACTGAAGGTTTTTAAGTGCAAAATACATTAAATTTCATTATTATGGGAGAACATACTACACTCCACCACAAGTCGCATAAATACTGACATGTCTTACATTTCAGTCTGTATTCAAAAAGATCAATCTGCGGACTTTCGAATACAAATTAAATATATACATACTAGTTACCAG
Source organism: Pseudophryne corroboree (assembly GCF_028390025.1). Taxonomy (NCBI): domain Eukaryota; kingdom Metazoa; phylum Chordata; class Amphibia; order Anura; family Myobatrachidae; genus Pseudophryne; species Pseudophryne corroboree. The sequence goes on along the minus strand of NC_086446.1, from coordinate 649,150,005 downwards.
CACATCAAAATGATGGAACAACATAACAGTAATGTCAGCGGGCAGCTGTGCATGCCCGAACGGAGCATCACTGGAATTGCTCCCTCGGACACCATCTAGTGGCCGCCAGTGTTCAAAACACTTGAATTCCCCCCATAGAGGTGAGGAGCAGTGTTAGCCATATATATATTTTTATATATATATATATATATATATATATATAGACAAATCACAGAACAAAGTCCCGGGAAGCCGCACTGACACTCTCATATGTAATGATGCAGGTGACCGGTCAAAATGAATGTTATATCAACACATGTCCATCCATAACTTTCCAGCCAGGGTGTAGACAGAACCAGCACACTGCTTAATATTCAATCAGCTTTTTACTTCATATAGCAGACATGTTATTCAATCAGCTTTTAACTTCATATAGAAGTAAAGCACAAACATCTGGATTCAGCAAATACTCATCGTATGCAAGGCAAGTACAGACTGGCAAAATCCCAAACAGCCGTTTTCGGTGCTCCTTCCTCAGGGGAAAATCAGTTAAGGTGCCATAGTGCCTGGTGCTAAAGTGTCAAAGTGCTGTGCAAAATGCTGCATCATAGGAGAGCATTATTTATGCTCACCTAATCAAGCTCATCACTGGCACCTGGAGTCCCGTGCCGCCCCGAGGCCGGTCACACCACGCTCCCCAATCCCGGAAACACCCGTCATTGGAACGCACGCCGCGCACCACGTGACCGGAAATTCCGGCCCGTGGAGCGCAAACAGCGCGTCACCCAGGAGGAAGTCCAGGTACGGGAGGCGTGGCCAGCGACAGGGTCCCCGGCAACACTGCCAACGGGCCCAGGTTACCAGGCAATGATACTATACACAGTAAAGGAACAAAAACAAACACAAAAATAATATAAATAAAAATAATATAAATAAATAAAGTTATGGATGGACATGTGTTGATATATATATATATAAACAAACACAAAAAATTATAAATAAATCTAGGGATCTATTGATACTGCAGAGTATTGATTTCAAGTCATTTTTAGACTATTATATGTACATTAGCATAACATTTAAATTTAAAAAAAACACAATAACTGTGCAGTAACAGATTGATCCCAAAAGAAACAATAAACAAAAATAAAGTGTATAAACAAGATAGGAGATAACTGTACCATCAATAGCCAAAAACAAGATCAGGGCATACTCTCTATATCCTATACGGGGCCTATCAGTGCTTACTTAAAAGAAAGGGCTAAAGGAAAATTCCTCATTTAAACCATGTGGTACCATTGCATCCATACGATATATCCACCAACACTCTTGTTGTTGTAACAGTAATTTATGTCTGTCACCTCCCCTTCTCAATGGTGGAACGTGGTCGATCGGCATATATGCAAAATCACTCAGCTTATGTCCATGTGCAACATAATGTCTTGCAACCGGTGGCGTGTTCCCATCCACCTTCTGGTAGGCCTTTTTAATCGATGATCTGTGCATTCCAATTCTCTCTTTTAGCATACGTATGGTCTTCCCTATGTAAACCTTCTTGCAAGGACAGGTTATCATATAGGTCACGAATATAGTTTCACATGTCATCCGATAACGCAAAGGATAACGTGTTCCCCTCATGGGGTGACAACAGATTTTACCAGTCAGCATATAATTGCAATTGACACAACCAGGACATTTATAGGCACCAGTTTGAAGTTGTAGCCAGTTTGTTCCCCTACCCACGTGTGGGCTAACGTCAGAGAATGTCACTTTTTCTTTCAGATTACTGCTCCGCTTGTAGCAGAATAATGGTGGCTTATTGCAGTAATTCTGTATCACAGGATCTGATTGTAGTATGTGCCAGTGTTTACGAATGAACTGGCGAGCATTGCCAGAGGAGATAGAGTACGTGCTGGCAAAAACCAAGTGCTCTGGTTCGAGCTTAACCCGTGGCTGTAATAATTCATCACGCGACAGTTGCACACATCTGTCTATTGCCTGTTGTACTTCAGTGGTGTCGTATCCTCTGTCGATGAATTTGTCACCCATCATTGCAAGAGCATCAGGTAGTTCCTCACGGTTAGAGGTAATTCTTGCCACACGAACTAATTGAGAGAAAGGTAGCCCCTTTTTTAGAGCTGGTGGATGGTAGCTGGATGCAAGTAAGAGAGAGTTGTTATCAGTGGGCTTCCTGTAGATTCCTGTTGACAGTACCCCATTGCATAATCGCACAGAAACATCAAGAAAATTGATCTCTGAAGCATCATGATTACTAGTGAATCTGATAGACCCCGGCAAATTGTTAAGTTTGTTAACAAAATTAATTAGCATGTTTTCGCCACCAGACCACAGTATGAAAAGATCGTCAATATATCGTACATAGAATTTAATGTACCCCGAGAACAATGTGTCCCCCATGATATGGCATTTTTCATACTGATGCATAAAGAGATTGGCATACGATTGGGCCATATTAGACCCCATCGCTGTGTGTTTGAGTTGTAAATAGAAGGAGTTGTTGAACAAAACGTAATTTTTATGGAGTACCACCTCCATCAACAACAAAAGAAATTCTATAGGAGGACCCGCATACTGTGGACTGTGGCTCAAGCATTCCTTTACAGCAGAGATTCCTTCTATGTGCCCAATATTGGTGTATAAACTGGTGACATCTAGAGTCACCAGTATACATTCAGGGGTGTAGTACTGCTGACCGGCAGTCAGGAGACCGCCGGTCAGCTTACCGACGCCGGAATCCCGGCAGCATACCAACGCTGGGATCCCGGCGGGGAGGAGTTAGTGCAGCAAGACCCTTGCGGGCTCGGTGGCAGTCGCCACGGGTTCTATTCCCACTCTATGGGTGTCATGGACACCCACGAGTGGAAATAGTCCCTGTTGGTCGGCATGCCGACCATCGGGATAGTGAGCTGTCGGGCTGGTGGAGGAGGTCATGTGACTGTCGGTCAGCTGACCGGCGGTCACATGGATACCACCCTACATTCAGAAGTCAGTGTACCAATGGTGTTCAATTTACAGAGAAAATCTGTGGTATCCTTTATATAATAGGGGGTAGCTTGAACTACCGGTTGTAAATAGAAATCAATGTACTGGGAGACTGGCTGGCTTAGAGACCCCCGTGCCGAAATAATCGGCCTCCCTGGTGGTTTCTCTAGTGACTTGTGTACTTTCGGTAAAGTGTAGATCAATGGGATCTTGGGAAACTCCTGCATAAGAAAATTAACCATGGATTCATCAATCCAATTGTTGGATAGGCCCATATAGATAATTGAATCAATTTCCTTTTTAAAGCGCTCTGTTGGATCAAAAGGGAGGAGCTTATAGCAGTCCAAATCCGATAATTGACATAGTACCTCATTAATGTAATCTAGACGGTTCATCAACACAATAGCCCCACCCTGATAATGTCGATATTATCTTAAACCATAAAGCTATACCTCTAAACACACTCTTACCATTGAGCCGCTGCGGCCGCTAGACTTAATACACACGCTATGCACTTCGTACGCTATTTGCGTACAGAGTCCCGTACCGCGTACGTACTTAGCGTACAAAACGCTGCACTGGGGGTACAAAGTACACACAGCGCGCACACAATCTTGATATACTTTAAACCTTATTAGTAATGCAATGCAATGATATTATTACACTCTAAACCTTAGCAGCAAAGCACTGTATTGATGTTACACCTTAAACCTTTATGCAGCAAAGCTTGCAATGATGTTACACCTTAAACCTTTATGCAGCAAAGCACTGCAATGATGTTACACCTTAAACCTTATGCAGCGCTGACGGTACAAAGTACCCGCAGCAAGTACACACCTTATCAATACACTTTTAAACCTTATACAGTTAGGTAATGTAATACGCTTTTAAACCTTAGCAGGGAAATGAGGACACAACACCGATATGTAGTTAACCACTGGGTTCTCTGGCCACAGTGGATTATTTGAAAGGGGATAACAATACAAATTATACACTACAAGGCTAACAAGATAAATCTATAACAGAATAATGACTACAGTCAATGTACATACGTGAGAATATTCGCTTGCACAACCTGGACCAGTCCTCCGCTCATCAGGTAGATAGCATTCAGAGTCTGTGATAGTGACCTGGCCTGCAGCTCGCTCTTTATTCAGTAGATCAAAACATAATACAATAGACACTGTGTGCTCTTCTTCCATTGGTTAGGGGGTAGGACATATCCTGTGCACCAGGGACCATTGGTCAGCTCAAGAAGTGGGCGATGGCTAGGACTTGAGATGTGGTTTCTGTTGTTTGCATCTGAGTTTCCGCCCCATGACCAGTTAAACCCATCACATTAATCATACATAAATCTGGTATTATTAATAACTTAATGAGGTAATATATAATAATGTTCTTATTCCCACCAGATTAATGTTTACGTGACTCTGAACAATATGATCCCACACATGATATGATTATCTATTTCAATCCTCAAGATATCCATATATCCACATATATCTATATACTCATATATATATATATATATATATATATATATGTTAGGGTCTCCTGCTCTGTGCTGCCACGTCGTCATGGCAACCGGGAGACAAGTGCTAGCGGAGTAACCTGAGCGTAGCTAATACTCCGGTTCGGGTCTTTTGCTGTGCAGTGGTTACAGGCTCTGTGCACGGCAGGGGATCCGGTGCTGGTTTTTGTGCTCACAGTCTGTGAGGTCTGAGTGGGGCGTGGACAGCACCTGCTATATAAACCCTCTTCTCAGGTTAGGCAGATGCTGCTGAATCTTTGTTGGTTAGTCAGTTCCTGAAAGCTAGCTAGTACTGTGTAAACTTTGTATTTGTTTGTTGCTTACTGCAAATAGGCCTTGGGATTTGGTATTACACTCTGCCAATCCAGACCTAGCAGTAAGACTGGAGTCAGTCGTTTAACCTGCTGGGGTTCTTTTCCTACTCTGTGAACCTAGCAAGTTTGCGGCTGTATTCTCAGACTTGCCTGCCAAAATCCTTTCTCACTGTGCAAGGTGTTCAGGTGTCAGTTTAGTGGCAGTAAGCTGAACCAGTGCACTGCAAGTGAGGACTAGGATTGTGGAGACTCTCCTTGTGTCTATTATTCCATCTCTGACCAAGGAGTTTACTGCCACACCCGTTGGTAACCCTTTAGGGTTTTGCTGTTGCCCTTAGCAACAGCATTTCGGGTTCTCTACGTATTAAATCACTACATCTCGCTTCTTTCCATCTGAGCATTCCTAATACTAGGGAGACACCCAGTTTCTTAGCCTTTGGGCTTCTCTGTTCACTTTGTGTTTATTTTGTTACCCTATCACCTTCTGTGTATGTAATGTCATATTCCCCAGTCTGTCTGTGAGTTCATTTGTTTTGCATCCCTCACCGTTCAGACACCAGTACATTCCTGCTGGCACTGGTGTGCATAACATATTCAGCAGCCTAATACTCCTGTTGAAATTTTGTGGGAATATGGAGCATACCCCTCAAAATACTTTGCAACAGGTGGTCGATCAGGTGCAGGTCCTGACACGACAATTTAATGATTTGTCCATTAAAATGCACACCTCGCAGGCCGCTGGCGGAGCTCCCGCAGCAGCAGTACCTTCAGGGGTTAAGGAGCCGAAAGTAAATCTCCCGGATCGTTTTTCTGGAGATCGCTCGCAGTTCTTTTGTTTCAAGGAGAGCTGCAAGCTAAATTTCCAGCTTAGGCCTCAGTCTTCTGGGTCGGAGATTCAGCGGGTGGGCATAGTGATTTCCTTGCTACAAGGAGACCCACAGGTCTGGGCATATGTGTTGCAGCCTGACTGTCCATCGCTTAAAAGTGTTGATGCTTTTTTTACGGCACTGGGCATGTTGTATGATGACCCTGACAAGACGGCCTCAGCCGAGGCTCAGATTTCGATCCTTAAGCAAGGGCGTAGGCCAGTTGAGGTTTATTGTACGGAGTTTCGGAGGTTGGCCCATGATACCCAGTGGAATGACCCAGCCCTGAGACACCAGTACCGAAGAGGTCTTTCTAACCAGTTAAAAGACCAACTGGTACAATATCCCTTGCCTGATAGCTTGGATCAGCTCAATCAGTTATCCATTCGGGTGGATAGACGGCTGAGAGAGCGCAGGCTTGAAAGGGAGACCGAGGTTTCCTTCTTTCCCAAGGGAACCTCAGACTCTGAGGAATTTTCAGAGGAGCCTATGCAGATTGGGGCTACCCGCCTCTCCTCGCGTGAGAAGACGCGGAGGAGACAGCAGGGGTTATGTTTGTACTGTGGGAATAAAGGTCATGTGGTAGTATCATGCCCAGAAAAGCCGGAAAACTTCAGGGCCTGAGGGTGATGGGAAATATCCTGTCAGGTCAGAAGTCGGAATTTCCCAAGAAGACTTTAATCATTCCGGTGACCTTGAAGATCCTCGGTCAAACTGTCAAGACTGAGGCCTTTGTGGACAGTGGGGCCGACGGGGTTTTTATGGACCGCCAATTCGCCCTGAAACACTCTGTTCCCTTAGTACCCTTGGCATCGGAAATTGAGATTTGTGGGTTAAACGGGGAACCATTATCCCAGGGTAAAATTACCTCTTGCACTAGCCAGATTTCTTTGTTTATTGGAGCCACACACTCTGAAAAATTGTCCTTTTATGTGATTGTCTGTACTTTTGCCCCATTGGTGTTGGGGTTACCCTGGTTAAGGGCCCACAATCCTCAATTTGACTGGGTCTCTGGGGAGATTCTTAGTTGGGGTACTGATTGTTTCAGGAGTTGCTTGAGCCTTCCAGTCAGGCTTTCGCAGCTAAGTTTGCCAGGATTGCCAGGATGTTATGCAGATTTTGCGGACGTGTTCTCCAAAAGAGTTGCAGAGGTACTACCTCCCCATCGCCCCTATGACTGTGCCATTGATTTGTTGCCGAATGCTAAGCTTCCCAAGAGCAGGTTGTACTCCCTGTCACGTCCTGAGACTTAGGCTATGGCAGAGTACATTCAGGAGAACTTGGCTAAGGGATTTATCAGACCTTCACAGTCTCCAGTTGGGTCGGGGTTCTTCTTCGTGGGTTAAAAGGACGGTTCGTTGCGACCCTGCATCGACTTCAGGGAATTGAACCGTATCACGATTAAAAACTCATACCCACTGCCTCTCATTTCGGTCTTGTTTGACCAGCTTCGTACTGCCACCATTTTTTCTAAGATTGACCTACGCGGTGCGTACAATCTAACCCGAATAAGAGAGGGGGATGAATGGAAGACTGCCTTTAATACCCACTCAGGGCATTATGAATATTTGGTGATGCCTTTTGGGCTCTGTAATGCCCCGGCAGTCTTCCAGGACTTCATGAACGATGTGCTCAGGGAATATTTGGATAGATTCTTAGTTGTATACTTAGATGACATCCTAATCTTCTCCCATTCCCTGGAGGAACATCGGAAGCATGTACGCTTAGTCCTCCAGAAACTCAGAGACCACCGGCTTGGGGCGAAGCTGGAGAAGTGCGAATTTGAAGTTCAGCAAATCGCATTTCTAGGATATATTATCTCCCCAGAAGGTTTCCAAATGGAGGGTTCCAAGGTACAGGCAGTCCTGGATTGGGTGCAGCCCACTAGTTTGTAGGCGCTTCAGCGTTTTCTGGGCTTTGCGAATTTTTATAGACGATTTATCGCTGGATTTTCGTCTATAGTGGCGCCCTTGGTGGCACTCACTAAGAAAGGGGCGGATGTTGCTCACTGGTCTTGTGAGGCCAAAGCGGCTTTTGCCCGTCTCAAAAGGGCATTTGTCTCGGCCAAGGTGCTGCGACACCCATATCCAGAGCGTCCTTTTGTGGTGGAGGTGGATGCCTCTGAGATGGGTATTGGGGCAGTGCTCTCTCAGATGGGGGTGTCTGATAATCGCCTTCATCCCTGTGCTTACTTTTCCCGTAAATTTTCGCCTGCCGAGATGAATTATGACGTGGGTAACCGGGAATTGTTGGCTATTAAGGATGCACTCGAGGAGTGGAGACACTGGCTTGAGGGGGCTAAGTTTGTGGTCTCAATTCTCACCGATCATAAGAATTTGGCATATTTAGAGTCAGCGAAGCGCCTCAATGCCAGGCAGGCACGATGGGCTTTGTTTTTTGCTCGCTTTAATTTTTTGATAACATATCGCCCTGGGTCAAAAAACATCAAGGCTGATGCGCTCTCGCGGAGTTTTGCTCCAATCCAGGAGACCACCGAGGAGCCATTGCCCATTGTGTCCCCATCATGTATTAAAGTGGGCATTACCCAGGACCTCTTGTCATTAGTCCTTAGAGCACAGGAGCAGGCTCCTCCAGACCTTCCAGTAGGTCTTTTGTTTGTGCCTCCTAGGTTAAGACAGCGAGTGTTCCTGGAATTCCATGCCAAGAAGTCGGCAGGTCACCCGGGTATTGCCAGAATTCGGGAGTTGCTATCTAGGGCGGTGTGGTGGCCCTCGGTGGCTAGGGATGTGGATCAGTGGGTTCGGGCATGTGACATCTGTGCCCGAAATAAGACTCCTAGAGGGGTTCCTGTTGGCCCATTACATCCACTCTCTATTCCATCTAAGCCATGGACCCACATTTCAATGAATTTTGTGGTGGACTTGCCCAAATCCTCGGGGATGACAGCCATCTGGGTTGTCGTTGACAGGTTTTCGAAGATGGCGCACGTCGTTTCATTGGTTGGGCTGCCATCGGCCAGACGCCTGTCTGAATTATTTATGCTGCATGTTGTGCGCCTCCACGGGTTGCCACTTTATGTGGTCTCTGACCGCGGATCCGAGTTTGTGGCCAAATTCTGGAGGGCATTTTGTTCCGATCTCCAGATTTCTGTCAGCTTGTCGTCAGGCTACCATCCACAGTCTAATGGGCAGACTGAAAGGGTGAACCAGTCCTTGGAGCAGTTCCTCAGGTGTTATGTCTCCAAGTGTCAGACTGACTGGGTGGCTCATCTGTCCATGGCGGAGTTTGCCTATAACAACGCGGCTCACTCTGCTACAGGGATCTCTCCCTTCCTTTGTGTGTATGGGCATCATCCTAAGGCCAATTCTTTTGACCCCCTGGACTCCACGCCTGGTGGTTCCTCTGTGGTTTCGGTCCTTAGAGGTATTTGGAGGAAAGTGAAGAAAGCCCTTGTGTCTGTGTCATTAGTGACCAAAAGGGTTTTTGATAAGCGGAAAAGACCCTGCAGCTTCAAATTAGAAGACTTCGTCTGGTTGTCTACCAAGAATTTGAAGTTGAGACAGCCATCTCATAAGTTAGGCCCCCGGTTCATCGGTCCTTATAAGATCACTAGGGTTATCAATCCGGTGGCATTTCAGTTAGATCTACCCCGTTCTTTGGGTATCAATAAAACATTTCATTGTTCCCTTTTAAAACGGGCGATTAGTAATCCTTCTTCCAGTGGAAGACCTTCCCCTCTTCTGATACGTGGCCAGAGGGAGTTTGTTGTTGAAAGGATTCTTGACTCCAAGATGGTTCGGGGTCGGCTGTCATTTTTGGTGCACTGGAAGGGGTATGGCCCGGAGGAGCGGTCGTGGGTGCGCAGTTGTGATCTTCATGCCCCCAGACTGTTACGCTCTTTCTTCTCACAGTTCCCTGATAAACCCGGTGGTAGGGATTCTTTGACCCCTCGTCAGAGGGGGGGTACTGTTAGGGTCTCCTGCTCTGTGCTGCCACGTCGTCATGGCAACCGGGAGACAAGTGCTAGCGGAGTAACCTGAGCGTAGCTGATACTCCGGTTCGGGTCTTTTGCTGTGCAGTGGTTACAGGCTCTGTGCACGGCAGGGGATCCGGTGCTGGTTTTTGTGCTCACAGTCTGTGAGGTCTGAGTGGGGCGTGGACAGCACCTGCTATATAAACCCTCTTCTCAGGTTAGGCAGATGCTGCTGAATCTTTGTTGGTTAGTCAGTTCCTGAAAGCTAGCTAGTACTGTGTAAACTTTGTATTTGTTTGTTGCTTACTGCAAATAGGCCTTGGGATTTGGTATTACACTCTGCCAATCCAGACCTAGCAGTAAGACTGGAGTCAGTCGTTTAACCTGCTGGGGTTCTTTTGCTACTCTGTGAACCTAGCAAGTTTGCGGCTGTATTCTCAGACTTGCCTGCCAAAATCCTCTCTCACTGTGCAAGGTGTTCAGGTGTCAGTTTAGTGGCAGTAAGCTGAACCAGTGCACTGCAAGTGAGAATTAGGATTGTGGAGACTCTCCTTGTGTCTATTATTCTATCTCTGACCAAGGAGTTTACTGCCACACCCATTGGTAACCCTTTAGGGTTTTGCTGTTGCCCTTAGCAACAGCATTTCGGGTTCTCTACGTATTAAATCACTACATCTCGCTTCTTTCCATCTGAGCATTCCTAATACTAGGGAGACACCCAGTTTCTTAGCCTTTGGGCTTCTCTGTTCACTTTGTGTTTATTTTGTTACCCTATCACCTTCTGTGTATGTAATGTCATATTCCCCAGTCTGTCTGTGAGTTCATTTGTTTTGCATCCCTCACCGTTCAGACACCAGTACATTCCTGCTGGCACTGGTGTGCATAACAATATATACACACATACACACATACTCCTGCTATTACAATTTGTTAGGAATTATATATATATATATATATATATATATATATAAACACCCACATCTCCATGAGTTTTAGACTATGAATGTTAATATCTTAGATTCCTAACTGTCTGGTCTTGTGTTTTGGTTAGTTATTGTTAATTGATTTTCTAAACAGCTTCGGTTCCTGGGTATTGTCTCTTCGTTTGTTTTTGCTTTCAGGTGAGACAATGACAATTCAGTTCTCATTGTTTTAAATAGAAACTTGGCTATTTTAGTAAACAAAGGTGTTTGCCTTCTTCATAGAATTTCAAAGCTTAGTGTAAATAAGGCCATTGTTTTTTAGTCTCTGGGAGTTTTAATTTATGTGTGACTGATTTTCATGCTATTTAAAGGTTAAAGCAGACAGTGTGGGATTTATACAATATATATATATTAGATTTATGATATGTCTTTGTGGCTTTTCCATGAGAGTACAAACTCCACTGTAATTACTCATACCACGCTCAAACCGTGCAGGACCGCGGGAGCGACTATACACAATTTGCGAATATGTGCATGCACAGCCGAACACGCATGCACATGGAGGCCACCTATGTGGTGTTTGTATGTAATGTGTGTTTTGTAATATTTTCTGACTTCGACAACCCTTATCAGCGGGGCGTATGATGAGGTCAGGGTTATCACGCAGAACCCTGATTGCTTCAGCCTCAGGTTTAGACATGGTCGAGAAACACATCCTCCCTTTTTGAATGGAGGTTAGTGTCTCATTACGTACCAACCTCATAAAGGTTTCTATTGAGGCATTATGTGCTGGGGGATCAAACATACTCTTACCCCTAAACCTGGACTGTTGTCTAGTATCTTCACCCTTTCTGTGAAAGAAATCTTTTAAGCGTAGTTGTCGTTGAAACGTATAAAGTTCAATTTCACAATCAAATCTGTTCTGTCGATATGTCTGTACGTATGACAGACCTTTAGACAGAACAGTCATTTCCAATACAGTGGGCGTATAGGTTGATAAGTTCAGTACTGTTATCTCCTGCCCCCTTTGGGATTTTTTACTGTTTCCCCCTCGCCTACAGGGTTTTTTGAATTCCTGTTCACCTTTAATAGGCTTCTGGTATTTGCCCTATCGCCTAAAAAAGACGCTGAGTTCTTATAATGTGACGAATGATTAAAGTCACTTTGAGATGTCAAGGAGTCAATATCTGTAAATTGGGCCTCCGCCCTTTTTCTAAAACCCTGTCCGTTTCTCCAAGGCCGACGTACAGTCGGGGAGAACACCCAAGGTTACACCCTAGATTCCTTATAATCGTCTTTTACTTTTCTATATTTGGTCTTTTTAAAAGCCAGCAAGTCTCCCTTAAAGGACACCAAATTTTCTTCAATCTGCACCAACCAATCAACTGAGGTATCAGCTTTGAGTATAGACAAACCCTGTGCTTCGCAAGTGGCTATTTCTTTCTTAACATTCTCAATATCAATGTTCACTTGTTGAACTACTAAAACCATAAGATCAAAACTACATTGATTGAGTATTTGACACCACTGTCTGCAAAACTCTTTACTATTGCACCCCAAAGTAGGTTGGTTTCTAATCCTTAGACCTCTTGGTATCTATTCTATCAACCTTTTGCGTAGTTTAAGTAAATCAGAATTTATCTCAGACGGTGTGTCGACATCAAAAGCAAGCTGGTCAGTAGTATTAAACAGTATACGTGTTACATCTTTATCTAGAAACCTCTTTGTACCAGTATAGTCAGCAGCATTCTCCATCCTATACTGAATAATACAGCAAAGTGCAAGTGCAAATAACAACAAAAAAAGGAAAAAATAAACAAATCAAAATCAATGTAATTAAAATCCAATAGTGGTGCAGTTCCAATTGAATTAAATAGACAAATCACAGAACAAAGTCCCGGGAAGCCGCACTGACACTCTCATTTGCAATGATGCAGGTGACCGGTCAAAATGAATGTTATATCAACACATGTCCATCCATAACTTTCCAGCCAGGGTGTAGACAGAACCAGCACACTGCTTATTATTCAGTCAGCTTTTTACTTCATATAGCAGACATGTTATTCAATCAGCTTTTAACTTCATATAGCAGTAAAGCACAAACATCTGGATTCAGCAAATACTCATCGTATGCAAGGCAAGTACAGACTGGCAAAATCCCAAACAGCCGTTTTCGGTGCTCCTTCCTCAGGGGAAAACCAGTTAAGGTGCCATAGTGCCTGGTGCTAAAGTGTCAAAGTGCTGTGCAAAATGCTGCATCATAGGAGAGCATTATTTATGCTCCCCTAATCAAGCTCATCACCGGCACCTGGAGTCCCATGCCGCCCCGGGGCCAGTCACACCACGCTCCCCAATCCCGGAAACACCCGTCATTGGAACGCACGCCACGCACCTTGTGACTGGAAATTCCGGCCCATGGAGCGCAAACAGCTCGTCACCCAGGCGGAAGTCCAGGTCCGGGAGGCGCGGCCAGCAACAGCGTCCCCGGCAACACTGCCAACGGGCCCAGGTTACCAGGCAATGATACTATACACAGTAAAGGAACGAAAACAAACACAAAAATAATATAAATAAAAATAATATAAATAAAAAAAGTTATGGATGGACATGTGTTGATATATATATATATATATTATATATATATATATATTCACATAACAAAGCTCTACAAGTCGTACAAATCACAAGCTGGATGCTATTGTATTAAATATAAATGCCAGGCATACACTTTGGACTTGATAGTGAGTATGAACTTCATTGTGTCCAAAAACCAAAGCACTTAATTATGTATGGGTGCCACATGGATTATGTCATTATATGGGTATCCACGCGGATAATGACATACACATAACTGCATGTGAATTTTTAATGATATACCATTATCATCACGCTGTTCAGATGCCAGTCATGATGTTTTAATGTAGTTAAAACAGTAAAGGCCAGTACTCACTGGCCGATGCGGGAGAGATGTGTGCTGAGCGAACCGCTAAGCACACATCTCTCCCGCCGCTCAGCACAGCGCGATGTGTGCTGAGCGTGCGGGGGCCCGGGGGGGGGGGGGGCGCTTATTTCATCCAGCGGGTGAAATCAGTGACCCGCTAGATTGGCAGGCCAATCTAGCACCAGCGATAGCGATGCGCGGGACTGCGCATCGCTATCGCTGTAGGGGGTACACACGGAGCGATCAGGCTTAAAATCTAAGCAATCTAGTCAGATTGCTTACATTTTAAGCAGCGATCGCTCCGTGAGTACCCCCTTTAAGGGATTATATACTACAAGTAAACATGTATGACCATCTTTTGGCAAAGTTTTCTCAATCTGGCCTGTATTACACTACATATAAATACAAACAGGGGCGTTTCAACAGAGGAGGGGGCCCCGTGTGCTCCTCTGGTTGGGCCCCTCCTCTGTACGGCACTGTGGACTCCGGCATTGCGCCCACCATGATCCGGAGACCAATTTGGCTACTGTGCATGCGCGGCGGACATTTTGGAGGCAATTTCCGCCGTGATCGCAGCGCCCAGTGCTGGACTCCGGAAAAGTAAGTATTAAAATGGGTGCAATGTGTGCTGTGTGGACCCCCCCTAGACCCAGGGGCCCGTGTGCACCGCACACATTGCACCAATTATTGAAACGCCAATGGCAGGGGCGTTTCAACTGAGAAGGGGGCCCGTGTGCACCTCCGGGTGGGCCCCCTCCTCTGTACGGCGCTGTAGGCTCCTGCATTGTGCTGGAGTATACTAGACATGCGCAGGTCTCCGGAAACATGGTGTCCGCAATGATCCGGAGATCAATTTGGCTACCGCGCATGCGCGGTGGCCATTTTGGTGGCAATTTTTGCCATGATCGCAGTGCGCAACACTGGACTCTGGAAAGGTAAGTATTAAAATGGGTGCAATGTGTGCGGTGTGGGCCCGTGTGCACCGCACACATTGCACCCATTATAGAAATGCCAATGAATACAAACATGCATTTTTATGCCATACAGGTAAACGCGGCCTTAAACTGTGCAAGTACTGGCACGACCAGACAATTATCGGCTGATTGGGCCAATGTGCGCAGTGTATGGCAGTAATGAGCACCAATTACTGTATCTCTCTGTCGGACGTGAGAAACCTTCCGGCTTGCCTGACAGATGCAATAATTCAGATCTGACAGTGGAAATACCATCAGACAGACAGACCAATTATCTGACAGTGTATGGCAACATCAGATAATTGCTCTGACTGTCTGATGCTGAGTTTCATCTCAGAGTGTGTGGCAACATAAGTACATCCGACCCAACCATAGCAACAGACATCTAAAATAAATTGAACAATTGGTTATGGAGGGGAGGAACAATAAGGGCAGAGGCAGAACTCTGGGAGGCAACGGAGTCATCTGCCGCCGGGCTCCTGCTCTGAAGGGGGCACCTCTCCTCCCATTCTGTGACACCATTGAATTAAGTTAATTGATAGCTGTCGCTGTCTTTTCAGTGGCCGACTTCCTCACTGGTCCCTGCACCTTACACATCACACCCTTTTTATTATACTGAATATAAACATTTTACAGGTATCACACCCAGGATTAGAAAATACAACCTATTACACTGGAAGCAGACACCTTACTGATGAAGCTATTTGCTCCTGTATAGGAAATATGAGAATATTAACTATATGAAGATACTTCTCTGACAATTACACGTAACTTCATATAGTTAGAATTCTCATGTTTCCTCTACAGGAGCAAATAGCTCCATCAGTAAAGTGTCTGCTGTTAGTGTAACAGGTCATGGGTTCTAATCCTGGGTATGACTGCTAGGAAATGTGTGATTTAAAATAAAAGACAATTAAATGTATAAATACAGTATATAAAAAAAATTTTCAGAACACTCCATATACATACACACACACACACACACACACATATACACACACGCACACATACATGCATATATTTATCTTAATATAGGAAATAGGGGGGCACCAATATATATCTTGCCTCCGGGCCACTGTGACGAACTTACGCCACTGAATAAGGGTATTGTCAAAAATCAATTTTTAACAAAAAGACCACAAAGTATTGTGTTTTATGACTAACATGAATTAACTATTAACTAGAAATAGAAATATACACAGATTTTACCTGTGTATCCTGATTGTTGATATGCTGGATTCATAGGGGGTCATTCCGAGTTGATCGCTCGCTAGCTACTTTTAGCAGCTGTGCAAACGTATAGTCACCTCCCACGGGGGAGTGTATTTTTGCTTTGCAAGTGTGCGATCGCGTGTGCAGCTGAGCGGGACAAAAAAAGTTTTTTTCAGTTTCTGAGTAGCTCTGGACTTACTCAGCCCTTGCGATCACTTCAGTCTTTTTGGTCCCGGAATTGACGTCATACACCCGCCCTGCAAACGCCTGGACGCGCCTGCGTTTTTCCAAACACTCCCTGAAAACAGTCAGTTGACACCCATAAACGCCCTCATCCTGTCAATCTCCTTGCGATCGGCTGTGCGAATGGATTCTTCGTTAAATCCATCACCCAGCAACGATTCGCTTTGTACCCGTACGACGTGCCTGTGTATTGCGGTGTATACACATGCGCAGTAGTAACCTGATCGCTGCGCTGCGAAAAACAGCAGCTAGCGAACAACTCGGAATGACCCCCGTAGTACGTTGAATTTGCTTCAAAATTTTTAATGCCTTTTTTTTCTTTATGTTAGTATATACAGATATACATAAATCATGCATGCTCTGCACTCTTCTAATCATACTCAAAACTGTATTTCATAGAGATGTGCGGCGGGCACTTTTTGTGTTTTGGTTTTGGTTCTAATTCCATTTTCGTGTTTTGGTTTTGGCTTGGTTTTGCCAAAACCACCCTTCCGTGTTTTGGTTTTGGTTTAGGATCTGGATGATTTTTGAAAACAAACATAAAAACAGCTAAAATCACAGAATTTGGGGGTCATTTTGCACCTACAGTATTATTAACCTCAATAACAATCATTTCCACTCATTTCCAGTCTATTCTGAACACTGAAGACCTCACGATATTGTTTTTAGGCCTAAAAGTGGCACCGAGGTGGCTGTATGACTAAGCTAAGCGACACAAGTGTGCGGCACAAATACCTGGCCCATCTAAGAGCGGCACTGCAGTGGCAGGCAGGATGGCAGATTTAAAAAATAGGCCTCAAACAGCACATGGACATATAGAAACAAACAGCAGTGGACATATAGCAGCAGCGTATATCGTCACTGGAATTACTGATGACACAGGACACTACCACTGGTCTGATGCAGCCCACCAGGTTGTTATAATTGTTATACTGCAGCAGTGGACATATAGCAGCAGCGTATATCGTCACTGGAATTACTGATGACACAGGACACTACCACTGGTCTGATGCAGCCCAACAGGTTGTTATACTTGTTATACTGCAGCAGTGGACATATAGCAGCAGCGTATATCGTCACTGGAATTACTGATGACACAGGACACTACCACTGGTCTGCACAACACATCACCACTTTATACAGCTACACTGGATATATGGCAGCAGAGGACACCAACACTGTGACTGGCTGGACTGATACAGCACAATACACTGACTACACTGGACTGGTCTGCACAACACAGCACCACCTGACAGCTACACTGGATATATGGCAGCAGGGGATCCGGTCAAGATGCCGCCGGACGGAATCCCGGCGGTCGAAATACCGACGCCGGAATCCCGAACGCCACAATCCCGACATATTCTCCCTCCGTGGGTGTCCACGACACCCATAGAGGGAGAATATAATAGTGTGCCGAGCGTAGCGAGGCACCGTGCCCGCAGCGTGGCGAGCGAAGCGAGCCCGCAAGGGGCTGCGTTCCGCTCGCCACCCCTGTCGGCATTGTGTGGTCGGGATTCCGGCGTCGGTATTTCGACCGCCAGGATTCCGACCAGCGGCATTTAGTACTGATCCCGGCAGCAGAAAACACCAACACTGTGACTGTCTGGACTGATGCAGCACAATACACTGAGTGACTACACTGGACTGGACTGAGCAGCACAACACTTGCCATCCCACTTTCCCGCCCCAACACACAGACACTGAAAACTGAGGACACGTCCTCTCTATGCACTCTCCAAGACTAGAGTGAAAATGGCGGGGACGCGCAGCTCCTTATATGGAATCCAAATCCCGCGAGAATCCGACAGCAGGATGATGACGTTTTGCAGCGTTCGGGTTTCCGAGTCAAGAGGGAAAATCCGAGCCTGGCTCGGATCCGGACTCGGAAGGCAAAGTCCAATATGGTTCGGTTCTCTGAAAACCGAACCCACTCATCTCTAGTATTTCATTAAATTCAGGGAATGTTGCAAAAATTTGTCATGCTGGACAATTAACATCAAAGTCTTTGCTTATGGCCCTACACTGACACTGTATCTGAGTGACCAGAACTAAAGTTTGCTCCAGAGTTTTGACTGTATAAAGTATATGACAATTACAAAGAAATATCTTGTTTGTATTATTCTAATCTTTTTTATATTCAAAACTCTGAATAAAAAGTCTATGGCAGGTGAGGGCCTATCTTTTCCCCACACCTCTAAACAAAACTCATCAAATTCCCAGCAGTATAAACTGCTGCACCTGTGTATAATGCCAGTGCCGTAACTAGGTGTGTGCGAGCGGTGCATTGCACACAGCGCATCTGCACTGTGGGCGCATCCGCTAGCAAAAACACAGGGCCTCCCGCATCAGTAGCGGATTCACCGCTAAGCAATTTAAGCATGTGCTTCCCGCTGACAAGGCTGTTTGTTGCTGCCTGTGGTGCGGCTAGGTGCCGGCATCCTCTCCCTTGCATCCTCCCATGTATACACGCCATGTCCCTGCCGCCGCATCCCTCTCCCCTCCCCAGCGTCAAGAGTCAGACCCTGGCCCCAATGCCCGGAAGCAGTGCAGACTGCTGCTTACCAGGCTGGAGATGTGGGGCACACAATCAAGCACCCCGCGGCGCTGATCAAATGTACTTGACCCCCGGATGGTACTGCAGCTCAGCGCTGTCTTACAGCTCGGGACCTTCTCAGGATGTCTCCGGGCTGCTAGCTGCAGGAGAGGAGCCTGGTAAGTATGAGGCTGCCATGTCTCTCTCTCTCAACATTTCTCCCCCCTCGCTTTCTCTCCTAAATGCCTCTTCCCACCCCACGTCTCTTCCCCTCCCCATGCCTCTTCCCCTCTATCACTGACCTGGTTTGGGATTGTTGTGGACTCGGGGTATCTTCCGAAGATCGGGAAGAGGAACCGCAACTGGGCCGCAACAGAGATGGCCGAATGTAGGTTTTCCTCATACAGGATTCGGACAGCAGGCAGGAGGCACATGTTGGATATTGAAGATCTTCTGAAAAACAAGAACTTGAAAGGGCTGATGAATCCTCTGTAGACAAATGATAATAAACGTGGCTGGAGAACAGGAAGATTGAGAGTAGTAACCTTGACTGGAATGCACGGTGCGGAAGCCTGTGTTTGCTGGATGCACGGTAAATTAGAGGTACAGGACGCGGAAGGCACTGACTGTGCTAGGAGATACAGAAGTGCTTGGCGGCACTGAGGTGCTGGAGGCACGGAGATGCTTGGAGGCATGGAGGTGCTTGGAGGCACAGAGGTGCTGGAGGCACGGAGATGCTTGGAGGCACGGAGGTGCTTGGAGGCACGGAGGTGCTTGGAGGCACGAAGGTGCTTGAGGCACGGGGGTGCTCGGAGGCACGGAGGTGCTTGAGGCATGGAGATACTCGGAGGCACGGAGGTGCTGGAGGCTCGGAGGTGCTCAGAGACACGGAGGTGCTCGGAGGCACGGAGGTGCTGGAGGCACGGAGGTGCTTGGAGGCACGGAGGTGCTGGAGGCACGGAGGTGCTTGGAGGCACGGAGGTGCTGGAGGCACGGAGGTGCTGGAGGCACGGAGGTGCTTGGAGGCACGGAGGTGCTTGGAGGCACGGAGGTGCTGGAGGCACGGAGGACTGGCAATCACCACTCTGGGGAATTGATGATACTCAGGCACTGATGCAGGGCCTGGCGCCTGAATTTATATTTCCCACCACCGTCTGGTTGGTGGGAAGAGCCTGATGACGTCACCTGTCCAAACACCGGACCGAGCGCCGGGAGCCAGGAGCCGCCAGCGAGGATGGCCGCAGAGAGGACCAGCGCGCCCGGAGAGGTAAGTAAGGCGGACGGGGCGGCGGCGTGACAGTACCCCCTCCTCTAGGGGTGGCCCCTGGACACTTCCCAGGTTTCGTAGGGTGCTTGGCATGGAAGATCCGGATTAGTCGAGGAGCTGAGACTTCCGAAGCTCCTATCCAACTTCTCTCCTCAGGACCATAACCTTTCCATTCTACCAGATATTGCAGGTTCTTATGAAGATAACGAGAGTCCAGAATAGTTTTGATCTCGAAGTCTGTCCCAGTTTCAGTTTCTACCGAAGTGGGGCTTGAGGGCTTAGAATGAAAACGATTAAGGATGAGAGGACGAAGGAGAGAAACATGAAAGGCATTCGGTATGCATAGATGAGAAGGTAATCCCAACTTGCAGACCACAGGATTCAGGACTTGTAGCATAGGGTATGGACCGATGAATCTTGGGGCGAACTTCATGGTGGGTACCTTTAGCCGGAGGTTACGTGTGGAGAGCCATACCCTGTCACCAACCTTGTATTGAGGAGCGGCTCGCCGTTTCTTGTCCGCGAAGAACTTGTATCAGACAGAAACCTTTTTAAGACTAGCATGAACCTTACTCCAAATTTGTCTGAAGAGTAGTAGAGTGGAAGTCACAGCTGGAACCTCTCCTGTTGGAAGAATTGGTAATTCCGGAACTGGGTGTGGGTGGAAACCATAGTTGATGAAGAACGGAGATTCGCCAGTGGAGGAATGAAATGAATGGTTATGTGCAAATTCTGCCCAAGGCAATAACTCTACCCAGTTGTCCTGTGAAGGGGAGAGATACAGGCGGAGGAAAGTCTCCAAATCTTGATTGACTCGTTCCGTTTGCCCATTAGTTTGGGGGTGATAAGCGGAAGAAAACTTAAGTTTAATTTGTAAGGCCGAGCAGAGAGCTTTCCAAAACCTTGTGGTGAACTGTACCCCTCGATCAGAGACTATTTCTTGAGGCAACCCATGCAACCGAAAATGTTCTCGGACGAATATTAGAGCTAATTTAGGAGCTGTCGGCAGACCAGTCAATGGAACGAAGTGCGCCATCTTCGAAAAACGGTCGACGATCACCCAGACAGTGTTGTAACCTTTGGAACAGGGCAAGTCGGTGACGAAGTCCATGGAAATGTGTGTCCAGGGTTTCATAGGAATGGACAGAGGACGAAGCAACCCAGCAGGAGGCAGGCGAGGAGATTTTTGCTGTGTACACTGTGGACAAGAATTAACGTAATCCTGTACATCCTTCCTCATGGAGTCCCACCAGTAAGATCTTTGCAGAAACTTATACATCTTCTGGGCGCCGGGATGACCGGAAAACTTGGAGATATGGGCCCACTGTAGTATTCTCGGACGGAATTTAACTGGTACGGACATTCTTCCAGGGGGAGGACCTGGAGTAGTTGAGGCAGCGGAGACAGAAATTGGATTCAGAATTAAACTCCGCTCAAAAGAATCCTCTTCATCTGTGGGAGTTTGTGAACGGGACAGTGCATCCGCTTTAGTATTGAAAGTCCCGGCTCGGTACTTGATAACAAAAGAAAATCGAGTGAAGAAGAGTGCCCATCTAGTTTGGCGAGGATTCAAGCACTGTGCGGTTTTGATATACAACAAATTTTTGTGATCAGTGTAAATGGTAATCACATGTTTGGCCCCTTCTAAGAGATATCTCCCCTCTTCCAAGGCAGATTTAATTGCCAAGAGTTCCTGGTCTCCAATAGTGTAATTTCGTTCGGCCGGAGAGAATTTACGAGAGTGGAAGCCACACGGATGTAATCTCTTATCTGAGGAGTACTGAGAGAGAACGACCCCAACTCCGACCGAGGATGCGTCAACTTCTAAGAAGAAAGGTTCCTCGAAATTTGGTTGTTGGAGTACTAGAGCGGACATAAAAGCTGATTTCAAGTGGGAAAAAGCCTCTATGGCTTCAGGAGGCCACAAACCCGGGTTGGAACCCTTTCTCGTCAAGGCGGTAATGGGCGCAACAATGGTGGAGAAACTTCTAATGAATTTTCTATAATAGTTCGCAAAACCCAGGAATCTTTGTATTGCTTTCAAGGAGAGTGGCTGTGCCCAGTCCCGAATGGCGGAAAGTTTCTCCGGGTCCATGCGAAGCTCCGTCCCCGAGATGATATAACCGAGGAACGGTATTGATGTTACTTCGAAGGTACACTTGGAGATCTTGGCATAGAGATGATTCTCACGTAAACGGCGGAGTACCTCTTTGACCTGTGTCCTGTGTTCAACAAGATCTTTGGAAAAAATCAGTATGTCATCCAAATATACCACGACACTTTGGTATAACATGTCTCGGAAAATTTCGTTGACGAATCCCTGGAAGACAGCAGGAGCATTGCTAAGACCGAACAGCATAACCAGATACTCATAATGCCTATCCCGGGTATTGAAGGCGGTCTTCCATTCATCTCCCTCTCTGATGCGTATAAGGTTATAGGCCCCCCTCAAATGGAGCTTGGAAAAAACGTGGGCGCCACGAACTCTATCAAATAGCTCTGTGATTAGGGGCAAGGGGTATTTATTTTTGATGGTAATATCGTTTAGGCCGGGTAGTCGATACATGGCCTTTACCCCCCGTCCTTCTTTTTCACGAAGAAGAAGCCCGCTCCAGCCGGGGAGATAGAGGGGCGAATGAATCCCTTGTGAAGATTGGACTTGATATAGTCTGACATAGCTTGCGTCTCTGAAAGGGACAGAGGATAAATGCGACCCCGGGGCGGCATTTTCCCTGGGATGAGGTCAATGGGGCAGTCCCAAGGCCTATGGGGTGGTAACTGGTCAGCCGCCTGTTCCGAGAACACATCCTTGAACTTTTGATACGCCTCCGGGATAAGTTCTTCCTCCGCCTTAGCAGAAACACGAAGCGGACAGAGAGGGGTGAGCAAGTTAGCGTGACAAAAAGAACTCCAAGACCGAATCTGTGCGGTCTTCCAATCGATATGGGGATTGTGAATTTTGAGGCAAGGCATTCCGAGAACCAGATCGTGATGCATTTCCGGAATCACCAGGAACTCCAAATATTCTTGATGTAGAGCCCTGACCTGTAGTTTAACTGGGACCGTGCGCCCTGTTATGATACCCTTGGATATCCTAGTACCATTGATAGCTGTCAAAGAAATAGGCCGCTCGATGGGCCGTACTTCTAAATTCAGGCTTTGGACACAGAGAGAAGAAACGAAATTCCCCGCAGCCCCAGAGTCCAACAGGGCTTCAAAAGACTTGGAAGTAGACTTGGTGGTTAACGATACAGGGAGCAAACAGTCCGAAGTCGGAGTAGATTTGGTCGTAACCCCCAACTCGACTCCTCCGGAACAAGCTAGGCCTGCCCGTTTCCCGGATGGGATTTGCAGGACTTGATGAAGTGACCTGCAGCTCCGCAGTACAGACAGAGTTTACCTTCATGACGATGCTGTCGCTCTTCCGGAGACAATCGGGATCGGTTAATCAGCATGGGTTCGTCCGGACTTGGGACCACCACTTGCTTTGCAGGAGGAAGCCGGAACCTAGAACGATCCGATCGACTACGTTCACCTCCACGTTCCTGCATCCGGAGATCTACCTTGATGCAGAGAGAGATCAATTCCTCTAAAGAATCCGGAAGCTCCCTAGTGACCAATTCATCCTTCAGGCGATTCCAGAAAGCAGCTCTCAGAGCCTCATTATTCCAGCGAAGTTCAGAGGCAATGGTTTGAAAATGAACCACATACTGACCCACGGATTGGGAGCCTTGACGGATGCGGAGCAAATCAGAAGAGGCGGAGGTCATCCTGCCGGGCTCATCAAAAATTCTTCGAAAAGACGTGATGAATTCGGGGTAATTGGAAACCAGTGAATCAGAACGTTCCCATAATGGAGACACCCAATCCAAGGCAGATCCTTCCAGCAGAGAAATAATGGAGGTCATTCCGAGTTGTTCGCTCGCAAGGCGATTTTAGCAGAGTTGCTCACGCTAAGCCGCCGCCTACTGGGAGTGAATCTTAGCATCTTAAAATTGCGAACAACGTATTCGCAATATTGCGATTACACACCTCGTAGCAGTTTCTGAGTAGCTTCAGACTTACTCGGCATCTGCGATCAGTTCAGTGCTTGTCGTTCCTGGTTTGACGTCACAAACACACCCAGCGTTCGCCCAGACACTCCTCCGTTTCTCCGGCCACTCCTGCATTTTTTCCGGAAACGGTAGCGTTTTTTCCCACACGCCCATAAAACGGCCTGTTTCCGCCCAGTAACACCCATTTCCTGTCAATCACACTACGATCGCCTGAGCGAAGAAAAAGCCGTGAGTAAAAATCCAAACTTCATAGCAAATTTACTTGGCGCAGTCGCAGTGTGGACATTGCGCATGCGCACTAAGCGGAAAAACGCTGCGATGCGAAGAAATTTTCCGAGCGAACGACTCGGAATGACCTCCAATATATGCTACCTTGGACCGGTCTGTAGGAAAGTTATGTGCAAGTAGCTCGAAATGTACCTCGCATTGGTTTAAAAAACCACGACAATTTTTAGGATTCCCATTATAACGGGACGGAGTAGGCAGTTGAAGGCGCGGAGTGGTACCGGCCGATGGCTGAACATTGCTGGAAGCGGCAATTGGTGCGGCTACGGGAACTGGTGCTGGAATTACCGAGGCTAGGGACGCTTGAATCTGATCCAGATGCCCGGACAACTCCTGGAGGTACTGCATCACCTGACCTTGTGCCGCTTCCTGACTTTGCACTCGGGAAGCCAGATTCTGGATAGCACTTGATTCCGTGTTCCGATCCCCCGGGTCCATGAGGCCTGAGTATACTATCACTGACCTGGTTTGGGATTGTTGTGGACTCGGGGTATCTTCCGAAGATCGGGAAGAGGAACCGCAACTGGGCCGCAACAGGGATGGCCGAATGTAGGTTTTCCTCATACAGGATTCGGACAGCAGGCAGGAGGCACGTGTTGGATATTGAAGATCTCCTGAAAAACAAGAACTTGAAAGGGCTGATGAATCCTCTGTAGACAAATGATAATGAACGTGGCTGGAGAACAGGAAGATTGAGAGTAGTAACCGTGACTGGAATGCTTGGTGTGGAAGCCTGTGTTTGCTGGACGCGCTGTAAATTAGAGGTACAGGACGCGGAAGGCACTGACTGTGCTAGGAGATACAGAAGTGCTTGGCGGCACTGAGGTGCTTGGAGGCACGGAGGTGCTTGGAGGCACGGAGGTGCTGGAGGCACGGAGGTGCTTGGAGGCACGGAGGTGCTTGGAGGCACGGAGGTGCTTGAGGCACGGGGGTGCTCGGAGGCACGGGGGTGCTCGGAAGCACGGAGGTGCTTGAGGCACGGAGATGCTCGGAGGCACGGAGGTGCTGGAGGCTCGGAGGCACGGAGGTGCTCGGAGGCACGGAGGTGCTTAGAGGCACGGAGGTCCTGGAGGCATGGAGGTGCTGGAGGCACGGAGGTGCTCGGAGGCACGGAGGTGCTGGAGGCACGGAGGTGCTTGGAGGCACGGAGGTGCTTGAGGCACGGAGGTGCTTGGAGGCACGGAGGTGCTTGGAGGCACGGAGGTGCTTGGAGGCACGGAGGTGCTGGAGGCACGGAGGTGCTCGGAGGCACGGAGGTGCTTGAGGCATGGAGGTGCTTGGAGGCACGGAGAAGCTGGAGGCACGGAGGACTGGCGATCACCACTCTGGGGAATTGATGATTCTCAGGCACTGATGCAGGGCCTGGCGCCTGAATTTATACTTCCCACCACCGTCTGGTTGGTGGGAAGTGCCTGATGACGTCACCCGCCCAAACGCTGGACCGAGCACCGGGAGCCGCCAGCGAGGACGGCCGCAGAGAGGACCAGCGCGCCCAGAGAGGTAAGTAAGGCGGACGGGGCGGCGGCGTGACATATGTAATATGAACTGGTATTATTGTGTGGCCACACCACTTCCCCATGAAGCCACGCCCCTATGTTTTTTGCGCGCGCCTACGGTGCACACTGCACCTGTTTTAAATAATGGGGGGGGACACTGATGCCCTATCTTGCACACAGCGCTAAAATGTCTAGTTACGGCACTGTATAATGCCCACATGTACCCTTGGGCTTACATGTTGTGCGTACATCTGGTACTAGCCAGTGCCTCCCGAGCTATTTACCTCACTGCACGTCCCATTTAAAATAAATATATATATATATACACATATATGAATATGGGTAGGTAGGGGC
Organism: Pseudophryne corroboree; assembly: GCF_028390025.1. NCBI lineage: Eukaryota > Metazoa > Chordata > Amphibia > Anura > Myobatrachidae > Pseudophryne > Pseudophryne corroboree. The sequence goes on along the minus strand of NC_086446.1, from coordinate 649,124,092 downwards.
TCTGGCGACCAACTGGTGTTTATATATAAAAAAAAATTTAGTGGACTAAAATGCAATTTATAAAGGACATGATAAAAAGACCTTTTTTGTAAAAGAATAAAAACAATTTATTTTGCAAAAAGTAAAAAACACAAATTTTTAGAAAAAACTGTTTTTTCACAAAACTACATATATGATAAAAATGTAGTAAAACAGAATATATGATAAAAAATGGATATATAAAAATCTTAAGACATAAATAGAATAATGGAATTTATAATTAATAAAAAACAGCTTAACTTAAGATGGAGGGTCATACAGGATATCCCAACGCTTTTCGTCTATCTGACTTCATCAAGGGGTAGTGAGTGAATGTGCAGAGTGGGCTTATATACCCACTGATAAGGGGTTACTAGTTGTGACATCACTTCCTGTCAATTAACAATGTAAAAATGTATCGTATACATAGTTCATATTGGTAGCAGAGAAACAATGATGGAGCAATACTATTAGGCTAGGGAGAGGCATCCCATGACAATTATATTAAAAAACGAGTTCAGTAAGTTCTTTAAAAAGTGTAGTGAATAGTTCTTGTTGTTATTGCGCACTTCCGCCACACTTCCTGTATCGGCGGCTGCGGAGTGCGCATGCGCGAATGCCCCACTTCCGGTATCGCGTCTCGAACGGCTGTGTTCAGAGCTTCGTGCCCCACTTCCGTCCTTAATGTTCTGTAATCTGTGCTCCACTTCCGGTATGCGTGTCCGGAATGACACATGACGCTTCTTCTTGTTTGACAGCGTCTGGAGAGTTCAGTGCATTGTCGGCGGCCATTTTAGCGGAGTCCCTATATGCAGACGTGGATTCTCCTTGCATATTATTTGCTCGGTTATATAGATAAAAAATATATAAAATAAGACGCAGTTAATATCGTTTCGCCTCGAGTATTCCTAACACTTCATTAAGACAATTATTACATATGGGGCATATATGTCCACTTTTAGTCCAAGGCAATAAATTATGTTTCTTGACAGTGGTAATTCTGTGGAAATTATTTTTCAAAATAATGGGGTGGGAGAAATAAATATCTTTTAAAAGCAGTTTAATAAATATAAACTATTCATATTGGGAAGATATATTTTTTTTGTGTTATAAAACTGGGTGAATTAGAGTGAATTATGAAAAACGTGATAACATGTGCATATACAGATATATACATATATGCATATACATATCCTATGTATATATATCAAGTTTGTACAGATGTGTGCATGCACCTGTCCATGCCTTAGTGTGTGCCCACTAAGCTGAGTGATCATGTGTGTCGTGTACATGGGCCTTATTTTGACACATTAGTGTTTGTTACCTATTTTTTTACAGTACTTTAGCTTCCCAGGTGGTCTCCCTCTTGGTACTATTAAATCCCGACACTGCTTAGCTTCCAAGATCGGACGGGTTTGGGCGTGGAGCCAGTGTGGTATGACTGTATCTATTGGCTTTAAACAAAACACTCATTCTTGTGTCAAACATTTTTATTGTGCTGTGAATTCAGGTGCACATATACATTCAATGTGATTAAAGTGAATGAGGATAAAACGAGACATTTTTTTAAAAACCTTATAAAAATGGGGCAATTTCATAACCCTCATTGAATCCTGCCGGGTGCATCGTGTTAAGCTGGTAGATCCAAAACATTTCTCTTTGAGATAGTTTGTTCGCCAGATCTCCGCCTCTTTCCCCAATCTGTACGTGTTCGATCGCTTTAAAGGTTAAGTCTTCTGGGTTTGAGTTGTGTTCCAAGATGAAATGTCTATAGATGAGGTGGGTGTCGAGCTTACTTTTGATGCTCCTGATGTGCTCTTGAATTCTTAATTTAAGTGTCCGCTTTGTTTTCCCCACGTACTTCTTCTTACATGTACATTCCAATAAATATATGACAGAGCTACTGTTACAATTAAGGAATTCCTTTATCTTAAATTCTTGGGTATCCCCTGAGTCAAAAAATGTTTTTCTGTTTGAATTCAGGAACTTGCAGATGTTACATCGTCCGCATTTGAATGCTCCTGTGCATTTCAAGAATGTTTGATTGGTTCTTTCCTTAGTGGTGTCACGTAACATGCTGGGTGCAAGATGGTCTTTGAGACTCTTGGATTTGCGAAAGACTATCTGTGGTTTTTCCGGGAGGATTTCTTTCAGTACAGGATCCATAAGTAGAATCTTCCAATGTTCCTTAAGGGATGATTTGATATGGTTCTCATGATGGTTGTAGGTGGTGATGAATGCGGTGGATTCCTTAGGGTCTTCCTTCTTTTTATATTCTAGAAGGTCCTCCCTCTTTAGGGTATTTGTTCTTGCAGTGGCCTTGTCCAGAATTGATTTTGGATATGACTTCTCTTCAAATCGTTTTCTGTAAATGGCTACCTGTTCATTGCAGTCCTCTTTCTTGCTGCAGTTCCGCTTAATTCTATGGAACTGAGAGTATGGGATGTTGTCTTTCCATGTCTTTGCGTGGCTGCTTTGGTAGTGGAGGTAGCTGTTTTTATCCACCCCTTTAATGAAGTTTTTAGTTATCACTGACGATCCTTCACCTATTAATACTAAATCCAGGTATTCTATGGAAATTTTGTTTGTGTTGTAAGTAAATGAGAGATTCATGTCATTAATTTCTAAAAGGTTAAAAAATTCCATAAAAAGTTCCGGGCTGCCATTCCATATTATTAAAATATCGTCGATATAGCGTTTGTACAGGATCACATTATTCTTGAAATATTGAGTGTTATACACATAGAGTTCCTCCCATTGTCCCATAAATAGGTTTGCGAAACTTGGTGCAAAAATCGTTCCCATTGCGGTCCCACAGCGTTGAAGATAAAAGTTCTCTAAAAATTTAAAATAGTTTCGACTTAGAATAAAATTCATCACATCACAGATAAAAGCTCTTTGGGTCGTTGTAAGGGTAGGATCCTTATCTAAAAAGTCTTTACATGCCTTAATACCTTTAGAATGCTCAATGCACGTGTATAGAGATTGAACATCTATTGTAATCCATAAATAAGTATCTTTCCATTCTATGGATTTCATCAGGTTCAATACCATGGTTGTGTCTTTGAGATATGACGGTAATTCCTTAACATATGGGTTTAGAAAAACATCTACATACTCGGACAGTTTAGATGTTAAGGAATCAATTCCAGCGACAATAGGTCTCCCTGGTGGATTTAAAAGGTTTTTATGGATTTTCGGCAGGTAATAGAAAATGGGGGTTATGGGACTAGACTGCATTAAAAATTGGAATTCCTCTTTCGTGATACTTCCATTCCGAAGTCCTTGTGTGAGGAGTATTCTCAATTCTTCTATATATACATCCTTGGGGTCATTCTGTAGTAGTTCGTAGGATTTGGTGTCTCCTAGTAGACGATGTGCTTCTTTTACATAGTTGTCTCGATCCAGGATGACTAGTCCCCCCCCCCTTTGTCAGCAGGTTTTATCACTATTTCTGAGTTTTTCTGTAGTTTCTTTAGTGCCTCTTTTTCTCTGTTGGGGAGATTTTTTGTGACCACTGGTGCAAGGTCAGTATCGCATAGGTCTCTTTTTACCAGATCATAGAATATGCTGATATGGTTGCCTTTCGATTCCACCGGATAATATTTAGATTTGCGTTTCAATCCTGATCTTGATGTTTCTTCATAGTTTGAAATGATGGCATTATCCTTGCGTGCAAAATGTCTTTTAAGTGTGAGCTTGCGAATGAATTTATTTAAGTCTATAAATGTCTCAAATTTGTTCAGTTTTTCTGTGGGTGCAAATGATAAGCCTTTGCTCAATAATGATGTTTCGTAATTTGTCAATGCATACTTTGAAATGTTGAATATCCCCTTCTCCTTTGGGTCTAATGCTGTACATTTCTCCTTTTGGTGTTGTAATCTTTCCCTCCTGCCGCCCCGTTTTCCTCTTCTTCTACGTGGGGCCTTTTTAGAGGGGATGCATGTACCGATTCTTCTTGTAGCGTGCCTCTGAACGTGTTTTTTGGACGAGCTCCTAGGCGTGGTGATAAAAAAACCTTTTCGCAAGCTCACACTTAAAAGACATTTTGCACGCAAGGATAATGCCATCATTTCAAACTATGAAGAAACATCAAGATCAGGATTGAAACGCAAATCTAAATATTATCCGGTGGAATCGAAAGGCAACCATATCAGCATATTCTATGATCTGGTAAAAAGAGACCTATGCGATACTGACCTTGCACCAGTGGTCACAAAAAATCTCCCCAACAGAGAAAAAGAGGCACTAAAGAAACTACAGAAAAACTCAGAAATAGTGATAAAACCTGCTGACAAAGGGGGGGGACTAGTCATCCTGGATCGAGACAACTATGTAAAAGAAGCACATCGTCTACTAGGAGACACCAAATCCTACGAACTACTACAGAATGACCCCAAGGATGTATATATAGAAGAATTGAGAATACTCCTCACACAAGGACTTCGGAATGGAAGTATCACGAAAGAGGAATTCCAATTTTTAATGCAGTCTAGTCCCATAACCCCCATTTTCTATTACCTGCCGAAAATCCATAAAAACCTTTTAAATCCACCAGGGAGACCTATTGTCGCTGGAATTGATTCCTTAACATCTAAACTGTCCGAGTATGTAGATGTTTTTCTAAACCCATATGTTAAGGAATTACCGTCATATCTCAAAGACACAACCATGGTATTGAACCTGATGAAATCCATAGAATGGAAAGATACTTATTTATGGATTACAATAGATGTTCAATCTCTATACACGTGCATTGAGCATTCTAAAGGTATTAAGGCATGTAAAGACTTTTTAGATAAGGATCCTACCCTTACAACGACCCAAAGAGCTTTTATCTGTGATGTGATGAATTTTATTCTAAGTCGAAACTATTTTAAATTTTTAGAGAACTTTTATCTTCAACGCTGTGGGACCGCAATGGGAACGATTTTTGCACCAAGTTTCGCAAACCTATTTCTGGGACAATGGGAGGAACTCTATGTGTATAACACTCAATATTTCAAGAATAATGTGATCCTGTACAAACGCTATATCGACGATATTTTAATAATATGGAATGGCAGCCCGGAACTTTTTATGGAATTTTTTAACCTTTTAGAAATTAATGACATGAATCTCTCATTTACTTACAACACAAACAAAATTTCCATAGAATACCTGGATTTAGTATTAATAGGTGAAGGATCGTCAGTGATAACTAAAAACTTCATTAAAGGGGTGGATAAAAACAGCTACCTCCACTACCAAAGCAGCCACGCAAAGACATGGAAAGACAACATCCCATACTCTCAGTTCCATAGAATTAAGCGGAACTGCAGCAAGAAAGAGGACTGCAATGAACAGGTAGCCATTTACAGAAAACGATTTGAAGAGAAGTCATATCCAAAATCAATTCTGGACAAGGCCACTGCAAGAACAAATACCCTGAAGAGGGAGGACCTTCTAGAATATAAAAAGAAGGAAGACCCTAAGGAATCCACCGCATTCATCACCACCTACAACCATCATGAGAACCATATCAAATCATCCCTTAAGGAACATTGGAAGATTCTACTTAAGGATCCTGTACTGAAAGAAATCCTCCTGGAAAAACCACAGATAGTCTTTCGCAAATCCAAGAGTCTCAAAGACCATCTTGCACCCAGCATGTTACGTGACACCACTAAGGAAAGAACCAATCAAACATTCTTGAAATGCACAGGAGCATTCAAATGCGGACGATGTAACATCTGCAAGTTCCTGAATTCAAACAGAAAAAAAAAATTTGACTCAGGGGATACCCAAAAATTTAAGATAAAGGAATTCCTTAATTGTAACAGTAGCTCTGTCATATATTTATTGGAATGTACATGTAAGAAGAAGTACGTGGGGAAAACAAAGCGGACACTTAAATTAAGAATTCAAGAGCACATCAGGAGCATCAAAAATAAGCTCGACACCCACCTTATCTATAGACATTTCATCTTGGAACACAACTCAAACCCAGAAGACTTAACCTTTAAAGCGATCGAACACGTACAGATTGGGGAAAGAGGCGAAGATCTGGCGAACAAACTATCTCAAAGAGAAATGTTTTGGATCTACCAGCTTAACACGATGCACCCGGCAGGATTCAATGAGGGTTATGAAATTGCCCCATTTTTATAAGGTTTTTAAAAAAATGTCTCGTTTTATCCTCATTCACTTTAATCACATTGAATGTATATGTGCACCTGAATTCACAGCACAATAAAAATGTTTGACACAAGAATGAGTGTTTTGTTTAAAGCCAATAGATACAGTCATACCACACTGGCTCCACGCCCAAACCCGTCCGATCTTGGAAGCTAAGCAGTGTCGGGATTTAATAGTACCAAGAGGGAGACCACCTGGGAAGCTAAAGTACTGTAAAAAAATAGGTAACAAACACTAATGTGTCAAAATAAGGCCCATGTACACGACACACATGATCACTCAGCTTAGTGGGCACACACTAAGGCATGGACAGGTGCATGCACACATCTGTACAAACTTGATATATATACATAGGATATGTATATGCATATATGTATATATCTGTATATGCACATGTTATCACGTTTTTCATAATTCACTTTAATTCACCCAGTTTTATAACACAAAAAAATATATATCTTCCCAATATGAATAGTTTATATTTATTAAACTGCTTTTAAAAGATATTTATTTCTCCCACCCCATTATTTTGAAAAATAATTTCCACAGAATTACCACTGTCAAGAAACATAATTTATTGCCTTGGACTAAAAGTGGACATATATGCCCCATATGTAATAATTGTCTTAATGAAGTGTTAGGAATACTCGAGGCGAAACGATATTAACTGCGTCTTATTTTATATATTTTTTATCTATATAACCGAGCAAATAATATGCAAGGAGAATCCACGTCTGCATATAGGGACTCCGCTAAAATGGCCGCCGACAATGCACTGAACTCTCCAGACGCTGTCAAACAAGAAGAAGCGTCATGTGTCATTCCGGACACGCATACCGGAAGTGGGGCACAGATTACAGAACATTAAGGACGGAAGTGGGGCACGAAGCTCTGAACACAGCCGTTCGAGACGCGATACCGGAAGTGGGGCATTCGCGCATGCGCACTCCGCAGCCGCCGATACAGGAAGTGTGGCGGAAGTGCGCAATAACAACAAGAACTATTCACTACACTTTTTAAAGAACTTACTGAACTCGTTTTTTAATATAATTGTCATGGGATGCCTCTCCCTAGCCTAATAGTATTGCTCCATCATTGTTTCTCTGCTACCAATATGAACTATGTATACGATACATTTTTACATTGTTAATTGACAGGAAGTGATGTCACAACTAGTAACCCCTTATCAGTGGGTATATAAGCCCACTCTGCACATTCACTCACTACCCCTTGATGAAGTCAGATAGACGAAACGCGTTGGGATATCCTGTATGACCCTCCATCTTAAGTTAAGCTGTTTTTTATTAATTATAAATTCCTTTATTCTATTTATGTCTTAAGATTTTTATATATCCATTTTTTAGCATATATTCTGTTTTACTACATTTTTATCATATATGTAGTTTTGTGAAAAAACAGTTTTTTCTAAAAATTTGTGTTTTTTACTTTTTGCAATATAAATTGTTTTTATTCTTTTACAAAAAAGGTCTTTTTATCATGTCCTTTATAAATTGCATTTTAGTCCACTAAAAAATTTTTTATATATAAACACCAGTTGGTCGCCAGAACCCCTACCTACCCATATTCACCTTAACATTATACAGCATCTTACCAATGCTGAAATTTTAGGGGACGGCTGACACCCTATTATTCATAAGGGAGTGTTTTTTACATATAAATATATTTTTCATTTTTAGGTGTTTTTTCCCTCACACGTGGCGCTATACTCCTATTTTTTATATACACATATATATATATATATATATATATATACACACATACACAGGGGCGGATTGGGAAATTAAAGTGGCCCTGGAAAAATTTCTAGAAGAGGCCTCATGTGGGCGGCACCAAACCAACTGTAGGCGGAGCCAATATCAGAGTAGGCGGGATTACTTCAAAATGTAATATAGGCATTGTTACACCAACAAAAGGCAGGGTAGGTCATATTAGCTGGACCTAACTCATTAAACCTTTTAGATAGTATTGTGTTGTAGCAGAAGTTTAAGCAATTGAAACTGGTTTGACATTTAATCCTCTGCACACTCACTAAATACATTTTAAAGCAATTACAGCTATACTCTATTACAGTGGTTTTAAAGCTCGGTCCTCAGGACCCCAAACAGCTCACGTTATCCAGGTCACCCAACATGTGCACAGGTATATTCATTACTCACTAAGACTTGGGTCACACATTGCGTTTTAGAGGGTCCCGTTCAGTTGAACCCGCTTGGCAGCAAGGAGCCTGTACATTCAAATGATACCACACGGTATGAGCCGAAATTCACATTATAGCACACAGAATGAGCCGAAATTCACATTATAGCACACGGTATGAGCCAAAATTCACATTATAGCACACAGTATGAGCCAAAATTCACAATATACCACACAGAATGAGACGAAATTCACAGTATACCACATGATATGAGCCAAAATTCACATTATAGCATACAGTATGAGCCAAAATTCACATTATACCACACGGTATGAGCCGAAATTCACATTATAGCACAAAGTATGAGCCGAAATTCACATTATAGCACACAGTATGAGCCAAAATTCACATTATAGCACAGGGTATGAGCCGAAATTCACATTATACCACACGGTATGAGCTGAAATTCACATTACAGCACAAGGTATGAGCTGAAATTCACATTATAGCACAGGGTATGAGCCGAAATTCACATTATAGCAATGAGCTGAAATTCACATTATAGCACACGGTATGAGCTGAAATTCACATTATAGAACACAGAATGAGCCAAAATTCACATTATAGCACACAGAATGAGCCGAAATTCACATTATAGCACACAGAATGAGCCGAAATTCACATTATGAAACATGGTATGAGACAAAATTCATGGAGAGTGACAGCAGGGACATAGGGACAGGGAGAGTGACAGAGGGACAGCGGGAGTGACAGCAGAGACATTGAGAGTGACAGCAGGGACAGGGAAAGTGACAGCAGAGACATAGGGATAGGGAGAGTTACAGAGGGACAGGGAAAGTGACAGCAGGGACATAGGGATAGGGAGAGTGACAGAGGGACAAGGAGAGTGACAGCAGGGACATAGGGACAGGGAGAGTGACAGAGAGAGGGACAGCAGGGCATACAGTAGGGACTAGGAAGAGAGAAAGGCAGCAGGGTAAGATTACCTATTTAGCAGCGGTGGTGTTGAGGAGGCTGTGGTCTGTGGTGCGGTAGATGAGGAGGCTGTGGTCGGCGCAGGGTGGAGGAGGCTGTGGGCCTCGTAGATGGTGCGGAAGAGGAGACTGTGGGAGTTGGCATAGAAGGACTGAGGGTGGCGGCGGGGTGGCAGAGGAGGCTGAGGGTGGCAGCCTTTGGTGCGGCACTGTGCTCCTATGACCACGGCGCTACTATTTCAAATCTGCCGTGGACCGGCAGCCAATCAGGAGCAGCCGCGTGGCTGCTCCTGATTGGCTTTCGGTCCGCAGCAGATTTGAAATAGTAGCGCTGCAGTCACAGGAGGGAGAGCGCACTGCTGCGGCGGGGTTCTTCAAACTCAGTGCTCGAAGAAGTGCCGGTATACCGGCCCACTTCGAGCACTGACCACTTCGAGCACTGACCTTTGGCAATAGCCCCCTCAGACAGATCATCTATCCCTAGCACAGAATAGCAACCCCACCCCCAACCCCCCGCAGATCATCTCTCCCTAGCACAGAATATCCCCATTAGATCATCTCCCCCAGCCCTAAATAACCTTCCTCCCCGTCCTATGTAATTTCTCCTTCCTCCCCCCCCCCCCATGCAGATCTCCATGTCCCCCTATCAGTCTTTAAAAAAAAAAATGTCCTGTAAGCTGCAGACATTTTTTTTATTTTAAATACTGACTGCAGCAGATGTCAACAACAGTGCAAGCAGACTTTTTCTCCTGACCAGCCCCGATGTCCCCTCCTCTCACCACAGGCTGCCAGCGGCATCGGGAGCTCTCCGCTCTTCCTTTGAGGTGCGTGACGTCACTGGCGCTTGCGGCGCGCGCACCTCCACCTCTTCACCCCCCTTCCTGGGTAGCGCAAGCTTCTTCTTAGGGGCCGCACTAGTAGTATCCTTGAAGGGCAGCCGACAGACTGCCTGTCGTGTAGAAAACCTGTCACGGTGATATGCTGTGGGGGTCGGAGCCACAGATGGCAGGCGGCCCCACGCACCGCCTGGCCCACCACGGATCTCCCCGGTAAATGTAATGGCCAATCCGGCCCTGTATATACATATATACACTGCTCAAAAAAATAAAGGGAACACTAAAATAATACATCCCAGATCTGAATGAATGAAATATTCTTATTAAATACTTTGTTCTTTACATAGTTGAATGTGCTGACAACAAAATCACACAAAAATTATCAATGGAAATCAAATTGATTAACCCATGGAGGTCTGGATTTGGAGTCACACTCAAAATTAAAGTGGAAAAACACACTACAGGCTGATCCAACTTTGATGTAATGTCCTTAGAACAAGTCAAAATGAGGCTCAGTAGTGTGTGTGGCCTCACGTGCCTGTATGACCTCCCTACAATGCCTGGGCATGCTCCTGATGAGGTGGCAGATGGTCTCCTGAGTTATCTCCTCCCAGACCTGGACTAAAGCATCCGCCAACTCCTGGACAGTCTGTGGTGCAACTTGGCGTTGGTGGATGGAGCGAAACATGATGTCCCAGATGTGCTCAATTGGATTCAGGTCTGGGGAACGGGCGGGCCAGTCCATAGCATCAATGCCTTCATCTTGCAGGAACTGCTGACACACTCCAGCCACATGAGGTCTAGCATTGTCTTGCATTAGGAGGAACCCAGGGCCAACCGCACCAGCATATGGTCTCACAAGGGGTCTGAGGATCTCATCTCTGTACCTAATGGTAGTCAGACTACCTCTGGCGAGCACATGGAGGGCTGTGCAGCCCCCCAAAGAAATGCCACCCCACACCATTACTGACCCACTGCCAAACCGGTCATGCTGGAGGATGTTGCAGGCAGCAGAACGTTCTCCTTGGCGTCTCCATACTCTGTCACGTCTATCACATGTGCTCAGTGAGAACCTGCTTTCATCTGAAGAACACAGGGCGCCAGTGGCGAATTTGCCAATCTTGGTGTTCTCTGGCAAATGCCAAACGTCCTGCACGGTGTTGGGCTGTAAGCACAACCCCCACCTGTGGACGTTGGGCCCTCATACCACCCTCATGGAGTCTGTTTCTGATCATTTGAGTAGACACATGCACATTTGTGGCTTGCTGGAGGTCATTTGCAGGGCTCTGGCAGTGCTCCTCCTGTTCCTCCTTGCACAAAGGCGGAGGTAGCGGTCCTGCTGCTGGGTTGTTGCCCTCCTACGGCCTCCTCCACGTCTCCTGATGTACTGGCCTGTCTCCTGGTAGCACCTCCATGTTCTGGACACTACGCTGACAGACACAGCAAACCTTCTTGCCACAGCTCGCATTGATGTGCCATCCTGGATGAGCTGCACTACCTGAGCCACTTGTGTGGGTTGTAGGGAGGTCATAAAGGCACGTGGAGGCCACACACACTACTGATCCTCATTTTGACTTGTTTTAAGGACATTACATCAAAGTTGGATCAGCCTGTAGTGTGTTTTTCCACTTTCATTTTGAGTGTGACTCCAAATCCAGACCTCCATGGGTTAATACATTTGATTTCCATTGATAATTTTTGTGTGATTTTGTTGTCCGCACATTCAACTATGTAAAAAACAAAGTATTTAATAAGAATATTTCATTCATTCAGATCTAGGATGTGTTATTTTAGTGTTCCCTTTATTTTTTTGAGCAGTGTATATATACACACACACACACACACACACATCAGTTTGTGCTTGCGAGCAGAGTCATTTATAATAAGCACCCAGCTTTTTGTAATTCCTTTCTTCGTCTACAGTCAGCACATGACAGAATTGCCATTACCATTCGATTTATTTATTTATTTTATTAATGCACAACAGGATTCTCACCAGGATTGTGGCCAATAAAACATAGGAAGATAGTGAATCACTGGAATCCCTGCTAGTGAATGTAGACACAAGGTGACAGGCTGCTTGTTTAGTGCTCAGTATGTGCAGATACTAAATAACACTTTAGAGAATGAAGTGTACTGTGTCAGCAATCCGATTACAGTTGTGTTTACAAACTGTGTTGCAATAAAAAGGTAAATGGTATGTGTGCTGTGGGCGTGGCAGTGGGGAGAGGGTGTGGCCTGACCACAGTAAAAGCTGGTACAGGTGAGACACTGTAAACACATGAGTGACCCAGGTGATCCAGCACTCAGCACCCAACTATTACTGCTGCCCTGATTATTGTGACTGCTCACACAAGGTAGGGGCATATGCCTGTGTTTCCATCTGGAAGTGTGTTATATGTAAATAGAATAAACTGTATTCTATTGGTGGTAACAACACAGCAATTTTACAAGCAGAGGGGTTTTTTTTCCAACCATGAACATGTAAAACTAGTTCTAAGTTTAATTTCTCTCCACTTGCTTTGTAAATGCTGTATTGTCTTTCCAGCTGTTGTGGAACTATAAGTCCCAGTATGCACTTTCTACTGACCTATCTTGTGATACTTAGTCCTCATCAGTGTGTGAGTGGGGGGGGAGATAGGGCGGTCAGGGGTTCTATCCTTTATTATGAAAGCTTTAATTACAGTGATAAACTGTTGCAGAGGTTGTGTGTGGTTAGACATATTTATTATTATTAATTATTATTATTAATATGTAAGGTTCTACAAAATTGTGCAGTCCAGTGGGGAAATAGAGCATAGTTCATAAAATGAATAGGTCCAACAAACATGTTCTGGCAAAATACGGCACATGCAAACACATAAATACTAAAGATGAAACCTAATACATAAAATGTTATGGATAGACACATAACAAGCATAAAATGCAGTACAGGTGAAAGGGTAATGGCAGCTTACAATGTAATATGTAGTAAATTCTCAATGTGTTGCAATTACGTTGAGGTGCTGCAAAGAATGATCTCAGTTAAAATTAATATAACTGTAAAACATAAGAGTGGAACATTAGTTACAAGGCCATAAAATAGATAGATATAATAATAATAATAATAATAATAAAAAAAAAAAGTTTTACTCTGAAAATGAAGATATTTGTTTAGATTTTGATCTGTTATACGAGGGTAGAACAAAGCAGGTTTTGTGGCAGTACAAGTGTCGCAGCTATAGTTGCTAAATAGGCAAATGAATGGGAAACCTGTAACCCTTTTCATACTGTATACTGGCTGAAACGATAATGACCCCTGTTGCAGGCAGAATCACCAGCTTTGTTCCAGCACTGGCATCATTTGCCCTTTAGTAGATATAGCAGACGTGTTCCCCTATATGTGACCCTGGAACTGGGTGTCCGTGATTAGGCAAGGAAACATTATACACTATCCCTTGCTTGTAAATAGATCATGTTCTATAGAAAGCTTTGCATGTAGTGGTACTTACATACCTGGCTAGTTCCTTATAACATCATTCCCAAGAATCAATGAAAGAGCAATGCACCTGTGACCTGTACAGCTCATTGCTTTTACAGAACTCTTAGGGGTTTATTTAACGAACTGCGCTTTCTCAAAATCGTTGTATTTTTGGCAATTCTTACACGAATTTAGCAATAATCAGGGAAGTCAACTTCAATTATTAGGATATTAGCCATAATATTTGGTAGAACAGTAGTTAATTTAAAATAATTCAGGGCAGCAGCAGCATCATAGGAAAGTGTTTTGCAACTATTGTCTGTTTTCACATATATTTAAAAAAAAAATCTATATATAGGATACTACACAAACAAAACACCACATTGCTTATGTCTGCTAATGGCAGGTATAAAAATATCATGACAGACACATTAGCAGGGATTATAAGGCCAGGTGTGAAAAATGAGAGTTAGGGATCTGGTTGGTTGATACTTTATCACTGTGCAATTTATAATTTTTCAAAGTTTAGTACATCTGGCCGATTAAGAGAGGAGGGGGCTATGCGCAATCTTCGTTCGGGCCCCCTCCTCTCTAGCTGGTGGCAAAAATAGTCTACTGCGCATGCTCAGGTCTCCGGGAAAATGGCCACCATGCCATTATCCCAGTGATTTATGCTGCTGCTGACCCAGTACTCCGGAGTAATAAGTATTTTAGAATATGGGTAAAGGGTGTGCGGTTGTGGATGCACTGCATGTTAGATTTACTCCTGATTAAGACTTTAAGGTAGGATTATACTAACAAAGCAGACTGTTTGGGGCTGATGTAGAGTGATTATTACAACAGTTTGCATGGCATACCATGCTCTGCCCATTCTCGGAAAGCTATCACATGCACATGTGGTATTAAGGACTTGCAAGCAGCCAACGGTTATATTGTCCTGTGCCTGGAGAGGCAGAATGGGGAGGAAAGGGGTATACTAACATAGGCCATGTACAGCAAGGATGAGTTTAGGCAAATGCAGCTCAATAGAAACCAGCAGTGCTTAAAGTGGTCCTAGAGAGGTGGTGGAACTCACCCCCCCCAAGGCAAAAAGAGGCGTGGTCTCAAAAAAGAAAGGGGCGAGGCCACACAATAGTAATAATGCCCACAGTAGTAGCACCCCTAATACACATAATGCCCACAGTAGTAGCACCCCGTAATACACAATGCCCACAGCAGTAGCACCCCTTATACAATGTCCGCAGTAGTAGTGCTCCTTATGCAATGTCCACTGTACTGGTAGTGCCCCTTATATATAGCCCATAGTAGTGGTGCCCCTTATGCAATGCCCCCAGTAGTAGCACCCCTTATGAAGTGCCCCCCTTTACAATGCCCTCAGTAGTGCCCCCATTAGTAATGCCCTTAATGGTAATGGCCCTGTGTAGTATTGCCACCAGTAGTAATGTCGCCTGTAGTAATGCCCCCAGTCATTTAGCCCTCTGTAGTTTAGCCCCAGTAGTTATGCACCCATTAGTTTAGCCCCCAGTGGTAATGCCCCTGCAGTTATGACCCCAGTAGTTTACCCCACCTTTAGATTAGCCTCCCAGTGGTAATGACCCCAGTAGTTTAGCCCTTGTAGTTTAGTCCTCATGTAGTTTGCCCCATGTAGTTTAGCCCCAGTGGTAAAGCCCCCTGTAGTTTAGCCCCTGCAGTAATGCCCCCAGTAGTTTAGCCCCATGTTGTTTGCCCCCCAGTAGTTTGCCCCCAAGTAGTAATGCCCCCAGTAGTTTAGAACCTGTAGGTATGCCCCCAAGTAGTTTGCCCCCTTGTAACTTTCCCCCCTTGTAGCTTGCCCCCTGTAGCTTGCCCCCAGTAGAAGCGTGTTTAATACACACATATGTTAAAAAAACACACACAAAAAACACCATACTCACCAAGCCCCACTCTCGCGTCCGACCACAGTAGTTCTCCTGGAGTCCGCTCCTCGGCACTATGGGAGAGACGTCATGACGTCTCTCCCATAGCACATACTGACAGCCGAAAGCCGGAGCTCAGTAGTGAGCTCCTGCCTCCGGCTTCTGCTGTGGAGAGAGAGCCGGGCGCCCGCTGGTAACACAATCTCAGTGGATTCCTGGCATCTCCCTGCGGCGCCGTGCACACATAGGGTTAGGTGAGCTGGAGGAGGCGGAACTGCGTTCCGTCTCCAAGTGAAACCAACAGAACGCAGTTCCGCCCCGTTCCGGATCACTTTAACTCCTGGAAACCAGTATATATACCTGTGAGATAGTGCATCTCTTGCACATGCTACAGACTAGGGGCCTAATTCAGACCTGATCGTAGCTGTAAATTTGTTAGCAGATGGGCAAAACCATATGCACTACAGGGGGGGGGGGGGGGAGCAGATATAACATGTGCAGAGAGAGTTAGATTTGGTTGGGGTGTGTTCAAACTGAAATCTAAATTGCAGTGTAAAAATAAAGCAGCCCGTATTTACCCTGCACAGAAACAATATAACCCACCCAAATCTAACGCTCTCTGCACATGTTATATCTGCCCCCCCTGCAGTGCACATGGGGCCTAATTCAGACCTGGTCATAGCCCTTCAAAATTTTGCAGAGCTACGATCAGGCACACAGACATGCCGGGGGACACCCAGCACAGGGCTAGCCCGCCGCGCATGTCAGTCCCTGCCCCGTTACAGAAGTACAAAAGTATCGCACAGCGGCGATGCTTTTGTACTTCAGGAGTAGCTCCTGGTCAGCTCAGCTCCTGCGGCCCGACCCCGGCATGGTCTGGCCACGCTTGCGTTGGCCGGACCGCGTCCACAAAACGGCAGCCAAACGCCGCCGTGCCGCCCCCTCCTGCCCAACGACCGCCTCTGCCTGTCAATCAGGCAGAGGCGATCGCTAGGCTACGACAGCTGTCGGCTGTCAACCATGCGCCGGCGCACTGTGGAACTGGCGCATGCGCACTTCAGACCTGATCGCTGCTGTGCGAAAACGCACAGCAGCGATCAAGTCTGAATGACCCCCTTGGTTCTGGCCATCTGCTAACAAATTTGCAGCTACGATCAGGTCTGAATTAGGTCCTGGGTGCATATATACCGCCTTATACTAATTACTTGTAGTAAATTAGGCACATGTGCTGCCAATACACATCTTGGTGACAGGCTCTACCAACATGCTGTACAAACGTCATTTTCCTGTCTCTCCTTTTTTTAACCTTTAAGGAACTTTTTTAATACTATGACAAAGTGTTCCCAAATGTGCTGTAAAATGGCTATGCACAGTTTTGAAGAATTAAGTTAATTTCTTATCGGCCATAATGTAATACAGCACAAATACACATATAAAAAAAACATGTTTCCCTTAAAGACTGCTCTCAATTTAATAAGGTAAGTATGAATGCAAAACTGTGTTCCAGCGATTCACCCAGTCAGACGGGCATACTGCAGTATTTATCTGGACTGCTAAAAAAGTATTTTTTAAAATACCATACAGTAGGTTTTTTACTGTGCCTGTTGCACTATTTGGCGGCTCCCTTTCATGAGAGCAGTTTGTGTATAAGCAATTATCTTAATGTTCTAAAATAATCCACAATTATCATGACTATTTATTTGTCATATTCTCTTTTTAGCACGGGTATATAAATATAGCTACAATTTTGTCACACTCATTAATCAGACAGGTGTGTCCTTTTTGTTGCTATAAAATATTTCCTCAGCTTATCTCAGTTGTGCTTTTGCATACACCCATTATCCACAAGGTTTCTTCCATCTGTTGTTATTATACCATTTAGGAGTGCTAGGACTGTGGTGTCACAATAGGGCTACATATAGTTTGGTGAATAATTCATACTTTCACTCTTACTAGGCAAGAGGTATTGTCTTCCTAGAAATTGGGATTGCGACACTGTATAAGGATGATAAGCAAGCAGCATGTTACTGTATGGAAAACAGTAAAAAAAAAAAAACATACAAATCTTACCTACACTAGCAAATATGCTCAGAACTCCATTGGGGTATATTCAATTGCTGTTGGGTCCTTTCCGACGGAAAGGACCCAACATATTCCGACAAGTTGGAATTCCCGACTTGTCGGAAAAAATGAGGCTGGATTGAATAGGTCGGAACCCCTTCCGACCTTTTCCAGTCGGAAACTGCGCTCTTTCCGACAAGACGGCAGTTTCCGACTCTAATTGAATATACCCCACTACATTTCAGTTAAATGTACTCACCTCCCAGAAACAGAGGGGAACATCTATACAGGGCTGGCTTGTGAACCACACCCAACTAGGTCTTTAATAGCTTTAATTGAAAGCTGCAGTGCATATATGCTAGTGTAGGGACTTGCAGAAAATTGGGGTCCCTTGACGTGGGCTGCAAACATTGGTGTATTTACGATGGGTGCATTGTGTGTGGTGCACATGGGCCCCTGGGGGGCCCAAACCACAACCTTGCACCCATTTTTTAAATACTTACGTCTACAGCATCCCCCACCGGCGGCAGCTTCTATAAGCAAATCTCCGGTAAATGGTTCGGCAGACATTTTTCCTGAGATATGCGCAGTAAGGATATCTCTGGAAAAATGGCTGCCACGCCACTGCATGCGCACAAGACTCTGGGACAGTGCTAGGGTCCACTAGTGCACAGAGTCTACAGCGCTGCTGGTCAAAGAGAAGGGGGCCCAGATGGAGTCTGCACACAGGCCCCCTCCTCTCTAGAAGCGCCCCTGGCTGCAAGCTTAAATGTTTTCTTTTTCTTTTTTTTTCTTTTCTTTTCTTTTCTACATACACACAGATTTGCAGTATATACTTGACTAATTTTTTGCTTGTTAACATGCTCACTTTCACTATACAAAGATCCTTGCACAGAATGACATTGATCAGCAACTTCTGCAGTTGGCACACAGCCTGTTTAATCCGATGGTCAGGATTGAGACCCTGGTTGTATTGTGAAAATGAGTAACTGTGTCAGTTGGCTTACACAACATCAGTACTTTATAATATTTAATGTGATCTAGCAAGCTCAGTTAAGGTGTATTACTGGATAAGAACTCATGATAAGACCAAAATCTGTTCTACAAAAGTGCATCCAGTGTTCTAACACTAACATAAGTTTAGATGTCACTGATATCAAAGCATATTATCAAAGGGCATATTTTGCACTGGGGCATATGTGTATATGGTACTGTGGGGGCATATGTGTCACTGGGGGCATATGTTTATCTGGCACTGTGGGGGAATTATCTGGCACTGGGGTCATATGTGACACTGGGAGCACAGCCCTAGCAACAAGCATTACCCCCAGGTAACAAGCACAACACCCAGCTCATGAAATCCCTGGCAACAAGCATTACCCCCTAGCAATGAGCATGACACCCAGAGTGCATGAAACCCCTGGCAAAGAATATTACCCCCTGGCCACGAGCTTGACACCCAGCACATGATACCCCTGGCAACGAGCATAACACCTAGCGTATGAAAGCCCTGGCAATGAGCATGACACCCTGAGCATGAAAACTCCTAGCACCGTGCATGGAACCAAGAGCAAGAAACCACTGGCAGGTAATTTAAAAGTAATTAGAAGCCTAACTGTAGGGCTAAATGTGTAATGGGCATTGCGGTGTGTGGCATAATGTATCGCGGACATTGCGGTGTGTGTCATAATGTGTCACAGGCATTACAGTGTGTGGTATACTATATCATGGGCATTGTGGTAAGTGGTATAATGTCTCGGGCATTGCAGTGTGTGGCATAATGTATAATGGGCATTGCGGTGTGTGGCATAAGGTATAATGGGCATTGCGGTATGTTTTGCAGACATTACGGTGTGTGGTATACTATATCACAGGCATTGTGGTATGTGGTATAATGTCTCAGGGGTATTGCAGTGTGTGGCACAATGTATAACAGGCATTGCGATGCGTGGCATAATGTGTCACAGGCATTAAGGTGTGTGGCATAAACTGTCAGGGGCAGTACGGTGTGTGGCATATTGTGTAATGGGCATTATTGTGTGTGGCATAATGTCTAAAGGCCATTGCAGTATGTGGCATAATGTATACTGGGCATTACTATAAGGAGGAAAAATGACAAATAATGTAAGGGGCATGAATCAGGATTTTTTTTTTTTCCTGTGGTGGCCAACGTCTGGGCGTGCAGGTTGCAAAACTGGGGTATAAGGTAGTCTTTTCCTGCAATGCCACGCCCCTTTATGCACAGGCACACCCATTTCAGCAAGGCCACGCCCCCTTTTTGCAGATTCTTCACTTTGCTAGTGGCAATTAAGCAAGGTTCAAAATTGATGCCAACCATTATAGCACTGGGAATGGACCAATGCCAAAACCAGGTCTGACTTCCTTAAGCTGGTTCTTCAATAAAGAAATCAGGTGTGTGCCTATAATGATGCAAACTGAGCCAGCTGTCTTAGAAAGCATGTTTTGAGAGAAAACAAAATTAAGAGTATTAATTTCAGAAATTCCAATCTTCTTGTTGCATACGTATGTCTACTTCAGTGATGTTTACATTTCTTGAGAAAATTAATGATGTGTAATATTTATACTTGTTATTTTTAAGTGCATACAACTTCTAGACTAATGTTTATGGTAGTCTCTAGAGTAGACCATAAGGCAGAGGTTCCCAAACGCAGTCCTCAAGGCACCCCAACAGTCCAGGATTTAGGTATATCCATGGATCAGCACAGATGGTTAAATCAAATTGACTGAGGTGCTAATTAAGGCACCTGTGGCCAAGCAGGGATACATTTAAAACCTGGACTGTTGGGGTACCTTGAGGACCGCGTTTGAGAACATCTGCCATAAGGGATATATAAATATAGGTGTACATAGGGAGCCAGTTCAATTGATACTTCAGGCAGCAAAATGGCTAGGCACATCCCATGATAAACACATGTGATAGATCATTGCTCTTTGTGAAAAGAATGTGGCAATGTGGGCATATTTAACATAGTAGTCAATGTAATCAGCTATTGCATGCATAGATAGGTAGATTCTATACTCTGTGCTCCATTCATGGGTGTAAATTCATACCATGCGCCTAGTGGTGAAATAGAGGGTAGTGATAAAAAGAAAGTTATAGTATGGGGAATTTAGAAATTATAGGGGCAGATTTGGAACCAGAAGATATGTGATATCATCAGCATTACAGGAATGCTGAATAGGTCTGGCACTTAAAAATAAAGGGCCCTACACATTGAGCGATCCGCCGCTGAGCTTCCCAACGGCGGATACGGCCGATGGGCGACCCGGCGGGGGGCAGTGACGGGGGAAGTGAAGTTTCTTCACTCCCCCCTTCACCCGGCTCCATAGAAGTGCAGGCAAATATGGACGAGATCGTCCATATTGGCCTGCATGCACAGGCGACGGGGCACCAGCGATGAACGAGCACGGGGCCGCGCATCGTTCATCTCTGGTGCCTCCACAGTCAAAGATATGGACAGTATCTCGTTCATTAATGAACGAGATTGTTAATATCTTTGAGTATTATCGCCCAGTGTGTAGGACCTATTAGAAAAGTACATGATATGACTTAATAAAATAGGCAATATAAGTGATGATGTACGGTATATGCCCCTTAATGTAGATAAATAAATTACAAATTCTCTTTTATTGCATGTAAATATAGTGTTTAAAACAATTGTGTTGTCATATTACTTTGCCCTCATTCTCTGGGGAGATTTGCTTAGCACACATTCACTGCAGGGGGACCTGTTGAGCTCCCCTTACATTCCATTACTCTTCAGCTCAAGCAGGGGCGTATGTACCCATTGGGTAGGATGGCACTCGCCAGGGGCGCCAGCCTAGCAGGGGGCGCCGCTCGATGGTGCCACTTTCGGCCAATGGGTTGAATCCCTTAATCCATAGTGTCTGGCAATACCTGCTGTGCTGAGCTCCCTGTGCCTTGCCTGGGATGGAGAGCGGAGGATCGTACAGCAGGCAGGAGCTGACGCCGGTGTCCGGCACCGCAATGCACTACAGGGAAGACATTGAAAATAAACTACAACTCCCAGCAACCCTTGCTGTCGGGAGCTCCCGGCAGCAAGGGCTGCTGGGAGCTGTAGTTTATTTTCAGTTTCTTCACGTAGTTTGGTGCGGTGCCGGACACCGGCGCCAGATCCTGCCTTCCGAGCGATCCTCCGCCCTCCATCCCAGGCAGCTCGGCACAGCAGGTATTGCCAGACACTATGGCTATCTGCTGGGATGTTGTGGGGTGGGGACTAGGGCTATGTGCTGTGTGGGGAGGCTATGTATGTGCTGGGAGTGGGGGAG
The DNA here is from genome assembly GCF_028390025.1 of Pseudophryne corroboree. Classification (NCBI taxonomy): domain Eukaryota; kingdom Metazoa; phylum Chordata; class Amphibia; order Anura; family Myobatrachidae; genus Pseudophryne; species Pseudophryne corroboree. Next base: position 649,102,181 of record NC_086446.1, on the reverse strand, counting down.
ACTACTACTATGTGCTAAGGGTGGACTACAGCTATGTGCTGGGAGAGGGATGGGGACTATGGCTAAGTGCTTGGGGAAGTGAGGGGCTATGTGCAGGGAGGGGGACGACTATGGCTATCTATGCTGGCAGGGAACTATTGTTATGTGATAGGAGGAGGGTGGGGACTACTGTATGACTGTGTTGGGAGCGGTGGAGACTACGGCTATGTGCTGGGGGGACTACCGCTATTGCTTGGGGAGGTGAGGGCTATGGCAATTTACTTGGAGGGGACTATGGCTATGTGCTGGGAGGGGGATGGGGACTATGACTATATGACTGTGGAGGCATATGTGTATTTGGCACTGTGGGGGCATATCTAGCACTGTGGGGGCATTATCTGGCACTATGAGGGCATATCTGGCACCATGGGGGTAAGTGTATCTGTCAATATGGGGGCATATCTGGCAATGTGGGGGCATATCTGGCACTGTGGGGGCATATGTGTATCTGGCACTGTGGGGGCATATCTAGCACTATAGGAGCATATCTGTCACTGTGGGGGCATATGTGTATCTGGAACTGTGGGGGCATATCTAGCAACATGGGGGCATATCTGGCACTGTGGGGGCATATGTGTATCTGGCACTGTGGGGGCATATGTGTATCTGGCACTGTGGAGGCATATGTGTATCTGGCACTGTGGAGGCATATGTGTATCTGGCACTATTGGGGGCATATGTGTATCTGGCACTGCACTATTGGGGTCATATGAGTATCATGCCCCCATTTTCATTGGTCATGACCCATGTGGCATGTGATCACACCCATTTTTTGGTATGCGTGCACCACTGAGTAGTGCGCTGTACTGCACTTCTTTGCACTACTATTTAATTATACTACCTGGCCTTGGGTGGCATTGCTTCCTCAGCCAGGCCAGGCACTTCTGATGTCTCCTCAGTGTCATATGAATTACTGTGTGGGCATAATGTGTAAAGGGAACTGCTACTGTGTGGGCATGATGGTTACTACTGTGTAGCGTAATTTGAATTGAGGGAACTATTGTATTGTCATGCCCCTTTCCCACAAGATCATGTCCCTTTTTTGCACATGCACCTTCCCTTTTTCAATTATGAGGGGTGAAAGTCCCTTACTTTGCCAGGGGCACCAAGACACTTAGATACACCCCTGAGCTCAAGGTCCTGCTGTGGGTCACCAAGGGGGCTTGTGAGCAAGGACAGCAATCAACAGTAACTCCAGCAAATCACTATGAAATGTGTGGACAGATATCTGTCCATGCTCAGCAACCCCCTCGGTCCTTCCTCCTTGGTTCCCCCCTGACAGGTGGAGCCCGGAGGCCAATGCCTCCACTGCCTCCGGAAGTTAAACCACTGGTTCCATTCTATAATATACGTCTGAGCTCTTGCTCCACTGATGACTGTAGTGTAAATGTGTGCCTCACTGTCACATGATTTGCTTGTTACTGGGGAATACGTCTATTACTTAAAAATAACAATGAGCTAAATGGACACCTGTGCATGCCACCTAAGCAGTATCTCCCTGTAATACTTGGACTTTGTGCAAGTAAATATATCTGTGATTGCTTATGAACAAATCTATCCCTACATGGAAGCTTAATGTGATGCTCAGAGTATCCTCAGTGATTCTGATGCACTGTGAGGCAGACAGAGGAAATAAAGTTAAGTGCTGATAAGAAAATGAAGAGTCTGCAAACCATTATTGGCTTTACACACAGCAGAGATTTGCTTTATAATCTATTCAGTCTGCGTAATGCGGTGCAACAGAACCTTAGCAACAGCTGTGACCTGTCATTGCTAAAAGGACATTTTCAGTTGTAGTATACCATACAATAGCATACTTCAGGTCTAAAGCACCAGTAATAATGTATTTACTATTACTTATAGCGGTGTATATACACAAGGATATTATTATGCCTATTACATGTGTTTAGAATACATACAGATAAAGAAAATTGTTCTCTTTATTATACACCATCTCTAGTCACATCAGCTGCAGCTCTCCTGCATGAATTACTGTAGAATTAAGGAGCTTTACATTATTACACAGGGAGGGAAGTTTTTTTTATGGGTAATGCCACAAGAATTGAAAAAAAAAATAACCTTTGTCTCAATGGCCTTTGTAATGTTTCAGATTTCCCCTTTGCAGCAAGCCTGCATGGGTTGTCGCCTGTGATTACAAGTCACTGTAGTTGCCATGTACCATTTTGTACTTTTTTTTTTTTGTATTTGCTCCCAGTGGTGGCCATACTCAGAGCCTGATTCACGTTTGTAAGTAAAGCAAGAAAGTAAGCAACTGGATAAAAGCATGTTGCACTGCATGTGAAGCAGAAGTAACATGTTCAGAGAGATTTACATTTGGGTGCATGCAGTGCAACATGGTTTTGCCCAGTTGCTTGCTCTTTTGGCTTTAATTACAAACATGAATCAAGCCCTCATTTCACAAGTACTCCATCTCTTATTTTCCAGATCACCTATGGTACACCTCAGTGACGTGCAGTAAGGTAAATTGCTGAGGAGGCACTGCCTTGTATCAGACCCAGATTTACACACGCATATATGAATCTGAGGGATCATGTGGGCATTATACACAGGTAAAGCAGTATATACTGCTTTGGGTTCTGATCAGAGATGTGCGGCCAAGGTAGGCAGGTGAGGCAGTGCCTCTCCTGTCATACTCCAGTATACTCTAGAGTTATTAGAGTGATACAAAGAAGATATTTATAATATCATCTTTTGTATTTTTCATATTTTTACAGTCAAAACTCTGGAGTATGACAGGAGAGATTCTACTACACCTGACAACACGTCACTTGCACACCTACTGGTATTTCTGAAAAACATGAACTGTTTGGGGTCTTTGAGGACAGTTTGGCCACCCCTACAGTGAATTGTAGTTGAAATTATCATCTTACAAACGCCTATATAAAAATATGCGACCACATTGCTGTGAGGATTGTGAAGGTATGAAATGCATAATATGTAGAGCAATAATATCTAAAACCACATTAGAATATCTTGACTGTCCAACAAAAATGTGAAAAAAAAATGTTGTGCTTGTTCTTATATAATCTGGCATGACACCACAACATATACAGTATAGTGCACTTGCAGTTTTGCTTTAGATGGAACAATCCCTTAAAAAAACATTGATTACACTACTAACTGAAGAATACTGTATGTATTCATTCTGTTTTAATGATTAAGGGTTCAACCAAGTTTAGTATAGTGTACCTACTGTACATGGGATCCAGTAGTAGAAAATACATGTGGAAGTAAACACACATACGTACATAAAAGTGATTTACTGGGCATCCATACGCCATACAGCACAAGACCCCCGGCATAACTGAGACTCTTCAAGAGGAGCAGCATACCATGTTTTCTTTAGGGGATTTGCATCGCAGGCAAAAAGTGTACTAGTGACCCAGGGCTGCATCGTTAAATGTACAGGAAATTGTTTTACACACATACAAAGTTGCAAATGAAGTACAATGGACCTTGGTGTGAGAAGAAGCCGTGGCTGCTGCATCAGAGCTCTTTTTACACAGATTCAGACTCCGTTGCACACCGATGCAGGGCCAGATTAAGCCTTGGTGGGGCTCAGGGCACTTTAGAAGGGGAGGCCCAGATTAAGTTCTGTGGGGGCCACTGGGCAACAGACTTGTGGGGGTCCCATCTACTCCACGAAGGGGGAGGGAGAGTGATCAGCATGTCTCACCTCTAGTGTTCTGTTCTTAGTCTGTCCTGGCCCGCCTGGCTGCCAGCGACGAAAGGCTCCCGTTGTACCGCCCCTGGCAGTGCCATTCTGATTCCACTGCTAGGCCCCGTGCTGCTCCCGTTGCGCTGCTCTTAGTAGTGCCACTCGTGTAGTGAGATCATGCCGTCCTTCCATTCTGCTAGTTCGGTGGATCTGTTGGGGTCCAAAGAGCAGCGGCCTCATCAATGTTTTGAGTCGGGAGCCTGTAATGGCACTGGCTCACATGGCAAATAACGGTGACCAAGTTTTGGGGACATTGTGTGTGGGGGCCCCACAACGACCACCCCTGTCACCCCCTCCTATAATCCAGCCCTGCCTCCCAGCATGACCCATCCAAAGACAGACAAAATCAGGGGCGTTCCTACAGAGGAGGGGGCCCGTGTGCACCTCCGGGTGGGCCCCCTCCTCTGAACGGCGCTGTAGACTCCGGCAATGTGCCGGAGTCTACTCCGCATGCGCAGGTCTCCGGAAACATGGCACCCGCCATGATCCAGAGACCAATTTGGCTACCACGCATGCGCGGCGGCCATTTTGGCAGTGATTTCCATCGCGGACGCTGCGCCCGCCGCTGGACTCTGGTAAAGTAAGTATTTAAATGGGTGCAATGCGTGCGGTGTGGGGCCCCCCTGGACCCAGGGGCCCGTGTGCATAGCATACATTGCACCCATTATAGAAACGCCAATGGACAAAATGCTCTCTACCTGGACTTCTTTCTTAATATAGGATTGGTGTCACCTGTGTTCAACTATTTCATTTATAAGAAAGGTGTCATAACTTAAGAGGGAAGTCCAGGTAGACAGCATTTTGTTTCTCCTGGAATGGGTCATTTGGGAAGTATGAATTGTGTATACATACCTCCCAACTGTCCCGATTTTCGCGGGACTGTCCCGCTGTCCCACCCGCGTGCCACAGTGTCCCGCGGTGGGGGAGTGGGGGGGGGGGGCAGTTGGGAGGCTCTGTCTCTCGCTGCCCTGCTTAGCAGAGCAGCGGTGAGTGAATAGCATGCGCACAGCGTCTATTCAGTGCAGACAGGGAGAGAGGGCATGCCAGCAGCCCATAGAGCGCTGGCTATGACCCCTCACTGACGAAAAAGGGTGCGTGGCTCGCGATCGCGGGCCCTCCTGCGAAGCCATGCCCCTTTCTCGTAGGCCATGTCCCCTTTTCGGGCGTGCCGGGATGTCCCTCTTACAAGTTTTTCAATGTTGGGAGGTATGGTGTATATTAGATTTAAGCTAATAGTTTAATAATTCCTGGGTACTGTTTCTAGCTCTCCTAATTGAGAGACAACTATTATACAGTATAACATTTTCTTGTAGTGGAACAAAGACAGCTTAAAACAACCTTAAAATACACAAAGAAAAATAAAATCTATAACTTATCTTGTCACATTCAAGATTAGCATCAGCCCCAGTACTACTTACCACTGGGACAGCATTCAGGTGGACTCCCTCTAGGCCCTACTTAGATAACAGGTTACACAGGACCCAGACATCCAGGCAGGCAGGAGGAGAGCTAGGATCCCTGTGTCACTTACAGCTCTCTCCACCTTCCTATCTCTCCTCTGGTCAGAAAGCTCCACAGAGGTGGTCTTCAGGTTGCTGGCGGCCGGCCTCCCAGCAACCACCATACTGGCGCTGGAATCCCGACCGCCGGCATACCGACATCTTTTCTCCCTCTTGGGGGTCCACGACCCCCCTGGAGGGAGAACAGATAGTGTGGCGTGCCAGGCGTGCCACCGTGCCCGCAGCGCGGCGAGTGCAGCGAGCCCGCAAGGGGCTCATTTGCACTCGCCCAGCTGTCTGTATGCCGGCGGTCAGGATTCCGGCGCCGGTATGCTGGTCGCCAGGACCCCGACCGCCGGCAAACCATACTACACCCCTCCACAGGTAGCTAATAAAACTTGATACTCCTGTGTCTCTGCCTGCACTGCATACTGTCCTGCTCACATTCTGGCTGCCTGGTTCTGCTGCTGCATATAAGGGAAAGCTAGTGATGTTGGTGTCCTCTTGTCAGGGAGGCCACCTGACAAAGGGGGCCCTGGGCACAGTATGCCCCCAATCTGGCTATGCGCTGATGTACAAATGTCGCACACCCCACTGATCAGTGTAAGCTAGCAATGCAGTTCTGTCTCTTCTAAGTGTTTTAATAATGCAAAAAAGACAGTTGGCATGGCCGAGTCGCACAGGAGGTGCTGTTTGGCACAACTGTTTTAGCTCTCACCTAATGTCATTTATGTGTGGACTGTATGTAGTACAGTTTGCAGGCCCTTTACCCTTCATGTGTCCATGTATGCCATACATAACGGAATGCTGGTCACTTGCCGCCTAACCCTGACATACATTAAATTCATTACATTTTCAAGTGTCTCCAGTGAGAGCACCTGTATGTCCTAAATCTCAAAGGTGGACTGGCCACTTTTTAACAAACCTATATCTTATCAACCATATCTGGAAGGTATTTCAATGGAAACTTTCAGCTGGTTATGGTATGATAGGTCGATAGTCAAATGGTCAACATGTACAAGGTGGTCAGCATGAGTTTTTAATGGGGTTTTTTTGTGTAAAATGTTACTTTGCAACAAGTGGGACCCCAATTAGTGTACCGCGTCCCCTCGCACGGCTTGCTTCACTCGAAATGCTTCTGGAAGGATACTATTCCCAATCTTAGTCCACGTGTATGGTAAAGTATGGATAGGTTAAAAAAAAAAATCCCCAAAAATCACTTTGTGTCGACCTATCATCCGAACAACATTTTACCTCAGAACAGATGCCTGAACATGTCTGTAGTATTTCTGTAAGGCAGGCATTGAAATTCTTCAGATTGCAAAGTATGTGTGTGCGTGTGTATATATAATGGAACTTTAATTATACGGTGCCACAAGTGTTCCACAGTGTCATACCAAGGGCAAAACAATAGGACAGTAGAGAACAGCACAATACAGTAAACAAGTAACAAATAGCACTACAACTCTCAGTGCAGCCACTGATTCTAAGAGTGCAATGGAAATACTCTGCATAATCCAAAACTGTACCTATATGGGCACAGAATAGGTCTAGGTTATCTGAAGAAACCAAAACAATAATAGAATGGCATCCGGGGGAGAACGTCTAAGGAGGAGGTGCAGAATATTGCTGGTATATAAGAGAAGTAGGTAAGGACAGGAGGAAGGAGGGTCTTTCTAAACACACAGGCCACCGGGAGGGGGGCGCTTACTTATTGGCCAGGCTTGTTGGAGCCCCCCACCTCTTTCTTATTTGCAGCAGCACTTGGGCTGCAGTGGAGTCAGGGAAGATGTTGCTGCAGCAGTAGTAGTCCATACCACCCAACTTTTTAAAAGCACAAAGAGGGCCGTTGGCGTGCTCGCCCGAAATGGGTGTGTGGCCTATATGAAAGGGGTGTGGCCCGTGATCGCGAGTCACGCCCCCTTTTATAGTCACTGAGGGGACATGCCCAGTGTTCTCTGAGCAGCTGGCATGCCCCTCTGTCAACTCTGTGAATAGACGCTGTCACAACTGAGGGCCTGAGCTGACGGGAGGCAGCCTCAGTTGTAGGGGCTGAGATGTACCGGAACCTGGGAGGTTGTATCAGACCCCTGGACATGTAAGTAACATGAATAATAACTGCCCGAAGGCGTGACCACGACAACTTGGATAAAAGTCAATGATGTTTATTATGACAACTCCGCAACACAGCAGCAGTAAAAGAAAACGTAAAAGTCAGCAAAGAATAAATACAGTTCCTGGGTACTACAGGATGGCAGGAGCCACAGAGCACTGGTAGTGTGAGATAGTTCTTATGATCTTCTAGATGGAAAGTCCTTACCAGGCCCGACTGTAGCAATGGAGATAACCCAGGATTGTGCCAGCTGGTGTTCCAGGAAAAGCTGGGTTGCTGAAGATAAAACAGCTGCTGTGGATACTGGCTGGAACCAGACTGTTGTTAGCACGGAGTGGATACTGGCTGGAACCAGTTAAATAATAAATGAACTTGGGAGCGATGAAATATGAACTGAAATGTAGAACTTGAGAGCGGAGAAATAATAATACCGGTGGAGAGTGGTAAAGTGTAGAAAGGACACCGGCCCTTTAAGGGAAGCTGTACTCTGCTGGAAGCTGAGCTGGAAGCAGGTAATGTTGTAGCTGGAAACAGATGAATCCACAATGGATTGGAGAGTCAGGCTACACCGCAGGTGGAATGCTGGTGCGGGTCTCTATGGTGGAAGTCTTGAGACAGGAGCTGGAACCTGGAAGACAATCACAGGAGAGAGACAAACAGGAACTAGGTTTGACAACCAAAGCACTGACGCCTTCCTTGCTCAGGCACAGTGTATTTATACCTGCAGCAAGGAAGGGATTGGCTAGGCAATTATGCAGATTATCAATACTGAGAACAGATTGGTGGAAATGATCAGCTGACAGAATCCAAGATGGCTGCGCCCATGCAGACACTTGGAGGGAAGTTTGGTTTGTAATCCATGTGGTAATGAAAACAGTAAATGGCGGCGCCGGCCACCGGAGACAGGAGGCGCCAGGCTGACAGATGCACATCCAACCACGCGGACACAGCGGAGGCCGCGGCTGACGTAATCGCCACTCAGACACTCTGCATGCAGAAGTTCAGGGACGGCGGCGGAGGCCGCGGGAGACGCCATGCCAGGTGTAATATGGCGTTTACTGTGACAGCGTCCCAGAGTGACAGGAGAGGATACAGGAATGTACACATCAGGATAACAGATGGGATCCGGTCCTGGAGCGCTGAGCCAGCCTTAGGAGGCATCTGATGGGTAAGAAATGGCGTCCAGATACCCGGATCGTGACAGACGCAGAGCAGCAGTGACAGGAGCTTCCCAACTGCCCCCCCCACTGTGGAACACTGCGGCCCGTGGGTGGGACAGAGGGAAAGTCCCAAAAAAATGGGACTGTCCTGCGAAAATTGGGACAGTTGGGAGGTATGGTAGTCTCCTCTGCAAGTGGGCAGGGCCGTCTTAACAGCAGTGTAGGCCCCTGGGCACAGCAATGCACTGGGCCCCCTACCCATGCTCCAGCAGTAGGGGTGGGGGGAGCTATCAGTGGCAGCTTTGATGTCCCACGGGCGGTAGGGGGTGTTCTATCTTCCACTCAGCATGTAGGACCTGGAGCAGTAATTTCTAATTACTACTTTACTGCACAGATGGGGCAGGAGGGAGAACACTAAACTGTAGAATGGGGCATTGGGCTAAATGAAGGGGTCTCGGAACATGACTTCCAGGTTGGTAGGGGGTGTTTAATATGTAGGGGAAGGGTGGATACTGGAGTAGGCTTAATATTTATCATTTTCTGGTGGGAGGGCAGTTTGCTTGACCACAGATATCTCAAGTTCCTGGAAATAGCTTTCTTAGCTATTAAAAAACTAGAGAATCCCACCTTTCATAAGGTACTTTGGACGTGGGGATCAGAGTTCAGAGCCACAGCAATCCACCAACGAAAATATAAAAACTGCAAATTAGGCATGTGGAGCTGGTGCAAGGACCAGCTGCTTGAAGGCTGATATCTCTGGTTCTGGCAATAGTAGAGACAAGCTGTCAGTGTCCACCGGAAGGGGAGAGTCGCAGCTTTTGGAGTATACCCTCATAAAAACTCTAATCCAGACAGAACTCGAGATATCTGGCTGAGAAGAGCAATTAATAGGCTTGGAAGGGGACCTCTGCTTTGAAGGACGATTTTCAAAAATATAGTACCTCTGGAAAGAGGGGACCCTCAGCTATCAGCCTAGGGCCCTTGTACTCCTAGGGCCCTGGGCAAGTGCCCATTGAGCCCATATGAAAAGACAGCCCTGCCAGTGGGGGTGGGGATCACTGCACCTCCTCCCCCTTTCAGCAAAGCAAATACTTATTTTCTTTTTTTCTAAGGGTGTGTGGTCAAGCCTCCCACAATTAGGCCACATCCCCAAAAAGTGGGCACACACACTGTGTATACTGACAACTGAATTGTGGTGTCCACATGGAGGGGGTGATTCAGACCTGATCGTAGATGTGCTCCAGCTCCTAGCAACGGTCCAGACGCGTCTGCGTTGTCCGGGCCGAGCCCTTCCAGCGGTATTCTGATGTCAGTCAGGTTGATCGCACCAGTGAGATGCTTTCGCATCTCATTGGGTGTGTGCGCACAAGAGAAAGGGCTTCAGGGTGCGATCGCTGTTGTAGCAGCAATCAGCCCTGAATCAGGCCCATAGTTTGTTGACAAATTGACTACACCTCATAAAGAGGTTGACTTTTTAAGGTAATTACAGGCTTTATTATATTTTCGTAAACAGAATACCTTCAGTGTGGTAGCATCTGCCAGGAAGTGGGAGGATGCTATAAATACCATGGCATCAGGGCCAGATTAAGGGCCACATGGGCCTGGAGCTGAAAATATTCAAGGGCCAATTGTGAGAAATGAGGGGGGGGGGGGGGGGTGATCAGTGCTGTGTGGGTGTGGCCAGAGCCATATGGGTGTGTACATCTCCTACACTATCAGTTCCAATGTCTCCCTAAATGTGTAAACATATTAAAAGAATGCAGGGTCGGCTCCAGCCTACTAGCACCCTGAGCGAGAAAATGTAAAAGCGCCCCTCCCCCATATGCGCACGCTCCTGGAAAAGTGGGTGTGGCCCCTGGAAAAGTGGGTTTGGCCCCGGGGAAGTGGGCGTGGCCTCATAACTTCATATCATCAAACTATAAATAAATATATTTTCACACCCCCTCTACGCACACAATTAGCAGCCTTACACATAACAGCCACAATAGTGTTCCTTACACATAATGTCTCCAGTATAGTGCCAGATACACATAATGTGCAGTGCCAGATAGACATAATATGCCCCCCAGCAGAGCCAGCTACACATGACATGCCCCGCAGCAGTGCCAGCTACACATGACATGCCCCGCAGCAGTGCCAGCTACACATGACATGCCCCGCAGCAGTGCCAGCTACACATGACATGCCCCGCAGCAGTGCCAGCTACACATGACATGCCCCGCAGCAGTGCCAGCTACACATGACATGCCCCGCAGCAGTGCCAGCTACACATGACATGCCCCGCAGCAGTGCCAGCTACACATGACATGCCCCCCAGCAGTGCCAGCTACACATGATAGTGTTCACTTTTTAGGGTAGGGTGCTGATCACAGGGAGGGCACATTTTTAAGTTAGGAGGGCAAAATGATGTACATACTGTAATGCTTGTTGTTACAATAGCTACATGCTAAAGCATGGACAGTGCGCGGCGAAGGCGCGCAGCAAAAATGTAGGGGCGTTGCTTCGTGGGGAAGGTGCGTGGCCACATAATAGTGGCAATTCGCATTACACCACACAGTAGTGCAGCTAATACACATTACACCAGGTAGAACCTCCTATACACACTGAGCCAGGCACAGCACGTTAGACACTTTGCGCCAGGCACAGCACGTTAGACACTTTGCGCCAGGCACAGCACGTTAGACACTATGCGCCATGCACAGCACGTTAGACACTATGCGCCATGCACAGCACGTTAGACACTATGCGCCATGCCCCCCAGCAGTGCCAGCTACACGTGACATGCCCCCCAGCAGTGCCAGCTACACGTGACATGCACCCCAGCAGTGCCAGATACATAAATGCCCCCACAGTGCCAGATACATAAATGCCCCCAGTGCCAGATACATAAATGCCCCCACAGTGCCAGATACATGAATGCCCCCACAGTGCAGATATGCCCCCACAGTGCCAGATACATAAATGCCCCCACAGTGCCAGATACATAAATGCCCCCACAGTGCAGATATGCCCGCACAGTGCCAGATACATGAATGCCCCCACAGTGCAGATATGCCCCCACAGTGCCAGATACATAAATGCCCCCACAGTGCCAGATACATAAATGCCCCCACAGTGCAGATATGCCCGCACAGTGCCAGATACATAAATGCCCCCACAGTGCAGATATGCCCCCACAGTGCCAGATACATAAATGCCCCCACGGTGCAGATACATAAATGCCCCCACAGTGCCAGATACATAAATGCCCCCACAGTGCAGATACATAAGTGCCCCCACAGTGCCCTGCCCAATACAGAAATGCCCCAACAATACCTGCGGTGCTGGGAGGGGGAGTGCTGCATGGCATACAGGACCACTTAAACTGGCGGCTTCGGCATTCTAACTTTTTGCCATTTCCACTGAACCATTTTCTGTTATTGGGAGACCCTGTATGCCCAGTCTGATCATCTTATGTTTGGTCAACAGCCATTCTGTACGATTATAGGGTTTCCTTTTGTAAGATTTGTATGAAAGCACTGCTGTTATTGAATTGCATAAACTGGCAATTTCCTAGCAAGCTATATAAATAAAACTTAAGACTGAAAAGCACATGACAAAATACACAAACTTTGTATACACAAAGTTTCTAGGAAGTTTTCCACTCACTATATCATGTGTCATGGATTTGCTGGTATATTTTGTTGCTCATGTTACATAGATTACAAGGTACCTTCAACATACAGCCCTCCAGCTGCTGTGTGGAGCTAAACATCCCAGCATTCTCTGCCACACTTTAGCATGCCCTAATTAAAGCTGTGGCAGTGCATGCTGGGATGTCTGGTTCCACAGCAGCTGGAGAGACGTTTGGTGAATACCCCTGCTTTACTAGTTTGTGTTTTTGTTCAGTGTGAATATTTGTCATAAACAAGATATCTTCTTACAAACAACTGCTTTTTTTGTATCACAGCTGCCAACAACTACAAGGAAGAAGGCTGCATGATAAATTTTGTTTCAAGTTTACCCTTCTGGTTTCCTTCAAGATGGCTTTTGTTTCTTTCTCTGTTGTGGTGAGTAAACATTACCCTAATAGACATTTGTAGTGACATTTAGTTACAGCTACTGTACCTGCAAACAAAACAATGTGTTTATGTTAATATGAGGAATTTTAGAATAAATTAGTGCAAATTAGATTCATTCTGCATTTGCCCACTTGTAAATCGAGGTGCTGACCACATTGAGTGAGTTTGGGTGGGTGGTTAGGGGACACTTTCAATTTGGTCAACCGTTTGAATTACAAGCAGTTGCATGAAAAAGTTTTATATATCTATTGAGAAGTTAATTATCTTCTATGGCGCCTTACAAATCGGCAGCAATGATAATAACCTGAGTTTATATAGTAAGCTGTTTGTTTAACAAGCACAAAGTAAAGGTGTTGGTAGACAGCATGATATGAGCATATACTGTAAACTGCACAGGTCATTTCTACCCGTATGAACAGGGCTGTATTAAGGTTTGTGGAGGCGCCAGGGCAACTAACTTGTGGGATCCCCAACTAGAAAAATTGCCAAAATTATATACTGGTAAAGTTATTAAATAGTATAATGTGTAAATACTTTCAGCCCTGCAAATATTTTGAACACACTTTGGTGCCAAGTTCACACAGAACTTGTTCACATATTGCCAAAGTGCCTCCACACTGATTATGTGCAAGGCGACCTGTTGTTAATCCAGCACTGTTCTGAACCAAACATCTGATCTGATTGCTTTGCATAGGATAATTGGCCCTGGACGCTGCATACACACTGGGCCTAATTCAGATGTGGTTGTAGGTGCGTCCTGTGCCCCAAAGTACCGATTATTTGAACTTTGCGCATATGCAGGACCCATTCTGCGCATGTGTGCAAATGGGCCCTGCAACAAAGGGCGCAGGACGGCAGCAGCCTGTCAGTGATTGATAGTTGGAGGGGAGGGGGCGGTGACAGCCTCCCGTTTGTGAAAACGGAGACTTGTCGCCGCCATGTAAGGGGAGGGTAGAGGCCAGGGATCGCCGTTACTGGATGGAGATTTCCTGGCCTCTGCAATGGGCACCTTGTGTGGCACCATGGGTGCTGCAAGCCACTCGATGGTAAGCCAGTGATCTGATGCTGCATCCTAGGATGCAGGTCAGATCACTACTGCAGCAGTAGGCATGTATTTGTAATAGACGCCTCCTGCTGTATTACTATAAAGCTCTAACTCTGCTGCTTCCAAGGAAGCAGCAGTGATAGCACCTCCAACCACATCTGAATCAGGCCTCCTGTGAGATAATCAAACCAACCAGCGGGGAATCGTCTTAATTAACGCACAGTATGAAGCCCACTTGAAGCAAACCTAGGTTATACATATGAAAAGTCAATGGGGGAGATTCAAATGTTTGAAAAGTCGGTTGGGTGTCTGTTTTTTCCTTTCTATTAGATAGGAAAAAACAGACTCCCAACTGACTTTTCAAACATTTGAATCTCCCCCAATTTGTCAGTTACATTAAGGTTGTTTTTAAATACTCGGGTTGAATTTCCGGGTCACACGACCCACATATTTTTTATTTTATTTTGAGAACCTTTTCCACTGAGCCATGACCCGGGTTGATCGGGCAGCGGAAACGGGGTATTACAGTCAGTGTTGGGACACACTGATTGAAGCTGCAGAGTACAAGACCTATAGAAAAATAGCATTGACCAGAAATAACTTATAGGAGGTTGAAGTTTTGTGGAATCTCTAGTAGTAGCGACTCTTGCAGGGTTTACAGCACTGTTCAGTATTATCTTGCAACAAACTTCAGTAAATCAACGTTTTCTGATCATTTTTTATATATAGATATAGAAAATATTTGCAGATGATTTAAACATCATAACTCTGTAAAATAAAATACTAGCACTGAAGCAAAATACACATTGCAATTGTGGCTGCAACATTATATACCAGTGTACTGTTACTGTAATAATACTGTGAACAGTCCAGTATATGGGATTCTTCTTTCACGACATGGGTTCGCTATTCCTAGATACATTTCAGAATATGGATAATATGGGGGTTAAGTATCAAACAGAATTGAGATGCGATCGTATCTCCCTATGTGCCACCACAGTGCGCACGTGCAGGACCCACACTATGTGTGCGCGGCTTGAGTAGATGCGATCACATATCACTGATGCAAACGCCTCTTCCTGATTGACAGGCAGATGCGTTCTCGGGAAGGTATAGGGTGCAAGTATCAAAAGTGCAACTAAAGATGCACCAGAGAAGTAATGCACCGCGAATGGGCATCCCAGTCCTTGCACATTGGATTGCATGGGTGTACACCAGGATAGGGCTTTGTAGCAGCTTGAGCATAAAGTCACAGATGTGATTACGGCAAAAGATGCAAGTATAACTTGGAATCAGGCCTACTATGTACAACGTAATGTCACTATTACTGTATCATGATAATGGTGGTAGGAATTGTATCTCCAAGATATTATATCAGTTCTGATTTAAATTTGTACATTAATATCCTCTTCAAATGTAATGTCAAAAGTATGTCTCTGAAAAAGAAATAAAAATGCAGATAGCACTCATTAAGCCTCAAACAGTCTTTGACCAAATTTTGGGCCCGATTCAGATATGGCTGAAAATGCTATGCTGCATGCAAGTAGCATTGTGTTTCCGTCTGATCTCCACGAGGGGCATGCAGGAGACGTCTGTGTAGAAGGGACGCCTCCTGCATGTAGCTGCAATCTCAGAACTGCCACTGACTTTGCAAGCTGGGATCCAACATCTCAACCATCAATCACGATGTTCCACGCAAAAGGCCTTCTGAGCAAGCTCCAGCTTATTCCACTGACCGCCAGAAGTGGGGGCTGTGAGGCCAGGAAGTCACCTTGCAAGTCACCAAGACACCTGGCTTTTCCCTCCTGGGAATGCTGCCCAGGACACCCTTGCACCCCCCCCCCCACCCCCTTCCCCACCACCACCACCACCACCTCGGAATGACTCTGCTTCTTGGAACTGCGTGTGGTATTGAGGGACAAGTTCTGCAACTGCGCAGAACAAGTACTGCGCAGGTGCAGACCCCAAAGCATTGGACATCTCTAAATCAGTCCCTCTGTACCTTTTATTTTCTATGTTGATATATAGGGCAGGATGTACTAAGCATCCCATCCACGATGCACTACATCCCGTCACTTATCGAGTACATACCAGTGCAAATAATGCTGGTATGTACTTATAATCACAAAGGACAGCTTTCTATTGCTTTGCAATAGAAGGACTTCTGGGTTTAATATTGAGTGCGTCGCAGGGAGGTGGGGTGGGCTGGTAGTGACTGTAATTACACTGTCCTTATTGACGTATGTGGGATTCCTGTTTCACTACAGGGGCGTATCTAGAGAGGAGGGGACCTGTGTGTGTAGTCTCCGGGACATGGGCCCCCTCCCGTCCTGTAGCCGGCAGCAGCGCTGTTAGCTGAGCGCTAGAGACTCTGGCACAGTGCCAAAGTCTACAGCGCATGCGCAAGTCTCTGAAAAAATGGCTCGGCGGCCATTTTTTCTGAGACCTGCGCATGCGCTGTAGACTCTGGCACTGTTAAAGAGTCTCTAGTGCTCAGACAGAGCTCTAACAGCTGCTGCGGCTGCCGGCTACGGGACTCGGGAGAAGAAGGGACCTACACCCGAACACCAGAAAGGTAAGTATATAGAAGAAATGGGTGCGGTGCGGACCCCCTCTGGACCCAGCGGCCCGTGTGCACCCCACACACTGCATCCATTATAGATACGCCAGTGGTTCTCTATTC
Organism: Pseudophryne corroboree; assembly: GCF_028390025.1. Taxonomy (NCBI): domain Eukaryota; kingdom Metazoa; phylum Chordata; class Amphibia; order Anura; family Myobatrachidae; genus Pseudophryne; species Pseudophryne corroboree. Next base: position 649,085,842 of record NC_086446.1, on the reverse strand, counting down.
CTAGATACATTTCAGGACATGGTTAATCTATGTATAGTTGCATAGATGCATTTTATTCATACAATGAACTTTCCAATGGAGTAAAGATTAAGTTATCAAGCATGAGTCAAAGGCATTTACAGTTCCACTGGTGTTTAAATTAGTTTTATTGGAACTCCAATGTGTATCGATCTTCTATGATAAAACCATTATGCCATATGCATTCTGTTAACAGCAGGATACTTGATCTAAAGCTTGTTCCAGTAACGTACTTTCGAAAGTAACTACATGTCAGCGCTGTATAAAAGTGTTCACAGGATTCAAATAAAACGTGACTTTAAAATAGTAAGAAATGTAATAACACAGCAGCGCTAAAGTTAAGACAGGGTAATTAAGCAAATTACTGCCTCATTAATTTGTTACTTGGACTGTTAAAAACAAATTAGCATAATTCTATTTGTACACACATCCTATTTAAACATGTAGCTCTACTTCCACAGATAGCTGATTCATAGCTACTGAGCACATGAGATGTATGTATGATCTGTGTTTATACAATTCCTGGCAGCATTAGTACCGAAAAGGAAACTGGATAGATGATGAAGACCACCATTAGTTACTTTTGGAAGCTGAAGAGTGTGCCTTTGGTAAAGCAGCCTGAAGTGCCCATCCGAGAGCAGGTTTTGTGGGACAGCAAACCATAGGGCTGTGGTTCCTCAAGGCACTCTAACAGTCCAGATTTTAAGTATATCCATGTTTGGCCACAGGTGACTTAATTAGTACCCCAGTCAATATGATTTAACCATGTGTGCTGAGTTATAGTATATACTAAAATCCTGGACTATTAGGGTGTGTTGAGGACCGCATTGGGACCCTCTGCCATTAATTAGCATTTTAAACATTTAAAATAACATTCAAAATACATTGTTTATTATATTTAAGCAACAGTGTTAATGTGTGTTATGTGCTTTGGTAGAGCTAATAATTAAAGGGACAATACTTTTCTGTTACATCATTTTATAAAAATGTTTCCGTTAAGGGTGAAAGGCTGCCCCTAGATTTGTTGCATCAGGAGGCAGAAGGAAATATCACATTCCTAAAAAAGAAAATACAGGGGCAGATGGATTAAGCCTGGAGAAGTGATAAAGTAGTGATAAATGCAAGGTGATAACGCACTAGCCAATCAGCTCCTAACTGTAAATTTACATATTGGAGCTGATTGGCTGGTGCATTATCACCTTGCACTTATCACTGTTTTATCACTTCCCCAGGCTTAATACATCTGTCCCACAGTTCTTTAAAGCGTCTTCTTATGATACCATGGGACAGATGTATTAAGCCTGGAGAAGTGATAAAGCAGTGATAAGTGGAAGGTGATAACGCACCAGCCAATCATTACGGGTTTGAAAAGTGACAGTTATGAGCTGATTGACTGGAGCGTTACCACCTTCCACTGTTTTAATACTGCTTTATCAGTTCTCCGGGCTTAATACATCTGCCCCATCTTACTTATTAATACCACAAATATAATTAATAGTTTTCAATCTCTTGTACTGAAATGCAATACTATACTATAATTGTTCCGTGTTTTTAAACAGGCAAATTGTGTATTTGGTGTGAAAGGAATATGAATTAAGCAACCTCCAGGCTGCTGGAGACTCATCCGAAGATCCCACTCCAGCTAACTCTGGATTTCCCAACCACGATCCTCAAGGCACGCTAAGGGCTGTAACACACGCGCCGGTTTCTCCCGGATGGCAAAAAGCCGGACAAACTTTGTCCGGCTTTTTGCCATACGGGAGGGTCTTTCACACACAACGGCTTTGAGCCGTGTGCAATGCTGTACGCATGCGCAGCATTAGACACGGCTTGGAAAAAAAAACGTTTTGTGTGAAAGCTCCCCTTCACACACACGGTCCACTGCCTGCAAAGACGGCCCGGCAGCCAGACCTTCCAGTGGATATTTCCGGCTGCAACCCGGCAGCCGGGCCGGGGCCGTACAGTGTGAAAGGCCCCTACCCCTCACAATGATAACTACAATACAGAATGGCTTTTTCCCGGCCGGTAAAAGCCGGCTCGTGTGTTTCAGCCCTAACAGTCTAGGTTTTAAAGATAGCCATACTTTGGCACAGGTGACTTAATTAGTATCTTAGTTATTTTGCTTTAACCATCTGTGCTCAAGCATGTACCTGGACTGTAAGTGTGTCTTGAGGACACTGCTCTATAGCCTACAGAGACTAACACAATCTAAAGACATCTCTGGGATGTTATGAACTCGGCTCAGGAACCAGAGGGTCAGCTTGTGTATTAAGAGATTATAGGAAGAGGCTCTTCCTCATGTGGGAGATGACTGGGTAGCAGAGGCTTTGCAGTGAATAGTCTGGTATGGGACTGACTGGTACAGGTGGAATGCCAAACTTGAGAGGGGTATGGGTCGTTGGGTCAACACAACTTAGGTCGACAGTCATTAGGTCAACAACTATAGGTCGACATGCATTAGGCCAACAGGGTCACTAGGTCGACATGTACTAGGTCGACAGGTCAACATGAGTTTTTTTACTTTTTTTGGTGTAGTTTTCTTCGTAAAGTGACGGGGAACCCCAATTAGTGCACCGTGTCCCCTTGCATGGCTCGTGAAGGTTACTATTCCCAATCGTAGTTCACGTGGATCATAAAGGATGAAAAAGTCCAACATTTTGTTTAAAAAATTTGAAAAAGTCCTGTCGACCTTTTGTCCTGTCGACCTAGTACATGTTGACCTAATGACCATGTCTACCTAATGCATGTCGACCTATAGTTTTCGACCTAATGACTGTCGCCCTAAGTGGTGTAGACCTAATGACCATGTCCCCTTGGGAGCACAGTGCTTGATGATCAGAAGGCTGTCAATAGCAGAGCTAGGAGATATCGGATATATTGAGGAAGTGCTACAGGGCCCGCAGACAGTCATAGATGGATGCTAGAAATGTAGAGACACAGGGGGTAATTCCAAGTTGATCGCAGCAGGACATTTTTTTAGCAATTGGGCAAAACCATGTGTACTGCAGGGGAGGCAGATATAACATTTGCAGAGAGAGTTAGATTTGGGTTGGTTATTTTGTTTCTGTGCAGGGTAAATACTGGCTGCTTTATTTTTACACTGCAATTTAGATTGCAGATTGAACTCACCTCTCCCAAATCTATCTTTCTCTGCACATGTTATATCTGCCTCCCCTGCAGTGCACATGGTTTTGCCCAACTGCTAACAAAGTTCCTGCTGCGATCAACTCAGAATTATCCCCACAGTGCAGAGTGGGCGCAGACTATTATAATAAAGAATTGAGGAGTGTAATGCACCACACTGTTCTTACCAGATGAGTGCACAGAATAGAATGGGAATTGATACTTACTGAATGAAGTGCACTGCGTACAGTGATACTGGCACTTGAAGAGAAATACTAGCTGGAACTAACAAACAGGAATACAACTAACAAATGGAACACGCCATGGTATAGTGGCTGGAAGCCAGTAGCAGGTCAAAGGAGTGAAGTTGTTCTGCTTATCAGAACAGCATTAAATAGAGAGCTCTATCCCCCGTTAGGCTCAGTGAATCAGCTGATCTTAGACATATCCCATCCACTCAACTGATTGGCAGATACAAGACTCATGGCTGCTGTTTTCGGCCTGCAAGAGCCCCTATGTACAGGAAGCAGCAGCGCCGCATCAGGTAAGGGGGCCTGGAAGCTAGAGATGAGCGCCTGAAATTTTTCGGGTTTTGTGTTTTGGTTTTGGGTTCGGTTCCGCGGCCGTGTTTTGGGTTCGAACGCGTTTTGGCAAAACCTCACCGAATTATTTTTGTCGGATTCGGGTGTGTTTTGGATTCGGGTGTTTTTTTCCAAAAACACTAAAAAACAGCTTAAATCATAGAATTTGGGGGTCATTTTGATCCCAAAGTATTATTAACCTCAAAAACCATAATTTACACTCATTTTCAGTCTATTCTGAATACCTCACACCTCACAATATTATTTTTAGTCCTAAAATTTGCACCGAGGTCGCTGTGTGAGTAAGATAAGCGACCCTAGTGGCCGACACAAACACCGGGCCCATCTAGGAGTGGCACTGCAGTGTCACGCAGGATGTCCCTTCCAAAAAACCCTCCCCAAACAGCACATGACGCAAAGAAAAAAAGAGGCGCAATGAGGTAGCTGTGTGAGTAAGATTAGCGACCCTAGTGGCCGACACAAACACCGGGCCCATCTAGGAGTGGCACTGCAGTGTCACGCAGGATGGCCCTTCCAAAAAACCCTCCCCAAACAGCACATGACGCAAAGAAAAAAAGAGGCGCAATGAGGTAGCTGTGTGAGTAAGATTAGCGACCCTAGTGGCCGACACAAACACCGGGCCCATCTAGGAGTGGCACTGCAGTGTCACGCAGGATGGCCCTTCCAAAAAACCCTCCCCAAACAGCACATGACGCAAAGAAAAAAAGAGGCGCAATGAGGTAGCTGACTGTGTGAGTAAGATTAGCGACCCTAGTGGCCGACACAAACACCGGGCCCATCTAGGAGTGGCACTGCAGTGTCACGCAGGATGTCCCTTCCAAAAAACCCTCCCCAAACAGCACATGACGCAAAGAAAAAAAGAGGCGCAATGAGGTAGCTGTGTGAGTAAGATTAGCGACCCTAGTGGCCGACACAAACACCGGGCCCATCTAGGAGTGGCACTGCAGTGTCACGCAGGATGTCCCTTCCAAAAAACCCTCCCCAAACAGCACATGACGCAAAGAAAAAAAGAGGCGCAATGAGGTAGCTGTGTGAGTAAGATTAGCGACCCTAGTGGCCGACACAAACACCGGGCACATCTAGGAGTGGCACTGCAGTGTCACGCAGGATGTCCCTTCCAAAAAACCCTCCCCAAACAGCACATGACGCAAAGAAAAAAAGAGGCGCAATGAGGTAGCTGTGTGAGTAAGATTAGCGACCCTAGTGGCCGACACAAACACCGGGCCCATCTAGGAGTGGCACTGCAGTGTCACGCAGGATGTCCCTTCCAAAAAACCCTCCCCAATCAGCACATGATGCAAAGAAAAAGAAAAGAAAAAAGAGGTGCAAGATGGAATTGTCCTTGGGCCCTCCCACCCACCCTTATGTTGTATAAACAAAACAGGACATGCACACTTTAACCAACCCATCATTTCAGTGACAGGGTCTGCCACACGACTGTGACTGATATGACGGGTTGGTTTGGACCCCCCCCAAAAAAGAAGCAATTAATCTCTCCTTGCACAAACTGGCTCTACAGAGGCAAGATGTCCACCTCATCTTCACCCTCCGATATATCACCGTGTACATCCCCCTCCTCACAGATTATCAATTCGTCCCCACTGGAATCCACCATCTCAGCTCCCTGTGTACTTTGTGGAGGCAATTGCTGCTGGTCAATGTCTCCGCGGAGGAATTGATTATAATTCATTTTAATGAACATCATCTTCTCCACATTTTCTGGATGTAACCTCGTACGCCGATTGCTGACAAGGTGAGCGGCGGCACTAAACACTCTTTCGGAGTACACACTTGTGGGAGGGCAACTTAGGTAGAATAAAGCCAGTTTGTGCAAGGGCCTCCAAATTGCCTCTTTTTCCTGCCAGTATAAGTACGGACTGTGTGACGTGCCTACTTGGATGCGGTCACTCATATAATCCTCCACCATTCTATCAATGTTGAGAGAATCATATGCAGTGACAGTAGACGACATGTCCGTAATCGTTGTCAGGTCCTTCAGTCCGGACCAGATGTCAGCATCAGCAGTCGCTCCAGACTGCCCTGCATCACCGCCAGCGGGTGGGCTCGGAATTCTGAGCCTTTTCCTCGCACCCCCAGTTGCGGGAGAATGTGAAGGAGGAGATGTTGACAGGTCGCGTTCCGCTTGACTTGACAATTTTGTCACCAGCAGGTCTTTCAACCCCAGCAGACCTGTGTCTGCCGGAAAGAGAGATCCAAGGTAGGCTTTAAATCTAGGATCGAGCACGGTGGCCAAAATGTAGTGCTCTGATTTCAACAGATTGACCACCCGTGAATCCTTGTTAAGCGAATTAAGGGCTGCATCCACAAGTCCCACATGCCTAGCGGAATCGCTCCCTTTTAGCTCCTTCTTCAATGCCTCCAGCTTCTTCTGCAAAAGCCTGATGAGGGGAATGACCTGACTCAGGCTGGCAGTGTCTGAACTGACTTCACGTGTGGCAAGTTCAAAGGGCATCAGAACCTTGCACAACGTTGAAATCATTCTCCACTGCACTTGAGACAGGTGCATTCCATCTCCTATATCGTGCTCAATTGTATAGGCTTGAATGGCCTTTTGCTGCTCCTCCAACCTCTGAAGCATATAGAGGGTTGAATTCCACCTCGTTACCACTTCTTGCTTCAGATGATGGCAGGGCAGGTTCAGTAGTTTTTGGTGGTGCTCCAGTCTTCTGTACGTGGTGCCTGTACGCCGAAAGTGTCCCGCAATTTTTCTGGCCACCGACAGCATCTCTTGCACGCCCCTGTCGTTTTTTTAAAAATTCTGCACCACCAAATTCAAGGTATGTGCAAAACATGGGACGTGCTGGAATTTGCCCATATTTAATGCACACACAATATTGCTGGCGTTGTCCGATGCCACAAATCCACAGGAGAGTCCAATTGGGGTAAGCCATTCCGCGATGATCTTCCTCAGTTGCCGTAAGAGGTTTTCAGCTGTGTGCGTATTCTGGAAAGCGGTGATACAAAGCGTAGCCTGCCTAGGAAAGAGTTGGCGTTTGCGAGATGCTGCTACTGGTGCCGCCGCTGCTGTTCTTGCGGCGGGAGTCCATACATCTACCCAGTGGGCTGTCACAGTCATATAGTCCTGACCCTGCCCTGCTCCACTTGTCCACATGTCCGTGGTTAAGTGGACATTGGGTACAACTGCATTTTTTAGGAGACTGGTGAGTCTTTTTCTGACGTCCGTGTACATTCTCGGTATCGCCTGCCTAGAGAAGTGGAACCTAGATGGTATTTGGTAACGGGGGCACACTGCCTCAATAAATTGTCTAGTTCCCTGTGAACTAACGGCGGATACCGGACGCACGTCTAACACCAACATAGTTGTCAAGGACTCAGTTATCCGCTTTGCAGTAGGATGACTGCTGTGATATTTCATCTTCCTCGCAAAGGACTGTTGAACAGTCAATTGCTTACTGGAAGTAGTACAAGTGGGCTTACGACTTCCCCTCTGGGATGACCATCGACTCCCAGCGGCAACAACAGCAGCGCCAGCAGCAGTAGGCGTTACACGCAAGGATGCATCGGAGGAATCCCAGGCAGGAGAGGACTCGTCAGACTTGCCAGTGACATGGCCTGCAGGACTATTGGCATTCCTGGGGAAGGAGGAAATTGACACTGAGGGAGTTGGTGGGGTGGTTTGCGTGAGCTTGGTTACAAGAGGAAGGGATTTACTGGTCAGTGGACTGCTTCCGCTGTCACCCAAAGTTTTTGAACTTGTCACTGACTTATTATGAATGCGCTGCAGGTGACGTATAAGGGAGGATGTTCCGAGGTGGTTAACGTCCTTACCCCTACTTATTACAGCTTGACAAAGGGAACACACGGCTTGACACCTGTTGTCCGCATTTCTGGTGAAATACCTCCACACCGAAGAGCTGATTTTTTTGGTATTTTCACCTGGCATGTCAACGGCCATATTCCTCCCACGGACAACAGGTGTCTCCCCGGGTGCCTGACTTAAACAAACCACCTCACCATCAGAATCCTCCTGGTCAATTTCCTCCCCAGCGCCAGCAACACCCATATCCTCCTCATCCTGGTGTACTTCAACACTGACATCTTCAATCTGACTATCAGGAACTGGACTGCGGGTGCTCCTTCCAGCACTTGCAGGGGGCGTGCAAATGGTGGAAGGCGCATGCTCTTCACGTCCAGTGTTGGGAAGGTCAGGCATCGCAACCGACACAATTGGACTCTCCTTGTGGATTTGGGATTTCAAAGAACGCACAGTTCTTTGCGGTGCTTTTGCCAGCTTGAGTCTTTTCAGTTTTCTAGCGAGAGGCTGAGTGCTTCCATCCTCATGTGAAGCTGAACCACTAGCCATGAACATAGGCCAGGGCCTCAGCCGTTCCTTGCCACTCCGTGTGGTAAATGGCATATTGGCAAGTTTACGCTTCTCCTCCGACAATTTTATTTTAGGTTTTGGAGTCCTTTTTTTACTGATATTTGGTGTTTTGGTTTTGACATGCTCTGTACTATGCCATTGGGCATCGGCCTTGGCAGACGACGTTGCTGGCATTTCATCGTCTCGGCCATGACTAGTGGCAGCAGCTTCAGCACGAGGTGGAAGTGGATCTTGATCTTTCCCTAATTTTGGAACCTCAACATTTTTGTTCTCCATATTTTAATAGGCACAACTAAAAGGCACCTCAGGTAAACAATGGAGATGGATGGATTGGATACTAGTATACAATTATGGACGGGCTGCCGAGTGCCGACACAGAGGTAGCCACAGCCGTGAACTACCGCACTGTACTGTGTCTGCTGCTAATATATAGACTGGTTGATAAAGAGATAGTATACTCGTAACTAGTATGTATGTATAAAGAAAGAAAAAAAAACCACGGTTAGGTGGTATATACAATTATGGACGGGCTGCCGAGTGCCGACACAGAGGTAGCCACAGCCGTGAACTACCGCACTGTACTGTGTCTGCTGCTAATATATAGACTGGTTGATAAAGAGATAGTATACTCGTAACTAGTATGTATGTATAAAGAAAGAAAAAAAAACCACGGTTAGGTGGTATATACAATTATGGACGGGCTGCCGAGTGCCGACACAGAGGTAGCCACAGCCGTGAACTACCGCACTGTACTGTGTCTGCTGCTAATATATAGACTGGTTGATAAAGAGATAGTATACTCGTAACTAGTATGTATGTATAAAGAAAGAAAAAAAAACCACGGTTAGGTGGTATATACAATTATGGACGGGCTGCCGAGTGCCGACACAGAGGTAGCCACAGCCGTGAACTACCGCACTGTACTGTGTCTGCTGCTAATATATAGACTGGTTGATAAAGAGATAGTATACTCGTAACTAGTATGTATGTATAAAGAAAGAAAAAAAAACCACGGTTAGGTGGTATATACAATTATGGACGGGCTGCCGAGTGCCGACACAGAGGTAGCCACAGCCGTGAACTACCGCACTGTACTGTGTCTGCTGCTAATATATAGACTGGTTGATAAAGAGATAGTATACTCGTAACTAGTATGTATGTATAAAGAAAGAAAAAAAAACCACGGTTAGGTCACTGGTATATACAATTATGGACGGGCTGCCGAGTGCCGACACAGAGGTAGCCACAGCCGTGAACTACCGCACTGTACTGTGTCTGCTGCTAATATATAGACTGGTTGATAAAGAGATAGTATACTCGTAACTAGTATGTATGTATAAAGAAAGAAAAAAAAACCACGGTTAGGTGGTATATACAATTATGGACGGGCTGCCGAGTGCCGACACAGAGGTAGCCACAGCCGTGAACTACCGCACTGTACTGTGTCTGCTGCTAATATATAGACTGGTTGATAAAGAGATAGTATACTCGTAACTAGTATGTATGTATAAAGAAAGAAAAAAAAACCACGGTTAGGTGGTATATACAATTATGGACGGGCTGCCGAGTGCCGACACAGAGGTAGCCACAGCCGTGAACTACCGCACTGTACTGTGTCTGCTGCTAATATATAGACTGGTTGATAAAGAGATAGTATACTCGTAACTAGTATGTATGTATAAAGAAAGAAAAAAAAAACACGGTTAGGTCACTGGTATATACAATTATGGACGGGCTGCCGAGTGCCGACACAGAGGTAGCCACAGCCGTGAACTACCGCACTGTACTGTGTCTGCTGCTAATATAGACTGGTTGATAAAGAGATAGTATACTACTAATATTATATACTGGTGGTCAGGTCACTGGTCACTAGTCACACTGGCAGTGGCACTCCTGCAGCAAAAGTGTGCACTGTTTAATTTTAATATAATATTATGTACTCCTGGCTCCTGCTATAACCTATAACTGGCACTGCAGTAGTGCTCCCCAGTCTCCCCCACAATTATAAGCTGTGTGAGCTGAGCAGTCAGACAGATATATAATATATATAGATGATGCAGCACACTGGCCTGAGCCTGAGCAGTGCACACAGATATGGTATGTATGTGACTGAGTCACTGTGTGCTGTGTATCGCTTTTTTCAGGCAGAGAACGGATTATAAATAAAAGTGGTGGTCACTGGTCACTATCAGCAAAACTCTGCACTGTACACTACTGAGTACTCCTAATGCTCCCCAAAATTAGTAAATCAAGTGTCTAAACGGAGAGGACGCCAGCCACGTCCTCTCCCTATCAATCTCAATGCACGTGTGAAAATGGCGGCGACGCGCGGCTCCTTATATAGAATCCGAGTCTCGCGATAGAATCCGAGCCTCGCGAGAATCCGACAGCGTCATGATGACGTTCGGGCGCGCTCGGGTTAACCGAGCAAGGCGGGAAGATCCGAGTCGCTCGGACCCGTGAAAAAAAACATGAAGTTCTGGCGGGTTCGGATTCAGAGAAACCGAACCCGCTCATCTCTACTGGAAGCCCAATGTGTGACATATGGTGTTGGTTATTGGTGGTGAAGCTCTGTAATGCTTGTGGTACTAACAGGGCTGTTTCTAGCCAACTTGGCTCCCAGTGCGAGATTTAAAAATGTGCCCCACCATGACATAAAAAAATGTGCCCCCCCCCCCCCCACACACACACACACACCTAGCTAGATGGAAAAAAAAACTTGTGTGTGCGCCCGAAAAGGGGCGTGGCCTATTCTAAATGGGTGTGGCCTCATTTAAATGGGCATGGCCTCGTCTGAAAAGACTACCTCACAATCCAGTTTTTGACCCTGCTCCAACAGATCACGACCACCACAGGAAAAACAAATTCTACCATATTAAGTCCCACACAGTAATGCCCCCTGCACCATATTATACCACACACTGCAATGCCCTTGATACATTAAATCCCCCACACTACGGCAGGCAAGAGTACCCATTTCACACATTACGGCAGGTGTCCCCATTGTACACATTGAGAGAGAGAGAATACTTACAGAGGCGATTACCGCTCTTCGGCTCGCCTCACCAGTCGCTCCTCGCGCTGGCCTTTCCCTCTTCCTAACTTGGATCCCCCTCTGTACTCCGCTGGGGGGGGGGTTCGCGGAGTGACGGGTTTGCGTCGTGACGTAACGACGCAACTGCGTCATTCCATGAAACTCCGCCCCCCGAGTGGGTTACTCGGGGAGAAATAGGAGGGGGAAGCAGGGAGCCACAGTTAGTGCCGCGGCGGGCGCCCAGTGCGGTTGCACTGCTCGCCTGCCCCAAGAAACGGCCCTGGGTACTAAGGTGAACATAGGAAACATTTCTGATACTAAAAAGGGATTTTAAATATGCTGAAATAGCGGTCTCATGATTTTGTATTAGTAAGTAGGCTTCATAATCTGTATTTGCTGTGAATACTAATAGGGGTGATAATTTATATTAATTAATAAGGAGAAACTGGACATTAATGAATAGGTCCATTAGGATGAGAACTTGCAGGAATATGATCATTTCATACTTTGGAATTTAGATTCTAGACTGAAGTGTCTTGAGAGTGATTAGCGACATGATTAAGCCATTTCCCACACATATGTCATTGGGCTGCAGGCCATAAGAAATTGGGAATAAAGATTTATTTTGAATTCTGTGCTGTTGCTATTGGGAATTCTATTTTCTGCAATCCCTATCTAATCTATGTATTCTACAAATACACTGAAAATACATATTCAGTAGAAACATTAAAACAGGATTTTAATACCTACCGGTAAATACTTTTCTCCTAGTCCGTAGAGGATGCTTGGGTCCACTTCAGTACCATGGGGTATAGACGGTTCCGCAGGAGCCATGGGCACTTTAAAACTTTTTCAGAGTGTGAACTGGCTCCTCCCTATATGCCCCTCCTCCAGACCTCAGTATAGGAACTGTGCCCAGGGAGACGGACATTTCGAGGAAAGGATTTACTTTTAATTTAACGGTGAGATTCAAACCAGCTCACACATCAACCATGCCGCACAACATTCAACATAACCCATGCCAACGGGCATGAACAATTGCAGCTACATGCTGAAAATAATTGTAACACAACACTTGTGTAACTACAAAACTAACCACTGCAGGTAAAGTACGCACTGGGTTGGGTGCCCAGCATCCTCTACGGACTAGGAGAAAAGGATTTACCAGTAGGTATTAAAATCCTGTTTTCTCATACGTCCTAGAGGATGCTGGGGTCCACTTCAGTACCATGGGGTTATACCAAAGCTCCAGTACGGGCGGGAGAGTGCGGATGACCCTGCAACACTGATTGACCAAACTTGAGGTCTTCATCGGCCAAGGTGTCAAACTTGTAAAACTTTGCAAACTTGTTTGCCCCTGACCAAGTAGCCGCTCGGCAAAGTTGTAATGTCGAGACCCCCTGGGCAGCCGCCAAGAATGAGCCCACCTTTCTAGTAGAATGGGCATTTACCGAATTCGGTATCGGCAATCCTGCAGTGGAATGAGCGTGCTGAATCGTCTCTCTGATCCAGCGCGCAATGGTCTGCTTAGAAGCAGGACACCCAATCTTGTTGGGAGCATACAGGACAAACGGAGCCTCTGTTTTCCGTATCTGAGATGTTCTAGCGACATAAATTTTCAAAGCTCTGACCACATCAAGAGACTTTGACGCAGTGAAAGTGTCAGTAGCCACTGGCACCACAATAGGTTGGTTTATATGGAAAGAAGATACCACCTTCGGAAGAAATTGCTGACGAGTTCTTAACTCTGCCCTATCTTCATGGAAAATCAGGTAAGGGCTCTTGTGAGACAAGGCCCCCAACTCAGACACCCGCCTTGCGGATGCCAAGGCCAACAGCATGACCACTTTCCAAGTGAGAAACTTCAATTCTATCTCCTGTCGAGGTTCAAACCAATCCGATTGAAGGAATGGCAACACCACATTAAGATCCCATGGTGCCACCGGAGGCACAAATGGAGGTTGGATGTGCAGCACCCGTTTCACGAATGTCTGAACTTCTGGAAGGGAGGCCAATTGTTTTTGAAAGAAAACTGATAAGGCCGAATCTGCACCTTGATTGAACCCAAGTTTAGGCCCGCATCCACACCCGCCTGCAGAAAATGGAGAAAACGTACCAATTGAAACTCTTCCGTAGGAGCCTTCTTGGATTCACACCAAGACACATACTTTCTCCAAATACATACTTTCTCCAAATACGGTGATAATGTCTAGACGTTACTCCTTTACTGACCTGAATAAGAGTGGGGATGACTTCTTTGGGAATACCCTTTCTGGCTAGGATCCGGCGCTGAACAGCCATGCCATCAAACGTAGCCGCGGTAAGTATTGATACACGCACGGCCCCTGCTGCAGCAGGTCCTCGAGAAGAGGAATAGGCCGAGGATCTTCTATGAGCAACTCCTGAAGATCTGGATACCAAGCCCTCCTTGGCCAGTCTGGGACAATGAGGATCGCTTGAACCCTTGTTCTTCTTATGAGCTTGAGATCTTTTGGTATTAGTGGAAGTGGAGGGAAGCCATACACCGACCGAAACACCCACTGTGACATCAGTTCATCCACTGCTATTGCTCGAGGGTCTCTCGACCTGGAACAATATCTTTGAAGCTTCTTGTTGAGACGAGACGCCATCATGTCTACTTGAAGAACTCCCTTAAAGTGCCCATGGCTCTTGTGGAACAGTCTATACCCCATGGTACTGAAGTGGACCCCAGCATCCTCTAGGACGTATGAGAAATTATGCTTTTATGAGAACTTATGCATACTTATAAATAGTACACATCTGTCTTTTAACTGAAGAATTCGTCTCTTTACTGTGATCTGAAATTTTTAGATACTGTGTACAGAAGAGTTACGGCAGAATCAAAGTAATTACCTCGCAACAGAATAAAAATACTATGAGTAATTCTTTTTATAACTTGAGATTTTTGCATGACAACAGAAGGCGAGTAAAGCAGAAGGTGGCAGAATATGCCCACTGAGCCAACGTATATAAAACACAGGAAGAAAATGGTTAGGGAATGGTTTGGTACAATGTTGCATGCTTCAAGGACCAGTAATTGACCCAATTTTTAGAGTGTGTGTGTGTGTGTGTGTGTGTGTGTGTGTGTGTGTGTGTGTGTGTGTGTGTGTGTGTGTGTGTGTGTGTGTGTGTGTGTGTGTGTGTTAACTACACTTGTGTTGTAAGCACATCAACCTACACACCTGACCTTTTATCATCCGGTGCAATGCAATCTATCTATAAAGAAATTGTAATTCCTGGCTTTCCCAGTGATGGCCTCCTGACCTGGTACTATGACATTCCTGAGAAGCTCACGCTTAGGGTACTGATGTACAGTTCGCTACGTTTTGGTATATGTGGGGTTTTTTTTTTTAAATGAAACCATGGAGCTCACCCAGTATATTATAGTGTTTTGGTTATTTACGAAACTTGGTGATGGATGTGGTGAGGATGACTGAAAAGCAGATTACCGCTATATATATGGGTCTCCCCTGGAAGCAAAGAGAATAAAACCAAGGAAAGTTTTAAATCTGACCATATAGCAACACCCATAGAAACCTATAGTGGCTGCTTTGTGGTCCCTTCATGTTAAATGCTTGGGATCCTTAACATTTGTGGGTACCCCCCACAAATACTCTTTACAGGCTATTGGCTGTAAAACTATTGGGAATGCTCATGTACCCACAGAGCTGGCTCCTAAGACCTATAATATAATAGGTGTCAGCTTCCTATGAGAAAACATGTTGATGCTCCAGATCTGGTGAATCAAAATATGGGGAAATAGGCAACGCTTTACACACTTTTCAGTGATTTAATTCTGAACGTGGTTATAAAAGTTTCTTTTAAACGAAATAATCTTACATACTAGTAAAATATTAAATATAATTTATATAAAATATAATGGTAGGAATGAGCCCAATAGAATACTTTTGATTAGATTTCTATTAGTTATTTTGTGGCTGAAACAATAAGTTTTACAGATTCTGCTTGCAGATGATTTTTTTGTTATTATTTTTGCACTGATATTTTGTAGAAAAAAGTTCTCTTCTAAGAAGTTATCAGGAAGCTTCAGTGTAATTTCGCATATCTGCTTCTAGGTAATCTGTTATCTCCTGTGCAAAACAAAAGGTAACCACATTAGATTACAATTGTTGCAATGATACCGAAAAAAATAAGTACCACATCAATATTATTAACTTTTTCATAGCTGAGTGATGGCATTTAGCAATATGTACCTTATACAAGTTCCTCACCAAACATCTAGATTTAGAGCGGAGTTAATTGACGGTACAACAAACGTTTTTTGCTCTATCAGGGGTGTATTTTAGCCTTGATAAATATAATTTCATATTGCTGCAATAAGAAATTGTATTTATTTGGACAATGTATCAAGAATTGCTTGCAGAAAGAAACAAGGGCTCTAATAGGAGCTTCTTTCACCAAAGTCATAAAAGTTCAGACCCAGCAGAGCTACTAAGGGCACGGCTGTCTGTAAGGTCATCGAAAGAATAAATTGTGATGTTGAGGCCTATAAAGTCTAAGGTCATCAAAAGATGGCTTCACTATTGGTAGGCAAGCTCTGAAAAGTTACGCGTATTGGAGCTTGATGAATGTGGCAGTGCCCGTAGACTTCTAAGGGGACTGGTGTCCTAAGCAAAAATAGAGGGGCAGCAGCAGCTATCAGAAATACATCATGGGGATACTTCAAACATGCAGAAATCCTCATAAAACAGCAGTTTTCAGAGGATTTTCCACAAAATTACATGAATAAGAGGCCCCTAAAATAGTAATACTTATATTCAGAAAAACTGTGCCTTACTGTACATGCGCCAGCCCCCAGACATGCTCACAATATCAGAGTCTCTATATGATATAGGTGCATGGCTTCATGGGAAAGCGGTGTGGCTACAGAATACTACCAATTCACATTATACCACACAGTAGTGCTCCTTATACACGTTATGCCACACAGTCTGCCCCATCACTCCTGATACCCCTTAATAATGACATATCCACTACCTCCACACTGACAATGGTGATAATGTCCCATTACCCACTCGCCCTTCTGTCACCCCCTCAGTAATTACATCCACTCCCATGACTGTCACCCCGCAATTACATTCCTGTCTCCTCACTGACATCCTCTTAAGGATAACATCTCATCTACCCTGACACCCCCCTCAGCCTCATACCTGACACCCCTATAGTCTTGTGGCATCCTTCCCTGTCTCCCCCCAGACACCCCGTCTATCACCTGACAGCCCCACCATTCTTCCCTGTCAGCCAATCAGTCCCCACCGCGTCCCCCTGACAGTGGTGAGTGGAGCCCTGTGTGCCACCCCTGCCATCATTATGCTGTGTGACACAGACACCTCCAGGGTGGTCCCCTCTCTGCTGTGTAACCTAGGTAGTGGTAGTGGCCACAGTCTATTTCACACCAGGGTAAAGGCACACACAGATATGCAGCACACAGGACCAGGATACACAACCTCAGGAGGACACGATCACCGCGCTCTCCCCGGCAGCCCCCGGCATTCCTGGAGACACAGACAGGAAAAGCTACCTGTACGGACACTCACCCGCTACTGCTCTGCTCCTACAGAGTCTGATCCCCAGTAAGGATGGCCATCGACCATCGATGATTTTAAATCATCGATGGTCTATGACCGATGTTAACTACTTTTACCATTGATGATGGAGAACCAGATGGTTTCCCGCCATTGATGTTAGAGTTATCAAATTTTTTTTTTAAATCTTTCAGGGTGTCAGGGACACGGAGCACAGCTCCGCCCCTAGACATCTGTGAAGCCACACCCCTGGGCCCTGATTGGCCCGCGACTCACTCAATATCAAATTAATGGTGACCATTGATGATCAAAACCATCAATGGTTCTCTTACAGATAGTTTCCCACCATCGAGGTTATCAATCGATGGTACCATCGATGATAACCCACTGATGGCCATCCCTAATCCCCAATGCCAGCCGCCATCTTGTGTCACTTCCTCCTGCTTAGCTCTAATTGGCAGTTCTGGCCGCTCCCCGTTCACCGCTCACCAATAGCAAGCACCAGCTACTCCCCCAACTCCTGACTTACTTATCAATAGTGGAAGCTCTCCGCATCTCTAGTCAGCCAGCCCCTTCAATCAGCCCTCTTTGTCCCTTTCCATGATCTCTTGGGGACCTCAGGCTCACACTGCCTGCTACTGCCGCTGCCGCTGGCCAGGTTTCTCTGCAGCCACTTTGACACTCATCACTGGCGGCGAGAGTTGGTGGGCGCCGGTGGGGTGAACATAGCTCTGCCCTCAGGCCACAGTGCCCCGGGTGGTGTCCCTGCTTGCCCACTGTAATGTTTATTTGGCCAACTCGTAGTGAAATCCTTCCCATCTACTTGGCTCCAATACTGTAGCAAACGCGAATCCAATGAAAATGTATGATTATATACTTGTCCTCTAAATGCAGTTATTGCCTGGATCATGTTTGCCTTTGAAAATCTGTTTTCAAGCAAGGCTCAACCCATTTGCGGAAAGCATAGCAATAATGTTATGATTCTGAATGAATGTTCATCAAATTCATGTTTTGATATAATGGATGTAGTGTGTACAACATGTTCCCATTCTTAAATTATATACAGTATTTGTGTGTTTTACATTATGCGTGCTCAGTGGCGTAACTGCAGTATGGCTAGACTGGCACACAAGGTGAAGGTCGCCCACCTTGAAATCAGATACGATGACCCCTGGGATCGGCAGCATTGTGCATTACAGCCACCGTTGCACTCTGTATGCAGCAGCATTCAGCTTCTCTTTACTGTATAAGCCCGCAGGAGTGTACAGGAAGGAAAACTGAAGCTGAATGCTGTATCCAGCTGTGATACACAGTGCTGCCGATCTCATGGGTCAGGCAACCATCACACATATTACATGTAACATTAGAGGTATGTTTATATGTTTGGTATGCTATGTGTGGTCTGCGCTACAGACAGCCCAGGGGTAGCAGCCGCCACTAATAATGACTAGCAGCTATGTAAGCGGACCCAATAGATTTACAAAGCTTTGATGCTGTCTCGCTGCACCGCCTCACGTATCTCTAATATGCATAATACAGAATTCTTCAGATATGATAAAACATGTAGACCTGAGGGTTTATAGAAATCAAATAGGTGTCCCACCTTGAAATTTTGAAATAACCCAACCAAATCTAACAGTTGATCGCAGCAGCAAATTTATTAGTAGTTGGGCAGAACCATGGGGGTCATTCCAAGTTGATCGCACGCTGCCGATTTTCACTGCGCTGCGATCAGGTCTTTACTGTGCATGCATCGCAATGCGCACGCGCGTCGTACGGGTACAATGCGGATC
The DNA here is from genome assembly GCF_028390025.1 of Pseudophryne corroboree. NCBI lineage: Eukaryota > Metazoa > Chordata > Amphibia > Anura > Myobatrachidae > Pseudophryne > Pseudophryne corroboree. The sequence goes on along the minus strand of NC_086446.1, from coordinate 649,067,339 downwards.
GTTGCTGAGCTATGGATTTAACGAAGAATCCATACACACAGCCGATCACAAGAAGATTGACAAAAAGAGGGCGTTTATGGGTGTCAACTGACCGTTTTCTGGGAGTGGTAGGGAAAACGCAGGCGTGTCCGAGCGTTTGGAGGGCGGGTGTGCGACGTCAATTCTGGCACCAAAAAGACTGAAGTGATCGCAAGGCTGAGTAAGTTCAGACCTACTCTGAAACTGCACAAAATGTTTTTTTTTTTGAGAGCTCGGCTGCACAGGCGTTCGCACACTTGTAAAGCGAAAAAACACTCCCCCGTGGGCGGCGACTATGCATTTGCACGGCTGCTCAAAACAGCTAGCGAGTGATCAACTTGGAATGAGGGCCCATGTGCACTGCAGGGGGGGGGGGGGGCAGATATAACATGTGAAGAGAGATTAGATTTGGGTGGGGTGTGTTCAAACTGAAATGTAAGTTGCAGTGTAAAAATAAAGCAGCCAGTATTTACCCTGCACAGACACAAGATAACCCACCCAAATCTAACTCTCTCTGCAAATGTTATATCTGCCACACCTGCAGTGTACATGGTTTTGCCCAGCTGCTAACAAATTTGCTGCTGCGATCAAGTGTGTGTGTGTGTGTGTGTGTGTGTGTGTGTGTGTGTGTGTGTGTGTGTGTGTGTGTGTGTGTGTGTGATATATATCTACTATAGGGAAACAAATGACTTCTGTTTTTTCTCTCTTTTACTATGGCGCATGTCTGGAAATACCAAACTCTATATTGGAGCAAGTTGACACCTACTGTAACACTAGAGGTACTGTTGCAGAGCTGTTTTCCTGCAAGGAAACACTGAAGATCCCACTGGGTTATCAGACCTCTGTAGAAGCACCTCTTCTGTCATGTAGCTCTCAATCTTTGTCTTTCGTGAATTGTATGATGTAAAGCAGTGGTTATAAGCACGGACCATAATTAGCAGGGTGGGAAGGAACATTTACAATTGCAGCCCCCTGCAAGAAGAATTTTTTTCCAAATTTTGTGCGAAACATCCCTCTGGTAAACTTACATATTATATTACAATACCTGTTTGATGTGAACAGGAAATACAGTATTAAATGGGAAGCCGTATATTTTAAAAATCATGAACAATACTATCAATTAAGAATTGTTGCTCAAAAATTAACAATATAAAATATTTATAAATATGGGGGGCAGTGGGGAAGGGGGGTTAGGTTTAGGCACCACCGGGGAGGATTAGGGTTAGGCTGCAGGGGGATGGGAGGGGGGGGGGGGGGGGGGAGGGGTTAGGATTAGGGGGCTATTGGGATAAGGTAAGTATACTTACCTTCCCCCTGTCGGGATTTTCACTGTCTGGATGCTGCGGTCAGTATTCTGACCGTCAGCATCGCGACCGCCAGCATTTTGAACCCTACCCATGTGGCAAGAAAAACAGGGAAAAGCGTTATGCCAGGTATCCTATCCACAAAGACCCACATAATTGGCACAAACAGACCATATGAGTCTTCTAAAATCTTCTTCTACAGCAGACCAAAAAACTTCACACCTATTGAGCTTGGGGAAGTCTAAGAAATTCACAACTATAGACAGGGCCGGTGCAAGGTCTCTCTGCACCCTATGCAAAGATTCAGCCTAGCGCCCCCTAACCTACATTCCCTGTCACCACCTCTCAGAGGGGAGATGCAGGTGGGCTGGGGTGAATTGCATCATTATACATATGATTAGTCCTGCAGCAGCAGTCAGCGCAGTGTAAATGGAGGAGGCTGCATACAGAGACATCCTTCAGATTTTTGTTAGATTAATTCAGTGGCGCCCCCCAGAGGCCAGCGCCCCTAGGCAGCTGCCTAATGGTAGAGCCAGCCCTGACTATAGATGGCAAAAACAATTTATATTTACTGTATAATATTATTATTATTATTATTATTATTATTATTATTCTACTACATAAAAATAAGATTTTAAACCTACCAGTAAATCTTTTTCTCCTAGTCCGTAGAGGATGCTGGGGACTCCGTAAGGACCATGGGGTATAGACGGGCTCCGCAGGAGATATGGGCACTCTAAAGAACTTTTAGTATGGGTGTGCACTGGCTCCTCCCTCTATGCCCCTCCTCCAGACCTCAGTTAGAGAAACTGTGCCCAGAGGAGATGGACAATATGAGGAAATGATTTTGTAAATCTAAGGGCAAGATTCATACCAGCCCACACCAATCATACCATATAATTTATAATATACGCAACCAGTTAACAGTATGAACGAAAAAACAGCATCAGTCAAAGACCGATTCCAACTGTAACATAACCCTTATGTAAGCAACAACTATATACAAGTCTTGCAGATTTAGTCCGCACTGGTACGGGCGCCCAGCATCCTCTACGGACTAGGAGAAAAAGATTTACCAGTAGGTTTAAAATCTTATTTTCTCTTACGTCCTAGAGGATGCTGGGGACTCCGTAAGGACCATGGGGTTTATACCAAAGCTCCAAACTGGGCGGGAGAGTGCGGATGACTCTGCAGCACCGATTGAGCAAACGCGAGGTCCTCATCAGCCAGGGTATCAAACTTGTAGAATTTTGCAAAAGTGTTTGAACCCGACCAAGTAGCCGCTCGGCACAACTGTAATGCCAAGACGCAGGGCTGTTTCTAGCCAATTTGGCTCCCAGTGCGAGATTTAAAGATGCGCCCCCCCATGACATAAAAAAATGTGCCCCCCCCCCACACACACACACACCTAGATAAAAAAAAAACTTGCGCGCTCACCCGGCAAGGGGGTGTGGCCTCGTCTGAAAAGACTACCTCACATCCTGTTTTTGACCCTGCTCCAACAGATCATGACCACCACAGGAAAAAAAAATTCTACCATATTAAGCCCTACACAGTAATGCCCCCTGCACCATATTATGCCACACACCCTTGATACATTAAATCCCCACACTACGGCAGGCAAGAGTCCCCATTTCACACATTACGGCAGGTGTCCCAATTTTACACATTGAGAGAGAGAGAATACTTACAGAGGCGATTACCGCTCTTCGGCCTGCCTCACCAGTCGCTCCTCGCACCGGCCTTTCCCTCTCCCTAACTTGGATCCCCCTCTGTACTCCGCTTGGGGGGGGGGAGTTTTGCGTAGTGAAGGGGTTGCGTTGTGACGTAACGACGCAACCGCGTCATTCCGTGAAACTCCGCCCCCTGAGCGGGTTACTCAGGGAGAAATAGGAGGGGGAAGCAGGGAGCCACAGTTAGTGCCGCGGTGGGCGCCCAGTGCAGTTGCACTGCTCGCCTGCCCCAAGAAACGGCCCTGCCAAGACGCCTCGGGCAGCCGCCCAAGAAGAGCCCACCTTCCTAGTGGAATGGGCCTTTACCGAATTCGGTACCGGCAATCCAGCCGTAGAATGAGCCTGCTGAATCGTGATACAGATCCAGCGAGCAATAGTCTGTTTAGAAGCAGGCGCGCCAATCTTGTTGGCTGCATACAGGACAAACAGAGCCTCTGTTTTCCTAACCCTAGCCGTCCTTGCTACGTAAATTTTTTAGGCCCTGACCACATCCAGGGACTTGGAGTCCTCCAAGTCACCTGTAGCCACAGGCACCACAATAGGTTGGGTCATATGAAAAGAAGAGACCACCTTATGCAGAAATTGAGGACGAGTCCTCAACTCTGCTCTATCCACATGAAAAATCAAGTAGGGGCTCTTTTGAGACAAGGCCGCCAACTCTGACACCCGCCGTGCAGATGCCAAGGCTAATAACATAACCACCTTCCTGGTGAGAAATTTTAATTCCACCGTTTGAAGAGGTCCAAACCAGTGTGATTTAAGGAACTGTAACACCATGTTAAGGTCCCATGGTGCCACTGGTGGCCCAAAAGGAGGCTGGATGTGCAGCACTCCCTTTACGAAAGTTTGGACTTCTGGGAGAGAAGCCAATTCCTTTTGAAAAAATATAGATAGGGCTGAAATCTGTACCTTAATGGAACCTAATTTTAGGCCCATATCCACTCCCGTCTGTAGGAAGTGGAGAAAACGGCCCAGATGGAAATCTTCCGTAGGAGCATTCTTGGTTTCACACCAATATACATACTTCCTCCAGATACGATGATAATGCTTCGCCGTTACTTCCTTCCTAGCCTTTATCAGAGTAGGGATAACTTCCTCCGGAATACCCCTCTCTGCTAGGATTCGGTGTTCAACCGCCACGCCGTCAAACACAACCGCGGTAAGTCTTGGAACATGCAAGGCCCCTGCTGTAACAGGTCTTCCCTGAGAGGAAGAGGCCACGGATCTTCTATGAGCATTTCCTGAAGATCCGAATACCAGGCCCTTCGAGGCCAATCTGGAACCACGAGTATTGTTTGTACTCTGTTTCGTCTTATGATTCTCAACACTTTTGAGATGAGAGGTAGAGGAGAAAACACATAGACCGACTGAAACACCCATGGTGTCACTAGGGCGTCTACCACTACTGCCTGAGGGTCCCTTGACCTGGCACAATACCTCCGAAGCTTTTTGTTGAGGCGTGACGCCATCATGTCTATTTGAGGAAGTCCCCAAAGACTTGCTATCTCTGCAAAGACCTCTTGATGAAGTCCCCACACTCCTGGATGGAGATCGTGTCTGCTGAGGAAGTCTGCTTCCCAGTTGTCCAAAAAGACTGCTAGAACACTTACGTGATTTTCTGCCCAGCGCAGAATTCTGGTGGCTTCCGCCATTGCCACTCTGCTCCTTGTCCTGCCTTGGCGGTTTACATGAGCCACTGCTGTGACGTTGTCTGATTGAATCAGAACCGGTAGGTCACGAAGAAGATACTCCGCCTGTCGTAGGCCGTTGTATATGGCCCTCAATTCCAGTACGTTGATGTGTAGACAAGCCTCCTGGCTTGACCATATCCCCTGAAAATGTATTCCTTTTGTGACTGCTCCCCAACCTTGGAGGCACGCATCCGTGGTCACCAGAACCCAGTCTTGAATGCCGAACCTGCGACCCTCTAGAAGGTGAGCACTCTGCAGCCACCACAGGAGAGACACCCTGGCGGACAGGCTTATCTTTTGATGAAGGTGTAGCTGGGACCCCGACCATTTGTCGAGAAGGTCCCACTGAAACGTCCTCGCATGGAACCTGCCGAAGGGGATGGCCTCGTAGGCTGCCACCATTTTTCCCAGAACTCGAGTGCATTGATGAACAGACACTCTTTTTGGTTTTAGCAGGTGCCTGACCATGTTCTGCATGTCCTGGGCTTTTTCTATTGGTAGAAAAACCCTCTTCGGTTCCGTGTCCAGAATCATGCCTAGGAATGATAGTCGAGTCGTTGGAAGCAACTGAGACTTTGGCAGATTGAGAATCCAACCATGTTGATGTAACACTCTCAGGGAGAGTGACACGCTTTTCAGCAATTGATCCCTTGATCTCGCCTTTATCAGGAGATCGTCCAAGTACGGGATAATTGTGACACCCCGCTTGCACAGGAGCACCATCATTTCCACCATTACCTTGGTGAAAATCCTCGGGGCCGTGGAAAGCCCAAACGGCAACGTCTGAAACTGGTAATGACAGTCCTGTACCGCGAAACGCAGGTATTCTTGATGAAGAGGAAATATGGGGACATGAGGGTAGGCATCCTTCACGTCCAGCGACACCATAAAATCCCCTGCTTCCAGACTGGATATCACAGTCCGGAGTGATTCCATCTTGAATTTGAACTTTTTCAAGTATGGGTTTAGGGATTTTAGATTCAAAATTGGTCTGACCGAACCATCCGGCTTCAGGACCACAAACAGTGTTGAATAGTACCCTTTTCCCTATTGGCCTAGGGGAACCTTGACAATCCCTTGCTGTTGACATAGCTTTTGAATTGCATCTAATACCACTCCCCTCTCCGGGGAAGAGGTTGGCAAGGCCGACTTGAGAAATCGGCGAGGTGGCACCTCTTCGAACTCCAGTTTGTAACCTTGGAATACAATTTCCAACGCCCAAGGATCCACGCCTGATAGGACCCAGACCTGGCTGAAGAGTCGAAGACGTGCCCCCACTGGTGCGGACTCCCTCCGTGGAGCCCCAGCGTCATGCGGTGCATTTAGCAGAAGCCGGGGAGGACTTCTGCTCCTGGGAACTAGCCGAAGCAGCTGTTCTCTTACCTCTACCCTTACCTCTGGCGAGGAAAGAGGAGCCCCGACCTCTTCTGGACTTATGCAACCGAAAGGACTGCATCTGATATTGTGGGGTTTTCTTTTGCTGTGGGGGAACAAAAGGCAAAAATGTAGATTTACCCGCGGTAGCTGTGGAAACCAGGTCTGCGAGACCATCCCTAAACAAAACTTCACCCTTGTAAGGTAAAACCTCCATATGCTTTTTTGAGTCGGCATCACCCGACCATTGGCGGGTCCACAGAGCTCGTCTTGCCGAAACTGCCATGGCATTGGCTCTGGAACCAAGCAGCCCCACGTCTCTTTGAGCGTATCTCATATACAAGACTGCGTCCTTAATGTGACCTAAAGTCAGGACAATGGTATCCTTGTCCAGGGTATCCATGTCAGCCAACAAGATATCTGTCCATGCTGCAACAGCGCTACAGACCCATGCCGATGCTATTGCCAATCTAAGTAAAGCCCACGTATGTGCATAAATAGATTTTAAGGTAGTCTCCTGTCTACGATCCGCAGGATCCTTAAGGGCCGCGGTGTCTGGAGACGGTAGCGCCACCTTCTTGGACAGACGCGTTAATGCCTTGTCCACACTGGGCGAGGATTCCCAACGTACACTGTCCTTTGGGAATCTGCAGTTTTTTGTCTGGAGTTTCCCAAGCTTTTTCAAATAATTTGTTCAGTTCATGAGATGGAGGAAACGTTACTTCAGGTTTCTTCTCCTTAAACATGTGTACCCTCGTGTCAGGAACAGAGGGGTCATCTGTGATATGCAAAACATCTTTTCTCTTACGTCCTAGAGGATGCTGGGGACTCCGTAAGGACCATGGGGGATAGACAGGCTCCGCAGGAGACATGGGCACTTTAAGAAAGACTTTAGATCTGGTGTGCACTGGCTCCTCCCTCTATGCCCCTCCTCCAGACCTCAGTTTGATACTGTGCCCAGAGGAGATGGGTGCACTTCAGGGAGCTCTCCTGAGCTTCCTGACAGAAAGTATATTTGTTAGGTTTTTTATTTTCAGGGAGCCTGCTGGCAACAGACTCCCTGCATCGAGGGACTGAGGGGAGAGAAGCAGACCTACTTCTGTGAGTTTCAAGGCACTGCTTCTTAGGCTACTGGACACCATTAGCTCCAGAGGGAGTCAGAACACAGGTCTCACCCTGGAGTTCGTCTCGGAGCCGCGCCGCCGTCCTCCTCACAGAGCCGGAAGATAGAAGCCGGGTGAGTATGAGAAGAAAGAGAAGACTTCAGAGGAGGCAGAAGACTTCATGATCTTCATTGAGGTAACGCACAGCAGTGCAGCTGTGCGCCATTGCTCCCACACACCTCACACAAGGCAGTCTGTAAGGGTGCAGGGCGCAGGGGGGGCGCCCAGGGCAGCAATATAAACCTCATTTCTGGCAAAAGAGATATATATATAGCTAGGCACTGTATATATAAAGAGCCCCCAACAGTTTTTATTACATTTAAGCGGGACAGAAGCCCGCCGCCGAGGGGGCGGGGCTTCTCCCTCAGCACTCACCAGCGCCATTTTCTCCACAGCACAGCTGAGAGGAAGCTCCCCGGACTCTCCCCTGCTTATCCACGGTGAAAGGGGGTTTCAGAGAAGAGGGGGGGGGGGCACATAATTGGCAGCAAATAATAGTATTACAGCGCTACTGGGTAAACACATTGTGTGTTTTTCCTGGGGTAGTAGCGCTGGGTGTGTGCTGGCATACTCTCTCTCGGTCTCTCAAAAGGGCCTTGTGGGGGAACTGTCTTCAGATAAGAGGATTCCCTGAGTGTGTGGTGTGTCGGTACGTGTGTGTCGACATGTCTGAGGTAAAAGGCTCTTCTAAGGAGGAGATGGAGCAAATGTGTGTGTGTGTGTGTGTGTGTGTGTGTGTGTGTGTGTGTGTGTGTGTGTGTGGTGTCTCCGTCGACAACGCCGACACCTGACTGAATATGTGGAATTAAGTGCTGAGGTAAATGTATTGTCCGTCGACAACGCCGACACCTGACTGAATATGTGGAATTAAGTGCTGAGGTAAATGTATTGCACAAAAGATTAGAGAACAGACAGGGAATCTACCCATGTCTGTCCTTGCAGGGACCTTCAGAGTCTCAAAACGCCCACTATCCAAAATAATAGACACTGATACCGACACGGAGTCTGACTCCAGTGTCGACTACAATGATGCAAAATTACAGCCAAAACTGGCAGAAAAGTATTCAATATATGATTATTTTAATAAAAGATGTTTTGCATATCACTGATGACCCATCTGTCCCTGACACGAGGGTACACATGTTTAAGGGGAAGAAAGCTGAGATAACATTTCCCCCCTCTCATGAACCAAATGAATTGTGTGAAAAAGAGTGGGAATCTCCAGACAAGAAACTGCAGTTTTCCAAAAGAATTCTCATGGCGTATCCTTTCCCTGCTAGGGCCAGGATACAATGGGAATCCTCCCCTAGGGTGGACAAGGCGTTGACACGTTTAACCAAAAGGTAGCGCTGACATACTAAGATACAGCTACCCTCAGGGATCCTGCAGATAGCATGCAGAAAAGTACTTTGAAGTCCATTTACACACATTCTGGTACACTACTCAGACCGGCGATTATGTCGGCAGGGGTTTATAGCGCTGTAGCAGCGTGGACAGATACCTTATCAGCGGAGATTGAAACCCTAGATAAGGATACCATATTATTGACCATAGGATATATAAAAGATGCTGTCTTATATATAAGACATGCTCAAAGAGACATTGGTCTACTGGGTTCTAGTGTCAACGCTATGTCGATTTCTGCTAGACGTGTCCTGTGGAACATGCAATGGACAGGTGATGCCGACTAAAAGAGGCATATGGAGGTTTTACCTTACAAGGGTGAGGAATTGTGTGGAGAAGGGCTCTCGGACCTGGTCTCCACAGCTATAGCTGGTAAATCTGATCTTTTGCCTTATATTCCCTCACAGCCTAAGAAAGCACGACATTATCAAATGCAGTCCTTTCGGTCGCAGAAAAACAAGAAAGTACGAGGAGCGTCCTTTCTTACCAGTGGTAAGGGCGCAGGGCACAGCAGGTTCCCAGGAACAGAAGTCCTCCCCAGCCTCTACTAAATCCACTGCATGACGCTGGGGCTACGCTAAGGGAGTCCGCCCCAGTGGGAGCACGTCTTCGACTCTTCAGCCACATCTGAGTTCACTCACAGGTGGATCCCTGGGCAATAGAAATTGTTTCTCAGGGTTACAAGCTGGAATTCGAAGAGGTGCCTCCTCGCCGGTTTTCCTTATCGGCCCTACCGGCTTCTCCCCCAGAAAGGGAGATAATATTAAATACAATTCACACATTGTATCTCCAACAGGTGGTGCTCAAGGTTCCCCTCCTTCAACAAGGAAGGGGATATTACTCAACCTTGGCTGTAGTCCCGAAACCGGACTGTTCGGTCAGACCTATTTTAAAATTAAAATCTCTGAACCCATACTTGAAAAGGCTCAAATTCAAGGTGGAATCGCTCAGGGCGATCATCACCAGCCTGGAAGGGGGGAATTTTATGGTGTATCTAGACATAAAGGCTGCATACCTTCATGTTCCCATTTATCCACCCCATCAGGCGTACCTGATAATTACGGTACAGTATTGTCATTACCAATTTCAGGGTAATTGGCGGAAATTATGGTGCTCCTACGCAAGCAAGGAGTCACAATTATCCCATACTTGGACGATCTCCTAATAAGGGCGAGATCAAAAGAGCAGTTGTTGAACAGCGTGTCACTTTCGCTGAAGGTGTCACAGCAACTCGGCTGGATTCTCAATATCCCAAAGTCACAGTTGGTTCCGATGACTCGTCTGCCCTTCTTGGGTATGATTCTGAATACGGACCAGAAATGGGTTTATCTTCCGATAGAGAAGGCCCAGGAACTAATGACTCTGGTAAAAAACCTATTAAAGCCAAAACAGGTGTCAGTGCATCACTGCACTTGGGTCCTGGAAAAGATGGTGGCATCTTACGGGGCCATTCCCTTCGGTAGGTTCCATGCGAGGACTTTCCAATGGGATCTATGGAACAAGTGGTCCGGATCATATCTACAGATGCATCAGTTAATCACCCTGTCCCCTAGGGCCAGGGTGTCTCTCCTATGGTGGCTGCAGAGTGCTCACCTTCTGCAGGGTCGCAGGTTCGCCATCCAGGACTGGATTCTGGTAGCCACGGACGCGAGCTTCCGAGGTGGGGGAGCAGTCACACAGGGAAGAAACTTCAAAGGTCTTTGGGTCAAGTCAAAAAACTTGTATCCAAATCAACATCCTGGAGCTGAGGGCCATATACAGCGCCCTTCGGCAAGCGGAAACATTGCTTCGCGACCTACCGGTTCTGATCTAGTCAGACAACATCACCGCAGTGGCTCATGTAAACCGCCAAGGCGGCACAAAGAGCAGAGTGGAAATGGCAGAAGCCACCAGGATTCTCCGCTGGGCGGAAAATCATGTAAGCGCATTTTCAGCAGTTCATTCCGGGAGTGGACAACTGAGAAGCAGACTTCCTCAGCAAACACGAACATAGAAACAGACCAAATCAGCTGCGCAAAGTATCAGGGAAAGGACAGTACAATTTTAGGAGAACCGATGTATGTATATAAATTGATTTATTAATGAAAAAGCATAAAATAGCAGTAAAAGAAGACATAAAATTGTTGGATATAAAAAGGCACACCTTGACTAAGTTTATCCGTTTAAACAGACACCAAATTGTGTCGGTTCTCTATATGGAAGTCCACAAAAGGAAATAAAGTCCAGCTGTTTGTTGGAAAGCAATAGATGGTAATAGCCGTAATGTTATTACTGGAAGTGAATGATCAGTGCAGTAGACATCCCATAATAATAAATTGGGGGAGTGATCCAGTGTTATTTATTGTTCAATTACCTCTCCTTAGGTGGGCTAGTTAGGCCACGCCTCCTGTCTGCACACCTGCCGAGGTATCCGATTTGAAAGCATTAGCGGGTTTGTTCTCCCCGCAAGCCGTCCTTCATCTCCACAGAGATCCCAGAATAGCCGCGGATCTGAATTCTCGAGCCGCCCGTATCAACATACGGCTCCCCGTCAGCCGGATAAACCAGCACACGGCATACACTTTACAGTGAATCCACGGCTCCCTCTCCCCTGCGGCATTCGCACAGTGGGCATTGCAGGACACATCGCCGAGGACGCTCGGCTTTGGACCAGCCCACCTAAGGAGAGGTAATTGAACAATAAATAAATAACACTGGATCACTCCCCCAATTTATTATTATGGGATGTCTACTGCACTGATCATTCACTTCCAGTAATAACATTACGGCTATTACCATCTATTGCTTTCCAACAAACAGCTGGACTTTATTTCCTTTTGTGGACTTCCATATAGAGAACCGACACAATTTGGTGTCTGTTTAAACGGATAAACTTAGTCAAGGTGTGCCTTTTTATATCCAACAATTTTATGTCATCTTTTACTGCTATTTTATGCTTTTTCATTAATAAATCAATTTATATACATACATCGGTTCTCCTAAAATTGTACTGTCCTTTCCCTGATACTTTGCGCAGCTGATTTTGTCTGTTTCTATATTCTCCAACCAAACACCCACATAGTGTTTTTCAGCCGCGCATGTATCAGGGTAATTTGATTATTAGCCTCCTGCAATTGAGGCGCTGTAGAAGCAGTCTTCTGTTTCTTCCTCAGCAAACACGACCTGCTTCCAAGAGAGGACTTCTTTAGGAAGCCTTCGTACAGATTGCAAGTCAGTGGGAACTGCCACAGATGGACATGATGGCGTTCCGCCTCAACAAGAAGCTACAGAGGTATTGCACCAGGTCAAGAGACCCTCAGGCAGTAGCTGTAGATGCCCTAGTGACACTGGGGGTGTTCCAGTCGGTCTATGTATGTCCCCCTCATCCTCTCATACCCAAGGTGTTGAGAATGGTAGGAGGGAGAGGAATGAGAACAATCCTCCTTGTTCCAGATTGGCCACGAAGGACCTGGTATCTGGATCTGCAGGAAATGCTCACAGAAGATCAGTAGCTTCTTCCTCTAAGACAGGACCGGTTGCAACAGGGGCCATGTCTATTCCAAGACTTACCGCGGCTGCGTTGGACGGCATGGCGGTTGAACGCCGGTTCCTAGCGGATAAGGGTATTCCGGATGAGGTCATTCCTACGCTAATAAAGGCTAGGAAGGACATGACATCTAAACATTATCACCGTATATGGCGAAAATATGTTTCTTGGTGTGAGGCCAGGAATGCTCCTACGGAAGAATTCCATCTGGGCCGTTTCCTTCACTTCCTGCAAACTGGAGTGAATTTCGGCCTAAAATTAGGATCTATTAAGGTTCAGATTTCGGCCTTATCCATTTTCTTTCAAAAGGAATTGGCCTCTCTCCCTGAAGTACAAACTTTTGTGAAGAGAGTACTGCATATTCAGCCTCCTTTTGTACCTCCGGTGATGCCTTGGGACCTTAACGTGGTGTTAAGTTTCATTAAGTCAAACTGGTTTGAACCACTTAAAACGGTGGAGTTGAAAAATATCACTTGGAAGGTGGTCATGTTATTAGCCTTGGCTTCGGCTAGGCGAGTGTCGGAATTAGCGGCTTTATCACATAAAAGCCCCTATCTGGTTTTCCATATGTATAGAGCGGAATTGCAGACCCGTCCTCAATTCCTGCCAAAAGTGGTTTCATCCTTTCATATGAACTATTGTGGTGCCTGTGGCTACGCGTGACTTGGAGGATCCCGAGTCTCTTGATGTGGTCGGGGCTTTGAAAATTTACGTGGCCATATCGGCTACAGTCAGAAAAACAGAAGCACTGTTTGTCATGTATGCAACCAACAAGATTGGTGCCCCTGCTTCAAAGTAGACTATTGCTCACTGGATCTGTAACACGATTCAGCAGGCGCATTCTACGGCGGGATTGCCGTTACCTAAATCGGTCAAGGCCCATTCCACTAGGAAGGTGGGCTCTTCTTGGGCGGCTGCCAGAGGGGTCTTGGCGCTACAGCTGTGCCGAGCTACTACTTGGTCGGGTTCAAACTCCTTTGCAAAGTTCTATAAGTTTGATACCCTGGCTGAGGAGGACCTCCTGTTTGCTCAATCGGTGCTGCAGAGTCATCCGCACTCTCCCGCCCGTTTGGGAGCTTTGGTATAATCCCCATGGTCCTTACGGAGTCCCCAGCATCCTCTAGGACGTAAGAGAAAATAAGATTTTAAACCTACCAGTAAATCTTTTTCTCATAGTCCGTAGAGGATGCTGGGCGCCCGTCCCAAATGCGGACTACTTCTGCAAGACTTGTATATAGTTATTGCTTAAATAAGGGTTATGTTATAGTCTCATCGGTCTTCGACTGATGCTATGTCGTTTTCATACTGTTAACTGGATAGTATGTCACAAGTTATACGGTGTGATTGGTGTGGCTGGTATGAATCTCGCCCTTGGATTAACAAAAATCCTTTCCTCGTACTGTCCGTCTCCTCTGGGCACAGTTTCTCTAACTGAGGTCTGGAGGAGGGGCATAGAGGGAGGAGCCAGTGCACACCAGATCTAAAGTCTTTCTTAAAGTGCCCATGTCTCCTGCGGAGCCCGTCTATCCCCCATGGTCCTTACGGAGTCTCCAGCATCCTCTACGGACTACGAGATAAAGATTTACCGGTAGGTTTAAAATCTTATTTTATTGCCATAATCATATAATGAATACTTTTGGTCACCTTAGGGTGCAACCTTGCCTCATCATAGTCAACACTGGAGTCAGAATCCGTGTCGGTATCAGTGTCTACTATTTGTGATAAGGGACGCTTTTGAGACCCTGACGGGCCCTGTGACCCAGTCAAATCCGCGGATTGACTCCCTGCTGTTTCCTTGGACTCAGCTTTGTCCATTCTCTTATGTAATAAGGTCACATTAGCATTTAAAATATTCCACATATCATACCAATCATGAGTCGGCGTTGCCGACTGAGACACCACAATCATCTGCTCCACCTCCTCATTGGATGAGCCTTCCGCTTCAGACATGTCGACACACGCGTACCGACACCCGTACACACACACAAGGATATATCTATAAGGGGACAGTTCCCCAACAAGGCCCTTTGGAGAGACAGAGAGAGAGTATGCCAGCACACACCCAGCGCCAACTGACACTGGAAACAATTCCCAGATATAGCACTTTTATATATATGTCAATCGTGTAATACACTCACTGCGCCAAAATGTGGCCCCCCCCCCTCTTTTTCAGCCCTGTATCACCGTTCTGCAGGGGAGAGTCCGGGGAGCAGCTTCTCTTCAGCACACTGTGGAGAAAATGGCGCGGGTTAGTGCTGTGCGACCAAGCTCCGCCCCCTCTAGTGGCGGCCTTCGGTCCCGCTCAAATTCACAATTAATGGCGGGGGATGAACATATCCACTGACTCCACAGCCCATATGTGTAATAACATGCCAAAACAGAAGTATATATTGCTGCCCAGGGCGCCCCCCCCCCTGCGCCCTGCACCCATCAGTGCCTGTCCATGTGTGTAACGTGTGGGAGCAATGGCGTGCAGCTTACCTCAGGGAAGATCTGAAGTCTTCTGCCGCCTTAGAAGTCTTCTTTCTTCTTATACTCACCCGACTTCTATCTTCCGGCTCTGCGAGGAGGACGGCGGCGCGGCTCTGAGACGAACGGCAGGGGGAGACCTGCGTTCCGATCCCTCTGGAGCTAATGCTGTCCAGTAGCCTAAGAAGCAGAGCCTATCATTTAAGTAGGTCTGCTTCTCTCCCCTCAGTCCCACGATGCAGGGAGCCTGTTGCCAGCAGTGCTCCCTGAAAATAAAAAAACTAACAAAATTCTTTTATCAGAGAAACTCAGTAGAGCTCCCCTGTAGTGCACCCATTCTCCTCTGGGCACAGAATCTAATTGAGGTCTGGAGGAGGGGCATAGAGGGAGGAGCTAGTGCACACCCATACTAAAAGTTCTTTAGAGTGCCCATATGTCCTGCGGAGCCTGTCTATACCCCATGGTCCTTACGGAGTCCCCAGCATCCTCTAGGACGTAAGAGAAAAGGAATTTGCTTACATATTTTAAGATTTAAGACTACTACAGTTGAGCGCTTCTGATACATAAAATGAAATTTAAAATACTTTGCTCATTCCATTTAAATTCTTTTTTCCTCATCCAGTAATGTTCAAATCCCGCAAGAAGGATATATTATGATTCAGCTATTTTTATAGTTCATTCATCTGACAGTATTAACTGATATAACTTCTTTGATCTTTTTGCATAGTCCTGTCATGTTAAGATGTTCTAGACAGACTTAATCTCTTTAGTCTGTCAATGGCAGAGATGGGTCTTTGTCTCGAGACTATGCTTAATTAGCCTTGGCATAGCAATTCAAGTGCGCCCTGCCTGACCTATTATTGGCTTGTGCACATCACAACATAGGTGACTGTACAACTATGAAAATGTACTTTATGCATCGTTTCAGTGAATGTTCTGACACTTTTAGATTAGTTGTTAAGCATTTAATACGTATTGTATGAGTATTTGATTGGGTTCACAATCTGTAGTTGGAATTTAATCTATCATCTATATAAGAAATTGCTTAGGTCTGTCCCGTCTCCAACAGACATATGCAGCGGGAGCCAGGCATGCACCGCCGGCCTAAAGGTGGGTACACACGTAATGAATCAACATTGTCCGTGAAGAGACCCGGCGGCAGGGTCGGCATTGGCAAATGCATACCAACGGGAGGGGGGGATTAGAGGCCATGCAGCATATAGCTAGCGACCCGCAGGTGAGCGCATTGGCATCGTTCTTTTGCATACACACGAAAAGATGTAAACGATTGGTCATTCCGTTTGATCGGGAATGCCCACATCATTTGTTCTATCGTTCCGTGTGTATGCATAACAGCTCCTCTGCAAGGAAGATGGGCCACAACTAAATCTAGGTGTGTTTGTAGAGTGTAAATTGTACTTGCATTCTACAAGTAAAGGATAATAAAAATATAATAATGCCTCCATAATGTCACTTCATGAAGGGCCAGATTCAGAGATTTACACAAACCCTATAGTTTGTGTACATCTGTGATGTTTTGTGGTCTGCCCATGTGCTGAGTCTGTACTGCACACATGTAGATTTCCGTCTGACATTCTGCAGCCGTTTGGTGACTGGCATGGACAGTGTTCCAGAAAACATAGGTTTGTCTGCTCTCATTTTCTTGGTGTGTTGAGGCCAATGGCTGCATGAAAACATGGGCCATCCTGCATACCTGTGGGTTACTCAGATGACCGGTGTTCATGTAGAGCAGGCATTCCCAACCACGTCCTCAAGGCACACTAACAGTGCAGGTTTTAGGGATATCCAGGCCATACTTGCCTACCGATCAAAATAACTGAGCTACTAATTAAGTCACCTGTGCTGAAGCCTGGATCATACTTGCCTACCTGACCCTCTCCATGAGGGAGAAAATGCCCTGTTCCTGGACTTTCCTGGTAATGTATGATTGCCATCACCTGTGGTGAAACACCTTTCTTATCAATTAACTAGCTCACCACAGGTGATGGCAATCATACATTACCAGGAAAGTCCAGGAACAGAGCATTTTCTCCCTCATGGAGAGGGTCAGGTAGGCAAGTATGATTTGCCAGCATTGCCAGATCACCAGCCCAGATAAAGGTGCCTGTTAGTAGTAATAATTGACATAAAAAAATCAAGTTGTTTACTTTTGAGTAACTTTATAATTTGTTATTCACTTCTTCCCCCTCCTCAGGGCAGAGGGCGTTATAGAATGATTGGAGCACCAACAGGGAGGGGCGAGTTCAGTATACCTGTGCTCTCTGGTTAGTCTGGGGGCCCATTCATGCACCCTTCAGCATACTGCCCATACTTGCCTACCTGACCCTCTCCATGAGGGAGAAAATGCTCTGTTCCTGGACTTTCCTGGTAATGGATGATTGCCATCACCTGTGGTGAGCTAGTTAATTGATAAGAAAGGTGTTTCAGCACAGGTGATGGCAATCATCCATTACCAGGAAAGTCCAGGAACAGAGCATTTTCTCCCTCATGGAGAGGGTCAGGTAGGCAAGTATGGTATATTCTAGCACAGTCGCTGCGTGCAAAGACATTGGAGGTAATTCAGAGTTGATCGCAGCAGCAAATTTGTTAGCAGTTGGGTAAAACCATGTGCACTGCAGTGGGGGCAGATATAACATTTGCAGAGAGAGTTAGATTTGGGTGGGTTATTTTGTTTCTGTGCAGGGTAAATACTGGCTGCTTTATTTTTACACTGCAATTTAGATTTCAGTTTGAATACACCCCACCCAAATCTAACTCTCTCTGCACTGTATTTGTAAGTTGGCATTTCTCCGAATAAATAGCCCGTTCTGATGCGATGGGTAGGACTGGCAGCACTTAAGATCAAATTTCTCCAGTGGTGAATATTTTGCAAAAGAGTTCTGAAAATGATACTTCTCTCTAGAACCATGTTTTCTATATCTGTGCTATAACACACCATAATCAGACTTATTTTCCCAGCATGAGCATTCTGTGGCCTAGTTTGAAGTAAAAGACAAGTTCTCTTGGCAGAATTATAAATATTATGTAATTCTTATGGATGAACAACATTTTATCATTTAGAATTTCCTCCTGTTTCTTAAGCAGAGGGAGCATTGCCTGGGAATATAAAGAAAGTCACCTGTAACGTGCTCCAGATCCACTGTTCTAGTGGGTACTCTTAGTGACTGTGAATGTATGTTTCTACACAATGGTATTGTTGACATGTATTTTTACTTTTTCGTTTGACACGGGCTCTGTTACTTGGTTATCACCCAAGAATTATAAAAAAAAAAAAAAAAATCATGAAAAATAAGTTGATTTTATCAGTGTTTTCTAACTAATTGACTTTATTTTACTTTTACTCAGAAATGGGAAAATTCAGTTTCACTTTATATTTTAAGTCTGGAACAATTCTTCTCGGTCAGGGGTGATCAAAGTTAGCCTTTAGGGACAACTAACAGTTCATGTCTTCCGGGTCAGTTAGGGATGAATACACCTGTGCAGCAGTTAGGAGATCTGGAAAACATGAACTGTTTGGAGTTTCAGGGGAGTTAGTTAGGCCACCACTTACTTAGGATTTCCTTTTAGAAAGATTAGGTGCAAAATTCTAATTTGTTTAACTGCAAGCACAGTAAAACAAAGTGTATTAAACAGTTCAGAAGTGCTTGCCTATGAATGGAGAGGCCTTTTAGGCTGGACATGTGCAACTCATTCATATAGTAAGGGCGTGCACTCATAGGAGCCGATTCAGTTAGGAGCAAGGGGGCTGGGGACGAGTTGCCATTGTAACCGCATAGAAACACCGGGCAACAGCAGCTGAACTCCCCCCCCCCCCCCCCCCTCGCAGGCCGATCTCGCCAAGGACTTACTGCGGTACTGTAAGTACGGCATATAGTCACATTTACATAGGGACACGGCTGAATTGACCCCATAAATTTAACAAAAAAAAATGTAACTGGAATTTCTATAACTGGGAAACTTGCTACTAATATAGTGGAGTTCTGCCCCAGGCAGTTCATCGTGGGGCAGGATCCATTAAGGAATATTGGGGGTCATTCCGACCTGATCGCACGCTGACATTTTGCGCAGCGCTCAGGTCACTACTGCGCATGCGTATGCACCGCAGGCTCATCGTACGGGTACAAAGCGGATCGTTGCTGGGCGATGGATTTAACAAAGAATCCATTTGCACAGCCGATCGCAAGAAGATTGACAGGCAGAATGCGTTTATGGGTGTCAACTGACCGTTTTTTGGGAGTGTTTGGAAAAACACAGGCATGCCCAGGCGTTTGCAGGGCGGGTGTCTGACGTCAATTCCGGGATCGGACAGGCTGAAGTGATCGCAGCGGCTGAGTAAGTTCAGACCTACTCAGAAACTGCGCAAACTATTTTTGTAGTGCTCGGCTGCACAAGCATTCGCACACTTGCAAAGCTAAAATACACTCCCCCGTGGGTGGCGACAATGTGTTTGCACAGCTGCAAAAAGTAGCTAGCGAGTGATCAACTCGGAATGACCCCCATGGACCCACAGAATAAGAACAGAAAAACAAATTGAGCCCTTTGCCTCCGTTAACACCAGGCCTGTACTGATACTGATATCATTGGAGCTCCTTTCACGATCATGTAGGGGTCTATTCATAAAGCAGTTAAAATAGTGGAGAATTGAGACAGTTGAGAAGTTGCCCAAGGCAACCAATCAGCTGCTCTGTATAATTTTATAGTATGCAAATTATAAATGTTACCTCAACACTGGTTGCCATGGGCAACTTCTCCGCTGGCTCACTTCTCCACTCTTTTCACTGCTTCATGAATAGATCCCTATGTATGTAGCGATTTTTTGCAAATTATGGTTACCATAATGAACAAAGTAAACAAGTATGGAATTTTAGACACGTTTTTAAAGGGATACTCTCCCTTTCCCAGGACCACCAGTACTGCAAAGTAAAACATAATTTTACTGTTGGCACAATATAAATGAATAAAACAGCCAGATTAGAATCTTCGCTACCATGTCTCCATTAGAATCAACATATTATAACAATGAGCATACCTCCCAACATGACCCTCTCCAGGAGGGACACAATGCTCTGCTCCTGGACTTCCCTCTTAATTTATGATTGCTCTCACCTGTGCTGAAACACCTTTCTAATCCACTAACCTGTTCAAAACAGGTGCTGGGAATCACAAATTAAGAGAAGTCCAGAAGCAGAGTATTCTGTCCCTCCTGGAGAGGGTCATGTTGGGAGGTATGAATGAGGCAGATGTATTAGGCCTGGAGAAGGGATAAAGAAGTCAGCTCCTGCTATTTTTCAAACCCATAATGATTGGCTGGTGTGTTATCAGCTTGCGCTTATCACTTCTTTATCCCTTCTCCAGGCTTAATACATCTACCCCATGTTTGGTAAACTGTTTATAACAAACCTAACTCATTATAAAAAGAGGTTTTCTAGATACATAATAGAATTTAAAAAAATACTTTGGGACATATTAATCAAATACCTATAAAGTTGATGAAGTAGAAAGAGCTGTGTGATTCTAAGAATTGCTGTACTGATCACATTCAGTCCTTCCTGTGTTTTTCTCTTTTTTCAGTTGCTGAATAAGAGGATCAGTTGTTCACTTTATTTAATTGGTTTCCTGTGTTCTTAAACAGGATGTCTCTTTATCAGTTATTATCTCTGCATATTTCATTCTTAGAAATGAACACTCTGGGCATTTCTAGCAAGTCTGGAAACTTACAAAAGGGAAATATGAATATAGGCTGAACTTTATTCTAAATGAAGGTTAAACGTAACCAGATACAATTAATATAAGCTTATTGTGCAAATATTCTACTTCATGAATTTGATCTAAATTAAACAACCATCAAGAATACTGCCTTATTATGCAAAAAAACAAAAGTACATTGTTAATATTTCTTCCTGCAGCTAGTATTAACTTATGTACAGAATATTTACCCAGTCTTGCCATAGTTTTCAGTCATTGGGCCTAATTCTTATTGTGTGCACATACTTTAGCAAGTGTGATTTTTATTGGCTTCGCAACTGCTGATATTAGCAAGTGAAGCTGCCGCCCCGGAAAGACAAGAGACGCCCATCAGATCTATTGCAAACTCACTTGCAATTGCGTACACATTTGCAGCCTATAAGCAGAAACAAGGAACATCGGGTCTAAAGGTTGACCCATGGCTATGCAGACTGGACCCTGCAGTAGCGATGCAGGCGCCATGTTTCTGTACGTACAAGCTTGCAGTTGACAACAGATGCATGCCTTAAAACGGCCATGACATGCCTGTGTTTTTGCAGCCGCTCCCCGTTAACACCTCCACATGGTCACTTCCTGTTAATCACTTTCCCATGAAATCCTCATTACAAGCGGGATCGCAGCAGCACCTTGACACATGTGCAGTGCAATCTAGTGATGTGCACCGGACATTTTTCGGGTTTTGTGTTTTGGTTTTGGATTCGGTTCCGCGGCCTTGTTTTGGATTCGGACGCGTTTTGGCAAAACCTCCCTGAAATTTTTTTGTCGCATTCGGGTGTGTTTTGGATTCGGTTGTTTTTTTTTACAAAAAACCCTTAAAAACAGCATAAATCATAGAATTTGGGGGTCATTTTGATCCCATAGTATTATTAACCTCAATAACCATAATTTCCACTCATTTCCAGTCTATTCTGAACACCTCACACCTTACAATATTATTTTTAGTCCTAAAATTTGCACAGAGGTCGCTGTGTGACTAAGCTAAGCGACCTAAGTGGCCGACACAAACACCTGGCCCATCTAGGAGTGGCACTGCAGTTTTCTAACGAGAGGATGAGTGCTTCCATCCTCATGTGAATCTGAACCACTAGCCATAAACATAGGCCAGGGCCTCAGCCGTTCCTTGCCACTCCGTGTCGTAAATGGCATATTGGCAAGTTTACGCTTCTCATCAGACTCTTTTAATTTTGATTTTTGGGCCATTTTACTGAACTTTTG
The DNA here is from genome assembly GCF_028390025.1 of Pseudophryne corroboree. Taxonomy (NCBI): domain Eukaryota; kingdom Metazoa; phylum Chordata; class Amphibia; order Anura; family Myobatrachidae; genus Pseudophryne; species Pseudophryne corroboree. The sequence goes on along the minus strand of NC_086446.1, from coordinate 649,045,676 downwards.
TTTTTTGGATTTTACATGCTCTCTACTATGACATTGGGCATAGGCCTTGGCAGACGACGTTGATGGCATTTCAACATCTCGGCCATGACTAGTGGCAGCAGCTTCAGCACGAGGTGGACGTGGATCTTGATCTTTCCCTATTTTACCCTCCACATTTTTGTTCTCCATTTTTTCATGTGTGGAATTATATGCCAGTAATATATCAATGGCAATGGCCTACTGTACCGTACTGCTATATATTATATACTGGTGGTCAGCAAAATTATGCACTGTCCTCCTACTATATATACTGCGCACAACAACTAAAATGCACCACAGGTATGGATGGATAGTATACTTGACGACACAGAGGTAGGTAGAGCAGTGGACTACTGTACCGTACTGCTATATATTATATAATGGTGGTCAGCAAAATTATGCACTGTCCTCCTACTATATATACTGCGCACAACAACTAAAATGCACCACAGGTATGGATGGATAGTATACTTGACGACACAGAGGTAGGTAGAGCAGTGGACTACTGTACCGTACTGCTATATATTATATACTGGAGGTCAGCAAAATTATGCACTGTCCTCCTACTACTGCGCAAAACTTAAATGCACCACAGGTATGGATGGATAGTATACTTGACGACACAGAGGTAGGTAGAGCAGTGGACTACTGTACCGTACTGCTATATATTATATACTGGAGGTCAGCAAAATTATGCACTGTCCTCCTACTATATATACTGCGCAAAACTTAAATGCACCACAGGTATGGATGGATAGTATACTTGACGACACAGAGGTAGGTAGAGCAGTGGACTACTGTACCGTACTGCTATATATTATATACTGGTGGTCAGCAAAATGATGCACTGTCCTCCTACTACTGCGCAAAACTTAAATGCACCACAGGTATGGATGGATAGTATACTTGACGACACAGAGGTAGGTAGAGCAGTGGACTACTGTACCATACTGCTATATATTATATACTTGTGGTCAGCAAAATTATGCACTGTCCTCCTACTACTGCGCAAAACTTAAATGCACCACAGGTATGGATGGATAGTATACTTGACGACACAGAGGTAGGTAGAGCAGTGGACTACTGTACCGTACTGATATAATACTGGTGGTCACTGGTCAGCAAAATTCTGCACCTTCCTCCTACTTTATACTACAATGCAGCACAGATATGGAGCGTTTTTCAGGCAGAGAACATAGATATTTTCAGCACACTGAGCACAGATATTTGCAAGCACACTGAGCACAGATATTTGCAGCACACTGAGCACAGATATTTGCAGCACACTGAACACAACTGAGAGAACGCTGCACACGTCCTCTCCCTATCATCTCCAATGCACAAGTGAAAATGGCGGCGATGCGCGGCTCCTTATATAGAATATGAATCTCGCGAGAATCCGACAGCGGGATGATGACGTTCGGGCGCGCTCGGGTTAACCGAGCAAGGCGGGAAGATTCGAGTCCGCCTCGGAACCGTGTAAAATGGGTGAAGTTCGGGGGGGTTCGGATTCCGAGGAACCGAAACCGCTCATCACTAGTGCAATCGCAGCAGATGCGCAGCCTGCCGATAATCGCTCACTTGCGTGAACATCACCATAGCATAAAAACTTATATTAGGATTTATACACCCAAAAATCAGATAGTGTTCTGACACACAAAACACACCCTGGTGCGTGCATATGTAGATATGGAGGAGGGCAGCACTCCACTATAACACACAAAACAGGATACATCTATCAATGGGGCAGATGTATTAACCTGGAGAAGACATAAGGAAGTGATAAACCAGTGATATGTGCAAGGTGATAAAGGCACCAGCCAATCAGCTCCAATATGTATATTAACAGTTAGGATCTGATTGGCTGGTGCCTTTATCACCTTGCACATATCACTGGTTTATCACTTCCTTATGCCTTCTCCAGGTTAATACATCTGCCCCAATGTCCTTTTCTAAATACTTTTTTGTGTGTGTGGAGTGGAAACTGCACAGAAAAGCCAAGAACAGTCCTAATAAGAAATAACTGTTAAAATTGATTTCTCTTACCAGATCTCACAAATAATCCTGATAGCTTCACAATGATTATATAGGCAATAATATGTACAGTGCATGCGGAAAGTATTCACAGTGCTTCACATTTTCCACATTTTGTTATGTTACAGTCTTATTCCAAAATGGAATAAATTCATTTTTCCCTTAAAATTCTACACACAATACCCCATAATGACAACGTGAAAAAAGTTTTTATTGAGATTTTTGCAAATTTCTTAAAAATAAAAAACGAAGAAAACACATGTACATAAGTATTCACAGCCTTTTCAATGAAGCTCAAAATTGAGCTCAGGTGCATCCTGTTTCCAGTGATCATCCTTGAGATGTTCCTACAGCTTAATTGGAGTCCACATGTGGTAAATTCAGTTGATTGGACATGATTTGGAAAGGCACACAACTGTCTATATAAGGTCCCACACATGACAGTGCATGTCTGAGCACAAACCAAGCATGAAGTCAAAGGAATTGTCTGTAGACCTCTGAGACAGGATTGTCTCAATGCACAAATCTGGGGACGGGTACAGAAAAATATCTGCTGCTTTGAAGGTGCCAATGAGCACAGTGGCCTCCATCATCCGTAAATGGAAGAAGTTCGGAACCACCAGGACTCTTCCTAGAGCTGGCCGGCTGTCTAAATTAAGCGATCGGGGGAGAAGGGCCCTAGTCAGTCAGGTGACCAAGAACCCGATGGTCACTCTGTCAGAGCTACAGCATTCATCTGTGAAGAGAGGAGAACCTTCCAGAAGGACAACCATCTCTGCAGCAATCCACCAATCAGGCCTGTATGGTAGAGTGGCCAGACAGAAGCCACTCCTTAGTAAAATGCACATGGCAGCCCACCTGGAGTTTTCCAAAATGCACCTGAAGGGCTCTCAGATAATGAGAAACAAAATTCTCTGGTCTGATGAGACCAAGATTGAACTTTTTGGCGTGAATGCCAGGCGTCATGTTTGGAGAAACCCAGTAACCGCTCATCACCAGGCCAATACCATCTCCACAGTGAAGCATGGTGGTGGCAGCATCATGCTGTGGGGATGTTTTTCAGCGGCAGGAACTGGGAGACTAGTCAGGATAGAGGGAAAGATGAATGCAGCAATGTACAGAGACATCCTGGATGAAAACCTGCTCCAGAGCGCTCTTGATCTCAGACTGGGGCGACGGTTCATCTTTCTGCAGGACAACGACCCTAAGCACACAACCAACATATCAAAGGAGTGGCTTCAGGACAACTCTGTGAATGTCCTTGAGTGGCCTAGCCAGAGCCCAGACTTGAATCCGATAGAACATCTCTGGAAAGATCTGAAAAATGGCTGTGCACCAATGCTTCCCATCCAACCTAATGGAGCTTGAGAGGTGCTGCAAAGAGGAATGGGCAAAACTGCCCAAAGATAGGTGTGCCATGCTTGTGGCATCATATTCAGAAAGAATTGAGGCTGTAAATGCTGCCAAAGGTGCATCAACAAAGTATTCAGCAAAGACTGTGAATACTTATGTACATGTGATTTCTTTGCAAAAAAACAAAAACACTTTTCACGTTGTCATTATGGGGTATTGTGTGTAGACTTTTGAGGGAAAAAAATAATTTATTCCAGTTTGGAATAAGGCTGTAACATAAAAAAAAAAATGTGGAAAAAGTGAAGCGCTGTGAATACTTTTCGGATGAACTGTATACACCAGTGATCTCCAACCCATAGCTCGCGAGCTACCGGTAGCTCGCTGTAGTATTTTCGGTAGCTCACAGAGCGCACGGTCTTGAGCAGTCACTGGCACTCCTCCTCCCTTCATTTTTAATATGGTGCCGGCCGTCAGCCAATCAGAACTCGTGGACCGGCAGTGGCAGCACCTGATTGGCTGCCGGACCACGAGTTTTGATTGGCTCACTTACCGGCACCATATTTTAAATGCCCGCCGCCGGGGCCTCTGTCACCCTCACTGCAGCTCCGGACTTCACAGGAGAGGCGAGCGCTGCGCTCTCCTCCCCTTCCGTCCCTCATACAGGCGGAGCAGCACCGGCGGCAGTAGAAGAAGCCAGCAAGGGTTAGCACTGTGTGGGGCACTGTATCGGACACTGCGGGAAGGGGGGCATTTTAAATGGCACTGCTGGGGGGATTGTATCTGGCACTGCTGGGGGCATTGTATCTGGCACTGCTGGGGGGCATTATTTGTGTATCTAGCACTGCTGGGAGGCATTATTTGTGTATCTGGCACTGCTGAGGGGCATAATTTGTGTATCTGGCACTAGTGGGGGCATTGTATCTGGCACTGCTGAGGGCCATTATTTGTATATCTGGCACTGCTGAGGGGCATTATTTGTGTATCTGGCACTGCTGAGGGGCATTATTTGTGTATCTGGCACTGCTGAGGGCCATTATTTGTGTATCTGGCACTGGTGGGGGCATTGTATCTGGCACTACTGAGGGCCATTATTTGTATATCTGGCACTGCTGAGGGGCATTATTTGTGTATCTGGCACTGCTGAGGGGCATTATTTGTGTATCTGGCACTGCTGAGGGGCATTATTTGTGTATCTGGCACTTCTGAGGGGCATTATTTGTGTATCTGGCACTGCTGAGGGGCATTATTTGTGTATCTGGCACTGGTGGGGGCATTGTATCTGGCACTACTGAGGGCCATTATTTGTATATCTGGCACTGCTGAGGGGCATTATTTGTGTATCTGGCACTGCTGAGGGGCATTATTTGTGTATCTGGCACTGCTGAGGGGCATTATTTGTGTATCTGGCACTGGTGGGGGCATTGTATATCTGGCACTGCTGAGGGGCATTATTTGTATATCTGGCACTGCTGAGAGGCATTATTTGTGTATCTGGCACTGCTGAGGGGCATTATTTGTGTATCTGGCACTACGCTGGGGGGCATAACTTGTAGTTGTAAGGCCACACCCACTTTTGTGAAGCCACACCCACTTTTGCAGGAACGCACGCGCATTAGGGTGAGGGGGTAGATCCTTCAGAGGTTTTATTTTCTGAAAGTAGCTCACACCCCAATTAAGGTTGGGGACCACTGGTATACGCCATACGCCTTTAATAATGTGAATTTCTCAGGAGTTCCATGACACATTAAGACATACGGACTGATTCATAATTGCAAGCAAATGATGGAAAAATTAGTAAAACAGGAGCAATTTGCACCTTGGCAAACCATGTTGTTTCACAATGTGAGCAGCTAGACAGCATTTACCTGCCTCCAAAGAAATTCCGGAGGCACCAGTATGAGGGACAGATTCCTCCTCCCCCCCCCCCCACCCCCCCCCCCCCTCCCCCGGCCTAGCTAGCCCTGTGTGAAAACCTCTAGAAATGTTGGGTCCTTGGCAGCTGCCAATGTGTGACCATACGTGAAGGGTTTTGGTATGTATGGTCGACCATATTATGGTCGACAGTCATTAGGTCGACCACTATTGGTCGACATTGGCATGGTCGACATGGACAAATGGTCGACACATGAAAAGGTCGACATGAGTTGTTGTTGTTTTTTTTATATGTTGTTTTCTGCGTAAAGTGACGGGGAACCCCAATTAGTGCACCGCGTCCCCTCACAAGGCACGCTTCGCTCGCCATGCTTCGGACAAGGTGCCTCGCTGCGCTCGGCACAGATTACCGTTCCCAATCGTAGTCCACGTGGATTGGAAAGTATGGAGAAGTTCCCCAAAAGATTTTTTTTTGGTGTGAAAAACTCATGTCGACCTTTTCATGTGTCGACCATTTTAATGTGTTGACCATGTGTCCATGTCAACCATGTCATTGTCGACCAATAGTGGTCGACCTAATGAATGTCGACCATCCAAACGGATACCACGTGAAGATGGCCCTGTGAATGTGAATAGAATATGTAACAGTAAGCATCTCCAACACTCTACTTGTCTCTCTTTCACTCACACTATCTCCCTCATACTTGCCTATTCTCCAGCAATGTGTTGCAACTTGCAACCAATTTGGTAAAAAAAATGAAATCATTGTCACTGCAGAATTTTGGATTGCTTGAAAGATAGGACACAGGGACCTTTTTAGCAGGGTAGACTGGGACTATAAACTAGGAGCACCAACAGGGAGGGGCGAGTTCAGTATACCTGTGCTCTCTGGTTAGTCTGGGGGCCCATTCATGCACCCTTCAGCATACTGCCTATACTTGCCTACCTGACCCTCTCCATGAGGGAGAAGATGCTCTGTTCCTGGACTTTCCTGGTAATGGATGATTGCCATCACCTGGGCTGAAACACCTTTCTTATCAATTAACTAGCTCACCACAGGTGATGGCAATCATACATTACCAGGAAAGTCCAGGAACAGAGCATTTTCTCCCTCATGGGGAGGGTCAGGTAGGCAAGTATGAATTACTGCCCAGCATGTCAAATTGGCTCCTGAATTTACTTTGGGGCGTAGCCATGCCCCCACCGTTTAGCATACCTCTTTGCATAGGGTAGGATAGCTCTCCCAGGAGCCCTGTATAATACAGCCCTGGCACAATAAGCACATCACAGACATTGGTATACACACAGAACATGCCATCACTCTACAAGTGCAGCACTACAGCAGTGCAGAGTGTATTGTGACTTGCAATTTGAGAGTTCAGGCTACACCATTATATTAAAAGCTAGGTATCCAGGATTGCAACTGCACACCAGTTCACTGATCAGTTCACCAGTCCACCTGGCTATGGGAGACAACTTTTTAAAATGATTGCGGGAGCTGGTCACCCCCATATGACTGAAATATGGCATGCATAATTCTGATTGGCAGCAGTAGTGTAACAGGCCCGGACAGTGATATAGTGCCTGCTGCCGTGCAGGTGTCGTCACTCCACCCACCTGTGGCAACTCCCGTCACAAACGATACCCAGAAGCGTCAGGGAACTCCGCCTTCCGGATCGATCGCCTGCACGAACACCTCCCTGCAGCGGTCGACGAAGGACCTAGAAGGAAGTAACGTACCGGTTGAGACGTGCGTGTCGACCTCCGTTGGAGGTACAGGGCGCGTCAGGGTTAACGGCGACCTTCACCGGCTGGGCGGAAGGTCATCACTGGCCGAAAGGCCTCAGCTACCCAGTTCTCACACACTCGCACTCTCGCACGTTGTGTGGTGAGAGGGGTCCTCACGTCCGTGAGCGAACCCCCGACCGGTATACGGGGACGATGACAAAACAGACACAGAGTAATACTCACTCCCGACTCGCTGGTCACCTTGATGGTCGCACCTCTCCGCTCCTGTTGGGGCAAGAAGAGCAGCCTCCCTAACTGCAGGCTACACTAACGGCAACAACTTACAGCCAACTACGCCTGCCGGGCAAACTATCTTCAGCAACTGAGGCTACTGGTTCTATTCCGAACTAGCAGAGACCGGACTAACTAAACACATTCGCTAACCAACAAGCCAGTAGAACAATTCCCCGGTACAACAGGTTAACCCCGAATAACCAATTCCACTTACCGGATACTGGTAAGTAGCTACTTCCTTCCTCTCCTAACTGAGGACGCAAGCGGGGGTCCAGAGCGGACGGTCGTCCACTCCGGATTACCGGAGAATAGAGGAGCGTGGGACGGGGAACGTTACTCCACACTCTCTAATGCCTCGTATTGTACACCGCGTGGGGCCAGCCGGCTCCTCACGCCGGCCGACTGCGAACCCCTCGGGAGCTGCCGCACAGCCCACTCCCAACCGGTTCTACCCGGGCCGGACGGTACGATACCACCCCAAGTCCTATAAAATGCAGTAGGTGGAAGCCTGGATAAGGGCGCAGGCCTGGGGTGTGGGCACGGGCCTGGAGTGTGGGCGCAGGCCTGTGGCAAGAAGTATGGGCGCAGGCCCGTGGCCTGAAGTATGGGCGCAGGCAGGAGGCCTGAACTGTGGGCACAGGCCGGAGGCCTGAACTGTGGGCACAGACCTGGAGGGCCTGAACTGTGAGCACAGGCCTGGAGGGCCTGAACTGTGAGCACAGGCCTGGAGGGCCTGAACTGTGGGCACAGGCCTGGAGGGCCTGGACGGTGGGGGCACAGGCCGGAGGCCTGGACTGTGGGCAGGCCTGGAGAGCCTGGACGGTGGGCAGGCCTGGACAGCCTGGACGGTGGGCAGGCCTGGAGGGCCTGGACGGTGGGGGCACAGGCCGGAGGCCTGGACTGTGGGCACAGGCAGGAGGCCTGACTACCGTGGGCACAGGCCGAGAGGGCCTGGTTATCCCCGCAGGCCTAGTGCCTGTCCCTGGTGCTCTAGGGTGGACTAAATATAAGTGCAGGTGGCCCAGGGTCGCCTACCTGTCTCGGTGAAAGAGGCTGCAGCGGGGAGCTTCGTTGGCTCTTTTGCTTCCCACACGCTGCAGCACTCTCCGCTGGACTTCTGCTGCTGGGCGCCTTCCTCCGCCGACGTCTTCCTCTTCGTCGTCCTCGCCGCCGGCTCTGCAGGCTCCGCCGCCGCCGCCCGGTCTTCAGTCTTCTGTAGGAGATCTTCTTTCTTCTGCAGGAGCTCTTCTTTCTTCTTCGTCCGGAGTCCGACTGAGCTCTTCCACTCCGCAGCGTCTCTTATATGACGCCGGGAGCGGGCGGAGCTATGACGCGGCGAGCTGATTGGCTCGCCGCGGCGTATTCCCATTGGCGGCCAAGGCGCGAGCTCCGATTGGCTCACGCTTGGCGCGCCGTTCAAAATGCAGCGACATGATTGGAGGGGCTTGATCCCTACGGATGCAAGTCCCTCCAAGCTGGGGCCTACCCTCCGCCGCGCCGAAGCCCGCCGCGACGAACGGAGGCGGGGGACAACCCCCTTCACAGTAAGAATATTACTGGGGGTGTCCAAGCACACATGGAGCTGGCACCTGCTAAGTCTGGCATTTGCCAGCATTGCCAGATCACCAGCCCAGATAAAGGTGCCTGTTAGTAGTAATAATTGACATAAAAAAATCAAGTTGTTTACTTTTGAGTAACTTTATAATTTGTTATTCACTTCTTCCCCCTCCTCAGGGCAGAGGGCGTTATAGAATGATTGCCACTACAGTAGAGACCCATGCTTCCTCCATTCCAAGCTGTCACAGACTGACGTCACTCTATACCAGTGACAGTGTGCGCCTGAGGCCAGGCCCCTAATTGTACACTGTGCTGTTGCTGTGCCCGGGAGGCTTATGGGCATTGAGTGAGGCGAGCCTCCTCCTCACGTACTGCAAGCAACATGTTACGCAGCAGCTTCTACGACCGACAGACATGGGGGGTGCGGGAACGCGCCGCAGTGGTGGGGGGCGCGCTCTCGGCACGGGGCCGCGCACCCGCCGCCTTGCTCGTTGTTTTCATGAATGAAATCCAATCGGGCGGATATAAATAGATCAGGGACGCTGACGTCACGAGGAGAGCTGCTGCTGCTGGTGCTGGAGATCAGGTTGCCTCAGTCAGTCAGCCTAGCGCTTATCAATCTACCAATTCACGTTTTTTTTTCCTCTCGCTCCAAAAACGTATGCGGGAGGGCGGGGATTAAAAAAAAAAAAGAGGGTGGAGATGTCGAGAAGGGTACAAATCGCCCCTTAAGATGGTTAGGGGTAGAGACTGTCACCGCAAGGAGAGGAGACAATGAGATCGCGCTATGGTGTTCTGCAAACTTGTGCCTAGTCTTATTATCCCTGCTGCACCTCCATCCGTGCAGGAGAACAATAGCTGAGCCGGGGCTCAGGGATAACGGTGATCTCGGGAGGAGAACACACAGGTCTGTATTCTGATTTACTATGCAAATACATTGTGTAAGAGGTGATATAATGCTGGCCTGCAAAGTGTCAACAGGGGTGGCGTACAGCTTTCTGTCCATCTGTGTATGAGATCATGTGCTGTGTGCATGCATGCATGTATGATCGCTGCACAGATGCAGGTATGTGTATGTAGTCTGCTGCTGCTGCCACACACAGATAACGGTAACGGTGAGAGCAGCAGAGAGAGGCCAGGAAATACAGCAGCTCAGGGCGGATGTAATGGGGCTTTGTGTCCCCTCTCTGCTGCTGCAGGTTGTGGTAGAGACTGTGCTGGCTGCCCTATGCACATAGCGAGAGGTGCCACCGTGTACCCGGGCACATTCCCGGAGACTGGGCTGTGTTGTGTCTATAGAGTGTGTTGTGTGTTGCTGTGACAACAGTTCTGTGGGCAGGAGTGAGGGGGCTGGAGGCACAGAAACCTGCCACAGGATTGCTTATAAATAGAGCTACCATATGTATGTGTGAGATATCATATATACAGATATATACTCACACAGGACTGATGCTAGAGCACCCAAATCCACAATATGTGTTCCCCTTCAACCACTAATCATGCATGCCATTTTTCTGTCATTTGGGGTGTAATGTTACCCCAGTCCTGTGTGTTGCCACCCATTTCTTTGTATGTGTATTGTTGTTGTTGTTGTTGTTGTTGTTATATACACACACACACACACACACACACACTCATTTCAATGTTTTAAACAGATGTGTGGCAGGAATGTATAATTCTGGTGTATAGGAAGTTTATCCTGGGCATTCCACTTTCTGAAGGTATCTGAGTTATTATGCAATGCGTGTAGTATTTCATGCACTGGGAGCTGCACCTTGTACTCCTGATACCAATAGATGACTAGGTAGCGGGCACACCTGTAAGCTGGCAGTATTTGTCATACTGAGACATGAGTCAAAGTGACTGGAGTTGAGCCCACATATTTGTTTTGTTGTCTAGTAAAGTTCAACATCCGGACAGCTCCCGCCTGCCTCCTGTTCTGGGAGCAGCCTCTGTCCAGTGAGTCCTTAAACATCCAATTATTGCAAATGCCAGGTTCAGAGGTCTGTCTATACTGACAGTTCAATCAAGGAAAGCTGAAATCCTTTTGTGTGCTCGCACTACAGGCTGGTATTTCTGTAGACTGGATGACAGGTGAATAACTTTATTTTTAGGTAATTTTAATTGTATAACTGGAAAGATCATAAGGCTTATTTAATTCTTTCATTGTATTAATTTAACAACTGTACAGTTAGGAAGTGTAATTGCAGTTAAGAATAGAGGTCAAATGTTTTGGAACTGAAAATTCCAGAGTACACTGACAGGCAGAAGCTAGAGTGGCATACTGTGACTTGTAGTCCCACAGTAATTGGAGGTCCAGAGGTTGCCTACCACTGCCATACAGTATAACTGTAATTGCTAAATTACTAAATTGTGTTAATTCATTATATAAATAATCTATTGTAGGTTGCTCAGCTAGATAAGCAAAACTTTATTACAGGTAGACCTGATTCTGCTAATACCCACATGTCAGTCTCTACATTAACATAATTTTGTATTTAGTCAAAAGTTTGGTCCTAGCATGCATGTCTTTGACTATGGACCCTACCATAGTTTTATTCTGTGGATTCTACTGCTTTCATAGCTTTTTTGTAATTTTGTTTGTAAGCGTCAACATCCAGTGTTCCTTTACACATACAATTAATGCACTACAATAAGTAAATGTAAGGTAATGCGTTCTGGTTGGATGCCTTTTGTTACATACAGTAGAATAAATCATTTTACCCTGTCTCATTTGTTTTTGGACACAGGTCTATTTCTCAAAGTATTTACTCATGTTTATGTATATGTAAGATGTTATTCAAGGATGCTGTTACTCTTTGTACATGCATTTCCTCTTTAGTAATAGTGAGTCACAATTGGGTAAGACATCACACAGCTTCTTACCTGGAAATAACCTGTCTGCCTTCCTTGCTGATCTGAAAGTGTGTGGTGGATTGTTGTAATTGAAGGTTACATGTAATGAACTTTTGATACTATGGTTGCATGTAATACATTGTTAAAAGGAATTAAATGAAAGACCATTAATAACGTGTCTATTTAACAACAACAAAAAGACTCTTGTCAAGGTCCAGATGATTATTACTAATTTATTTTATAGCCTTTTGTGCGTGTTGTCTTAATGGGATCAGTCGGTCTCCTGAATGCCGGGATCCCGACAGGCGGTATATTAACTGCATCCTGTCTTAAGGGCCCTACACACTCTGCGATTCGCCGCCGAGCTGCCCGACGGCGGATACGTCCGACGGGCAACCCGGTGGGTGGGTGGGGGGGTGAGGTGACGGGGGGAGTGAAGTTTCTTCACCCGGCTCCATAGCAGTGCATGCTAATATGGACGAGATTGTCCATATTGGCCTGCATGCATAAGCGAATCGGCACCAACGATTAACGAGTGTGGGGCCGCGCATCGTTAATCGTTGGTGCCTATACACTGCACGATGTGAACGAGTTCTCGTTCATTAATGAACAAGAACGTTCATATCGTGCAGTGAGATCTGTAAGTGTGTAGGGCCCATTAATGTATGTGTAGTTTTCAAAATGGGTATGTTTTGATTAGTGTAAGAGCTCCTGTTGCATTTTTACTTTAGGGCCGGGGACACACAGCCACACAGAGGGGGAAGTTGGCGGGGTTAGGACAGCCTGTAGCCAATCACAGAAGGGTATGGGATTCAGGGTCGACACCCAATAGGTAGACACCCATTGGTCGACAGTGGCTAGGTCGACGTGACCATTAGGTCGACATGAGTTTTTTTTGTGTCGTTTTCTCTGTCAAGTGACCAGGAACCCCAATTAGTGCACCACGTCCCCTTGCATGCTGCGGGCAAGGTGCCTCGTTCCGCTACCGCTGCGCTCGGCACAGGTTACCGTCCCCAATCGTAGTCCATGTAAATCCTAAAAGTATGAAAAAGTCCCCCCAAAAAATGTGAAAAACTCTTGTCGACCTAATGGGTGTCATTGTAATTGATGTCGACCCAGAGTCCGGATACCTCACAGAATGATAAGGTTAGTGGCCCATAGTACTGTGTATCAGCTCTTACAGTGCATATGTTTTTAGTAGTTGGTTAACATGTAACCAATCACAGCATCTACATTCTAGCAATACAGACTAAATACTGTTGTTTTAAAAACAATTTCATGGAGCACTTGACTGTTTTCCTGGAATGCAGTTAAATTCCCGACTGTCTGGATCCCAGCAGTTGAAATGCAGACGCTGGAATCTCGACACCCTTGAAATGCCGCAGTCGGAATCCCCACTTGGGTGGTGGTCTACGCCACCACCCGAGGGGAAATAGATTATTGTGTTGCCACCGAGCCCGAAGTGTGGTGAGCGCATCTCTGCACTGGAGGTCGGTATTTTGACCGCCGGGATCCCGACAGTCGGGATTTCATACCGAACCTGTTTCCCTGGCTGTCTTGGTGGACCTGGGAGAACTACAATAAACCCCTGTTCATGCTATTTTTTGGGGGTATTTGTATAGAGGGAGTTTTTATTTTTATTTTTTTATTGAATTTTAAATACTCCTTTACTTTAAATACTCCTCTTAAATAAACATCATTGTATAAAGTCCAAGGGTTAAATGGCAACAATTTGTATCTATCATGAAGAGATCTATGGTGCATTTGGTGAGTAATAAAAAAACAAAATAGGGACATTCCTAGGGACAAATCTTGACACTTGTCACTGTCCTTTGGAATTAGGGACCGTTTTCAACTCTGCGAGTATTGACCAGCAGCTCCTTTCAAAGATTATAGTGTCAATCACTACTCTGTATGTCATGAGAGTTATAAGTCAACTTTAAAACCATCTCTAATTTAGTGAACCTCGTGCTATAAAAAGAAATGACTGCTGCCTCCCATTTTTCCATAACAATCTTCCTGCTTTCCAGGATTTTCCTAGAGTGCAGTGCTAGTCTGAGTGGAAGCAAGGAAATCTTCCCATGGGTGAGGAAACACTGGCTTGCAGAGAGATCTGGAGCAGCTGTTTATTTGATGGACTTTTTAACTCATCTTGCCTCTACTTGGCTTGTTTTTCTTATTACGTGGAAGCCTTTTTAGTTAATTAAACATATATGCAGTGAATGTGAAAAAAAACAACATTATTTTATGCCATTAGCTGTATGATATCACCAATGTAGAATGCAGTTTGCTGTATTTTCTCTCTCTCTCTCTCTCTCTCTCTCTCTCTCTCTCTCTCACAAAATATATATATATATATATATATATATATATATATATATATGAGAGAGATACATGTTACCTTTATACTGCACAGGACTATGGTGCATTTTCTACAGTGCATTGCGGTTATCAACCCGGCAGGCTACAGTATCATACACGCACTACAGTATTTACTATATATATATATATATATATATATATATATTTATTATCAAGGGGCCCAGACTATGCACTCTCTAATGCAGTGAATTTCAACTTTTTTTTACTCGCGGCACACCGAACAATATTTTAAAATTGCCAAGGCACACAATCAGTTCCCCACAGAAAAAGACAAAACGCACACATTGGCCCTCACAGTAAAAAAAAAACACACATATACATTGGCCTACACAGAAAAAAATAATCACATTGCTCCTCACATAAATCCTATTGCTCCACACATAGGGTGTAATTCCAAGTTGATCGCAGCAGGACATTTTTTATCAGTTGGGCAAAACCATGTGCACTGCAGGGGGGGCAGATATAACATGTGCAGAGAGAGTTAGATTTGGGTGTGGTGAGTTCAATCTGCAATCTAAATTGCAGTGTAAAAATAAAGCAGCCAGTATTTACCCTGCACAGAAACAAAATAACCCACCCAAATCTAACTCTCTCTGCACATGTTATATCTGCCTCCCCTGCAGTGCACATGGTTTTGCCCAACTGCTATAAAATTTCCTACTGCGATCAACTTGGAATTACCCCCATAAATCAATCACATTTCTTCCCACATAAATCCTATTGTTCCCCACAGGAGAAATAAAATAACAAATATTATCAGCTGTCCTCCTCCCTGTCCCTTAGTGGCGGGGGCTGTTCATAGTGGAGTTCTGCGAATACCGGGCAGGTGTGGATGTGGGTGGGCAAGGAAAGCTGTGTATGCAGGTGGGAACTGGAAGATGTGTATGCAGGCAGGTGGGTTGGCTGAGTGGTGAGAAGCGGCGGCTGTGACCTATGATATCACATCGTTTTCAAGGCATAGGTCATGGCCGGAGCACGACTGATCCTCTAAGAAGAGCCTTGGCCAACAGTTCACTCTGAAGGTGCAGGAAGCTGCTCTGGCTCCACGGCACACCTTGCAACTGGTCGCGGCACACTGGTTGAAAAAGCCTGCTCTAATGGTTAGTCAAACCTCTGTGGTGGCTGTCCACACCCCCTCTGGGGTCTGGCCACACCCCTAAACACGGCCCCTATTACTACATTCCCCTGTCGGGCCCTTCATGCCTCAGTCCGACACTCTGGGAGAAATTCTAATGTTTGAAAAGTCGGTTGGGTGTCTGTTTTTTCCTATTTATTAGATAGGAAAAAACAGACATCCAACTGACTTTTGAAACATTTGAATTCCCATATATATATATATATATATATATATAATATATATATATATATATATATATATATGATACCAGGCATGGCCATGCATCATTATCCTATTTCCTTTGATGTTTAAATGTCATATGTATTATTTCTAGTCTAGAAACCTTTTAGACATGGTAATTTATACCACAGACCCTTATATGCATTTACATATAAAATCTATAGTTGACTATTTATTTTAGAGTTCAGATATACTTATTATGATGACTTGGTAATGGATAGCATCAGGGAGAGATGTTTACCCCGGTTTCATGCCCTTATTTTTAGTCCTCACTTTGTAACCTGCTGTTACTGTACATATTGTAACAGTGAGTGCAAAATGAAATAAAATACTTAGTCATTGTAATTTATGCTTGTCAGTTGTGTGCCCTATACTTCAACTAAATAGGTTTCACCACAACAAGACTGTTTATATAAATAGGTATGTCTCCCGATTGTTTCCCTTTCTTACTAGGTAAGTATTGCTATATTTATTTCTCTGGGGGGTTTCCTAAAGTATTATTTTTATATTTAACTCTGTTTTTATCAGTATTGTACTTGCTTGCATGGACAGCACTTCCATAAAGGGCTGTGCAGGAAAAGCAATTTCCCCATTGAAAAGTCTTTTGCCTCAAGCTTAAAGTAGTGACTTCACTTCATAATTGCACATTCACAAATGGTAGACCTCATGATCCTCTGAGATTTTACCAATGGTAAATTGTAGTTAATGCCATCTTAAGGTGGCTTTAGATACCGGGGTAAGCTCTAAATAGCCCAGCTTTACAGTGTTTGAGAAATTGGTTCATTTGCTGTCCTAATAAAGATATATGGAGACAGCGGTATCCACTGTTAACTATGTAAACATCTGAGGAATCAGTCAGAGGTTTAATAAATAGTCCCAATTTAAAACTGTCTGTTCCCTGGTGAAACTGCCATTTTTGCCTTAATTAGGGTTTTCATACATAGACCTCTTATTGAAACATTCGTGTGACCCCTATAGTTAAGTACATCTAGCAGTCCACAAACTGTTGTTTACAACAATATATTAATATACATTCAATACTCCAAAGACAAAAAAAAAAAAAGACAGACTTGAATCTGCAGCGATAAATCCCTATCAAACCATATTTGAGCTTTGCAGAGAACAGATCTTAGTCATATTTGGGTGGTTGGCACAGCAGTGCTTTCTTATGCTTTCCATCACAGAGTAGAATTATTTTCAGCCCTGCGGTCCTCTGGGTGTTGGGCCTTTTCACAAGTCTTGTGTGTTGCCTGCTGCTATTTCAATTCAGCCCATGGCATGCCATATGGAGACATTGGTAATTACCCCAGTTAATATCTCGCACCCAGAACTGTAAATAACTGTTCTCATATCCAGCATACTGTCAGCTTCACACACAGCTATAGAATTACAAGGTAATGACTAGGGGTCAAGTGACAACAAGCTTGGGAAAATGGTTTCGTAAATGACAGGCTTCAAGTTCTACTTCACCCCCCGAAGGCACCAAGCAGTATATAAATGTATTAATTGGGTTACCCTGTCGTACGTTTGCTATGGCGCTTATCATTTGTAGTGCACCATTTTTAGTTATACATATAAACTGTATGTTAATAAATATGTTTGTTTTGGTCTAGGTAATCTGTAATATTGATTTTTCTGCAAATTGCAGAACTGCTATATTTACTCAGAAAATTATTTAGCAGTTGCTGGTTACATTCTGCCATATTTTAGTGAAAGTCTGTCCCACATCCGATGTTGGCGGGATGATCAATAAATATTCTGTAATTCTAGCAGCAATGATAGATATCTTCTTGGAAAAAAGAAAAAAAATTGATTGTTCAAAGAACAAAAAAAATATAGATAATTTAACCTTTAAAGCATGTTCTTTGCATGCAGGATGTATATTGCTCATGCCTAGCTTGAGAGATGGCAGCTCCTAGTTTTGGATCCAGCACACAATGATAAAAGATGTACTACAGCATATATATAATTATATGGTTACCTTACACAAAATAGAAGGTGGTCACAGGATGGGTAGCGGAGTCTGCAGAATGTGCAAGATTTCCAGGGGCAGTGTCATGGGCAGCTCTGTCCCTCACTGGGGTGCTCCTCATAGCACAACCAAACTGAAAACTAACTGTGCTTCTACCTTAACACACACCTGGAGGCGCCCGGTATGCAAAATTTAAGATTGTAATACTGGGGTCATCCCTTTATCGCTTTCACTTGTATGAACAGATACAAATATAGGATAGGTTCAACAAACATTCTTAGAACTTGAATTAAGATGTGTGTCTAGCACTGGTTTTCTTTCTAGAAATGTCTGCTCAGGACGTATTTGATTAAAAAAAAAATAGTTTTCCCTGGTATTCTCAATTTGTGAGCTCTGTTGGCTATTGTAAAGTGCATGCTGGGAGCTGTTGTTCAGTAACTGCAGAGAACCTCATCTTGATCACTCTTGTCCGGCTTAAGGGGGTAATTCCAAGTTGATCGCAGCAGGATTTTTGTTAGCAATTGGGCAAAACCATGTGCACTGCAGGGGAGGCAGATATAACATGTGCAGAGAGAGTTAGATTTGGGTGGGGTGTGTTCAATCTGCAATCTAATTTGCAGTGTAAAAATAAAGCAGCCAGTATTTACCCTGCACAGAAACAAAATAACCAACCCAAATCTAACTCTTTCTGCACATGTTATATCTGCCTCCCCTGCAGTGCACATGGTTTTGCCCAATTGCTAAAAAAAAATCCTGCTGCGATCAACTTGGAATTACCCCCTAAATCTGATCAAAAGTCCCTCTTGGTTTATGCTTTCTTTAGACCCAAGAAGCAGTTGTATAGATGGTTTCTAGAAAATGAAACCTAGTCCATGCTTTCTAGAAAGCATTTTACAGCTGCCTCTCATAAGGCATTGTAATATTCAGCAGGATATCTCTTGGTGCCGCTTAACAAGCTCTGAGAATAGATGCGTAGTCTAGAAAGCAGAGATGCTGAAGTGGTGTAATAACTGATTTCCTAGGGGAGTACATGTACAAAATTAACAAGTATAATTACTGCACTGCAGTAAAACTTCAGGAAAATTGTGTATGTTGAAAGAGTTTACATAGCATGAATAGATTTTCAAGAAGTCTCCTATTGTGTACTTAAGGACCTTTTAGCCTATAGGTTAAGACCACCCAAACATGGGGCCCATTGCCATCTGAGATTGCTCCATGACCTATGACCTTCTGTTTGAAAAACCTATGGTTAACCAGTGATGTAACCATAAAAGAATAATTTGGAATTAGGTTTCTCAAATACCCCCCCCCACCCCCATTTATTTATTGAATCTATAATATACGTAGGCAGCTGTAGTAATTTATGGGAAATATAGTATTAATCAAAACAAGCTAAATGTCTAGCAAGGAATAAGATCCAGATATAGTGTGTATGTATGTATATGTGTATGTATGTATGTATATGCATCTATCTATCTATCTATCTATCTATCTATCTATCTAGATAATATTGATGCAGTATGGAATAGCTGTGTCAGTGTTTGTGCTGTTTAGCTTGAAACAAAAATACATAGGTCTGGGTACTTCACTGCTGCATAGTGCACACTGTAGTGCATTTAACACACACATAATGCAGATCAGCTACATTCTAGATATACCTTAAGTGGACTGGTCTGTGTTTTGAGAAAACAAAAGGTGTCATGTTTGTTTCATCCAGGTGTGTCCTGTCACCAGAAGACTTCACAGCTAAGGGCGTTTTCAGACGGTATAAAAGCAGGGACATGCCTCATCTTTAGTCATACAGCAGCAACTCAAGTTCTAGCAGTGAATTGCTTTTACCATACTTATTCTTGTGACCATTGCCTTTCACAGGTCTGCATAAATGGACACTGACATGGACTACGAAAGGCCCAATGTGGAAACCATCAAGTGTGTGGTTGTGGGAGACAATGCAGTGGGCAAGACGCGACTTATCTGCGCAAGGGCATGTAACACCACCTTAACTCAGTACCAGCTGCTAGCCACCCACGTACCAACAGTGTGGGCAATAGATCAGTATCGTGTGTGCCAAGAGGTAAGTTGGTAACTCCTAATACTCTGTCATCATTTACCTTTCATGCATGTTGTCAGTAACTCAGAAAGGAGGAGATTTATGAAAGCTTGGCGAGAGATAATGTACCAACCAATCAACTTCTAACTACCATGTTACAGGCTGTGTTTGAAAAATGACAGGAACTGATTGGTTAGTACTTAATCTTGGCTCTGTCTTCTTTAGGCTGTTCCACCTGATATAAAGATATGACTGAAAAGCACAGGCAATTGGCAACATTGTTATGTGCTGTATTTAGTTAAAATTGCGGGATGGTATACACAAAGCAATATATTAGTGCTGATCAAAATCCCCTATAAAGGTGATGTCCACATCCCCAGTAATATAAATTTAAAATTGTTCTAAACATATTTTCCCTAAATGCTTTGAGGTCTTTTGCCCTAAATATTTCATTACTATTCTCCATTTAATTGTGTTTTAAAGTAGGAGGGAAATGAACCCACAGCAATTTCCCTATCCTCCATCATGTTATAGACTTAGAACATCACAGTGATTAAACGCAGGTAACTTTGTATCTGGAACAAACCGTGTTGCAATGCAAGGGTTGGAAATACATTTATTATTGTTGCATGCAGGGGAAATATTGGCTGCTTTTGCAAGTAGCCCACAAATGCTGGACAGCTTTATTTTCACATGGCAATTTAGATTTTAATTTGGACACCCCCTCCCACATCTATATCTCTCTGCACATGTTACATCTGCCCCAGCTGCAGTGCAGCGTGTTTTTACCAAAGTGCACAACTACTTGCTTTTTGCATCTTAAAATCAGCCCCTTTGTGTATGTATAATATGGGGTATCCGGACTCTGGGTCGACACCACTTAGGTCAACACCCATTGGTCGACAGTGACTAGGTCGACACTAGAAATAGGTTGACACGAACAAGGTCGACATGAGTTTTTTTTTAAAAAAATATATATATTTTTGTACTTTTTTCATACGTTGCGATTCACGTGGACTATGATTGGGAACGGTAACCTGTGCCGAGCACAGCGGTAGCGGAGCAAGGCACCTTGCCCGAAGCATGGCAAGCAAAGCGAGCCATGCGAGGGGACATGGTGCACTAATTGGGGTTCCTGGTCACTTTACGAAGAAAACGACACCAAAAAACCACGGAAAACTCATGTCGACGTTTTTACATGTCGACCTTGTTCATGTCGACCCAATGGCAGTGTCAACCTATTTCTGGCGTCGACCTAGCCACTGTCGACCAATAGGTGTCGACCTAATGGGTGTCGACCTAGCCACTGTCGACCAATAGGTGTCGACCTAGCCACTGTCCACCAATAGGTGTCGACCTAATGGGTGTCGACCTAGACAATGTCAACCCTGAGTCCCATACCCATAATATGGATAGAGAGATGGTTACAGTGTACTCACAGACTGAAGATTGTAACCTGACTGTATTCCATATAGAAAGTGTTAAATATGCCAATAACAGGATGGAAACACATACAGGGCTGAAATCTCTGAAATGAATTTATTTTAATTTTGGTGGGTGATGGGGGGGCTGCAGTCCCTCTTAATCTAAATAACCTTGGTAAAGGTGAGCTGCGCCCCACCGTGTAGTTCTTGTCACAAGATTCCTTTGCATACTGTCGACTTGTAATTTAGATGAAGGGGCTGTATAGCTTTTGCTTGCTAATGTATATTGCTACTCACAGACTGTTCTTTATTAGTTCAGCATATTGCATTTCAGCACAAGATCCTGTGATGTCATGTTAAATAGTGCACAAGCTGCAGAATTATTGGAAGTGTGGCGGTTGCTGCAGCATTAAACCTGTATCTTTGTATTTATGGCTTTCGTGTAGGTCCTTGAGCGCTCCCGGGATGTTGTGGATGAAGTAAGCGTGTCTCTCAGGCTGTGGGACACCTTTGGTGACCATCACAAGGACAGACGTTTTGCCTATGGAAGGTAAAAAAAACAAAAAAAAATACTGCTTACTCCCTATATAGCTAGTACAGCGTAGCAGACATAGATATGACAATATCCAGAGGACAGTGTGTTTTACAAGCATTAATGGAGCTGAAAGCATGGATTGGTATCCCATTTCACATTGTGTGCATGTTTGCTATACAGTGCTCACCATTTACTACATTCTGGCAGAAGAGTGCATAGAATTCCTATGAGGCAGATGTATGCTCTTAACCCTTTCCAGGGTTGTTAAAGTATCCATAACCATAAAAACTGGTACATTGCTAATAAGATTCTAAAAGTATCAGCACAAAGTTAAGGGATATATAGATGTCAAATGGCCATGATTTCTGCCATCAGGTGACTTGCTGCGGATTATGGGATTTGTACTCTTAGCATAAAGCATTGCTGGTGTTAGGTGTTTAATCTATGAACTATGCCTTGTTTTATTTGTGACTAGTGTCTTCTAGCCCTGGCCAACCAGGCATGTGGCTCTTCAGCTGTTATGAAACTACTTATCCCAGCATGCCCTGCCACAGTTTTAGAATTCCCTAACAGCAAAACTGTGTCAGGGCATGCTGGGACTGTAGTGTTACAACAGCTGGAGAGCCACAGGTTGGCCAGTCCTTTTCTAGCCAAAATGAAAATACTGGTGCATGTTGATAAGGCCAAGCTGGAAATGTCGCTTCTTCTTATTTTTTTTACCATTTAGATCTGCTCAGGAGTTAGAGTTTTGTTTAGGTTATGCTCTTTACCAATCGTATTAGCCTCGTAGCATATTTGGAAAAAATACTTCAGTAAGTGAATACAGTATTTACAAAACAGTAATCTATTATTATAGACATCTTCTGCATTCTTTTGTCCTCTCTGTCTATCCCTCAGCTGTCTCATTTCTGCTCCTTTTATTTATGTTCCTTTTCCCCATTCCTGCTTCAGTGCATGGAATCTAATCCCCTCCCATCCCAACAGGGGTCACCTGTTACTACAAATCTCTAATTGCCTAGAAGGTAGATTCTACTTCTATCACAGCTATTCTGTGGGAGCAGCTCTAGGAAAATACGTCCCAATGGATCTTCAATGGTGTGACCCAACTACTATATAAAACCTTTTTATAACCCTGGCTTTTATTGAAGTTTGTGGGTTCATTAAAGGGGACATGTATCAAACCATGGAGGAAGATAAAGTGGAAAGAGATTGAGGGGTCTATTTACACAGCCTTGGAAAGAAATAAAGTGTATGGAGAAAGTCTGGTCCATCAGTTTCTAACAGTAATGTTGCAAACAGCCTGTAACATGGCAGTAACAGTAGGAGCTAGTTGGTTGGTACTTTATCTCCATCCACTTTACCTCTCTCCAATGCTTAATAAATAGACCCCAAAGTACCAACCAATCCGCTTCTAACTGCCAATTTACAGTCTGTGTTTAAAACATGGCAGTTGATAGCTGATTGGTTGGTACTTTATCTCTCTCTCTCTCTCTCTCTCTCTCTCTCTCTCTCTCTCTCTCTCTCTCTCTCTCTCTTCACTTTATTGCTCTGCAAGGTTGATACTTTTCCCACTAAAAGTATCTTGCATATGATTTCTATTGATTATTGCACACAAATTGTATTTTTAACTTAAAATTCTTGATTAGAACTTCCTCAAAAAGTCCTGAAAATATATCACTTGCTTTACTGGATTGACCAATAAAATTACTCCTTTATTAACAAACGCTTCAAAAAAGATGCAAAAATATGGTTGGTCAGATAAGGACAAAAGACCTATGAATATAAAGAAGTTAACAAAGTTAACACGTAAACCACCACTGGGTATGAAAGTGTTAAAAGCCATAGTACTAAATCTTCTCAATAGCAAAAATTCCTCAGTGACCGCCTGAGGCAGAGAACATCTATTGTTGTATGGAAACTACAGAATTTTTCCAAATGCCTTAAAGATTTATTTTTTAAATGTAAAAACAAAAACCAGTATTTTCCTTCAGACAGATTTATCATCATTGGTACAGGCAAATGCTTATTGACATAAAACCTAAAAACTATCAGGGCAAGGCTAATTCTTCCTACAGCAAATCCCCAGCACCAGTACGAGCCACCTTAGTCTATTTCAGCTGAGGGTCAATAGCTGGAATAAATCTACAAGTAATCTGTGGACAGAAGTTGTCCCTGTGAAGGGTCAGTTTCCTCGAATACACACAAAGAATTAGTTACTTAACAGTGTTAGGATTAAATATACTGCAGGCAGGAATCTACGTGCAGAAGTACAGGACAGCTCACGCTCACGGTAACGGGTGCTTCACAGGCCTTGGGGCATGTATCTAACACAAACCACAGGTCAGATTGTATGACATGATGTGCTGCTGGTGTTATAACTTACTTAATTGGATTTTCAAAAGCTTTTATAGGTGGCCTGCTCCAAATATCCCTGCAAGCTTCCTCAGGGACTCTGCGGTATATTTATCAAATGTATTGCAAAGAAGAAAATAGTCACTACAGCTGCATTGGATCTACACATCCCAGCATGTCCTGCCAACAGTGGGCTGAAGCGTCGACCACATATTTCATATGTAATATATGTGCTGGCTGCCTTACTCCTGGCATTGGCAGTGATGTGCGGGACTCAACATCCCTGCAATGTTTGGTCAGCCCATGGGAGCAGCTGTCATGGTTTTGTTGTTATGGCATGCTATAACTGTAGCAGGGCATGCTGGGTTGTGTAGTTACACAGCAACTGGAGTGCCACAAGTTGTTTACCCCTGTTTTAAAGTATGTATCGGGCTGGCTGCTATGGGTAACCACATGTACTTACTCTGTTTGCACTAGTCACATCCACTTCACCCTCTCTCCAAATATCCTGTAAAGACCACTGATAGTTGTCAGTTACAGCAAATATAGATTTTACAGAAGTCAACAGTGACACAGAGTAAACAAGTAATGGATACGTAACCTTATTTTATAACTTCTCTTGTTACATGTAACTGCATAGTGCTATAAATTATTGCAACACTACATGTTTACAGCGCTTGGGGCAATTTTTGTCTGAAGTGTCTTAATTCACGGTCACTTCTGTGGCTGAAAATCACGGCAATAGCTTAAAATTCAGGGCTATTTAACACTCCAGCAATTCAGCGTAAAATTCACCAAATTTATTGGCAGCTCCTGTAATGTGCACTGAAACCACAGACTGATACTCGTGTTTGATTTAGATCTAGTGTGTTGTAATCAGAAAAAGGTCCCATAGTTTCAGCATTCAGCTAAAATGCATAATTTATATTCTGCCTTTTCAAAATATCTCCCCTTACCGCTGCTGAGGCATGAGCAGAACTTATGATCTAGAGCAGCCTCGCAAGTTAAAATGATTTATGTTGAGTTTGACCCATGGGGGTAAATTTACTAAGATGGGAGTTCTATTTAAGATGGGATGTTGCCCATAGCAACCAATCAGATTCTACTTCTCATTTATCTAACACCTTCTAGAAGATAATACCTGGAATCTGGTTGCTATGGGCAACATCCCATCTTAAATAGAACTCCCATCTTAGTAAATTTACCCCATGGTCGGAGCTCCTGCCTTTCTTATCAAATCAGGAAATTGAAATTGAGTGGAGCGCATTAGAAAAAACTTTAACCAATCGCAGCAGCGCAGAGTATTTCTGATTTCTATTTGAGTGTTGGCACATATGAGCACAGTGCTATTTATTGACTGATACCGGAATTCTCATTTCCTATACATGCTGCTATCAGTCCTGAATTTTCTTGGAGCGCTGGCATTTTCTACTTTTTCTTCACTTTCAACTTTCAGGGGGTTTTATGTCTTTTTTTTTTTTTAATTATTATTTATTTATAGACCATGCCAGTATGTTTAGAGGTTGTTTTTTTCAATCTAATTTGACTTGTAAGTTAATGAGCAACATATCTCTGTCACAGTGGGTTAATTTTAGTAACTAAATAACAATTAAATGTTGTATAAAATTGTAATCCTTCAACATAATTAGGTGTCTAGTGTCCTTTTTATTAATATGTTTTAAAGCTGTGAAAAGTGACAATGTTTTGTTACCTATTTATCAATCTGGGTCTCCTCTTGGAGCCCCAACAAAATCCCTACTCCCTAAGGTATCCGGACTCCAGGTCGACAACAAGAAGGTCGACACACCTTAGGTCGCTGCCAATTGGTCGACACGCCTTAGGGCGACATGAACAAGGTCAACATGAACAAGTGTCTCCTAAAAGATATCAATAGGATCCAGTGCAGTGGTCTGCAAGGAACTCACATTTAAATGCTTCATGCCATAGAATGCTGTTATTTCACATGACTGCCTGGAAACTATAGTAGGGTTTGTTTGAAGTGTTAAAAAAAAACTCCACCCACTTAATATGAGTGGCTTGGCACAAGTTTCAAGACTGTCCTCTCTTGTAATGACATAATCAGACATGACTTCAGCTTCCCATTGTCTGAAACAAGTTCAGCTTCTGCATTTCTTGTAACTCTCCGCAGGTATACTATACTCTAATTACATTTTGTATGAGTTTTGTAGAGTTCATACAAAATTTAATGAGAATATTTCAACATTTACAGCTTCTTTTCAATGTACTGTATTATTTATTGCATTTGTTGTACTGTACGTTTCTGTACAGAAGTGTAACACTTACAGGAGGTTCCCAGTTATCTTATCGTTAATGAATTACTGTGCCACCATGTGCAAATGCTTGTAGAACTTCTGTAAATGACATATAAATAACTTTAATCTCTCGCTCACACGTATGAGTAGATTATGCCTTTTCATGGAACTTCTTTCAGAACAAGGTGTGCAAATAGGGAACATTTGACTTTTTGTTTTTTTGTTTTCTCTAACGTCCTAGTGGATGCTGGGGACTCCGTAAGGACCATGGGGGAATAGACGGGCTCCGCAGGAGACAGGGCACTTTAAGAAAGAAATTGGATACTGGTGTGCTCTGGCTCCTCCCTCTATGTCCCTCCTCCAGACCTCAGTTTGAATCTGTGCCTGGACGAGCTGGGTGCTACTTAGTGAGCTTGCTAGAAAGAAAGTATTTTGTTAGGTTTTTTTATTTTCAGAGAGATCTGCTGGCAACAGACTCTCTGCAGCGTGGGACTGAGGGGAGAGAAGCAGCCCTACTCACTGAAGATAGGTCCTGCTTCTTAGGCTACTGGACACCATTAGCTCCAGAGGGATCGTACACAGGATCGCACCCTTGGTCGTCCGATCCCGGAGCCGCGCCGCCGTCCCCCTCGCAGAGCCAGAAGACAGAAGCCGGTGTCAGAAGCAAGAAGACTTCGAAAGCGGCAGCAGAAGACTCCAGTCTTCATATGAGGTAGCGCACAGCACTGCAGCTGTGCGCCATTGCTCCCACACTGAGCCCACACACTCCGGTCACTGTAGGGTGCAGGGAGGGGCGCCCTGGGCAGCAATTAGAGATTTCTTGGCAAAAGTGGGCATATATACAGTTGGGCACTGTATATATGCATAGGCCCCCGCCATATGTTTTTACACAGAAACGCGGGACAGAAGCCCGCCGCTGAGGGGGCGGGGCTTCTTCCTCAGCACTCACCAGCGTCATTTTCTCTCCACAGCTCCGCTGAGAGGAAGCTCCCCAGGCTCTCCCCTGCAGAATCACGGTAGAAGAGGGTAAAAAGAGAGGGGGGGGCACATAAATTTGGCGCAAAAACAATACATACAGCAGCTACTGGGTTAACACTAAGTTACTGTGTGACTCCTGGGATATATAGCGCTGGGGTGTGTGCTGGCATACTCTCTCTCTGTCTCTCCAAAGGGCCTTGTGGGGGAACTGTCTTCAAAAAGAGCTTCCCCTGTGTGTGTGTGTGTGGTGTGTCGGTACGCTTGTGTCGGCATGTTTGACGAGGAAGGCTATGTGGAAACAGAACGGCAGCAAATGAATGTGGGGTCGCCGCCGACACCCGATTGGATGGATATGTGGAAGGTTTTAAATGATAATGTTACTTCCTTGCATAAAAGGTTGGATGAAGCTGAAGCCTTGGGACAGCCGGGGTCTCAGCCCATGCCTGATCCTATGTCGCAGAGGCCGTCAGGGTCTCAGAAGCGCCCACTATCCCAAATTGTTGACACAGATGTCGACACGGATTCTGACTCCAGTGTCGATGGCGATGATGCAAAGTTACAGCCTAAAATGGCTAAAGCCATCCGTTACATGATTATAGCAATGAAGGATGTGTTGCACATCACAGAGGAAACCCCAGTCCCTGACAAGAGGGTTTATATGTATGGGGAAAAAAGGCAAGAGGTGACCTTTCCCCCGTCACATGAGTTAAATGCGTTATGTGAAAAGGCTTGGGATTCTCCAGATAGAAAACTGCAGATTTCCAAACGGATGCTTATGGCGTATCCTTTCCCGCCAACGGACAGGTTACGCTGGGAATCCTCCCCTAGGGTAGACAAAGCTTTAACACGCTTATCCAAGAGGGTAGCCCTGCCGTCACAGGATATGGCCACCCTAAAAGATGCTGCGGATAGAAAGCAGGAGGGTATCCTGAAGTCCATTTATACACATTCAGGTACCCTACTAAGGCCGGCAATTGCGTCGGCCTGGATGTGTAGTGCTGTAGCAGCATGGACAGATACCTTATCTGAGGAACTTGATACCTTGGACAAGGATACTATAGTACTGACCCTGGGGCATATAAAAGACGCTGTCCTATATATGAGAGATGCCCAAAGAGACATTAGCCTACTGGGCTCTAGAATAAATGCAATGTCGATTTCTGCCAGAAGGGTCCTGTGGACTCAGCAATGGACAGGCGATGCTGACTCAAAAAGGCACATGGAGGTTTTACCTTACAAGGGTGAGGAATTGTTTGGGGACGGTCTCTCGGACCTGGTCTCCACAGCTACGGCTGGAAAGTCAAATTTTTTGCCATATATTCCCTCACAACCTAAGAAAGCACCATATTACCAAATGCAGTCCTTTCGATCACAAAGAGGCAAGAAAGTACGAGGTGCGTCCTTTCTTGCCAGAGGCAGGGGTAGAGGAAAAAAGGTGCATAATACAGCTAGTTCCCAGGAACAGAAGTCCTCCCCGGCCTCCACTAAATCCACCGCATGACGCTGGGGCTCCACAGGCGGAGCTAGGCCCGGTGGGGGGCGCGTCTCCGAAATTTCAGCCACAAGTGGGTTCACTCCCAAGTGGATCCCTGGGCTATAGAGATTGTGTCTCAGGGATACAAGCTGGAATTCGAAGAGATGCCCCCTCACCGTTACCTCAAATCGGCCCTGCCAGCTTCCCCCTTAGAGAGGGAAATAATGTTAGCTGCAATTCACAAATTGTATCTTCAGCAGGTGGTGGTAAAGGTTCCCCTCCTTCAACAGGGAAGGGGTTACTATTCGACCATGTTTGTGGTACCGAAATCGGACGGTTCGGTCAGACCCATATTGAATTTAAAATCCCTGAACATATACCTGAAAAGGTTCAAGTTCAAGATGGAATCGCTCAGAGCGGTCATCGCAAGCCTGGAGGAGGGGGATTTTATGGTGTCTCTGGACATAAAGGATGCTTACCTTCATGTCCCCATTTATCCACCTCATCAGGAGTACCTCAGATTTGTGGTACAGGATTGTCATTACCAATTCCAGACGTTGCCGTTTGGTCTCTCCACGGCACCGAGAATATTTACCAAGGTAATGGCGGAAATGATGGTGCTCCTGCGACGGCAAGGAGTCAAAATTATCCCATACTTGGACGATCTCCTCATAAAGATGAGGTCCAGAGAGCAGTTGCTGATCAGCGTGGCACGCTCTCGGGAAGTATTACAACAGCACGGCTGGATTCTGAATATTCCAAAGTCGCAGTTGATTCCTACGACTCGTCTGCCCTTCCTGGGTATGATTCTGGACACAGACCAGAAGAGGGTTTATCTCCCGATGGAGAAGGCTCAGGAGCCAAAACAGGTGTTGGTGCATCACTGCACGCAGGTCCTGGGAAAGATGGTGGCCTCATACGAGGCCATTCCCTTCGGCAGGTTCCATGCGAGGACCTTTCAGTGGGATCTGTTGGACAAGTGGTCCGGATCACATCTACTGATGCATCGGCTGATCACCCTGTCCCCCAGGGCCAGGGTGTCTCTCCTGTGGTGGCTGCAGAGTGCTCACCTTCTCGAGGGCCGCAGATTCGGCATTCAGGACTGGGTCCTGGTGACCACGGACGCAAGCCTCCGAGGGTGGGGAGCAGTCACACAGGGAAGAAATTTCCAAGGTCTGTGGTCAAGTCAGGAGACTTGTCTTCACATCAACATCCTGGAAATAAGGGCAATATACAATGCCCTACGACAAGTGGAGACCCTGCTTCGCGACCAACCGGTGCTGATTCAGTCAGACCACATCACCGCAGTGGCTCATGTAAACCGCCAAGGCGGCACAAGGAGCAGGGTGGCGATGGCGGAAGCCACCAGAATTCTTCACTGGGCGGAGAATCACGTAAGCGCACTGTCAGCAGTGTTCATTCCGGGAGTGGACAACTGGGAAGCAGACTTCCTCGGCAGTCACGACCTCCACCTGGGAGAGTGGGGACTTCATCAAGAAGTCTTCACGCAGATTGCAAGTCGGTGGGAACTGCCACAAGTAGACATGATGGCATCCCGCCTCAACAAAAAGCTACAGAGATATTGCGCCAGGTCAAGAGACCCTCAGGCGATCGCTGTAGACGCTCTAGTGACACCGTGGGTGTTCCAGTCGGTCTATGTATTTCCTCCTCTTCCTCTCATACCCAAGGTGCTGAGAATCATAAGAAGAAGAGGAGTGAGAACAATACTCATTGTTCCGGATTGGCCAAGAAGGACTTGGTATCCAGAGTTGCAAGAACTGCTCACAGAGGACCCATGGCCTCTGCCTCTAAGACAGGACTTGTTGCAACAGGGGCCCTGTCTGTTCCAAGACTTACCGCGGCTGCGTTTGACGGCATGGCGGTTGAACGCCGGATCCTAGCAGAAAAAGGCATTCCGGATGAGGTCATTCCTACGCTGATAAAGGCTTTGAAGGACGTGACGGCTAAACATTATCACCGTATATGGCGAAAATATGTTGCTTGGTGTGAGGCCAGGAATGCCCCTACGGAGGAATTCCAGCTGGGCCGTTTCCTTCACTTCCTACAGTCGGGAGTGACTTTGGGCCTAAAATTGGGTTCCATTAAGGTCCAGATTTCGGCCCTATCCATTTTCTTTCAAAAAGAACTGGCTTCTCTTCCTGAAGTCCAGATGTTTGTGAAGGGAGTGCTGCATATTCAGCCCCCTTTTGTGCCTCCAGTGGCACCTTGGGATCTTAACGTGGTGTTGAGTTTCCTGAAATCACACTGGTTTGAACCACTCAAAACGGTGGAGTTAAAATTTCTCACGTGGAAGGTGGTCATGCTATTAGCCTTGGCTTCAGGTAGGCGTGTGTCAGAATTAGCGGCTTTGTCACATAAAAGCCCCTATCTGATTTTCCAGATGGACAGGGCGGAATTGCGGACCCGTCCGCAATTTCTGCCAAAAGTGGTGTAATCTTTTCATATGAACCAACCTATTGTGGTGCCTGTGGCTACTCGTGATTTGGAGGATTCCGAGTTACTAGATGTGGTCAGGGCTTTGAAGGTTTATGTAGCCAGAACGGCTAGAGTCGGGAAAACTGAGTCACTGTTTATCCTGTATGCACCCAACAAGCTGGGTGCTCCTGCTTCAAAGCAAATTATTGCTCGCTGGATCTGTAACACGATTCAGCAGGCTCATTCTGCAACAGGATTGCCGCAGCCAAAATCAGTAAAAGCCCATTCCACAAGGAAGGTGGGTTCTTCTTGGGCGGCTGCCCGAGGGGTCTCGGCATTACAGCTTTGCCGAGCAGCTACTTGGTCGGGTTCAAACACTTTTGCAAAGTTCTACAAGTTTGATACCCTGGCTGAGGAGGACCTTGTGTTTGCTCATTCGGTGCTGCAGAGTCATCCGCACTCTCCCGCCCGTTTGGGAGCTTTGGTATAATCCCCATGGTCCTTACGGAGTCCCCAGCATCCACTAGGACGTTAGAGAAAATAAGATTTTACTTACCGGTAAATCTGTTTCTCGTAGTCCGTAGTGGATGCTGGGCGCCCGTCCCAAGTGTGGACTTTTTTTCTGCAATGCTTGTATATAGTTATTGCTTACATAAGGGTTATGTTATAGTTGCATCAGGGTTGATCTGATGCTCTGTTGTTGTTGTTCATACTGTTAACTGGATAAGTTTATCACAAGTTATACGGTGTGATTGGTGTGGCTGGTATGAGTCTTGCCCTGGATTCCAAAATCCTTTCCTTGTACGGTCAGCTCTTCCGGGCACAGTTTCTCTAACTGAGGTCTGGAGGAGGGACATAGAGGGAGGAGCCAGAGCACACCAGTATCCAATTTCTTTTGTAAAGTGCCCTGTCTCCTGCGGAGCCCGTCTATTCCCCCATGGTCCTTACGGAGTCCCCAGCATCCACTACGGACTATGAGAAATAGATTTACCGGTAAGTAAAATCTTATTTTTTTCCCCCCTGGCTTCAATTAGAGGGTGAGAAATGATCATCATCATGGGTCTTCAACCTGTGGCCCTCCAGCTGCTTTGGAACTACACGTTCCAGCATGCCCTGCCACAGTTTTGCTATTAAGGCATGTTAAAACTAAGGCAGGGCAAGCTGGGATGTGTAGTTCCACAGCAGCTGGAGGGCCACAGGTTGAAGACCCATGATCTAAATAGACATTCTGTAGGCAGAGTCATGAAGGTTGCCCTGGGTGAGTCCTGATTATGATATCCAGTCCGAATGTTGACACCATAATGACATTGTGCATGTTGACAGTCAGTATGCCAAAATAGCA
The DNA here is from genome assembly GCF_028390025.1 of Pseudophryne corroboree. Classification (NCBI taxonomy): domain Eukaryota; kingdom Metazoa; phylum Chordata; class Amphibia; order Anura; family Myobatrachidae; genus Pseudophryne; species Pseudophryne corroboree. The sequence goes on along the minus strand of NC_086446.1, from coordinate 649,013,389 downwards.
TTATAGAGTTAAATTTAGGGTTAGGCTAGAAAGTGAAAAATGCTATGTTGACATTTTGATTGTCAACATGTTACATCTCAGCATTGAAAACATGTTGACATTCTGGTGTTGACAATATCACCGTTGGCAGTCTGAATGTCGACATATCATACCACACCACTAGTTATACATACACACGGGGACCCTGAACCATACAGCAATTTATAAGAGTCCCATAAAAGTACTGTCAAATGAAGTTTCCCATCAACCCAGTTGTGTCCTAATACAAGCTGTCAGAGCAGTAACGGTCTTCCCTACAGTGTGGACTTGCGATTAGAAGGGTGGCCTGTAGGGGTCACAATTTAATTGGGATCCCGTCAGTCAGGAGACTGACGCCGGAATCCCGACAGCCGACGAAATACCGGTGGTCGGAGTACTGACAGACACTCTGTATTCACTCTCGGTTGGTGGGTCCACGCCCCAAACCGAGGGGGAATATAATAGTGTGGCAAGCGAAGCGAGCCACCGGACCCGAAGCATGGCGAGTGCAGAGAGCCCGCGAGCAGACTCAATGCGCCGCTGTTGGGATTCCGGCATCTGTCTCCTGACCGCCGGGATCCCTTCCTTCGGGAAATCATACCAAATCCACCTGTAGTGTTTATGAGAGAAACAAACAGGTCCTTCCAGTCTGTAACTCGCATATATAGTCAAGTCTTTACATCACATATGGGGGTAGCAGTCATTGTATTGTAGCTTGCTTTATTCCTGGTAATCACATTTTGTCATGATGACTGTCTGTTCCACCCAGTGAAACACTGGCTAGTCCATTCAGGTCCTGTGCTCTCATGCTATCTGCTTCATTATATTATAAGCTCAATTGAACATTGACTCATGATGTTGGGTGTTTAATAGGATGCTAAGGATCACAATTTACTACCGCCCATTTAAATGTGTGCTTCGCTTCAGCGTCCTCTGATGACAATATGTATAGGTGACTGATTCCTGCGGTCTGCCCAACAATGTAAGAAAGCATACTTTGTCCTGTTGACTAAAGTGTGTAGAATTTGTAGCGGATGTTTAAAAAAAGGCCCAGAAATGTAATCTTGTAGGGAGATAGAACAATAATAAATTGTTCAGGAGGTCATAAGGCTCAGAACAATCGCAATAAGTAAATACATCCAAGCAATAGAAGCGTTTGGATTTCAGCACTGTATTTGTCTCTTAAGCACTTTACCGAGCACTTTGTAGCTTAATCAGTACTTAGCCCCTGGGCAAAGTCATGGCTTAATTTTTTTCTATTTAAAAAAAAAAAAAAAGGGTTATTGGATATCTCCTAGATACTTGGAGCAGCGCCGGAGTTTGATATTTATAGCTTTAGAAGCCTTGTTTTAAGTTTTAGGTTTGAAATATGTAGAGCAGTTATATAAAGCACTTTATTTTGTGTGTCTTGTCATGTGGCCTGAATATAGAGTAGCTTGTGGTTGAAATGGTTTCGGTTATGTTTGTTACATTGGTGTATTAAGACCTTTTCTTGCTACAGGTTGTAGCAGAATCTAATATACTTTAAAATATACCCAATTTATGGGAATCTGTGTATTAATCATATTAACAACAATACCTGGAATATTCAATTATCGCCATGGCAGCGAGATACCAGCATGCTAACCTTTTTTTCCGGAACATTGCGTCCATCAATAAAGGTGCACTGGAAAATTTGTGCTGTTGGAGTGGTGATGTAGGCACTGCACATTGCCGCTAATTGAATTCCTATTCTTGCTATAGGCCTTATAGGGACCAATTAAGTTCAGAGTGATATGTGGTCACAGTGCGCAGATGTGCACATCACAATGAATTACATTCAATATCGTTCACTTTTCCTGTGCATCCTTACTGACGGTACAAGGCAAAATGAGTAATGTTCCGATTGTGATGTGCTGCCATTACCAGCCTTCTAATTGAATTGGACCAAAAATTTGTTCGTATTTACTGGAATGTTTAAAGTTCTTACACCCGCATGATTAAGATAGTAGCATGACATATGTTTCAGGATCCCGGTGCTGGCATTGTCAAGCTGACATTCTGACTGCGGAAATAGGGAGTGTTGACCTCCCGTACTGAACCCTCTGTGTCTGATAAATACAGCTACTGTATGTATCATTTGGAAGCCACTCTAATTATAACAGATCTGTAAGATTGTACTCGGCATTTGACTCCTAAAATAAACTGCAGAGGTGTCTTTCCTCATCTAGCCTCCATACATAATGGGTCGCGGCACACATGGCGTATGAGAGCCGCCGACTCTGCCATTGACCTAAGAATCACAAGCAGACTCTGTCTATTTAAAATATGTAGTGTTTTGTTAAAATATTTTGTGTGCGATAGTGGCTGTATCTGCATACGATGTGCTACGTTACAGTGTTTTCCAGTAGCATTATGTATGCAGATACAGCTGCAGTTGCACACAGAATATATGCATGCCGTATATTTTAATCAGCAGAGTCTGCTTGTGCTTTTTATTCATATAGCGAATTGAATAAGATGCATGTTCGGGGGGGAAAAAATGCATAAAGCAATTTAGTAAATTAGTAAGTGTGCTCACGAGCTGTTTAATGTGAATGCAGCAACGACGAGGGAGGATACATTTGTACTTCCTTGTGATCTGCATTCTTACATAGCATTGAATTCTAATCATAAAGAAATACAACCCAAAGTGTAGTTTTTAAAGATGGGAATGCTGTTAAGTAACCACATGCTTACAGTTCAGCAATGAATGGTTATTGTGTTCTTAACCCAAGCTTTGTTCTCTAAAGTCTCTATAATTATCATTGTAAAGCCTGAATTGACGTGGGTTACAGTTGATTGGTGTAGGGCTGTAACAAGCTTGTACCATTATAGAGGCTTGATGGCTATGGACTGAGTGCATTTTGCGTAGCCCAGGGAGGTATGCTCAGTGTAGCACTGAGTTTTTTCATTTAATTTTTTTTTTAGCCCAGGGAGGTATGCTCAGTGTAGCACTGAGTTTTTTCATTTAATATTTTTTGTTTAAACTCCATTTACGTGACTATAGCACACTGATCTCGCTCATCACCCTGTGGCAAGTACTTTACTTCCTTAATTTAAAGAGACCAGTTGTTGTTGTAATAAACACACGATTAAGGCAAATGGTTGTTCTTTTAACTGTTTGTGGTTAGTTTAGGCAGTAGTTTTGGACTTTTTTTAGTGTATAAAATATTTATATTTACACTAAAACAGAGATACCTGCTGTGTTGTTGTATTAGCATATTATTTGTAGACTGGGTGTCTAGCATGATCTTTCAGCCATTCTGTTGAAATCTAGAAGAAGAGCAGGAAGTGTATGATGTTTGCAAGGCATATAGTTTTTGTATCTGTTCTTTAAATATCATTTTAAACTGTACACCAAAAGTGTAATTTTAAATACATCATTGTGTTGGTGTTAATACCAACTTCATTGTGGGAACCCTCACCGCAGTCAAGTTTAGCCCATGTATGTGAACCCATCCAGTCCATTAAATATTGTTAATGTGTGTGAACGCGCACACTGCAGAGAATTACGGTGCATTCCTGTATCGACTGTGAAGAAAGAATCTGCAGTGTTGGTGATCCAAAGGCTGCCAATTTACGGGCAACGCTATTAATAAAATCGCTCAAGTAGTGTATAATATATCCTCTTTCATGTTGTACACGAATACAATTGCAAATATAATCCCTCTCCATTGCAGAGCATGCTAGTTATACCCTTTTCAGTCAGAAATATCTGAATTACCTGGCTTTTACCCGGCATTTCAGTGCTGCGTAATTTTGCTGGTCGCTGCCTGTCCCTCCCATCCCCCCCCCCCCCCCACCTTCACACAGACATGCAAATTACCGGGTCAAGAATTTCTACCTGGTAATTTGTGGATCAAAACGGGTATTTCATCTGTGCTAAAGGGTCAAAATTCCTGGGTCTCCAGACCTGGTAAATTCCTGGGTCGAAGTCCTGGGAATTTCAACCTGGGTTGACCCTTTGACACAGAAAAAGGACCCTTGTTTGTCGGCAAATTACCGGGTAGAACTTCTTCACCAGGGAATTTACCTTTCTGTGTGAAAGGGGTATAAGAGTAAGAAAAATCCTTTGGTGAAATGTGGACAAAATAAGACCCAAAAGCTTACACTAGATTTATCTGCTTATCCATAAACATCACTTCAGTTACCCTTTACTGCATTTCTATCCTGTATGCTATGTCCAGCTATAGATAGTAACTCAAATGAGACAGTCCCAGGGGAGAGAGTCCACCTGTTAGCAATGTAACAGATACTCAACATAGATGGAGAAATTTCAGTAACTGCATTTTGCTTTTTCACCATCGCAGTCCTAATGACTACGTAAGGCACCATAAAACGCTAAAGCGCCAGACAGTCAGCACATCAAATCCTATAAAATCACACATAGAAACAGAACAAGTAGTTGTGAGGGTGACTAAATGGGTGTACACATGAGACTGAGGGTAAAAAGGCCAAGCTCAGGCTAGCTTACTTGCCGAGTGAATCTATTAGTGGTGCACGCATTGGCCCTTATCTAAAGTTAGGAGAAAAAAAATAAGCTAACAAGGAGGAATTTGCTCCTGGAACAAATCATGTAGCAAGGCAAGGGGGGCAAATACTGGCTACTTTTGAATGTAGCAAATACATAATGGGCTGCTTTGTTTGAACACTGACATTTAGAATTAAGCTAGGACACCCTTATTCCCAAATTTGAATCTTTCTGCACATTTTAAATTATCCTCGCCTGCAGTACAACATTGGTTTGCCAAGGTGCAAAATGCTCCTTTTATTGAGTTTGCTCCTAATTCTGAATCTGGTCCATTGATGGCAACACAACAGTATTGTGAAGGTAATGTCAGCGGGACAGTCTCACAGGCGAGGGGAATGTTGAGGGGAGGCACTCTGTCACTGTTGTTCTGTATAGCAGAGCAGCAGTGAATGTATGACGTCCGCGTGTGCACTTTATCCACACTGTCAGGCTGTGGGTTTCCCAGCAGCGCCCAAAGCACCGAGCAAACCCACAGGATGACTAGGACTGGGGGGTGATGGCAGCCACTGCCCCAAAATGTGTGCAACAGTGGGTGTGGCCTCATGCGACCACGCCCATTTTGGGGGATCACTTTTTCAGTGCTCACACAAAAATCCTGACCTTGTCCTCGGCAAATAATTGGGAGATATGTAAATATTCTGCCCATCAGGCTATTCATTTGTCACTACATTATTTTATTCCCATTCTAATTATTACAATAATCTTTTCATCTATAGAGCTTTTGCTTTAAGGATACTGCTATGTCTCATGTCTATGTATGGCTGTTTGTAAATGTATTGCTTGACATACTCAAACAAGCATTTGATTATCTGACCACTAGGGGCGCAGTCCAGTTGAAGTCTAGGAATAATATTTTATTGTATTTCAGTCAAAGGAGCAGTATTGTTCTACAGATTGTCTGTAATGGCCTCTGTAGATAACACTAGGATTATTATTATTATTATTATTATTATTATTATTATTATTATTATTTTAATCCTAGATGTCCAATTATTTTGTATTTTCCAGATCCGATGTGGTTGTGCTGTGTTTCTCAATTGCAAATCCCAACTCGTTAAATCATGTGAAAACCATGTGGGCTCAGGAAATCAAACATTTCTGCCCCCGGACACCTGTCATTCTTGTTGGCTGCCAGCTGGACCTGCGTTATGCCGACCTTGAAGCTGTTAACAGGGCAAGGCGCCCGTTAGCCAGGTAAAATGACTCCACTTAGAATTACCTTAATTTATAATGCAAAGATACAGACTTTGGGGGCTTAGTGGTTACTGACTATACAACATGGGTACATAACACGGCCACATTATTATGACAACCAGCTTATAGCCAGAGTAACCACCATGTGCAGCACGGACAGCAGCTGAATTGTCATTTTAGACACACGTCTGGTAGCACCTAGGTTCATTTTGAAGGTGAGCTGCTCCACTATAGTGCGTTGGTCGGCCCTCATGCACCTTCGTAGCCGACGTTCACCTCTCATGTCAGTGGTACGTGGTGCTCAGCAGTTTCCATGTCGGTTATTCGCAATGGTGCCATTTGTCCAGTCACAATACACCTTCACCACAGCAGCACGAGAACAGTTCACAAACTGCGCTGTTTCAGAAATACTGCCACCCTTAGCCCGAAAGCCGATAATCATCCCATTTTGCAACTCTGATAAATCGTCCCTTTTACCCATGAGAGCAACGAGTTATGTGTGCAGATGGACTAACGCACACCTTATATACCCACCAAGCCAGCGCACGACATGTGATGCGGACGTCAAATATAGGAGGTGGTAATAATAATGTTACTCGACCGTGTATGTAAGTTAGCTACTCTCTTTACTTATCTGTTATGATAAGTATATTATATGTTCCTGATTTTAGAACAAATCAAACACACACACACACACACACACACACACACACACACACACACACACACACACACACACACATATAAAATAAAATAATTTCCTACAGTATGTTTATACTTGTCGTATACCGTTTTGCTCCATGAAGATATGTTAAACAAAATACTAGAAATTTTGATCCTAAAATTTGAACTGATTTTGGGGTGTAAGAAACCGATATAATTGTGAGGATTTAGAAATGTTCCATTTGACAGGGAAAAAAACATTAAAAGCTATTACACCATAACTAGTTACCAGCCCGTCAAAATGACAGAACAACATAACAGTAATATCGGCTCCGGTGGCTGTGCGCGTCCGAAAATAGCAACAATTGAATTGCTTCGTCGGGCACCATCTAGCAGCCACCAATGTGCAAAACACTTGAATTCCCCCCCATAGAGGTGAGGAGCAGCGATACCCTTTTATTATATAGGCTATGGAAAATCAACATGATGTTTCAAGATTCTTTGACAGAGGTTACAGTAAAGTTTGCTGAAAGTAGTCAGAAAATTATGTATTATTTTGGGAAACATTGTATTACCTTGTTCTTTATTATACGAGTATTTTTAAAGCTAATATACCTATAGGAAAACAGTATTCCAAAGATATATTTTTTCCAATTACAGGCCAATAAAAAGAGGAGACATCCTGCCGCCAGAAAGAGGAAGAGAAGTTGCCAAGGAACTTGGCATCCCGTATTATGAAACCAGTGTTTTTGACCAGTTTGGGATAAAGGATGTTTTTGACAATGCAATCAGGGCAGCTTTGATATCCAGGAGACACCTCCAGTTTTGGAAGTCACATCTGAAGAAAGTTCAGAGACCTTTATTACAAGCTCCATTCCTTCCCCCTAAATCACCGCCGCCAGTCATAAAAATACCTGAGTCCAGCAAATCTAACATGAATGATGCTGGAGATTTGCTGGACAATCCTTTGTGTGCAGATGTCATGTTCGTCCTTCAGGATCAAAAACGGATCTTTGCTCATAAGATTTACCTTGCTACCTCCTCCTCAAAATTTTATGACCTTTTTTTAATGGAACATGAAGAGCCGCTAAATCCTGTGGATTGGTATTGCAAGAAGGAGAAGCCTACAAAGGATTTGTTAATGAGGACATTAAGCCTTGATACAGAAGAGGACACAGATGGGGCTTCCTTGAAATCATCAGATGCCTGCCTTCGGATATCTAGAAGCGATGATACCTTACTAACTACAGACTGTGATGAGGAAGGTAGTGTTGCTTTATTGTCTTGGAGCAAAGGCTTTCATAGTATGCACCAAGAAATGACGTTCAATCCGATTTCTGACAGGACTTGTTCAATGACTGTGGTCCGAATGGATTCCTCTATTCAGTATGGGCCTTTTAAAACGGTGTTACAGTTTCTGTATACGGGAAAGTTAGATGAGAATGAAAAGGGTTTGATGCGGGTGGCGCAGATTGCAGAAATCCTGGAAGTATTTGATTTGCGGATGATGGTAGAAAACATTACAAACAAAGAAGCCTTTATGAACCAGGAGATCACAAAAGCATTCCATGTCAGGAAATCAAATCGAATCAAGGAATGTCTTTCCAAATCCACATTTTCTGGTGAGCAAATTCTCTTGTCATTAGAGCGCCATGTGCAATATTAACATAGTACATGTACAACAAGGATGAGTTTAGGCAAATGCAGCTCAATAGAAACCAGCAGTGCTTAAAGTGGTCCTAGAGAGGTGGTGGAACTCACCCCCAGGCAAAAAGGGGCATGGTCTCAAAAAAGAAAGGGGCGAGGCACCTACGGGCGCTCTTCACACATTCATAAGGGGCTACGCCCCCTTAACCCTTACACACCCTTGTGGCATGCAATATTTTTATTACCTCAGATCATTACTATGTTAATATGTGCATTTGCAGTGGGGATCTAGTAGGCCATGTTTGCAATGCTTTGGTGCATTGATTACTTTTTCTTCAGCGCTGTTGCCTCCTTGACTTCTTGCTTTACCCATAATATCATAATATTCATCTTGTAGCTGCACATAATAATGTGAACACCATTGAATAACATCCCTAGATAGATATATATATATATCTATCTATCTATCTATCTATGTGTGTGTGTGTGATGTGTACACAGAATCACCAAGAGATGATAGAATATTGATGTTTTGCTTCCTTTTATCAGCTCATTTTGAATAACCCAATAAAGTGTTTGCTGTAAGGACTAATCTTTACATTTGTTAAGCAAAACAAAAAAGTCTAGTTATTATATTAGCTAGAAAACTTACCTGATCTTTGAACAGTCAAGCATCAGTGTACGGTAATTGCCTGCTATGGCTTACTGCACTTGGCAAGTTCCCTTCTCTGGCAGTAAATCAGTAAAACTCCCTTAATGACACACAGGTAGCTAGACAGAAGCTCCCATACCTTAACACGCCATATTTTCCATTGCCTCCTCACTAGCAGGATACAGTCTTTACAGAGTAATGGAAAATTACTTTCCCATGGATGTTTGGAACAATAGTTTAAGATTTTCTGACAGTCAGCGGGGGGAATCTCCACTAAATATTAGTTAAACATGATGACATATCTGCCATATGTCATAGCATGCAATGCCTCTTTCTGGCCAGTATGTGGCTCTTATTCATTCATACGCCAAGAATACATAATGCTATCATTGTAACTTGGCTGATAGTTGCCTTTCCTCCTATATTCTGATCCCAACCTGTCCATGACATGAATTCTAGGAAGCTGCATCCCTTCAAGCTTAGTGATCATGATTTTATATTTGGTTCCAGATGTGACATTTAAATTGGATGATGGAGACATCCATGCGCATAAGCCGCTTCTTATCTGTAGCTGTGAATGGATGTCTGCTATGTTTGGAGGATCATTTGTGGAAAGTGCAAATAATGAGGTATATATTTATTTATTTATTTATTTATTTTAATGGTGTAAGGTTTTCTTGTTGTTAATGGCACTGCATGTATAGAAACATAGAATTTGACGGCAGATAAGAACCACTTGGCCCATCTAGTCTGCCCTTTTTTTTTTATCCTTCAGGTAATCTCAACCCTTTTTGAACCTTAATTCTTTGTAAGGATATTCATATGCCTGTCCCAAGCATGTTTAAATTGCTCTACAGTCTTAGCCTCTACCACCTCTGATGGGAGGCTATTCCACTTATCCACTACCCTTTCTGTGAGGTAATATTTCCTTAAATTTCCCCTGAACCTGCCTCCCTCCAGTTTCAGTGTATGTCCTCGAGTTCTAATACTTCTCTTCCTTTGAAGAATGTTTCCCTCCTGAACTTTGTTAAGACCCTTGATATATTTGAAAGTTTCTATCATGTCCTTCCTTTCCCTTCTCTCCTCCTAACTATACATGTTAAGATCTTTTAGTCTTTCCGGGTAAGTTTTGCGATGTAGGCCATGTATCTTCACAGTATATGTGTAATAAATATATAAATATATATATAAATAAATATATATATATATATATATATATATATATATATATATATATATATATATATAATAATGTACAGGACTTATAGCAAACATCCCTAATGCATTGCATTGAAGTTACTGCAATACATGAGACGCATGTAGCCTATGTGTATGATTGGCGGAGAGAGAGAGAAGGTTGGAGGGACGTTCGCATGTGCTTTGCAGCTAATATGTTTCCATGTTGTATTTTACAGGTCATACTTCCCAATGTAAGCAGATCTTCAATGCAAGCTGTGTTAGACTATCTATACACCAAGCAGTTATCGTGTACGTCAGAGTTAGACCCAGTGGAGCTGATTGCACTGGCAAATAGGATCTGCCTCCCACATCTGGTTGCTCTCACTGGTAAGCGAGGAGTGACTTTAGTTTAACATTTGATTTTTCCTTACAGTATAGAAAATGATCATTAAGATGATGTACTGAGCTGCTTCTGTCTTTGTACTTGTGCAGTTGTTTTTTATTGCTGGATATATTTTTTTTTACATAAAAGTACATGTGTGTTTTGTATATATTGGGTAGCATTTTTTGTTGCACCTTGCTGACAAAGTGCATTGGATGATCTCTTAGGTTTTGCACCTCTCCCTCTAGATCAGTGATTTTCAACCTTTTTTTTTTTTTTTTTACTGGCGGCACACCGAACAGTATTTTAAAATTCCCAAGGCACACCATCAGTTCCCCACAGAAAACAAAAACAAAAAAACACACATTGTCCCTCACAGTAAAAAAAAATCCACACATACATTGGCCTACACAGAAAAAACAATCACATTGCTACCCACTTAAATCTTATTGCTCCTCACATGAATTATTCACATTGTTCCCCCCATAAATCCTATTGTTCCCCACAGGAGAAAAAAACAAAAACAAATAATAGCCCCTACCGGTCAGCTGTCCTCCTCCCTGTCCCTCAGTGGCGGGGATTGTTCATAGTGGAGTGCTGCGAATACTGAGCAGCAGGCAGTCGAGCAGGTGTGGAAGTGGGTGGACAAGGAAAGCTGTGTATGCAGGCAGGAACTGGAAGATGTGTGTGTAGGTACCCACCTGCACACACATCTTCCAGTTCCTGGGCTGACTGGGTGGTGAGATGCGGCGGCCGTGACCTATGATATCACACCGCCGCGTTTTCAAGGCATACGTCACGGCCGGAGCACGACTGATCCTCTAAGAGCCCGGGCCAACAGTTCACTCTGAAGGTGCAGGAAGCTGCTCTGGCTCCGCGGCACACCTTGCAACTGGTCGCGGCACACTAGTGTGCCAGTGCACACTGGTTGAAAAAGCCTGTTCTAGATGGTGCACGCCTAACTTCCTATCTTCCGATGTGCGTCTGCACTTTAGGTTTGCGGCTAGGTATTTGGGGTGGCTCAGATATATATGAAGTGGTGCTATGTGCAGTTCATTTCTCTGCTATAATACTTTCCATTTAGCCTAATACAGTACTTGAAATTACTTATGACAATGAGGAGACCTTAGTACCGTGTGTATATTTTATTCCATATTACAATTTTGGGGGGGTTGTATTTTTATTTGTTGATGTTTTTGTTGATTGGGTTTTATTTATAGTATGACTAGAAATGCTCACTTTAGTGGATGTTGCAAAATGAATCCCATAAATTGTATAGAATGAGACTTGATTGCTGACCTTTGAGAGCTGATTCAAAACTGCATGCAAGCAGTAAAAAACCCTTTAGATTTTTTGCTTACTTTAATAATCTTGCTCAGGAAATTAAAATCTCTTCTTTGCACTGCTGTGGCATAACAGTGCATTCTGTGTACTTGGCCAGAGACCCTTGCTCCACCCACCTTTTGCTGATTGATTGATGGCAGCGTTTCTGAAAGATCAAAACCTGAATCAGAGCCTTACAAACTAGCTGCAGCAGTGTGACGTGAGTGTGACTGTTTCTGCACTTGGCCTCCATTGCACTTTGTGATATGAGGTCAACCCTTTTGCTGTGTAGATGAATCAGGCAATCACTCCCCCTTCCTATATGAACAAAATCAGCGCAACATGCCAGGGAAAACGTGTAAAGCCTGAACCGCACATTGCAACAATGTCAAGAATATTTAATTACCTTCTTCTGAATAAACCCCAGCATATCCTGGAACCAGATTACCCTCCCTGGGTCCACTGATTCATGGTATAGAAATATGCAATATTTTCAGAACTGTTACAAAACCTAGGCAGGAAGGTTCTGCATTCTGTTGGATTTCATGGGATGTGTGAAAGCAGATTATTAATAGAATCTGCTTCACATGTATATTTTAATGGCGAGAAATACTTGTATTATTTATAATGGTTGTCACAGAGTCTAAGATTTGCTTTGTCCTGCAGAACAGCATGCTGTGCAAGAGCTGACCAAAGCCGCAGTGAATGGGGTGGATATTGATCAAGAAGTGCTGACATACCTAGAACTTGCTCAGGTTTGTGTTAGTCATATACCATTAGCCGCAGAGTATAGTACTGTCCAAGCAACAGGAGTAGCCTGCTATGAGGAAGGAAGCAGATGTAATAATCTTTATTTTTCAGCAGAGATCAGACATTCCTGGAATTCTGATCACATGATGAAGATCTAGATCTTCACAATGGAATACATTTTGCAAACATTCCTACATACTCTTGTCATGTGTTTTGGCATATTATTCATTCGTATTTCATAGTACACAGATACTGGTAGCTCTGTAGTTGTTGTTGCATTATTGGACAAGCCTGTGGAACTTATGGGCCCAAACATATAAAGATCCGCCGCCGAGCTGCCCGATGGCGGATACGGCCGACGGGCGACCCGGCGGCGGGGGGACAGTGACGGGGGGAGTGAAGTTTCTTCACTCCCCACGTCACCTGGCTCCATTGAAGTGCAGGCAAATATGGACGAGATCGTCCATATTGGCCTGCATGTACAGCCGGCGGGGCACCAGCAATGAACGAGCGCAGGGCTGCGCATCGTTCATCGCTGGTGACTCCACACTCAAAGATATGAACGTTATCGCGTTCAATAATGAACGAGATCGTTCATATCTTTGAGGAATATCGGCCAGTGTGTAGGGCCTATTATAGAGGCTGTAACTCTGCAACTATATAAATCCCAATTATCTTCCGTTAACTGCAATCAGGTGCCACAGAAATAGTAATTGGTGGTTAACAGTATGTAGTCCGTTTTTAAAAATATAAATACACCTTGAAAATGAGGAGGGTGCTGCCAGTTCTAAACACAGAACTTGATGGCAGATAAGAACTAATTGGCCCATCTAGTCTGCTGTAGTGTGCACAATAAAAACCTGTGTTCTCAACTAATACTGAGAGAACAGTGGGGGTCATTCCGAGTTGATCGCTCGCTAGCTGTTTTTAGCATCCGTGCAAACGCATAGTCGCTGCCCACGGGAGAGTATATATTTTCGCTTTGCAGGAGTGCAAACGCCTGTGCAGCCGAGCGCCTGCAAACACATTTTGTGCAAAACAAGTCCAGCCCTGTAGTTACTTAGCCTGTGTGATGATTGCTGCGACAAGTGACACGGTAATGACATCAGATACCTGCCCAGCAAACACCCGGCCACGCCTGCGTTTTTCCAAACACTCCCAGAAAACGGTCAGTTGACACCCAGAAACGCCCAGTTCCAATCAATCTCCTTGCGTTTGGCTGTACGATTGGAATCGTCGCTAGAACCAGTGCTTCGTACCCGTATGACACGCGTGCGCATTGTGGTGCATACGAATGCGCAGGTTAGCCATTTTTTCCAATGATCACTACGCAGCGAACAACGGCTGCTAGCGATCAACTCGGAATGACCCCCTATAGCCGTTAGATATTGCATAAAAAGGAACAGAGAGGGGTTAGAACATCCGCGCACATCTCTAATTAAAATTATCTCGCCAATGGGATACTCTCTGGCTATTTTATGATGCAATGAGCTTTACTATCAATATACAGCATGTGTTAAGCTGGGATGCAGTTACTATACCGGCTGTCGGGATCCCGGAGTTCTGGATACCGACGCCGGCATCCCAACAGCCGGTAAAATGCCTGCGGTCGAAATCCTGACCGCAACTACATATTCCCACTTAGGTGGTGGGTCCATGCCACCACCCAAGTGGGAATCTAACCTGTGACGAGCGAAGCTTGCCACCAGACCCGAGGCATGGCTAGGGCACTCGCTGCCTCGCCAGCGGGATTCCGGCAGATGGGATGCCGCTGTCGGGATACTGACAGTCGGCATCCTGTCTGCCAGGATTACATATGTATTCCGTTAAGTTGGGTACACACCTATGCAATTATCGTGTTCAAACTAAAATCTAAATTGCAGTGTAAAAATAAAGCAGCCAGTATTTACCCTGCACAGAAACAATATAACCCACCCAAATCTAACTCTCTCTGCACATGTTATTTATCTGCCCCACCTGCAGTGCACATGGTTTTGCCCATCTGCTAACAAATTTGCTGCTACAATTAGGTCTGAATTAGGCCCCTTGAGTGTGTACAGTGTGTTTTTTTGTTTTGCATTTTTCCGACCAGATAAACTCACGGATAGGATTAACCCCTCGATATCTGTATCTATTGTATCTGGTAATCACCTTATCTCGTTTTCAGGACTCCAAAGTCCTAGATAGCAGAAGTCTGATCGCAGCGGCACTACATTAGGGCTTGTTTGAAGACATGTTGCAGTGTACATACTGTAAATATGTTATCTATATCAACCAATCAGATGTTAGATTTTGTTTTGTAAACTGCTTGCAAAAAAATCACTGCAGTAATCTGTTTGTGGTCATGTTAATGACAGCAATGTTAGTATGCTGTTGATCCAAAGCAAACTGTGATGGAATGAAGTGTAGATTCACTTTGTTTTAACAGCAATAACGATTTGTGTTACAGTTTCACAATGCCCATCAGCTGGCTGCCTGGTGCCTGCATCACATCAGTACAAATTACAACAGCGTCTGTTCCAAATTCCGAAAAGATATTAAAGCAAAGTCTGCTGGTAGGTGTCTTGGTGGTTTTGTAAAGTGGACTAGTCGCCTAAAGGAGCAAAAATGCTAAATTTCATATGTCTGTACATATCCATCCAATTACACCGGCTGGGATGTCTGTGTAGTTAAAAAGAAAACCTATTAGTGGCCGCGTTGAATGTTCACTTGTTAGCGGAGCGTAGCTAGCATTTTTTGTACCGTGCATGCTCCATGCTGAGGTATGGGCACTACATAGTCATATACATTTTGACTGTCTCTATTCTTACGATTAAAGAGGCATAACATTATGTGTCGTTCTCGCAGAGCTCAGTCAGAATGTGCCTGGTCCAGCAGTGTACGCATTGTCAGTGTTTGACGCAGTAAAGTGTTGCTACCGCATTGCACATGCGTGGCGATGATCTGATGAAAGCGCACACACACAGAGGATATATGTGCAAGGAGAGTGACAAGTAGTCAGCGTTAGAGAGCGTTAACGGGGGTGGCTAGGAAAACACAGGCATGTTGGGATCATATTCTGGGCGTTGCTAAGTCAGCCACTGCAAGCTCGTTTGCAGCAGGAGAGGACGAGGCATCTTAGCTGAGACGCTCAGTCTGAGAAGGCACAGAGGGACAGTCCTGCACCAATATGCGACTGTTTCTATTTAAGTACGTGAGCAGTGTATGTGTGACGTCCAAGGTGGGCATCTCAGTGCACAAGATGGCGCCTGGAACATCGGCATATTTTCGCACTCCATGAGCGATCGAAGATGCGCATACAATTGTGTGGCTAAAACTATCATTTTTAAGACACTACTTTTTTTTTTTTAAACTAGGGTCCTGTGAATAGATGGTTGCTCTTATTCAAGGCCGGACTAGTCACTTAGCACTTCTGGCAAATGTCAGAAGGGCTGGTGGCCAGTCCGGCCACACAGAGTGCCAGCTGGCCGAGCAGCACAGCCTCTCGGCTCTCAGTTTGCCCGCCTGCCATCAGCCGGCATATTGATAGATGGGGAGGTGCATCAAGGTCAGGCCCCCTTACTCATGGAGACCCCCCCCCCCTTCCCCCCCCCCGTGAGCCATGACCACGCCTCCCTTGTGCACATTGCTGCTCCTGTTGCATGATAAAACATCAGTCATATATTTTAACAGCTCCAGAAAACTTGCGCTTTTATCCTTAGGTAGAGCATAACTTTTTATTCCCTTCCACCAGAAAACCAGGAATACTTTGAAAGACACCGTTGGCCACCAGTTTGGTACCTAAAAGAAGAGGACCATTACCAGCGGGTGAAGAAAGAGCGGGAGAAAGAGGACCATGTTCTCAATAAACATCGATCAAAACGCAAGTGGTGCTTCTGGAGTTCCTCGTCAGCGGCCTTTGCTTAAGCAATGACTTAACTGCACACTTGAAAACACTTGTAAATTAATATTGTCTTAATGTTAAAACAAGCTGTACAGTAAGTTACCTTTTGAAGCACTGATTTGAATCCACATGTGTGCATTTATTGTTTTTTTATAAGATCAAAGCACAATTTCTCAAGCAGGTCAAAAATAATAAAATAATACAAGCTTGTTACCTTCAGCTGGAGGTCCATGTAGACCCTCATGTGTCACAGATAAGGTGTAATGCATTAACAAAATGGTTTTTATAACAACCTTTGACAACATAACGTATATTAGATATTCATGGCACTAAATATAAATACAGGGATCTATCTAGAGCAAAAACTCTCGGGTGAGAATAAGCCAATACATGGACAGGTGCTCGCACGTAATATTATGTTGTAGAGCGCAGTCTATCTCTTCTGCTCGTACTGTGTTTTTGAACGTTAGAATCAAAGTTGTGTAGCATCCAGAATAGTGTGTCAAGCTAACCTCAGTGTTTGGAAAGCTTGACAATCATGCTTAAAACTGTGTGTTCTTCAGTTACTAAGCTCCTGGAAATCGGAAAATATTCAGATTCAAGTTTTTTCTGTTTTTTTTTTTTTGTTTTTTTTTTATTACTATTGTGCACGTTCTTTATAATCGGCAGATAAAGCAATGCAGAAGCCAGACCCTGCTTGTGCCACTCTTAATGAGAGTTTGCCAGTTCAGTCCTTGAGAGCCAGTGGCCCATTGCGGTGTTATCATTATGGAAATTAATCTGCTGTAAGATTTATTTTTTTAGGTATACCTTGTTTTTTAAAACTGTTCCCAGTGTATAGATCTCAAGGATTTGGGAAAGTGCAGTTTGGCCTGTATAAGGAAGCTACGTTTCCCGGTTTTTCTGCTTGCTTGTTTACTAAAAATAAAAAATTATCTGATCAGAAATCTGTTATATCTAGCAAAAAAAAATATTCCTAACTAAAAAATTATTATATTCATTTAATAGTCTTTAGCCCGCCAAAAGAAAAAAAATTAACTTACAAGACATTACAACCCAGCAGTGATCTGACTCCCAACTTTACTGGGAACTAATTTTCTTTCAGTCTTACTTTCTTGTATGTGAAATGCCTATGCTAGATTAGAATCTACACTATAGAAGGGCTTTATTTACAGGGATATTCAGGGTAAACAAAAGACCCTACTTGCAAGAATTTTTTTTTTTTTTTTTTTTTTACTACCTTTATGATCTAAAATATGTATTTATGTTGTATCATTCATTCATTACACAGTGGTCTTCCACCTTTAATGTGGTGAAGTGATTGTTTAATGTGAACCTGTACAGATTACAAAAGGACTGCATAAGATATACTGTGAACATTGGAAAGAGTGCTGTTTTTTTTGCAGTTGAACTACTCTTTGGTTGTGTATATTCCTGTCCACTGTATCCTGTTTTTTTGTTTTTGTTGTATTGTTTTTCTGGTCAGTCCTGGCAGATGAATGTAGGGACTTCTATCTTACGTAGAATATTATGGCCTTGTCCAGATATACTATAGTAGACTCATCACCTCAGCCCTGCAGTGAAGGCAGCCGTTTTGTGAGCTGAAGCAATATGCATGAGAATAAAACCTGTCAATTCACTAGGAACATCTCAGTGATAACACTAATTCCTAGATAATACATAGACAGAATATTAGTCCAGCTTACAACATTACTGTCTCCACAGTGTGCATATCCAGAAAAACCCAGACAGGCCGTAGCGCTGGGATCTTTGTTTCATGTAACCCATTATTATTTTTAGGTTCAATTTAAACCTGCGTTCCAGGTAAAATTGCAGGCTCCCTTGTGTGCTGTAGCTCAGTGGATATTGCATTTCATTAATATGCTGTCTAGGATGAGCATATGTACCTTCTCTTTGTTATGTATTGAGTATTCTTGTATCAGTATTTCTTTATCTTCTTGTTCTTCACATGTGTTTTTTGTGAGTTTTCAGTGTTAATTACAAAAAAAAAGAAAACAATTTACATATCGTTAAAAGTAGGATATAAGCTGTTTCTGGGCCAATCTATCACTACGTATTTTAGCAGATATATAGGGGGAGGTTTATCAAACATTCTAAAGCGGACAAGTGGAAAGGTTCTCCCTAGCAACCAATCAAATTCCAGCTAACATTTATCGAATACAGGCTATAAAATTATACAGTTTCCTATTGGGTTTAATGTGACATAATTATTATAAAGTAGGAAATAAAAATGAATGTGACATAACTACATAGTTAATATAAAACAGGAAAGACATATCTTGTTTACGGAATCCTTATGTATAGTCTGATGTATCTCAAACAAAACTTAAATAAAAGAGGACACAGTTGTCGAGTAGTATAACATGAGAATATTAAGCTTAAGCAGGACTAAGGGAGCACATATGGTAATGTGTCTATGTAATTGCTCTCATATAATACCACTGTTAGAACTCTCTCATATTGTACTTACCTAACATAAGTACAAGCAAGTGATCACATACAGGAAGTTTAGCATAGGAAAGTCCTGTACCTCCGTAAACGTACTGGTAATATTAAATATCTTCCTGAACGTTTACATATGTTAGTAAATGTTATACGTACTTATCCATACAAAGTATTTTGTTCTAGGCTTGGTGGCCTTTTTAAATGAAATGATTGTTCTAAGGCTGCTCGTGCTCTTTTATGACTAAAAACACAATTCAGTTTTTTCATTTTGTTTTTTTTTAATCCGGTTTAAAAAATATTTTTCTAAACTAGAACCGTTAATCTGCCTTTTAAATTCGTAATACTTGTATAAGGCAGTAAAAGGGATAAAAAACTGAAACCAGTGGCTATGTTTGCTTGCAGATTAGCAGCTAGCATTGCATTTAGGTGCAAACTGCACATTAAACTACAACAGGCAGTTTCTTTGATAATTTAGCTTTCATTAGGCAGATAAAAGGTACAGATTAAAATTCTTACATTTTTTTAGGTGTTATTTATAGACCTTTTAAAGTGCACAAGTACTTATGTGAGGAGATTTGGTCTGTTTGGTGGGGTTAAAGGACTAAGTACTCCAGTATGCTAAAGTCTAATCTCTAGACACAGATGCAGGTGAAGAACAAGAGAGGAAAAGTATTTGGGGACTAGGCTTAATAAGATTTTTTTTTTTTTTTTTTTTTTTTTTTTTTTTTGCTGAACCCCAGAGTTATGAAAGCCATATACCTTTTAATGAAATTGTGGTTCATAACTGGGTTCATCATTGACACGGCCACTTTTACATTTAGCATTGCTGATACAGGTGCTATTAAAATGGGATAACCCTATTAAAACATATACCAGCAAAAATAACACAATGGCCACACTGCATAATGGACAGATATGGTAGTTTGCATTGGTTAACTATTGGGGGGAGGGGAGGGGGGACAATTCAGTTAAGCTATGTTAGGTATTGCAATAGTTGTTAATGCGTGTGCTTGACAACTTAAATTTGTATCACAATGCTGTGACCCATAGGAATAAAGTAACAGTCGTCGGTTTTACACAACCAAAGCTCAGTTTGTAAACTTGCCAAATGTTACGATACAAACGCACCTGGGGTATATGCAATAATATCCAGTTGTAATCTTAAATGTCAATTTATATAACCAAGTGGCTGGTTCATTTGGTTTATACAGCCTATGGCCTTTATGTTTTGTGGTTATTTTATGTTTTTTATTTTGCAAAAAAATGAAAATGTCAATAAACATGTTTAAATATAGAGTTGTTGTTGTGTGCTTTTTATGTCCATGTCGAATGTATTAAAATAAATATAAGAATGTATGTATATGCACATCAAACTAAAATACAGCATGTAATAAGAAAATCTAGACAATATAAATAACACATCATCTTTACACGAATATCCCACATACCTTGGGTATTGAGGCAATACGAGACAGATTAATCAGAGATGGGGACCTCACAGAGGCACACAGGAATTTTTTGTTAGATTCTATTTCATTTATTTTACGGCATAATTATTTTCTTTTTTTGGACACGTATTATTTGCAGGTGATGGGAACGGCCATGGGGAGCAGGTTTGCGCCGAGTTACGCCAACCTCTTTATGGGACAGGTCGAAGACCGGCTCATTTGGGGTGGCGATCTCGGCGCACGCCTGGTCTTCTTTGGCCGTTACATAGATGATTTATTTTTCATTTGGGATGGGGATTCTGTCACTGCTTCTGAGTTTGTCACGTCACTTAACACTAACACTTTTTTAATTTGGTGTTTACACACACGTTTAATAAGCAGAAGATAGACTATTTGGATCTGACTTTGGAAATTGTTGATGGGAAAATACAAACATCCAATTATATTAAGGAAGTAGGCAGTAATGCCTACCTTCATTTTTCAAGTGCACATTATGCTCCTTGGAAGGAAAACATCCCGAAAAGACAATTGTTGCGAGTCAAGCGCAATTGTTCTAAAAAAAGATGTCTTTGTCCAACAGGCCCAGACTATGATCGAGTCCTTTGATTCCCGAGGGTACCCAAAGAAACTTCTGGATAGGGCTTTTGAGGAGGTTTTGAACACAGATAGGGAACAGTTATTTTCTGATGTTGTAAAGAAAGAAAAAGATGGAAACCAGTTCCCCTATGAGTTAGCCTTTATCACAAAATATAATAATAAGTCAGGAGAGATCAAGAAATCATTCAGTCGTAATTATAATATCTTAAGGCAGGATCCCATCTTGAAAAAAGAATTGCCCCTATATCCTAAAGTGATTTATAAGAAGAATAGATCTTTAAAGACCATCCTGGCCCCGAGTTTTTTAAAAAAGGAACAAGATAAGAAAAGGAAAGAAGAGGGGGAGGGTGAAAATGTCTGGTTCCCCATTAAGACGACTGGTTTCTTCAAATGTGGAAAAACCCGTTGTACTACTTGCATGCATGCCGTTAATCGGACTAAAACTATAAAGATAGAGGGAAATGAGGATGTATATTCGATAAAAAGTTTAATTAACTGTGGTACAGATTGGGTAATCTATATGCTCGAGTGTGATTGTAGATTGAAATACATAGGCCGGACGACCCGGAGTTTGAGAACTAGATTCATGGAACATAGACGGAATATTCTCAATAAAAAGATGAATCATAGCGTATCAAGGCATTTTGTGGAACATCATCGAGGGGACCCCAGCTCACTGCGAGTCATAGGGTTGGAAAAAATTAATAAGACTATCAGGGGGGGAGATCGATTCCGTAAACTGTGCAAACAGGAGGTCTATTGGATCTTCAGAATGAATTCATTCCACCCACATGGTTTAAATCATGGGTCTTCAACCTGCGGCCCTCCAGCTGCTGTGGAACTACACATCCCAGCATGCCCTGCCTCAGTTTTAGCATACCTTAATAGCAAAACTGTGGCAGGGCATGCTGGGACATGTAGTTTAACAGCAGCTGGAGGGCCACAGGTTGAAGACCCATGGTTTAAATGAAGCAATGGAATTAAATTCGGTAATGTAGATCCTTACTTAGATCCCTGAATTCCATCCATCTCATTTTTTAGTGTCAGACAGTCCTGAGTATATATGTGTCTTGTCCTTTTCCCTTGGTTAATGAATATATCCATAAATATTGGGAAGTATTTATTATTATTATCAATTTTTTGGAAATCATATAGTAATTATATTGGTAATTAGGGAAATTTTTATGTCAATCTTTTATTTAGTGCTGCTAAGAGTATTGAAATAAGTAGGGACAATGTGAATGATGTTTATTGTTGGTTTGTCCCTATTTTTATTTATATATATTGATTTTTTTATTATTGGGGATTTCGATATATAAATAGTATTATTATACTTATATTATGATGACTTGAGACAGCTAGGGCTGAAAATATCAGGATCTCCTTGGTTATACTTCTCATTGTTAAACGGCTGATTATGTGATAGAGTATTCGATCAGTTTGCTATTGTACCGCCCCCGTGTTTACAATTGTGCCTTATTGGGTCGTTTAACAACATAGTAGTAATGGTTACCAAGAACGTCTTTGGTGTGACCATAGCACTGTCCTGTTCATGTGATGTAAGGACGTCATGTTTAAAGAGCGTCGCGGGGAGTGGGCGATGACATATTGGTGATGGATGTGGAGCTTTCCGTGGTGCCGTCCCCCGTGTACCAGACACGCCTCTTGTGGTTGTCTGGTGTGCGGTGTTGGTGGTTGCCAGGGACGCTCGTAGCGCTACTAAGTGCCGCCCCTTTTTCATGTGGAAAGTATCAGCTCTGTCTACGTGACCGGAAGTAAGTGGCGGAATTCCTTATTTGGGCATGCCACCCGGTCACGTGACCGGGACATAGAACTGTGGAATAGGCCGACTAATGGTATCCATGGGAACGGGGTTTTGTGGATAGGATAGGACCAATAAGCATCCGGCCCATGTAGCTGAGGTATCATGTGATTGAGGTCATGTGATCGGCCTAAATAAATTGAATATACATTTTTGGTTAAATTATGGTTTATAAATCTCGATTTTTGAGATTATTGATAGAAAATGGAAGGGTCTGTCTTCTTGCTGCTGCTCAAAGAGTATTAGATTGTTTTTTATTATTTTGTATATATGTATTTGCACAAGTTGCACATGTGTTAATGATGTGTGATTATTATAGCCCCTATATAAAGGTGGTAGAGCCAGTGTTATATCACCTTTGATAAAGCTGCCAAGTGACAGTGAAACGCGTTAGGGGGCCCACATCTTTGACCAGGGCGTTCCTGAGGATTCCTGCAGGCGTTATACAGGACTTTGTTTTTCATCAGGAGATTCCAGTCCCTTCAGTGTGGATATTAATAAAGGGAGAACCACTATCTTCACTGCGTGGGATAGAGAGATCACTCCAGAACCCCGCTAGGTGGGAAACCCGGCTGAATTACCACCAGGGACTTGGTAACTATTCTTCACTACCTGGACGCCATTCCATTTATTCAAACGCATGTGTTGCAGGACTTTTTCCATCTTCCAGCAATTAGTTGCATATGCCGGCAATTTTGCACAAAGACTGCACTGAGTGAATAATTGTTGTCAGAGAGTGGCTTATTAAGGCTCATTATCAATACCATTTTCTTGGCATCATCAGTGCCGTATTATTTTAATTTGTGTATGTGTATTTGTGCCATTGATTTTAACTAATATAAAAATTGATTTTATATGTCAGCGCAGTTGGTATTTCTTGTTTTGTTCACATCATCTGTATATGCCTATGACCTACAGTACTTGCTGAATGTTACTAAAGTATGTCAAACCGAATTGGAACCCAAGGTAAATAGACAAAATGTAACCTTTACAGATCTTTAAACCACACCAAACCTTAATGCAAGTCAGCCATTGGCACACAGTGATAGGACCCTGGAAGCTACGGGTAGAGCAGACCCATGAGTCTCAGCAAGCCTGGCAAGGACCAGAGCCCTCATTCAGATGTGGGATGAGTATCGGCTCTTGCAGCAAGTTACTGACATTCGGTACTTTGCGCATGCACCGGACTCGCACTGCGGGTGATATATACCATACTACACCCCCGTAATGCACATGTGCAGTATGGCATCACACTGCAAATGATTGACAGTCTGATGCCGTTTAGGGGTAGTGATGGCCTCCATTTCTCCAAACGCCGCTGTTACAGGGGAGGGTAGAAGTCAGGATCTCCGTCAGAGGACGGAGATTTCCTGTCCTCTAGGTAAATGTGTGTTACCACCCCTGAAATCAGTCTAAATTGATGAAAAATCGACTTTTAGTAAATATACCCTAAGAGTCAAAGAGCACTGCAATCTAGGCAGGTGTGGACCCAATTGTTCTGCTCCCTAAGGTTGTGATAACAGATTTGCTTTTAAGGGGCGTATTCACGGCACGATTTGGGGAGAGATGTGTGCGGAGGGAGACGGGGGGGGGGGCGCTCATTTCACCCAGCTGGTGAAGTGAGCGACCTGCTAGATCTAGCACCAGCGATAGCGATGCGCGGGGCTGCGCATTGCTATCACTGTGAGGGATACACACTACACACGGAGTGATCACTGCTTAAAATCTAAGCAATTTAGTCAGATTGCTTAGATTTTAAGCAGCGATCACTCCGTGAGTACCCCCCTTAAGTGTAGAATCTGTGTGATGCATTCCTAAACAGCTGAGAGACCCTGATCTGGAAAATATTCACTCAACATTCAAGTGTGAAAAGGCAAAAATAGATTCATGTTACCAAAGAAAATAGGTTTGTGTTTTTGTTTTTTTATTAAATAGATAATAAAGTTAAATTATACATTTGATTTACCTCTTTTGGGCCCATCTGGGCTTTTTTAGCCATGTTTGTACGTCATATGGAAAATAGATTTACGGGGTATGATGCAAAGCAGTTCTCTGGAAAATACTGTGGGTGTAATTCATGTTTGTACGCTATGGCCGATGTTCACACAAGTGAGCGATTATCAGCAGACTGCGCATGTGCTGCGATTGCACTGCACATGGGTCAAGGTGCTGCCGCTATCCCATTCGCAATGAGCATTACATGGGAAAGTGGTTGACAGGAAGTGACCATTTGGAGGTGTCACGGGGAGTGGTTGCAAAAATGCTGGCGTGTCATGGCCGTCTTTTCGGGGCATATATTTACAGTTATCTGTGAGCTCATACATGCCAAAATATGGAGCCTTCATCGCTACTACCATGTCCAGTCTGTGTAGCCATAGACCAACCTTATACCCGATGTTCTTTGTTTCTCTATCGTCCTAGTGGATGCTGGGGTTCCTGAAAGGACCATGGGGAATAGCGGCTCCGCAGGAGACAGGGCACAAAAGTAAAGCTTTCCGATCAGGTGGTGTGCACTGGCTCCTCCCCCCATGACCCTCCTCCAAGCCAGTTAGATTTTTGTGCCCGGCCGAGAAGGGTGCAATCTAGGTGGCTCTCCTAAAGAGCTGCTTAGAAAAGTTTAGCTTAGGTTTTTTATTTTACAGTGAGTCCTGCTGGCAACAGGATCACTGCAACGAGGGACTTAGGGGAGAAGAAGTGAACTCACCTGCGTGCAGGATGGATTGGCTTCTTGGCTACTGGACATCAGCTCCAGAGGGACGATCACAGGTACAGCCTGGATGGTCACCGGAGCCTTGCCGCCGGCCCCCTTGCAGATGCTGAAGTAAGAAGAGGTCCAGAATCGGCGGCAGAAGACTCCTCAGTCTTCTAAAGGTAGCGCACAGCACTGCAGCTGTGCGCCATTTTCCTCTCAGCACACTTCACACGGCAGTCACTGAGGGTGCAGGGCGCTGGGAGGGGGGCGCCCTGGGAGGCAAATGAATACCTATTTTGGCTAAAAATACCTCACATATAGCCTCCGGAGGCTATATGGAGATATTTAACCCCTGCCAGAATCCGTTAAGAGCGGGAGACGAGGCCGCCGAAAAAGGGGCGGGGCCTATCTCCTCAGCACACAGCGCCATTTTCCCTCACAGAAAGGCTGGAGGGAAGGCTCCCAGGCTCTCCCCTGCACTGCACTACAGAAACAGGGTTAAAACAGAGAGGGGGGGCACTAATTTGGCGTTAGAAATATATAAAAAAGATGCTATAAGGGAAAACACTTATATAAGGTTGTCCCTATATAATTATAGCGTTTTTTGGTGTGTGCTGGTAAACTCTCCCTCTGTCTCTCCAAAGGGCTAGTGGGTCCTGTCCTCTATCAGAGCATTCCCTGTGTGGGTGCTGTGTGTCGGTACGTGTGTGTCGACATGTATGAGGACGATGTTGGTGAGGAGGCGGAGCAATTGCCTGTAATGGTAATGTCACTCTCTAGGGAGTCGACACCGGAATGGATGGCTTATTTAGGGAATTACGTGATAATGTCAACACGCTGCAAGGGTCGGTTGACGACATGAGACGGCCGACAAACAATTAGTACCGGTCCAGACGTCTCAAAAACACCGTCAGGGGTTTTAAAACGCCCGTTTACTTTAGTCGGTCGACACAGACACAGACAGGGACACTGAATCCAGTGTCGACGGTGAATAAACAAACGTATTCCTTATTAGGGCCACACGTTAAAGGCAATGAAGGAGGTGTTACATATTTCTGATACTACAAGTACCACAAAAGAGGGTATTATGTGGGATGTGAAAAAACTACCGTAGTTTTTCCTGAATCAGATAAATTAAATAAAGTGTGTGATGATGCGTGGGTTCCCCCCGATAGAAAATTATGGGCGGTATACCCTTTCCCGCCAGAAGTTAGGGCGCGTTGGGAAACACCCCTTAGGGTGGATAAGGCGCTCACACGCTTATCAAAACAAGTGGCGGTACCGTCTATAGATAGGGCCGTCCTCAAGGACCAGCTGACAGGAGGCTGGAAAATATCATAAAAAGTATATACACACATACTGGTGTTATACTGCGACCAGCGATCGCCTCAGCCTGGATGTGCAGAGCTGGGGTGGCTTGGTCGGATTCCCTGACTAAAAATATTGATACCCTTGACAGGGACAGTATTTTATTGACTATAGAGCATTTAAAGGATGCATTTCTATATATGCGAGATGCACAGAGGGATATTTGCACTCTGGCATCAAGAGTAAATGCGATGTCCATATCTGCCAGAAGATGTTATGGACACGACAGTGGTCAGGTGATGCAGATTCCAAACGGCACAAAGGTGTATTGCCGTATAAAGGAAGAGGAGTTATTTGGGGTCGGTCCATCGGACCTGGTGGCCACGGCAACTGCTGGAAAATCCGCCGTTTTTACCCTAAGTCACATCTCTGCAGAAAAAGACACCGTCTTTTCAGCCTCAGTCCTTTCGTCCCTATAAGATCATATCTGCCCAGGGATAGAGGAAAGGGAAGAAGACTGCAGCAGGCAGCCCATTCCCAGGAACAGAAGCGTTCCACCGCTTCTGACAAGTTCTCAGCATGGCGCTGAGACCGTACAGGACCCCTGGATCCTACAAGTAGTATCCCAGGGGTACAGATTGGAATGTCGAGACGTTTCCCCTTCGCAGGCTCCTGAAGTCTGTTTTACCAAGGTCTCCCTCCGACAAGGAGGCAGTATGGGAAAAAATTCACAAGCTGTATTCCCAGCAGGTGATAATTAAATTACCCCTCCTACTACAAGAAAAGGGGTATTATTCCACACTATATTGTGGTACTGAAGCCAGAAGGCTAGGTGAGACTTATTCTAAAAAAATTTTTGAACACTTACAAAGGTTCAAATCAAGATGGAGTCACTCAGAGCAGTGATAACGAACCAGGAAGAAGGGGACTATATAGTGTCCCGGGACATCAGGGATGCTTACCTCTATGTCCCAAATTTGCCCTTCTCACTAAGGGTACCTCAGGTTCGTGGTGCAGAACTGTCACTATCAGTTTCAGACGCTGCCGTTTGGATTGTCCACGGCACCCCGGGTCTTTACCAAGGTAATGGCCGAAATGATGATTCTTCTTCGAAGAAAAGGCGTCTTAATTATCCCTTACTTGGACGATCTCCTGATAAGGGCATAGTCCAGGGAACAGTTGGAGGTCGGAGTAGCACTATCTCAGATACTGCTACAACAGCACGGGTGGATTCTAAATATTCCAAAATCGCAGCTGATCCCGACGACACGTCTGCTGTGCCTAGGGATGATTCTGGACACAGTCCAGAAAAAGGTGTTTCTCCCGGAAGAGAAAGCCAGGGAGTTATCCGAGCTAGTCAGGAACCTCCTAAAAACAGTGCATCATTGCACAAGGGTCCTGGTAAAAATGGTGGCTTCCTACGAAGCAATTCCATTCGGCAGATTTCACGCAAGAACTTTTCAGTGGGATCTGCTGGACAAATGGTCCGGATCGCATCTTCAGATGCATCAGCGGATAACCCTATATCCAAGGACAAGGGTGTCTCTCCTGTGGTGGTTATAGAGTGCTCATCTTCTAGAGGGCCGCAGATTCGGCATTCAGGATTGGATGCTGGTGACCACGGAGCCCAGCCCGAGAGGCTGGGGAGCAGTCACACAAAGAAAAAAATTTCCAGGGAGTGTGATCAAGTCTGGAGACTTTTCTCCACATAAATATACTGGAGCTAAGGGTAAATTTATAATGCTCTAAGCTTAGCAAGACCTCTGCTTCAAGGTCAGCCGGTATTGATCCAGTGGGAAAAACATCACGGCAGTCGCCCACGTAAACAGACAGGGCGACACAAGAAGCAGGAGGGCAATGGCAAAAACTGCAAGGACTTTTCGCTGGGCGGAAAATCATGTGATAGCACTGTCAGCAGTGTTTCATCCCGGGAATGGAAACTCGGAAGCAGACTTCCTCAGCAGGCACGACCTCCACCCGGGAGAGTGGAAACTTCATCGGGAAGTTTTTTCCACATGATTGTAAACCGTTGGGAAATACCAAAGGTGGACATGATGGCGTCCCGTCTGAACAAAAAACGGGACAGGTATTGCGCCAGGTCAAGAGACCCTCAGGCAATAGCTGTGGACGTTCTGGTAACACCGTGGGTGTACCAGTCGGTGTATGTGTTCCCTCCTCTGCTTCTCATACCTAAGGTGCTGAGAATTATAAGACGTAGAGGAGTAAGAACTATACTCATGGCTCCGGATTGGCCAAGAAGGACTTGGTACCCGGAACTTCAAGAGATGCTTACAGAGGTCTTCTGGCCTCTGCCGCTAAGAAGGGACTTGCTTCAGCAAGTACCATGTCTGTTCCAAGACTTACCGCAGCTGCGTTTGTCGGCATGGCGGTGGAAAGCCGGATCCTAAGGGAAAAAGGCATTCCGGAAGAGGTCATTCCTACCCTGGTCAAAGCCAGAAAGGAGGTGACCGCACAACATTATCACCACATGTGGCGAAAATATGTTGCGTGGTGTGAGGCCAGGAAGGCCCCACAAAGAAATTTCAACTCGGTCGTTTCCTGCATTTCCTGCAAACAGGAGTGTCTATGGGCCTCAAATTGGGGTCCATTAAGGTTCAAATTTCGGCCCTGTCGATTTTCTTCCAGAAAGAATTGGCTTCAGTTCCTGAAGTCCAGAAGTTTGTCAAGGGAGTATTGCATATACAACCCCCTTTTGTGCCTCCAGTGGCACTGTGGGATCTCAACGTAGTTCTGGGATTCCTCAAATCACATTGGTTTAAAACCAGTCAAATCTGTGGATTTGAAGCATCTCACATGAAAAGTGACCATGCTCTTGGCCCTGGCCTGGACCAGGCGAGTGTCAAATTGGTGGTTTTTTCTCAAAAAAGCCCATATCTGTTTGTCCATTCGGACAGGGCAGAGCTGCGGACTCGTCCCCAGTTCTCTCCCTAAGGTGGTGTCAGTGTTTCACCTGAACCAGCTTATTGTGGTGCCTTGCACCTACTAGGGACTTGGAGGACTCCAAGTTGCTAGATGTTGTCAGGGCCCTGAAAATATGTTCCAGGACGGCTGGAGTCAGGAAAACTGACTTGCTGTTATCCTGTATGCACCCAACAAACTGGGTGCTATATCTTCTAAGCAGACTATTGCTAGTTGGATGTGTAATACAATTCAGCTTGCACATTCTGTGGCAGGCCTGCCACAGCCAAAATATGTAAATGCCCATTCCACAAGGAAGGTGGGCTCATCTTGGGCGGCTGCCCGAGGGGTCTCGGCTTTACAACCTTGCCGAGCAGCTACTTGGTCAGGGGCAAACACGTTTGCTAAATTCTACAAATTTGATACCCTGGCTAAGGAGGACCTGGAGTTCTCTCATTCGGTGCTGCAGAGTCATCCGCACTCTCCCGCCCGTTTGGGAGCTTTGGTATAATCCCCATGGTCCTTTCAGGAACCCCAGCATCCACTAGGACGATAGAGAAAATAAGAATTTACTTACCGATAATTCTATTTCTCGGAGTCCGTAGTGGATGCTGGGCGCCCATCCCAAGTGCGGATTATCTGCAATACTTGTACATAGTTACAAAAATTGGGTTATTATTGTTGTGAGCCATCTTTTCAGAGGCTCCGCTGTTATCATACTGTTAACTGGGTTTAGATCACAAGTTGTACGGTGTGATTGGTGTGGCTGGTATGAGTCTTACCCGGGATTCAAAATTCCTCCCTTATTGTGTACGCTCGTCCGGGCACA